>NC_091688.1:15010000-15635000 GCF_041296265.1 Equus caballus
AGCGATGTCCACAATGTCCTGTCCTCAACAGCCCTACTCAGCTTCTACAGACTCATGCCTATGGCTTCCTCTGTGGAGTCAATCCATCTCATATTTGGTCTTCCTCTCTTCCGGTTGCCTTCTACTTTTCCCAGCATTACTGTCTTTTCCAAAGAATCCTGCCTTCTCATAATGTGCCCAAAGTAGGACAGCCCAAGTTTTGTCGTTTTTGCCTCCAGCAACAGTTCAGGCTTAATTTGCTCTAGGACCCACTTGTTCATCTTTCTGGTGGTCCAGGGTCTGTAGAGCTCTCCTCCAACACCATATTTCAAATGAATCATAGAAGTGGGAATATGAGGGTGTGGATAATCTCGGCCTTAGTCTCTAATGACACAACCATTAGAATGGCCAAAATCTGAAACACTGGCAACACCAAATGCTGGTGAGGATGTGGAACACCAGGAACTCTCACTCATCGCTGGTAGGAATGCAAAATGGTATAGCCATTTGAAACAGTTTGGCAGTTCCTTACAAAACTAAATATACTCTTACCATACAATCCAGCAAGTGTGCTTTTTGGTATTTACTCAAAGGAGTTGAAAGTTTAAGTCCACATAAAAACTGCACATGGAAGTTTATAGCAGCTTTAATCATAATTGCCAAAACTTGGAAGCAAACAAGATGTCCTTCAGTAAGTGAATGGATAAATAAACTGTGGTACATCCAGACAAGGGAATATCATTTAGGGCTAAAAGGAAATGAACTCTCAATCTATCAAGGGACATGGAGGAACTTTAAACGCATATTACTAAGTGAAAGAAGCCAATATGAAAAGGCTATATACTGTATAATTCCAACTATATAACATCCTGGAAGAGGCAAAGCTATGGAAAGAGTAAAAAGATCAGTGGTTGCCAGGGGTTGGGGGTGGGGGAGGGATAAGTAGGCAGAGCACAGAGGATTTTCAGAGCAGTGAGAATACTCTGTGTGATACCATAATGATGGATACATGTCATTTTACACTTGTCCACAGAATGTACAATGCCAAGAGGAAACTGCACTGTAAACTTTGGACTTCGGGTAATTATATGATATTAAGATACGATTATATTTCAATGCAGGCTCATCAACTGTAACAAATGTGCCACTCTGGTAGGGGAGGATGGTAATGAGGGAGTATGAAATAACAGAAAAAAATATATTTTGGTCTCTGCCCCCGGTTCCTGGCACAGAGCTCCTAAAACCCTTGTAATCTCCTGGATCATAGGAGTATCCTTTGTTCTCATGAGGTGACTCTTGGTGGTCTCCTGGACAGCTTCACGATGGGAGCTGGTTACCAGAAAGATCAAGCCATGATTAGAAGCTTAGAACTTTTAGCCCGAACTCTCATCTTGTGGGATGGGGAGAGAAGCTGGAAAATGAGTTAAGGATTGATCCACAAAAATCCCACAAGTACAGGGCTCGGAGAGCTTCTGCGTCGCTGAATGCATGGAGGTACTGGGAGGGTGGCGCATCTGGCAATGGCATGGAAGCTCTGAGCTCCTTCCTCCATACCTTGTCCAGCTCATCTCCTCCACCTGGGTATTCATTTGTATCCTTTATCACATCCTTTTATAATAAACTGGTACATGTGTTTCCCTGGGTTCTGTGAACCATTCTAGCAAATTATTGAACCAATGAAGGGGTGTGGAAACCCCAATAGGTAGACGGTCGGTCGTACAGCTGACACCCTGAGACTTGTGAAATGGCATCTGAAGTGGGGGAGGTGCAGTCTTGTAAGACTGAGTCTTTAATTTGTGGGATCTGATCTACCCAGGCAGACAGTGTAAAATTGTAGGACACCCAGCTGGTGTCGCAGAGAATTGCTTGGTGTGGGAAAACACCCCACATATTTGGTTGCCAGAAGTGAAGTGCGGTAGTAGTGTGAGAGTAAAGGAGAAACACAGAGGGAGTACATTTTTTCTGTAGAGGGGGGCTATGCATGCATGCGGAAGTCTCTGTACCTCCCCCTCAATTTTGCTGTGAACCTAAAACTGCTCTAAACGTTTTAATCAATCAATCAACCATTTGTAATTGGGTCTACTTTAGGCTATCTTTTTTTATTTTTAATTGGCACCTGGGCTAACATCTGTTGCCAATCTTTTATTTTTCCCCCTTCTTCTTCTCCCCAAAGCTCCCCAGTACATAATTGTATGTTCTAATTGTAACTCCTTCTAGTTGTGGCATGTGGGAGACCGCCTCAGCGTGGCCTGATGAGTTGGTGCCACGTCTGTGCCCAAGATCCGAACCGGTGAAACCCTGGGCCACTGAAGCAGAGGGTGTGAACTTAACCACTCAGTCACGGGGCCGGCCCCAGGCTGTCTATCTGGTTTCATTAATGTATACACCTATCCTTACACCAATACCACCTTTTCTTGGTTTCTGTAACTTTATCGTAAGTCTTGAACTCATCTTTGTTATTCTTTTTCAAAGTTGATTTGGCTCTTCTGGGTCCTTTGCTTTTCCATATAACTTTTAGAATCAGCTTGTAAATTTTTACAAAAAGTCCTGCTGGAATTTTGATTGGGATCACACTGAATCTTTAGATCAATTTGGAGAGAATGGAGAGTAAACAACATTGAGTGTTGTGATCCACAAGTAACAATCTCTCTCTCCAATGACTTAGATTTCTCTTAATTTCTCTCAGTAATGTTTGGGAGTTTTCAGTATACTCATGGATTTATTTTGATATATCTCTAGATATTTCATGTTCTTTTGAGGTTACTGTAAACAGTACTTTTTAAAATTTCAATTTTGAATTGGTTCACTGAAAAGTATAAAGAAAAAATAATATTTGTACACTGACTCTGTGTTTTTAACTTTAAACTTCCAGTTGTTCATTACTATAGTGTATAGGAATATGGTTGATTTTTGCATATTGATTTTGTATCCTGAAAACTTGCTGAACTCACTTATTAATTCTAATAATTTTTTAAAAAAATAGACTCCTTGGGGTCACCTATATAGGTGGTTATGTCATCTGTGAATAAAGTAAGTTTTACTTCTTCCTTTTTGATCTATATTGCTTTTTATTTCTTTCTTTTGCCTTAATGCACTGGCTAGAACTTCCAGTACAATGTTGAATCAAAGTAGAAAGAGGGGACATCTTTGCCTATTCCCAGACAGAAAGTATTCAGCCTTTCGCCATTAAGGGTGATGTTAGCTACCAAATTCCTCAGGTTGAGAAAGTTCCCTTTCTATTCCTATTTTGCTGTGCGTTTTTTGTTAATCATGAAGAGAAAGTGAATTTTGTCAACTGCTTTTTCTACACATATGGAGATGATCATATACTCTGTTTTTGGTTTTGATCTATTGATATGGTAAAATACAATGATTTTCAACTTCCAAACCAACTTTGCATTCCTGAGATAAACACATTTGATTATGATTTATTATTCTTTTTGTATATGTTGGGTTCAATTTGCTAACATTTTATTAAAGATTTTTGAATGTCTATTCATGAAAGATATTGGCCTGTAGTTTTCTTCTCCTCTAGGGTCTTTTTCTGGTTTTGGTATTAGGGTAATGTGGGCCTCAGAGAACGAGTTGGGCAGTATTCCCTCTTCCTTTATTTTCTGGAAGAGTTTATGTGTAGAATTGGTATTATTTCTTCCTTAAATATTTAGTAGAATTCACCAGTGAAGCAATCAGGGCCTGGAGATTTTATTGTGGGAAAGTTTTTAGCTACAAATTCAATCTCTTTAATAAATATAGGGCTATGTAGGTTATCTGTTTCTTTTTGAGAGAACTTCGGTAGTTTGCATCTTTTAAGAAATTTTTCCATTTCCTGTAAGTTATCTAATTTACTGGTATAAAGTTGTTCACAATGTTTCTTTATTTGCTTCATAATATTTGTAGGAGCTGTGTTGATATCTCTCTTTCATTCCTGAAATTGGTAATTTGTTTCCCCTCTTTTTTTTAATTGGTTTGGCTAGAGGTCTATCAGTTTTATTGACCTTTTCACAAGTTTTCAATGGTTTCGTTGATTTCTGTTCTGGTTTTCTATTTCAATGATTTCTGCTCTTCTTTTTATTATTTTATTCCTATGCTTATCTTAGGCTTAATTTGCTGTTCTTTTTCTAATACTTTCTTCAGGTGGAATCTTAGGTCACCGATTTGAGATCTTTCTTCTTTTTCCAACGAAAGCATTTAATTTCCCTTAAAGCACTGCTTTAGCTGCATCCCAAAATTTTGACAGGGTGTTTTCATTTTCATTCAGTTCAAAATATTTTCTAATTTCCCTTGGAATTTCTTCTTTGACGTATGAATTATTTAGCAGTGTGTTTAAGTTTCCTACAATTGGGGATTTTCCAGGCATATGTCTATTATTGATTTCTAATTTAATTCTGTGATGGTCATAGAGCAAACTTTGTATGATTTCTTTTGTATTTGTTGAAATTTGTTTTACAGACTAGAATATGATCTATCTCAGTAAATGTTCCATGTATACCTAAAACAAGGTGTATTCTGTTTATTAGGTGGAGAGTTCTACAGACGTCAGTTGAGTCAAGTTAGTTGATAGTATTGTTCAAATCTTTCACATCCTTGATGAATTTTTATCTACCTGCTCTATCAATTACCAATGTATTGCTTGACAATGGATTACTTTTGTCTTGCTTTTTTGTATCTCAGAATTTTTGACTGAATGCAGAAGACTGTGTGTAGGAGGACAGTGGAGGCTAAAGTAAGTAATACTATTTACACTCGGAAATAGGTATGCTGCTTCTTCTGCCATGTCATTAGGACGGGTGTTGAGTCAATCTAGTCAGCAGTTGAACTGGGTTTGGGTTTTGTCGTTGCTACAGACAACTTCAGCACATCACATGCTTCAAACTCCTCCAGTTGTGCGATGCTGCTACCTATGTTTAGTGTGTGGCCTAGGGTGCCAGAGAGTTTTCTCAGTATTCTTGCTTCACCCTCAGCTTTCAGTAATCTCTGCATGTCTATCACGGAGGGGGTCTCTCTGCACACTCTCTCTCCTCCCCCACTGATAAGACTGTTGTTGCTTATGACTCAGGGTGGGGCTCATGGTGGGAGTGGGATGAAGTTCTTTGTCTATTTGGGCTGGTCTCAGTCTTGGGCAGGCACTCAGGGGTGGTAATTTCTCAGTGTTCCTGCACCTGCCCCCCAATGTCAGTCAAACTCTGCCTCATATGAGGGAGGGAGAACATGTCCTGAGTGGGCGTTTCCTGCCCTGCCCCCAGTGGTGAGAGACCTCTGCTTTGTGTTAGTGCAGTGTCCTGAGCCCAGCGGTTCCCTGTCCCTCCCGAGCAGCAGACAAGTTTTGCTTTTACTCTTCCTCAGAAGCAGTGGGTATCTGCCTGGGCGCACGGCAGGGGAGGAGAAGAGGACAGAGAAGTTTTCTGCTTCGCCCCAGTGGCTTAAGGATTTTGCTTCATATGAAATAAGGGTCCAGGGAAGCGGCAGGGTTTCATGTCTACGTGCCACTGAGGAGTGCTGTCTCTGTTCTCAATTACTCTTATGAGCACCCAATTAATGAAAAAGAGCCTGTGAGGGAGGACTGCTCTTGGGTGTGAGGCTCCCAGTTATTCTAAAATGTCATACTAGCTCACTTTAAGAATTTGTTAATTTTAGTTGTTTTCTTCTTATCTGCTTTTATGGTGGCTGCCTCTTTCCTGGGTGCTTCACCAAAGGTGAAACAGTTTGTGTGTCCTGTAGGGGCCTGTCACTCTTTGAAATCCAGTTTACTTTGCTGCCAGTGCAACCTCTGCTATCTGATGGGTTCAAGAAAAGTTATGATTTTGTAAATTATCTGGCCTTTTCTTCTTGTTAGTGGGGGAGCAACATTCTCCTGCAGGTTTCTCCATCTTCAGTGGAAGAAGAACTCTCTGGGAGTTGGGTTTTAAGTGAGTTAGCAGTGATATTTCTTCTTTGGATCTCTGCTGGTACTCGGGTAAAGATAAAGCAGCTTCTCTGGCTCCCTTGACTGTTTTCACTCCCCTGGTGGGTGCCTCCAGCTCAGGGCTCCCTGGTTATAAGCTGTGAAGTGGGCACGGAGCCGACAACCAGATTGTGATGAGTTATAAACTTGGGACAGCTTTGATGATCCTTTATAATACCCATCCTGACAAACTCAGATGCCAAACTCTAATCCATAATAGCACAGGCTCAGAGGTGGTTCTAAGCGAACAGAGGTGGAGGGCAGACATTTTTCTGAGCTAAAATCAGACCGTCTGGGAACTCTATCTCTGCCTTCAGTGGTGTGGGATTTCTTAGAAGGCTACCAGGATTATAAATGTCAAATTAATATCTGATGAATGAATGAATGGGGAGTAGGAGGAAAGGGAGAGGGCGGCAGGAATTGCCTCTTCCAGTCCTGGGATGGGTGTTGATGGGCGGAGACCGTGTTTTTGGGTATGCCACAGACAGAGAGGAAGGCAGAGCAGATAGCTTTACCATGGCCCAGGAGTCAACAGAAAGCATTTAGGATTCCAACATCCCTTCGAGAATTTAAAATTATCTCCCCAAATAATACAATGAACATTTTTATTTTACACTTCTGAAAAGTTTTACCATGAATCACTGTACACCAAATTAGATTCCAATGGAAGACAGTCTCTTACAAAATATAACAAAGTCAAAGACACACTGCCTAGTATCAAGTAGCTGGGAGAAGAGGATATTTATTCTGCATAGAACTAGCTACATGACATTTATATTTTGAAAAATAATCATTTAACCTTTCTGCCGCAGTTATCAGTTTCCACTTATTGTGAGAAACACTTAGTTAGGTTTTAAAATTGGGACTTTTAAAGCAGCATCAGAGGAATAAATTTCCCAGCGTGTAAATCCGTAACACAGGAATAATAACTACCATGGTCTGTCAGATCACACAGCTCAAATCTAACCCTGCACTTGAGACTACCAAGCATGAAGATCAAGGCTAAATGGATGTGTACCAGGGCTGAAGACACTAAGCTGGCCAGCTCAGACAAAGGGGCATTAATTTCAAATATGTGCTGTAGGAAGTGAGCCTTCCAGCAGTGAGATATGACATAATCTGTGAGTACCAACCCGGGAACGGAGCTTAAATTTTTGTTTCACATCTAGAGGACGACAGCCGACCAGCTGAGAAAAGGCTAACTGGGCTGTATAACAATCTCCTAACAAATGTGAATGAAACTTTAGCTCAAGTCTAACTATAAAGTGAGATTTAAACTTGGAATTTAGGGTTGCAAAACCTTACTTCAGAGGAAGGGACAAGGTATTCATAAGGAAAGGAGTTTTATTAACAAATGCCTGGGGTTTATGCAAAAACAGACTGATGTGAGAGCATAAGCAATCAGGAAGTTGTAGTAGAGAGAAGAAAAGGAAGAGAAGAGATTTAAAGGACAAGGGGAAGCCACACAGGTGAATCTTACCCGGTACAAGGAGGGCACCTGCAGTACCTCTTGGAGAGTCACTGTTGAGAGGCATCAATTAGGTTTACGGTGAGCATAGTCCCTACTGGCACATATAGGTGCCTAACCAAGTTTTCGAAAACATATGCTTTGTACTCCCAATTAGATGGTGAGTTACTTGACTGGGCGTTTTGTTTTTGTTTTTTTTAATATTCTCCTCTCCATCTAGCACCATGCTGGGAACTTAGTATTTGCTCAAAATTCATTAGTTAATTGATTTCTCTGCCTTTGGCATCTTCAGTGAAGCACAATTCACAAGGCAGAGTCGTCTTTCAGAAATGTGTGAGCTGCCCATCCCCTCAAAATGGACAAAGGCAAAGAAGATGAGAGAGGGATGAAAAAGAAAGGGTGCTAACATTTTACCAAATTAATGAGAGGATAGCTTGGTGCCCACAATGTGCTGGGAAGTACAAAAACAGTCATAAGCCCATCTCGGAAAAGCTTGAGCAAGTCTATAGGGATTAGAACAGTTGCTGAATTTATGGTACCCTGGGAACCTCTATTTGTCAAGTGCCACAGAGGCAGCCCTGACACTGGCACAGGTGAAGATGAATTTTCATTCAGAGCAGTGAGCCTTCTGACTCCATTAATCCTCAGGGTTTTGATGATGAATTTCTTTCTTTTTTTATTTTATTTATTTTCACTCTAATGCCTCCTCCCACTGCCCTGTAAGAGCGTGGAAGGAACAGAACAGATGGTGCTTTACGTGGAAGACCGAGGGCTCATGAGGATACAAAGCCTGCCCACTCTGAAATCACATGACTGCACGTGCAAGGAAAAGCCTTGATTTCCCCTGGGAGACACGGATGCAATGATGTTAGTATTCCTGGTGGAGGGAGAGGAGAGGAGGGCTAAGAGGCCATTTACAAGGAAGACCACACTAATACTGATAAGACTCTTCAGCAAGGACCACGTTTAATCATAAAATCACAGGAGTACCAGTATCTGAAGATTCAAAAACATCAAAGTAAAACAGAGGCAAATGAGGGCTTAGAATGTTGCTCTACAAAGCTGATTTAGAACGAACTGGTGAGGACGCACAGTAGAAGACTGGCCTCTAGTTAACCTGCCGTTGGCTCTGACCCAGTTTTAATCGGAAGAAGCTAGGATTTACAACCTGCTTAAGGATGGAGTTTGACAACTGCTATAATCAGAAGAGCTGTCAACACAAGGACAGCAGTCAAACCAAACCGTAATTCATACAAAATAACAGCTAAGCCCCCAAGACATCCCCAACGTTGTCTGCACTCACTGGATTTAACTATACTTATAGTTTTATGAAACTTCCAAGAATAGGTTAAGGGTTGTAAAATCAACTCAAATCAAATCAACAAGTAGCTATTGAGTGCCTATTAAATAAAAAAGGTTAAATAATATTAAGTGACTAAATGGATAAAATATGCCCAGCAGATTCCCCAGGAGATAGTAAATGCTTAATAAATGGTAATTATCATTATAATTACAAGCCAAACTGTTTTGATGACCTTAAAAATGGCAAAAGTCTAGTGATCTTGTAAAAAAATCTAAATTAAAACTGAATCACTCCTAGAAGTGATTATTAAACTTAAAATATTTATTTCACATAACATTCCTGAGTTGTTAGAATATTTTAGTTTTATATATTTGTAATGCCAAAACCTCTAATGATATTATTTTAGTGTTTAATTGTCTTGATTATAATATATATGGTATTTGTTTTGTTCTTTCTATGATAAATAATATAATCTGAGAGACAAAGATAGGAGTTGTTTTACTAGATCAATTTTGGGCAGGATACTCAAATCAGGGATAATTTTTACTGATGTCTAAACTCTCAGTGAACAGAAACAAGAATAGAAAGCACGTAGGTGGACACAGGTATCGACATACATGTTTACTCATGAGTACATTTTGACTCACTCACCAAGGTGACCAACGATAAACAATTTTCATTTATTTTATTTCTATTAAAGATTATCTTCTGCAAAATAATGTGTTTTAAAAGGATACCAGGACTCTAATTAGTGATGAAATTCTGAAAAGAGGACTAGAAGTGGAACCAGAAGACCTGGACAAGTGTCTAGGCTTTGCTACCTACAACTTGTGTTACCCTGCCGAGGTCCGTTCACCTCTCTGGACTTCAGTTTTTCATCTGCAAATGTAGGAAAACAGGGCCTAGCTCAGAAATTTGTTGAAAAGCTTAAAAGATTATATATATAAAAACAGTAACACCACCACCTTATGTCTGTTCAGGTTTGGACTTTTTTTCTGTGTGTAAACTTTTTTTTCTTTGGTGAGGAAGATAGTTGCTGAGCTAACATCTGTGCCAATTTCCTCTATTTTGTATGTGGGACACCACCAGCATGGCTTCACAAGCGGTGCTAGGTCCATGCCTGGGATCTGAACCTGCCAGCCCCAGGCCGCTGAAGTGGAGCATATGAACTTAACGACTATACCACCGGGCCAGCCCCACGTGAGCTCATTTTTAGCAGGGCTTCCTTCTATAGGAATTTTGTGCTGCCTTAGTTGAGGATGTGTCCCTCAAGAGAAGTTTAGCATTTGCTTCTGCCAGATCCCTCAGGCATGACCAAACTAGTACTCTTATCTTAATTTCCTGACTTGAGGATTTCTGAAACAGAGAGTATAAATGTAAACCTCAAACATGGGTCAGGTGGGGCTTTTTTTCCCAACGAGATTCTGATCAGATAAGCTACTTTGTCTTCCTTTCTTACATTTTATTCTTCTAATCTAATTTGATTTTTTTTTTTTTTTTTTTACTGAGGGTCTAGCCCTTTAAAGGTCCTAGCTTACATGCAGGGTCTCAGTTTCAACTCCTCATTACTTCTGGCTCAAGAAGCATAATTTCCAGGGTTTGCTGACATTGAAACCCAAGCCCACAGTTTTCCCAGATTAGACAGTGTTAGCTCACAAATTTACCACCATGGTTACAAAGTCCTTGTTTATTGGGTGAGAGGTGAAGGACACCCAAAGTCTGGGGACATCTCTTACTTTAAAAAGGATGTTTGGTATATTTTATCCAGCAAATAGCAGGCACTCAATAAATATTTGTTGAATGAAATATAATTAAGAAGGTAAGTCATAGTTACAGTACTAATAGAGCCTATGATACTTAGATTTAAGATAATTTAAATTTAATTTTCGAACAGGTAATATATGCATATGGTTCCAAACAGAGAAATTATTAAAGGGTTTCTAGGAAAAATTTTTACCCTATGCTTGTATTTTAGCCCCACAGTTCCTCTTCCCTTAGGCAACCAACATTAGCTTTTCGTGTATCCTTCCAGACATTTACTAGCAAATATGTACAGATATATTCATAGCAGCACACTGTTCTATACCTTAATCCTTTTACTTAATAATATATCTTAGAGATTTTTCCATATTAGTACATAAGGAAAAGACAGCTTATTTTGAAGTTAGTCAGAAAGACTTTTTGAAAAATCCCAACCTTCCTGCTCTCTAGAAATGCATTTTACATGGCAAACTCAAATGGACATATTCCCACATCCATAAAGGCATTCACCCCTAATGGCTAACTAGGGATGACAGTGACTCATCCACATTCTCAAGGGCACATTCAGTCTAGTTTAGCCGTTTCTATAGCTTCTGCATGGAAAAATAAAAGGAAAACACAACATGCCACAGAGAAGGCACTAAAAACTGTCTGAATGAGTGGATTGAAGAAGGAATGAGCGGAAGGAAGGAAGAACTGATTCAGCAGAGCGTGTGGATGCCCCGGCAGGGGTTGTCGTTCTGAGCTGAGCAGTGAACTCTGGACCTTATGACAAACACTGCGGAGTAAAAGAAAGTTCTCTCCTCGAAGCCAGGCACCAGAAAAAAGAGGCAGCCCTGCATTAAATGCACTGAGGGCCTCGCCGTCACTGTGAAGAATTCCTTCTCTCTCCTTTCTGACTATCTGTGGTTGTCTGACTTGTGCCTGGTAGTCCCAGATTGCCACCACAGTTGTGGAAGTGGCTGAGAAAAGTTTTTTCTGGGTTAAAAATCAGGGTTTAGAATAACCGGCTCTTAGTGATATCAGAGGAGCTATATGAGAGAATCATATAAACATGTTTGAGGAGTGAGAGATGTGAGTGCCGTGAAAGGAGGCATGGGAAGGCGCGTCGTTTTTCTCTCCTTTCCTAGCAAATCTAGAGACATGGGTTTGAATTCCCGCCTCCTTTAGGTAAGTTTATTAACTTCTTTGAGTTTTGGTTTCCTCATTTATAAGGCGGGGAAAACAGTAACTTCATTAGAGGGCTGTTTATAGAAAGGAGCCTAGAGATTATTTTACCTGTATACTGTACCACATATGCACATTTTTAATGACCCATCTTTCAGAAGCATTTGGTAACAGAAAATACGTATGTATGTATATATGTGTGTGTGTATATATGTCATTTTAATTAACAAATATTTTAAGTATGGCATACAGAAGAATATAAAGGCTAATAAAACAAATTTTTGGCTGTTACAAATAACGCTGCGATAAGTCTTCTCCAGCGTGTCTCACTATATGCCTGCTCAGGAGTATTTCTAGGGTGCACACCTACAGTTGGAACTGCTGGGTGGTAGGGTGTGTGTACTTTCAACTTCACCAGATCTTGCCAAACTATCTTCAAAGTGGCTGCATCAGCTGGCACTCGCATCAGTAATGTATGAGAGTTGCTCCACACATCCTTACACTAATATTTATAGACATTTACATGTTGCCAATCTGACCAGCATGAAATTATATCTAAATGTTTTAATTTGCATTCCCTGATTACTGTTGGGAGACAATTCTCCGGGGAGATTCTCATGTTTCTGCACCTCTTTTTTTTTTTTCTGCTTTTTCTCCCCAAATCTCCCCAATACATAGTTACATATTTTTGCTGTGGGTCCTTCTAGTTGTGGCATGTGGGACACCGCCTCAGTGTGGCCTGATGAGTGGTGCCATGTCTGCACCCAGGATCTGAATCAGTGAAACCCTGGGCCGCCACAGCGGAGTGTGCAAACTTAACCACTCGGCCACGGGGCCGGCCCCTCTGCACCTCTTGTGAGCAGACGTAATGACAGCTTTTGTTCTGAACTATTTTTTCAAGGATGTTGGTTTAGTGAATACCTTGGACAACAAAGGTAGTGTTTCCCTCCAGAGTAGAGGGCAGGTTTGTTTACTGTCCAGTATAATAAAGATAATATGTTCTCCAGGACAAAGGTTGGGCAGGTTTGCTTGCAACTCATTATGAAAGACTGGAGTTCCCTTAGTTTAGGATCCTGAGCTATGACTCACTGTGGGTGCAGCTTCTACCTGGGCATCTCCACATAGCTCCTATGGGACTCAAGGGGAAACAACACAAACAGGAAGCTCATCTGCTGGCCGTGCTGTGAATCAGTCTTTTGTCTCTGATTCAGGAGCTTTGTGTCCTTTGCCAGCATCCATGAAACCGTGTTAGGCTAACTTGTTAGCTTGAAAGTAAGGTATAATTTCAGGTTATTCATAGTTCTTGACAGTTATTAGTGAGGTTGAGCACCTTTTCTTATTGTTTATTGGCTATCTGGCTCTTCCTATTTGTGAAATGAATATCTATTTTTTTGGGTCTATTTTTCTATTTGACTGTCTTTTTACTGACTGGGTAGAAGTTCTTGACATATTCTGAATAATAATTTTTACATAGGTTATTTGCATTTTAAATATCTTTTCCCAGTCTGTATCTTATATTTTTACTTTGCTTATACTATCTTTTGTTTTACAGAAGTTTGAAATTTTAATGTAGTTATTAATTTAAATTAAGATCTGTACTTTTGTGTGTTTTGTTAAGAAACCACTCCTTACCCTATATATTTGTCTACAAGTTTAAAATTGTGCTTTTCCCTATTTATGTTTTTAATTCACCTGAAATTTATTTATGTGTGTAGGGTGAGTTGTTTTGGTTATCTATTGTTGTGTAATAAACCACCCGAAATCTCATGGCTTAAATACAACAAGGCATTGTTTTCTTTTTCACAGTTCTGTGGGTTGACCAGGTGGTTCTTCTGCCTCAAAGAACTAATTTTTGGTTTTGCTGATTTTCTCTGTTGTTTATTTCATTTGTTTCCACTCTAATCTTTATTATTTCCTTCTTTAGGCTTCATTTTCTATTCTTCTTCCAGTGTCTTAAGGTGGAAAATTAGGTTATTAATTTGAGATCTTTTTTCTTTCTTAACATAGGCATTTACAGCTATAAATTTCCCTGCAAGCATTGCTTTAGCTGCACTCTCCAAGTTCTGGTAGGTTTTGTCTTCATTTTCATTCATCTCAAAGTATTTTCTGATTTCTCTTTTGATTTATTCCTTGACTCATTGGTTATTTAAGAGTGTGGTGTTTAGGGTCCGGCCCCATGGCGGAGTGGTTAAGTTTACACGCTCTGCCTTGGCAGCCCATGGTTTCGCTGGTTTGGATCCTGGGCGCAGACATGGCACTGTTTGTCAGGCCACGCTGAGGCGGTGTCCCACATGCCACAACTAGAAGGACCCACAACGAAAATTTACGATTATGTACTGGGGGGACTTGGGGAGAAAAACCAGAAAAAAAAAAAAAAGAAGGGTGGCAACAGTTGTTAACTCAGGTGCCAATCTTAAAAAAAGAGCGTGTTGTTTAGTTTTCTCATAATTGTGAATTTTCAAATTTTTTCCTGCTTTTGTTATCTAATTTCATTCCACTGTGGTTAGGGAACACTTTTTATTGTTTCCATCCTGTTAAACTTATTGAGGCTGTTTTATGGCCTGCATATTGTCCATCCTGAAGAATGTCCCATGAGTACTTGAGAAGAATGTAGATTTTGGTGTCATTGGAGGGAGTATTTTAATAATGTCTGTTAGGTCTAGTTGATTTATAGTTGTTCAAGTCTTCTATTTCCTTGTTTATCTTCTGTTTAGTTGTTCCATTCACTATTTTGTCTTTTTTATTTCTTTTTTTTTAAGATTGGCACCTGAGCTAACAACTGTTGTCAATCTTTTTTTTTCCCCCTTCTTCTCCCCAAAGTCCCCCAGTACATAGTGGTATATTCTAGTTGTGAGCGCCTCTGGTTATGCTATGTGGGACGCCACCTCAGCATGGTCTGATGAGTGGTGCCATGTCTGCACCCAGGATCTGACCCAGTGAAACCCTGGGCCACTGAAGAAGAGTGCGCAAACTTAAACACTCAGCCACGGGGCCGGGCCCTGTTCCATTCATTATTGAAAGTGAGGTACTGAAGTCTCCAACTATTAGTTTTGAACTGTCTATTTTGAGTTTTTTCTTTGGTGATGTTCTAGGGTTTATCATACACATCTTAACTTATCAGAATCAGCTTCCACTTTATACTAGCTTAATTCCAATGACATACAGAAACATTACTCTCATAAAGTTCCATTCCATTTTCCCCTCTTTTGATGGCAGTACTGTTATACATGTGATATCTATTAATGTTACAAATCCAACAATACATTGTTACAGTTACTTTAACATCTGTAGTCATTTCCTTAGCCCGTTATAACTTTGCTCTCACTCATCTCCTTTGTGCTGTTATTGGCAAACACACTATACTTCTGTGTGTTATAGGCCCGGGAAGAAAGCCCTCCGACTGGGAGCTGGGAGGAGAGGGAGCCTGTGCTCCTGGCTGCAGTGTCCTGGAAGAGAGCCGCTGCTCTGCTGGGCCGGGAGGGGAAGGAGGGAGTGATCGTCTTTCAAATGCCACAGACTCTTGCCTTCTCACCGAATTCTCACAGATTTTCTTGAAGAATGTTTCTTCATTTGCTGTTTGTCCTTAGGACCATTTCTAGAAGCTTTAGGTGACTGTACTTCAGAAATTAATTTTCACTAGTTTCACAGGGGGGCAGGTCAGTGGAGCTTCTCACACCCGCCACACAGGAGTTGATCTCGGCCTTCATTGCATAGCTTCAGAATAACATCTTGGGCTGGCCCGGTGGCGCAGCGGTTAAGTTCGCACATTCCGCTTCTCGGTGGCCTAGGGTTCGCCAGTTTGGATTCCAAGTGGGGACATGGCACCGCTTGGCACACCATGCTGTGGTAGATGTCCCACATATAAAGTAGAGGAAGATGGGCACGATGTTAGCTCAGGGCCAGGCTTCCTCAGAAAAAAGAGGAGG
Source organism: Equus caballus (assembly GCF_041296265.1). Taxonomy (NCBI): domain Eukaryota; kingdom Metazoa; phylum Chordata; class Mammalia; order Perissodactyla; family Equidae; genus Equus; species Equus caballus. Next base: position 15,025,546 of record NC_091688.1, read on the forward strand.
ACTGGCAGTAGTTACCTCAGGGCTAATCTTCCTCAAAAAAACAAACAAACAAAAAACAAAATAACATCTTGATATTTGGAAGAGCAAATCCCTCTTCCGTATTTTTCTTCCAAGTGCCTTAGATAATCTTGGCTCTTTGCTCTTCCATGCAAATTTTAGGACAAGCTTGTTAAATTCCACCAAAAACCTGCTGAGATTCTTATTGAAAATTCTCTGAATTTGTAGTTTAGCCTGGGGAGGATCCATCTTTACAACTGAGTCCTCCTATTAACAAGGATTATTTCTCATTTAGATTTTTTTTTAAAAGTCTTTAAAAAAAGTAATGTAATTTTTTCTATGAAAGTTTTGCACATCTTTTCTTAGGTAAAGTTCTAGGATTTTGCTGCTATTATAAATAATATCTTTAAATTTTTTTATTTTCTACCTTTTTATACCAATGTTTAAGAACATAATTTTAAAAAACTGATCCTGTATTCAGCATTCTTGCTAAACTGTATTATTAGTTTCAATAATTTGACTGTAGAGTCTCTTGGATTTCTATGCAGCTATTTATATTGTTTGAAATGGATGATTTTGTTTCTTTTTATCCATCCCATGAATATTTTATTTCTTTTGCTTTTCTTTTTGTGTGGTCTAGAATTCCAATACAATATGAAAGAGAAATAGCTATGGTAGGCATCTTTTCCTTGTTCCTGATTTTAAAAGAAATGCTTCAAACAATCCATCTTTAATAATAAGGTTTGTACTAAGTTTTTGATATGTAACTTAATCAGGCTGTGGAAGTTTCCTTCCATATCTAGTTTATTAAGAGCTTTTATCATAAAAAATAATATTAGCTAATATTTATTTCATACATACCAGCTGTCAGACATTGTTCTAAGAACTTTACGTGGATTAACTCATTATATGTTCATAACAAATCTCTCAGGTTATTATCCCTATTTCACTATGCGTGAAGTTAAATAATCTGTCCAAGTTCAGTAGTAGAACTAGAATTTGAATCCAGAAGTCTGGCTTAAGAGCCCAGAGTCTTAATCACTTTTCTATATTGCTTCTTAGAATGAGTGTTGAATTTCCTTAAATGCTCTCTTCCTGCATTTAATTTGACCATACGGTTTTTCAAATAACTTGCTAATGTGGCAAATTATATTAATAAATTTTTAAAATGTTAAATCATCTTTAAATTCCTTGGATAAATTCAACTTGATCAAAACATATCATTCTTTTTAAAATACATAGATGGATTTCATTTGCTAATATTTTATTTATGATTTTTACATATACATTCAAAAATGAGACGGACTCACAATTTTCCTTTTCCTGCTGGTTTTGGTACTCAGGTTATACTAGCTAAGCTCATAAATGAGTTGGGCATGCATTTGGTGACATTTCACTCTTCATTTATCAGGCTGATAAATGTCATTAGCACAATAGTTAGCCCAACAGTTTAGACTCCTAGACAATCCAAGCAAATGCTAAGTAGTGGACAAAAGTGCCCAGGGGCATCTGGGCCACTTATTTACAAAGGGCAGTCTAGAATGGCTGAAACTCACAAAACAGCCTGATGAATTCCCTCGCAAAAGGTCCGAAGGTGTCTGATCCCTAATCTGGTCTAAATATTGATGGCTGTCTTTTATTCAACATATCCACACCCAAATAGAACAGAAGTAAGAATACTTTTACTAGTCCCTCACAGTCTACAAATACTTCAATATCTTTTATCTCACTGCAATTACCCCATAGCTCTTTAAGAGCCATATTATTTCCTCCTTACAGATTATCCTGTATTTTAAAGATTATTTAAGTGAACATTACTTAACTAGGCTAATCAGTTAGTAGGGGAAATGAGTTAAAAAATCAAATCTATTTTTCTTCACTTTGATTATATCAAGAAAGCATTTCTTACAGGAGAAGATTCTAGCTCCTACAGTGACAATGATTGGCATCTTAGTTGTTACCAACAGCACCAAGAATGAAATAATAAATTTTCAAAAGGGAGCTGGCAGAGCCTCCATTTCTGTTGATAGTATAGAAATACTCAATTTACTATGAATGTGCTCATAAGAATTATAATATATCTCTAACTTTAGAGGTTATTAATCTATTTTTTAACCAAAAAGTTACTATATCTCTACTAGAGGCCAGGCATTTTTCTAAACACTATGTAGGGTTAGACAAAGTTGAGATAAATAAATAGAGAAAAGTTTCAAATACGATTACTAATAATTTAGAAATATCTTACCATAATGTAGAGCTGTTTGACCCTCATTGTCCTATAAAAGAAACATAATAAATTTTATAAGTTTTAAGTTATTGCAAAAGTATAAAAGCACATAAGCTATAGCAAATATATCTGATATACCAAAGTTCCATAGGTTTATCAGATACAGGAAAAGAAATCAGTTCTTTGAGCCTCACAGTAACTTCTGCCCAAGCCCTCCATCCTGGAGAACGGGAGGATGTTGAATGGTACCTTGTGCACTGCAGCAGCTATAGCAGAGGGACAGGGTAACCAGATCTGCAGATACTAAACCAAAGGGAACCCATTAAAATGTGGCAGTTTGATTACCCAATTAGTGGCAGAAAAACTGACACTGTACATCATTTATCTTGGCTAGCATTATAATATTTTTCTAAGCTTATCCCCAAATCTATGTAAGAAGTCTGTGATTTATAGTAAGAGTTAGCAGCTTTTTAAATCCCTTTTCAAAGATTTACAAATTCCAGGCTCAGAACATTAGGTTTCCTAATCAGATCAAATATCATAAAGAAATGTGATTTCAAAGCACATAAAGTCCTAGAAGTTGTTGAGAAAAATCAAAAGTTCCCACAGACTACTTAGGAAACTCCAACAGTTCAGTTAACTTTTTTTTTCTTTTAAAAATCAAGATATTCTAACTATACTAATTATAGCACATGAGTACTTTTTGGCAATGCTACTTCTTAAACTGAGAGCAGGTGATCACACTACATGAGCAATGAATAACAAAGATTAAGTACAAGTGAAAAATAGAATTTAGTAATTAATTTGATATGAACTCAGTAACATGCAAGGCGATTATGATGCCCCTGGTAATTAAGAATACATGCTTAACCATTATTGTGAATAACTGGCAGAGGGTGGTATTATGACTTACATCAACTATTCCTGGACACACCATAGTCTACCTTTCCCACTTTCTAAAAGCTGAGTTTGGGGGTTGGTTCTCAGAACTTTTTGGCTATTGTTCTCTCTATGTAATCCCTTCAGAAGAAAACTAAAAAGCTGCCACAGGGAACATATTTCTGGTTCAGACAGGTAGTAAGAAGAAGTTTGGTAGGGGTGACAGCTGGTGGGGGTAGGGAGACAACTTTGAGGCAATATAGTTTGATTAAGTTGTCTTCCTACCAGGAAATGGGAGTTCTCAGTGGATCTGGACGGGAGGTGTGGGTGGAGACATGAAAAAAATAATTTTAAGGGACCCTGGAGTAGGGCAGACTTGGCTGAGGTGCAACAGTGGCTAAGTCTGGGATGTCCATTAAGCATCATAAGGATAATAAACTCTAAGAGGAGTAAAAGATGGAAAACAGCACCAAGAAGTCAGGAAGAGAGACCATTTTTGCCTACTTCTTTTTTTTTTTTTTTTTGCATATAAAAAGGTCATTTTGCCATATTTTTTGTTTGGGTATCAGTGCCCTTTAAAACGCTATTATTCAAGCACAAATGATCATGTTTACAAAGTATTTACAATTTCAGTCTTCTTCCTTTATATTTTAAAACACAACAGCTATCCGGTTACAACAGTTAAAAAAAATCATAAAGATTGCAGAAAAGAAAGCATCTGCCTCATTAGGCACCAAATCTGAGCAAGTACCTGCTTGTTTCTTGTCTTTTCCAAAGCAGTCCCTACCTTGCTCCCTGTGCCCTTCCTTTGCCTTGCCCTTAGGGTTAAGGACAGGTAGGGGAAAAGAGCTGAGGCAGCTACAGTAACTAGGATCCAAGTGATGCTTCCGAGGGTGAGCGCAGCAAGGGCAAGCTGTGCTCCAGAGCATTTTGACTTGCCTGGCTGGAGCCAAGGGCAATTTCAGAAGAACTGTACTGCCCATTATGGCTTTAGACTCATATCTCCTTTGCCAGTTTCCAATCTTAATCAGTAAAAGTGTATGTGTGTCTGTAGACACACACCTGCTGGGTTTATACATTCACATTTATAGTTTAAATGTCCAGACAGAAAGCAATTTCAGAAAAGGCTTAATCTATTACTATTTCAGGACTCTACTTATGCATCCATCACGCAAGGTTATATTTTCTACAATTATCCATCTTTAGAAGGTGTGGTTCTCTTGCTATTTGTGCATAACTTGCTTGTTTAATTGCTGTGTTCATAATATACTCAAAGTTCAGTTTCTTTTGATTTCTAATTGCTCATCTTCACTAAGGAGGTGGAAGCATAATTAATTTCTTTTAATTACTTTACCAATAAATACTAAATCTGGATCTCTAGCTCAATTTTCAATTAATTAATTAATTAAAAATATTTATATTTATTGAGCTCCTATTACGTCCCAGTCACTGTTGTAGGCACTTGCTCACTGAGGTGAGCAAGACAGAAAAGGTCTTACATTCTACCGGTAGGGGAAGTAACAAACAAACAAATATACTTAATAATAGGCAGTGATAAGTGCTCTGAAAAAAACCAGCAGAATAGAGTCCAGAGTGATGTGGGGTGCTATTTTAGATAGGGAGGACAAGGAAGGACTCTAAGAGAAGGTAAGTTTACACAGAGAACTGGGGAAGATTCTAGGATAGTCATGTAACCCAAGCTGAGCAAATCAGCACCCATTATCCTCCTGGTCTAAAGTAAGCACGTCACTCAAGCCAAGCCAACTTTAGAGTTTTCTCTCAGGATTTTAAAAAAATGCAGCTAAGGGATGGAAATGTGTGTACAGAGAAGGTCCTTTCCTCTTTGATCAAAAGAAAATGGTATAGTGAAATAAGACAGACACAAGAGGACATTATTCCACTCACATGAAGTACTTAGAGTAGTCAAATTCATAGAGATAGAAAATAGTGGCTACTAGGAGCTGCGGGAGGGAGGAATGGGGAGTTACTGTTTTAATGGTACAGAATTTCAGTTTGCGTTGGTGAAAAAGTTCTGGAGATGGATAGTGGTGATGTTTGCACAACCATGTGGATACACTTAATGCTATGGAATGCCACACTTAAAAATGGTTAATTTTATGGATTAAAGACTTGAATGTAAGACCTGAAACCATGAAACTTCTAGAAGAAAACATAGGCAGTATGCTCTTTGACATTGGTCTTAGCAGCATATTTTCAAGTACCATTTCTGACCAGGCAAGGGAAACAAAAGAAAAAATGAACAAATGGGACGACATCAAACTAAAAAGCTTCTGCACAGCAAAGGAAACCATCAACAAAACAAAAAGACAATCTAACAATGGGGACAAGATATCTGCAAACCATATATCAGATAAGGGGTTAATATCCAAACTATACGAAGAATTCATACATCTCAACAACAAAAAAACCAGCAACCCAATTAAAAAATGGGCAAAAGATCTGAACAGAGATTTCTCCAAAGAAGATATACGGATGGCCAAGAGGCATATGAAAAGATGCTCAACATCATTAGCTAGCAGGGAAATGCAAATCAAAACTACAATGAGGTATCACCTCACCCGGGTCAGAATGGCTGTAATTAACAAGACAGGAAACAACAAGTGTTGGAGAGGATGTGGAGAGAAGGGAACCCTCGTACACTGCTGGTGGGAGTGCAAACTGGTGTAGCCACTATGGAAAGCAGTATGGAGTATCCTCAGGAAATTAAGAATAGATCAATCATGTGATCCAGCTATTCCACTGCTGGGTATTTATCCAAAGAACTTACAATCACAAATGCATAAAGATACTTGCACCCCTATGTTCATTGCAGCATTATTCACAATAGACAAGACTCGGAAGCAACCTAGGTACCCATCAAGGGACGAATGGATAAAGATGTGGTATTTACACACAATGGAATACTACTCAGCCTTAAGAAATGATGAAATCCAGTCATTCGTGACAACATGGATGGACCTTGAGAGTATTATGCTAAGTGAAATAAGTCAGAGGGAGAAGGTCAAATACCATATGATCTCACTCATAAGTAGAAGATAAAAACAACGACAAACAAATACATAGGAATGGAGATTGGACTGGTAGTTACCACAGGGGAAGGAGCGATGGGGGAGGGTAAAAGGGGTGATTAGGCTCACATGTGAGGGGATGGACTGTAATTAGTTTTTGGGTGGTGAACATGATGTAATCTACACAGAATTTAAACTATATTACGATGTACATCTGAAAGCTATGTAATGTTATAATCCAATGTTACTGCAATAAAAAAATAAATAAATTTTAAAAAAGGGTTAATTTTATGGTATGTATATTTTACCACAGGTTTTTTTTTTGGTAAGGAAGATTCACCCTGAACTAACATCTGTTGCCAATCTTCCTCTTTTTGCTTGAGGAAGATTGTCCCTGAGATAACATCTGTGCCAATCTTCCTCTATTTTGTATGTGGGACGCTGCTGCAGCATGGCTTGATGAGCAGTGTGTAGGTCCATGCCCAGGATCCAAACCTGCGAACCCTGGGCCGCCAAAGCAGAGTGAGTGAACTTAACCACTATGCTACCAGGCTGGCCCCATTACCACAATTTTAAAAAAAAGAAAAGAGAAAGTAAAAGGTGTGAGCCAAAAATTGCAAGTGGCAATGCTGCTCACTTCTTGGAGAAAACCAGTCTGCAGTAGAAGAGAATGAAACATTCACAAAGAAAAAAGCAGCAGTGAGAGATGGAGAGAGAATAAGAGTCTCTGGCTCTTGTCATTCCAACTCCAGCCTTGACTTCTTGGTTAGGTGAGCCAACAACAACAAAATGCTCCCTAGACAAACGTGATCTTCTTGTCACTTGCAAACCAGAGCTCTCACTAATACAGAATGCAAGGCAATTTATGACCTGATCCTGGTCATCTTCCTCCCAATTCCTTGTCCTCCCAACTTTGTGACTGCTAATTCCCAATAAAAATACCTATCTGGACTCCCACAGCTGTAAATGCTCTTCACTCTGCTTGAAAACTATCCCCCAACCTTTAAAGATAGTGTCTTGCTCTTTTCTCATATTTTAAAATTCATCTTTGATATATATGAACATTTTAAAAAGACTTATAGTCCCTGTATTTCTTTTATTTGAGTTCACTGAACGCAGACGTGATGTTCTCGTGCTGCCTGAGATCTGCTTATTGTTGATTGCTTCCTGTGTGCTTTATAATTTTGGACTGTAAATTCATTTTAAGTGGGGTTTTATCTGTGAAAAATTCTGTGCTATGTTCCCTGGATTGAGGGTCTGTCCGCCAGAACGACTTTGCTTTTATTTCTGCCAGGCACTGCAGACAGAGCATCAGTCTGAGATCCCGATGTCAGTTTCTCAGCTTGGAGATTTCCAAATACTTAAGTCGCATAAATTGAAAAACAGCAAACCTCTCTCCCACCCCACCTCCCACTCCTGGGCTTGGAGCACAGGCCAAGACAAACTCTCCACGTCAATTCTGTGTTGATGGCAGATTCTTTTAGTCTACTTTTCCCCTGATGGTGGTTGGTGGTCTTTGAGATCTCTACCGCATGGGAATTGAGATTAGCAAATCCTTTCATGGCAGCCCAGTGATGAAATTTATCACTTTCCTTTTAAAGCTTTGGGTTTTTTTTTTAAACTTTAAGGCTTATTACTTTGTTTCTCAGCTGTGCTTGTTTTGGCCCTTGGAAAGTTACCTTGCTTTTATGTAAACTCTGCTATGCATTAAAGAGATGCTTGTTATATTTTATTCTGCATTTCTGGGTATCGTATGCTGGGAGAATTTTCAGGTTATTTAGCGTGTAATCTTATAGGAAAAGGAAATCCCCTCAACCTTTAAGACTCACTTCCTCTTCTTCAGGAAACCTCACTGACTCCTCAGGTGGGGTTTAGGTGCCCCTCTTTTCAACTTCTCTGGCAGAGTATACACACTATACATACTTATCTGTCTCTTCTACTAAGACTGTAAACTTCTTGTAGGCAAGTACCACGTCTTTCATCCAGTGCTTATCACAGTGTCTTGCATATAGTGTGTGCTCAATAAATGTCCATGAAATGAGAGAATGAATATATTACTTTAATCTTTCCACATCAGTTTACTCTTTTTTTTTTTTTTTTTAAAGATTGGCACCTGAGCTAACATCTGTTGCCAACCTTTTTTCTTCTTCTTCTTCTCCCCAAAGCCTCCCATACCTAGTTGTATATTCTAGTTGTGAGTGCCTCTGGTTGTGCTATGTGGGATGCTGCCTCAACATGGCCTGATGAGTGATGCCATGTCTGTGCCCAGGATCTGAACTGAGGAAGCCCTGGGCCACTGAAGCAGGGTGCACTAACTCAACCACTAGACCACGGGGCCGGCCCCATCATCAGTTTATTCTTTAATCCTTTGAACTTTTTCCTTTTCCTGAACTTCTAAAAATAAGTTCCCACACACTTCCTACAGTGTGGAGTATCATGCCAGATGTAATCATCCAATGAGGTCCTAGACAATGATGAACAGTATACTTAGTTTACAGTTAACTAGGTACAAAATCACTACTATTGTCAGTTTGACTCCTAGATTCTTTTTTCTTCAATATATGCACATAACAAGTTGGTCTCTCTTGAATATATACAGATTATTTCTCTCCTCACATTTATACTTCACTAATCCTTTATTTTTGATCATGTAACCATTTTATTAATAATTATTTTCTTTAAGGACTTAGTTTTCTTCTATCTCCAGATTCGGTACTACCCTATATCAAACATAAGTATACTTTTTTATTCTACAAAATGAAATATTGATGAATAATTAATATTTTTCTCAGAACTGATAAACAGGAAACACTGTCTATTTTATCCCTTTAACATTAAGCCATTAATAACACTGCTGTTTTCTGTGCATAAAACTCTGTAGCCAAGTCCTGATTTTTATTCCTACTGCTAAATGCATTTTACTAAACCGAATCAAGAACCATATTTTCAAGTCAAGATATACATATTTTGCAGTCATGGAAATAACATGCTTCCTGATGTTCTCTACGAGGATAAAATCCTCCTGAATGTTACTGGATTTCTTTTTTGTGGCCATGGAACTATTGATACTGTAATTCAACTCAGACTTGACCTACCACCTTTACCAACGTTAGTTCTGCAGATACAGTAGTAAGCAGCACAAAGCACCAAAAGAGTAATAACAGGCTGCATAGAGGGGACGGATTTTCCCATGTGGCTAATGAGAGATTTTGTTCTTATCCAGTAATTTGATATTCAAAATATAAATTTTATTTTAAAAATAGTATTTCAAGTGAATATATGATAAGGGAGGCACTCAAGAAAATTGTGAGGAATTAGAAGTAGTGATAAAAATTATGAGTAATATAATTTTGAATAACATTTAACATGATTTTTAAGCTTAGAATGTATTGCTTCTCTTTATCTATAAGATCTGCAACTCTATAATAGAATATGATTAAACTAATCTGATAATTTAGAAGTTTGAAAATGTACTTTATGATTATTTGTCTAAGAATTTTTCTAGAGACCTGAGTTAAGCCTTCAGTTGAAGGTTACAGACATTGAAGAAAAAAAGAAGTAGGTATAGTAACACCTCACTTGATTGGCATCTTTAGCAAGTGAAAAACCTGTCAGCAGGTTTTTCAAATAACTGCAACATTACCCTTTGAGCATGCAAATATTAAAAACACCACACATATATACCTTCCAAAGTATCTTACTTCTTCTTATTGTTCTACATGAAGAATGTGGAAGAAGATTTAACCTTTCCTTGATTATTCAGAGTTAATATCATGAACTGGTGATGTCCCTCTATGTCTGGCACCAAGTAAATGTCTGGGAACATGAGTGAGCAAAACCTCACTTATTATACATGCTATAACATAAAGGATGCCCTCATGGGGTCTTCATCAAGGTATATACAGCTATTTGGCTTTCACTAAATAGCCCTAGATTACTTTTGCTTTTTGTTGAGTTTGACTTTAGTCTTTTATTTTTAAGAGCTTTTCCTCAGTCATAGGAGTACCAAATATCCTTTATTACTGTCAGTGTGCCTAGACTCCTGACATTTTCTACTTCTGCTGAGGGCTGGTAATCAGACAAGTAAGTTGCTCCAGTTGTGTCTAAAATTAGGAAACAGTCTTTGAGTGATGGTCTCACAACATGATTGGTGGTAAGCTTTATCACAGATTGGTGTATTTTATTTTATCTTGGTTTTGAGCTATATTCTCAATCAGTGACTTTCAATATGTGTATATTTTTTACACTATTGAAGCTTTTGTGCAAATGGAATCTGGAGTGACGAGAACTGAGGCAAATATCAAAGTAGCACAGCTTCGGCTGAGAAGGGCAGTAACGTGGAGCCCCTGAACGCCTGGCATCCTTGCCTCTCCACCAGTTGCCAGCATCATCACCGGAAGTTTGAAAATCACTTTCTAGAGACTTGAGAAGGCTGGGTAACAAGCTTCTGGATAAATTAGATGTGACTGTTTCACTTGCTCTCATTCTGTCTCTGCATACTTGTCTGATCCTCCACAAAATAGTGGAACATGACAAGAAAATGACTAAAAAGAAAACAACCAAAGGTAGCACTTACTGATCACTCATCCCTTTTAAGGGAACCGAGCAGATTCACGTCTACAGAAATATTCTCAAGAACAACTTTGCTTTGGGAGCTAAAGCTAAGATGACTGCATTGACTTCAACATGTTATGAAAATTGCTGGAGAGAGAGGGAGTGGTGTAAAACAGGCACAGTGTAAGTGAGCAGTTGAAACTAAAGAACGGATAATGTATGTGCTGTGCCCACATGGTGGCCCTCTAATCATTCAGACTCATGAGACTACCACTGAACACACCTGGCACCAGTTTATACAGAAGGACTTCAGACAGAAACCTTTCAGAACTTGCCATCAGGGCAATGTCAGACTGGAGTCCTTGCAGTAATTCATGTGACAGCTTGTTTAGCCACCCAGGAACTATCTTCTCTCTAGGAGACACAGCTCAGGTACAAGGAGAAGAGATCCATACTGGTGGATATGGGGTCTATCTTGGCTTAGAAGCCCTGCTGCTAACTATCAAATCCACTGCCTCAGTACAAAGCTCCATCATGTCTACACGGACTAACGCCGTCACTTTGCGTGTGTCCCTCTCCCTCCTCCCACTGCGGGCCACTCCAATCTATTCCTCAGACGGCAGTTAGAGTGACCTTTTCAAAAATTAAATTAGACCACGTCACTATCTTGGTTTAATATCCTCCAATGGTTTCCCATTGCTCTCAGAATAAAGTCCAAAACACTCACCATGACCTAGGACAACAGTTTTTAAACTTTTTGGTCTCAGAGCCCTTTTACAGTAAGTCTTCAAAATTACTGAGGAGCTCATAGAGTTTTTGTTTTTGTTTACGTGGTTTAAATCTATCAATATTTACCATATTAGAAATTAAAGTTGAAAAATTTAAAAACTATTACATGTTACTATAGGTAATTTTTTAAATGAAGGTATATTTTTCAAAAGAAAAGAAAACATAAGAAGAAGAATGGCATTATTTCATTTTTGCAAAACTCTTTAATGTCTGGCTAAATAGAAAATAAGTGGATATTCATATCTACTTCTGCATTCAATCTGTTGTGATATCATGTCATGTGGTCTCTCAAAAATGTCACTGCATACTCATGAGAGAATGAGTGTAAAAAGGGCAAATAATGTCTTCATATCATTATGAAAACAGTAATGACTTTATGGATCCCCTGAAAAGATCACAAGGACTCCCAAAGGTTCCCGTGCCATACTTTGAGAACCACTGGGCCTAAGAAACCCTGTGTAATTTAGCCCTGCCTAGCTTTCTAATCTGATCTCATAAAACGTTTGTCCTGCTCCCCGCACGGCTGGCTCCTCCCTCACCCTTCAAGTCCCAGCCAGGCATCTCTGTAGAGGAAGTCCTCCCTGACTACTTGCTTCAAAGAGGTCGCCTCCTATTGTTACTCCTCAGTTCAATTCCTTGGTTGTTTCTTTCATAGCATTTATTACAACTGTAGTTTAAAAATGTATTTATCTGTCATCTTCATTTGATTACGAGTTCCAAAAGGGCAGGAACCACATCTTACTTTTGACCGTGATATTCCTAGCACCTAGCATAGTGTCTGCCACACAGCAAACACTCAAACACTTTACTGAGTGAATGAATAAATGAATCATGCATTTGTACAAATATTTATCTGCCAAGGATATTCACTGCTTACATTTATTCATTAACAGATATTTACTGAGTACCTACTATGTGCCAGGCACTGTTCTAAGTGCAGTAAAAAAGACAATCATCTCTACTCTAGTTTTGAAGGAGGGGGATATAGAAAATAAAGTAAGTAAAATCCATAAAATGTTAGAGAACGATAACCACTATAGAGAAAACTAAAGCAGGAAAGGAGAGAGGATGCTGGAGGCAGCATAGAATGATTTCAATTTAAAATAAGGTAGTCAACATAGGCCTTACTGAAAAGATTACTGGGAGTGAAAAACCTGAAGGTGGTGAGGGAGCAAGGTGCATGAATATCTGGGGGGAAAGCAACAGACGGAGCAAGATAAGCAAGTACAAAGGCCCTGAAATGGTTAAATGCCTGGCATGTTTCAGAAACTAAAAAGGGGCCAATGTGTGGCTGGAGCAGAGTGAGCAAGTTAGATGAGTAATAGGGGATAAGGTGTGAGAGGCAATAGAGGGCCAGACAGCAAAGGGTCTTGTGGGCCATTGTAAGGATTTGGGCTTTTATTTTGAATTCAATGGGAGGTCACAGGAGGGTTCTGAGCAGAGCAGTAACTTTATTTTCTTTATGGGTTAAGAGGATCACTCCGGCTGCTAGGTTGAGAATAGACTGAAAGGTGGCAGGAAGACCAGGTTGGAAGCTTACTTCAACCACCCAGACAAGAAATGATGGGGACTTGGGCCAAAGTGCTAGCAAAGACAAAGCGAGAAGTGGTAGATTCTGGACATACGAAGGTAGATGGAATAGGATTTGCTGATAGATTGGATATTAATGTAAGAAAAAGAGAGAAGTTAAGGATTCCACCAAGAATGGGGCCTGAGCAAGAACCTGGCCTGAGCAACAGGATGTAATTGCCATTAACTAAGATGGGAAAGACGTGGGGAGAAGCAAGTTTTGTGGGTAAGATCCAGAGTTTGGTTTTGGACATATCAACTTTGGGATGTCTATCAGACATGCTAAGATAGATGTCAAGTAGGCAGTTAGATATCTAGGTCTGAAGTTCAGGAGAGAGGTAGGGGCTGGAGACATAAATTTGAGATTTGTGAGCATATAATTAAAGCCCAGAGACTGGATGAGATTACCAGAGGATTGGATACAGAGAAAAGAAGAGATCCCAGGACTGACTCTTCCACTCTGAGACAACTCTTTCATACTTCCTCTGAAAACGTACTGTGATTGCTGAGCAGCCGTGGGGTCCACTTGAGATGAGTGGTTATAAACCTGAAGTGAGGACAGATGCGTATTTACCTCCTGTCACCTTTAGCAGCATAGGTACAGGCATGGAAGAGTAGGAGAATTAATTTAAACACCTATTTTCTGAAAGCCTACTACAAACCAGGAAGACAATGATAAATAAATCAGTTATAGTCTTTGCCTTCATGGAGTTTAGCATCTAGCTTATATATTGCAAAAGAGAACCACCTAAACATCTTAACTGTAGAATGGCTACAGTATGATACACTTGTATGACAGAATACTAGGCAGCCATTAGAAATTATGTTAAAGAAGACTATCTATGGATATGAAAAGACGTTCATGATAAGTAAATAAAGTTGGTTATAAAACCATCTACAGTATGATCTCATTTTTGTTTTTAAACTATGTTACCTCCCTATAAAAAAAATAAGGAAAGCATCAGAAGTGGTAACAGGGGTTATCTCAAGGGCAAGATTATGGATGACTGAAATCTTTTTCTTTATACTTATTTGTATATTGTAAAAATTTCTAAAACATATTGATATTACTTTTGCAATAAGAAAAAGTTACTATTCTCTCTGAATCTGAATACCAACTATATGTTTACAAACATTTTTCAAAGATTCTAATTATTATGTAGCTATTTCCAATAAAAATTCAGCAAACCAATTAAAACCACGGTTACTTATAAATGGCTCTTCACAATTACAAGCGTGACAGGGTTACCTTCCATGCCCCTGGTCACTTCTTGTTTGCCATGTTCCTCAGATCACCATGCCTAATTTGGGGCTTTGGAGTTCAGATGCTGTGGGCTGAAGTGTTCATATGTTTAACGTGAAATATTGAGATTTTTGATCTTTCAACTCAGAGCATGTCCACCCAGAAATCAATTAGAGCAGGGACCTGAACATAAGAACCATGACTCTAATCACGAAATTGATTGCCAAGTGGGGAATAGAAAGACAGGAGGACGACCAAGTTGTCTTCTAATTCTATTATCTTTTCTGTCTTCCAAGAGTACTAGAGAAAAGGAGCAGGCTTTAAAAAGAAGACATCAAGAATTTTCCTCAGTTCTGAACTGTTTATATGTCTAAGTACATTGATGTGGTCTAAAGAATAGATATTTGGGTAAAACAAGGAAAGGATGACTATTTAAATTACTACTCTAATTAAACTGTAGTCTTTAGGGACCGATACGTAAATTCTTCTCCTTTTATTATCTTTTGTATGCCTAGCACATAACAAGCACTCAAGAAATGTTCAATTACTGAACTCTTTATGACTCACTAACTAGCCTGTTCCGTTTTTAATCACTATTAATAGTTATTTTAAATCAACTACTCTATTATAATATTCTTACTATTATGAGTATGATGCTTTAATAAAACACATCTTGAATCTGCAAAATCTTTACCTCTGTTATTCCTCTGAGTGTTAAAGTGAAATTTGCATTAAAGCAAGAATATGACCCCAAACATTTTTTCTTGGTAACCTCAAGTAGGATGTAGGAACCCAAACCTTAGTCTTTATAAACATTCTGTTTTAAAATATATTACAAAGAATAAATGGAATTGAATGTCAAGAATGAGTAAGTGAAAGCTTTTACTCATCTGGTTTACAACTTATATCAGCTAATTTTTCTAAATTTAAGTTGATTAAATTTTTTGGTTGTTTCATTTCAAATGACCACACCAGAAGAGGGCTGTTTGTCATGGTTATTTATGGTTTTCCTTTCTGTTTTAGCTTAAAAGAAATGTTCAAATTTAATAAATATAGAGTTATTATAAACAGCAGCAAAAACAATTCCAATAAATTCAAATTGGTCATACATTTGAAATCTTTGTAAGGGATTATGCATTGGGCAAAATAAAAATACTCAGTTGAATTAAAAATAAACTCACATAAAGTTAAAATATAGAAAAATGCAACCATGCTTAAAATTCAAACTACAAAACAGAGAAATGTGTAATCCCTACACCGTAACTAGATATCGTTTCTATTTCCAAATAAATAATAAAAATACAGGGGCTGGCCCCAAGGCCGAGTAGTTAAGTTCGCGTGCTCTGCTTTGGCAGCCCAGGGTTTCACCAGTTCAGATCCTGGGAGCAGACATGGCACTGCTTATCAGGCCATGCTGAGGCGGCGTCCCACACAGCACAACCAGAGACACCGACAACCAGAACATCCAACTATGTACTGCGGGAACTTTGGGGAAAGGAATAGGAAAAAAAAAAGACTGGCAACAGATGTTAGCTCAGGGGCCAATCTTTAAAAACAAACAAAAAAATAATAATAATAAAAATACATAAGGCAAATGAATAACAAAATAATACAGGAAATTTAAAGACCCAGATTCTCAAATAAGAAAAGGAAAAATGTGCTGATGATCACTCTGTGGTTCTTTACTGTTACATTACCTATAAGCAGGAGAATCATGGATGGCCCCCTCCAGCTGGCCTGTTCCTGTTCTGACTTTTGTAGGACTCTAAAGTATCATGCACTACTCTGAGACTGGAGCCACTAACGAGGAGCAGCCAATCTTCTTCATAACTTTGGGTAGAACCTGAACCTTCACAATCCTTACTTAACACTTCCTCTCTCTCATGCCCCTTCATGCTTTACCTTGTACTATTTACGAATACGTCTGTGTTCTCTTGCTCTTTTAAAGGTAAGAACCATGGCACAGTTTAACTTTATAGACCCCTATTTTCCTTCATCCCTTGTATCTAGCACAAAACTTTACATGAAATAAAAGTTAAATAAGACTAAAGAAAAATAAACTACTTGCAGGAAAATCAAATATAGTTATACCTCACTAAGCCAGGCACTTGATTTTTTACATTCTCAAGTACTTGGAATACGACCCAAAGTATGGGGAAAAGTGCTGATAAGGACCATATCGAACATATTGTGAGTAGCTGGCTCATTGTATAGAAGCATTCTTCTAGCTGTTTTGAGACAGCAATGAAAGGCCAGTCCTTGCCTATGAAATATGAGATGCAACAGGAGGAGAAGAGATATGGAAAGTGAAAAGTGAAGGAAAGCAAGGAGTAGAGAGCAGAAATAGCAAGAGGGCAGCAGAGCCTAATGGTAATTAGAAGAAAAAATGGGGGCAGCAGTAGCAGCAGCCAGCAGAAATTAGAAGCTGTGACAGAGGTGGCAAGTTGCAGACACTTCAGGCCACGGAGAATAGCCGGCCATAAAAAGCGTTGGGCTGCATGCCAGCCAGTAGATTTTCGCAATCTCAAGAGGGAAAGAGAAGCTTTAGCTTCACACCATCTATAAATACCCATGGTGTAGTATGATTTAAGAAGGAAGCAATGAAGTACAGAATATGTTTTAGAAAAAATATTTCATAGAAAAAGTTAAAAATAAAAAGCAGAATGTAACTGATCAGCTATTTGACACCAACACTAACCTAGAATGTTTAACTTTCCCAAAGGTGCTAGACAGTTGAGAGTTTATTACAGTAAGGAAAGAAAAAGGACCAAACACTGGCTGAATAGCTATTGTTGGATGGAAATTTTACGTTCCTCATTTATTTTAATCCTCACAACCTGCTACATAAATATTTTTATTCCCATTTTCAAGCTGAGTAAAATGAGGCTCAGAAAGATTAAATATAACTTGCCCAAGGTCCCAGGCTCTTTCTGATATCAAAATACGTGTTTTCTCAACCATAATAGGCTACTGAAAAGGGGAAGGGGGAATCAACACAAATAAATACAAGTAAGGAGAAACGAGGTTAAAATTGTAATTTTTGCAGGTTAAACACAATAGGTAGCCTATGTTACAGTCTCACACACAGCAAGCTTGCGTAATTCCTATTAACCATAATCTCAAACATCACAGTCAGAGAGTGACTAATCTCACTCTTAAGACTACACACTCATCTCCACTTCTCGATTGACAGCTGTACTTTTTCAAGTATGCATATTTTGAGAAGCTTAGTCTATATATTTTAAAAAGTTTAAAAAGTTAACTTACTAAAATGGTCTAGCATTCAAAGTTATGTACATAACTGCTTTCTCTTCTGAAGGGTGTCTTGCTTTCTGCATTAGTGTCCTATAATTCTATAGAGTAAAACTCACACCTCAATCCACTCTATTCTAAATCCCTTGTATGATAAATAATCAGACACAGTGGAGAAACCTAAGAAATGATTCTTTCTGTTCATACTATTCACTCTTTACTTTCACAATGAAAATTTTCCTTTTGCTAGGTCCACAGAACAGTTCCCCATCCACAGAAGATGCTATGAAATAGGCCCTTTCATTTGCTGCTGGTAGGAGCATAAAGTAGCATAACACTTAGAAACAGTTCATTGCCTCTGGTTTAGCATTTCTAGAATCTATTTTAAAAAATACTTCAAATATTTCAAAAGCTTTACGAAAGAAGAGTTCATTCCAGTATTATCCAGAATAACAAAAAACTGGGAACAATTTAATGTCCAACAATATAGGAAAAGTTAATAATACATCAGTTGAGTTGATTATTAAGAAGCAATTTAAAATGATGGTCATACAAGAGAGCCAACAACATACAAGGAGAAAGGAAAGTCTCTTCAATAAACGGTGCTGGGAAAACTGGAGAGCCACATGCAAAAGAATGAAAGTGGACCATTATCTTACACCATACACAAAAATTAACTCAAAATGGATTAAAGACTTGAATGTAAGACCTGAAACCATGAAACTTTTAGAAGAAAACAAAGGTAGTACACTCTTCGACATCGGTCTTAGCAGCATATTTTCAAGTACCATGTCTGACCAGGCAAGGGAAACAAAAGAAAAAATAAACAGATGAGACTACATCAAACTAAAAAGCTTCTGCACAGCAAAGGAAACCATCAACAAAACGAAAATACAACCTAACAATTGGGACAAGATATTTGCAAACCATATATCAGATAGGGGTTAATATCCAAACCATACGAAGAACTCATACATCTCAACAACAAAAAAACCAACAACCCAATTAAAAAATGGGCAAAAGATCTGAACTCACATTTCTCCAAAGAAGATACACAGATGGCCAAAAGGCACATGAAAGGATGTTCAACATCATTACCTATCAGGGAAATGCAAATAAAAACTACAATGAGATATCACCTCACTCCTGTCAGAATGTTTATAATTAACAAGACAGGAAACAAGTGTTGGAGAGAAGGGAACCCTCATACATTGCTGGTGGGAGTGCAAACTGGCGCAGCCACTATGGAAAACAGTACGGAGATTTCTCAAAAAATTAAGAATAGAACTACCATATGATCCAGCTATTCCACTGCTGGGTATTTATGCAAATAACATGAAAACATGAATGTATAGAGATACATGCACCCCTACGTTCACTGCAGCATTATTCACAATAGCCAAGACTCGGAAGCAACCTAGGTGCCCGTCAAGGGACGAATGGATAAAGAAGATGTGGCGTACATACACAATGGCATACTACTTAGCCATAAGAAACAATGAAATCTGGCCATTTGTGACAACATGGATGGACCTTGAGGGTATTATGCTAAGCGAAATAAGTCAGAGGAAGAAAGTCAAATACCATTTGATCTGACTCATAAGTAGAAGATAAAAACAACAGCAATCACATAGAGACAGACTGGATTGGTGGTTACCAGAGGGGAAGGGGGAGGGAGGAGGACAAAAGGGGTGATCAGGCACATGTGTGTGGTGATGGATTATAATTAGTATTTGGGTGGTGAACATGATGTAATCTACATTGAAACTGAAATACAATGATGTATGCCTGAAATTTATATAATGTTATAAACCAATGTTATCACAATAAAAATACATATATTTTAAAAAATAAATACATAAAAAAGAAGAAGACAAAAAAAACGATGGTCATAAAGTACTTATAACTTAGAAAATCATCCCAATATTATTAGGGTAATACAGAGGAATAAAAAATGTTTTTATAATAAGATCTCAACTACGTAAAGCAAGCAAAGAAACAAAAAAAAAACCCCATGGTATACTGAAAATATTTTTAAAAATCGACTACAATGTAAATAATAGGTATAGGTCTACACAGTCTTTTTCTTCTTTTTATGTCTGTGTATATTCTAAGATTTCTATTATGAGCAGGTACCATCTTTATAATGGAAAAATAAAACACCATGAATTTTTCAAAGTTACATTCTTTACAATATAGCAAAGTCTGGCCTGTAGCAACTCCCTGAAAACTAGCTGGAAATTTGGAATCCTGAAGCCAAAACTTTAGAAATCCATTTGAAGTTGAGAGATGTGGTAAGTATACCAGGTGAGAGAAACAGGTATCAAATGCTGACAGGCTAGATCAGTTGAATGTAGCAAGATGAGAGAATATAAGATCCTGTACTAAGGACCAAACAGTCACAAACTATAGTGTGGAGGAAACACCTTAGGAGAAGCATAAATAGAAGACACAGGGGCTTTAGTAAGCAGTAAGCTCAGTCAGTTTGATGTAGCTACTCAAAAACAAATTACATTTTAGAAATGTATTAATAGTTGGATAATGTTCGAATGAGGAATGGATAATGTTAGAAGTGACAGGACCTGTGGCAGGCAGAATTCTAGGATTACCTCCAATGACCCATACCCTTGTATAAACCCCTCCTCTTGAGTGCAAGTAGGACCTGTGAATATGATAGAACACACTTCCAGGATGGAGGACAGAGATAGAATGGAAAGAGCTGGCCCTAGAGAAGCAAACAGCCATGTTAGTCATGTTGCGAACTGCCTACAGAGAGGGATGTTCTCTAGGAGCTGAGGGCCTCAGTCCTACAACCACAAGTAAGTGAATTCTGCCAATAATCTGAATGAACCTGGAAGAGGACATCAAGCTCCAGATAAGAACCCAGCATGGCTGGAACCTGAAAGACCCTGAGCAGAAGACCCAGATAAGCCATGCCTCAACCCCTGACCCATGCGGCCTGTAAGACAATAAACATGTACTGTTTTAAGTTGCTGAATTTGTGGTGATGTGTTATGCAGCAATAAAAATCTGATACAGTGCTATTCTCTGTTCGGGTCAGATGATTCTTGCAGTGTTTGTAGTATTGAATCTGGGTGAAAAATATCGTAAAAGGTATAAATAAAGAGCTTGAAAAAGGCTTTGGTTGGATGGTGAAATAATTTTAAATCATGTCATGTTAGGTATGAAAGAGAAAATATCTGAAAACAGAGGAATTAAGTTTTCTTTTATATGGTTCCACACATTGTAGAAGCAGGAAGTGTGTGAGAAAATTAAAGGAGTCAGATATTTAATTTTCTAATAGAAAGACGTTTCTAAGTGTAAAAAAGCTGCTTTAAAATTCCTTGAACTCCCTATCCCTGAAAGTTTTCACACTTAGAAAGATGACTGATTAGTAGGCACAGTATAGAGAGAATCTAAGCATTTCTAAGTGGTCTGATTAATAACCTTTAAAGACTGTCTCTTTCTCAGGCATTTGCATCTTTAAATACTGTATGTAAATAAAAAGGTACTTTCTATTACAGTTCGAAAATATGCAGTGCCTGGTATATTATAGGCAGCTAGTAAATATTTGTTGAATGAATAAATGAACAAATGAAAAAATAATGAAAGAAAGAGGTGAAGATATTAATATGGTAAGACCTAATTATCTTTTAATTTTTGGGGGGGGTAAAATTAAAAATAAAACCTTGATGATAATGAGGGAGGCAGCAGCTACCTCTGGAAGAAAGAGCTACAGTAGTCCCCGCTTATCCGCAGTTTCGCTTTCGATGGTTTCAGTTACCATGGTCAACCACAGTTCGAAAATATTAAATGGAAAATTCCAGAAATAAACAATTCATAAGTTTCAAATTATGCACCGGTCTGAGTATCGTGATGAACCTTGTGCCATCCTGTCCGGGATGTGAATCATCCTTTTGTCCCGTGTATCCATGCTATAAATGCCACTCACCTATTAGTCACTTCGTAGCCGTCTCAGTTATCAGATCTTCTGCAGCAGTACTGCAGTGCTTGTGTTCAAGTGACCTTTATTTTACTTATTAAAGGCCCCAAAGCACAAGAGTAGTGATGCTGGCAATTCAGATACAACACAGAGAAGCTGTAAAGTGCTTCCTTTAAGTGAAAAGGTGAAAGTTCTTGACTTAATAAGGAAAAAAAAGTTGCACGCTGAGGTTGCTAAGACCTACAGTAACTTTTATTATAGTACATTGTAATGATTGTTCTATTTTATTATTAGTTATTGTTGTTAAATCTCTTACTGTGCCTAATTTATAAATTAAACCTTACCATAGGTATATACGTGTAGGAAAAGACAAAGTACCTATAGAGTTTGGTACTATCGGAGATTTCAGGCATCCAGTGGGGGTCTTGGAACGTACGCTCCATGGATGCAGGGGGACTACTGTATGTTTTTCTCTAGCAAACAAGACCATATAGGAAAACGGAAACAGCCCTGGACTGTGAGTTGAAAGATCCACTTTTAGTCTTGGTGCCACTGCTCTCACTACTCTTGGTTAATAAGGTAAATTGTGAAATGATTAATCCTCAGGTGCAGGCCGAGTTGGGAGGCATGTTAAGGCAAGAAGTGTAGGATCAGGACTGAGGGAACAGGAAATGCTAAGAATTAATAATCCAGAGAAATTTCAGAATTTGAGGTCTTGACAGGACCTTGAGGATGCAAGGTCCAAGATATTAGTGTACAAGTAAGTTAAACGGAGTATAAATGAATGTTGCCTGGGTTGAGAGGTTTCACAAACTGAGGCCGAGACTGGTAGGTCTCAACGTGAACGCTGAAGTGCCTGAATACGACAGCACAGGATAGAACGGAGAGAGAAATTGTGAGCCACACTCTTACCCCTTCCATTAACTACAAAATTCAGTCCAAAAAGCTATCAAGCTTTAAACAGTATATATATTTTTGATATACAAACATTGCTTATTTCTCGTCAGCTATATTCCACAACCTTCTAAAACATTTAGTTTCTACATTTATTCCACTGCTTATAATAAAAACTTATGACAGACTTATTGAACAATATATCAACACATAAAACACAAATAAGCTTTCTTTTTGCTCTTACAATTATTCATTTTATTTTTTTAGTTCTCAAGTTAATAGAACAAAACATATATATGGAATCAAAAAAATATTTGAAAATTACCCTTACACCATAAGAAGACTGTTATTCCTATCATTTATGGGTGAAGAGGCAACATATTTTCTGAGTTTTTTAATCTGCTTTAGGATGTTGCATGAGCAATGTCACTCCCACTTAACTTATTTTCTAACTTATACTTAATTTTAATTAATTCATTTCTTATGTGAAGTCAGCTTTTAAAAATGAGTCTAATTCTTCAATTAGTATCTCCTCATTTATGAGTGAGCTTCTCTTTCATCTCATTTTCCCCTGAAATAAAAACACTTCCTATTCTTTTTAGCTCCTCTTTTTATCCCTCACTAAGTTTTAATAATACCTCAAATTCTCTTCAGCTTTTCCTCTGAATGTCACTATAAAACTGATTTTTATTTTTGAAGTCAAGTCTTTAAGCTTTCTTAAAATCATATCAAATATTTTCCTATTTGTATTCTCCTCATCCCCCATTCCCTCTCTCCCAAAACTGAGTAATTCTGATATGATCAACCAGGCTATATAATAATAGTGCAACCAAAACTGTTTCAATCCTCCTCAGTGACACCTAATTTTAATGTGTCCTCTTAGCACTCCTTAACTCACCCCATTACGGAACCCTAGTGCAAATCTTCCTTTTGGTATCTGGGAAATAAATTCATATCTTCCACTGATGTAAACTCAAATACAAATCCTTTATCAATTCATATCTGAGTTGACACAACGGTGTCTTTGCCGCTATTCCCCTCTACTGCCTTTCTCCCTAGTAACAGTACGCTGTCACTGGATTAATCACTCTGAAAAAATCCATTATATTACTCCTTTTTAAAACACACACACACACACACAGGTCCAAATTCCTTAATCTGAGCATCATAGCTTCCATGTTCCGGCTCCACTGTATCCAATTATTCTTCATTACAAACACGTATTGGATGAGCGTTTCTGCTGCCTATCTCTATCCCCACCTCATGGCCATCAAATATCACCCAGCCTTTACAGTTCACGATAGGCCCCAGTTCCCTCTTAGATGTCTCTGATGACTGTGGCTCATTCTAATGTCTCCCTTTGCCCCCATTACCACTCCCAAAGCACTTTCAGAGTTCTCTCTCATTATGGCACTTGACTACATTGTGGCTCATAATTGTTCTTGTTATTTAATGAGCTTCTTATTGTCTCAACAGTAAGCAACCTGAGGGCAGGGACCATGGCTTATACTTCTTTTGTGCCTCCTAGTGTCTCGTAGCAGGCAGGTCATGGAGTGAGTATTTAATAAAAATATCTGAGTTGAATTTAACAGTTTCAGGGTTGTTAGTTTTCCTCTGTTTGTCTTGTTGATTTCATTCCTATGGTAGTCTGTGTGCTAAATTTCTAGTAATTACTCTCTTAACAATGATAAACAATTCCATGAAATATACAGATGAGTTGAAGGTATCTATTCCCATATAAAACTAAAATAATGAGTAGGTTTATTCTCAATCTAGACATTTTTATTTTATTCTATGGCTTACATCATTTGTTAGGCATCCCTTTAATCTGAGTGTTTTGACAGTGATCTGCTAGGTATTAAAATTTCCTGATAATGCACTGAGATATCACTTCACACTCATTAAGATGGCTATTGCCAAAAACATAGAAAATAATGGGGCTGGCCCCGTGGCCAAGTGGTTAAGTTCGCACGCTCCGCTGCAGGTGGCCCAGTGTTTCGTTGGTTCGAATCCTGGGCGTGGACATGGCACTGCTCATCAAACCACGCTGAGGCAGCGTCCCACATACCACAACTAGAAGGACCCACAACGAAGGATATACAACTATGTACCAGAGGGGCTTTGGGGAGAAAAAGGAAAAAAATAAAATCTTTAAAAAAAAATTAAAAAATAAACATAGAAAATAAGTGTTGACGAGGATGTAGAGAAATTGGAACACTCGTGCATTGCTGGTGGGAATGCAAAATGGTGTAGTTGCTATAGAAAACAGTATAGCAATTCCTCAAAAGATTAAACAGAATTACCATATGATCAAACAATTCCACTTCAAGGTATATACCCAAAGGTAATGAAAACAGGTACTCAAACTGGTATTTGTACATCCACGTTCATAGCAGCATTATTCACAATAGCCCAAAGGCAGAAACAACATAAATTCCATCAATGGATGACTGGATAAACAAAATGTGGCCTATACCTACAATGAAATACTATTCACCCTTAAAAAAGAACGAAATTCTGACACACGCTACATCATGGATTAACTTTGAAGACTTATGCTAAATGAAATAAGCCAGGCGCAAAAGGACAAATATGGTAGGATTCCACTTATATGAGGTACCTAGAGTAGTCAAATTCATGGAGACAGAAAGTAGAATGGTGGTTTGCCAGGGGCTGGGAGGAGGAGAGCATGAGGAGTTAATGTTTAATGGGTATAGAATTTCAGCTAGGGAAGATGAAAAAGTTCTGGAGATGAATGGTGGTGATGAAGGCACAACAAATGTGAATGTACCGAATGCTACTGAACTGTTCACTTAAAAATGGTTACAAGGCAGGGCTGGCACCGTGGCCGAGTGGTTAAGTTAACGCGCTCCGCTTCAGCGGCCCCCTGGGTTTTGCCGGTTTGGATCCTGGGCATGGACGTAGCACTGCTCATCAGGCCATGCTGAGGCGGTGTCCCACATAGCACAACTAGAAGGATCCAGGACTAAAATATACAACTATGTACCAGGGGGCTTTGGGGAGGAAAAGGAAAAATAAAATCTTAAAAAAAAAATGGTTACAAGGGTTAATTTTATATTACGTATATTTTACCACAATAAAAAAACTCTTTTCTGATAACGGACATAAAAAAAAAAAAACCCACAAAGCCTCCAAAATCGTATGATGTGTTAAATTTGTAGGGCTTACCTTACTTTTTATTCCTTTCCCTCTGTTTACTTTCTGCTTTTTTACTTTTTATTTTGAAGAGCTATTGATTACGAGTTTAAAAACTCTCTTTCACATCTAACTTAGTTCTGAACTGTCTATACTAACACAAATACAAGTGAAGGGAAACCTTAGTGGCCTTGCTGTCCTTTGCTACACAGGGAGATGCTTCATGGTGCTTTAGAAGAAGCTGTACTCTAACTGGTAGTAAGGGCTTCAGGTTTATTTTTTCAGCTATAGTGAAGTCACTCTAGAATTTCACTAGAGGCACTGTGCTGGGGGCACTTTTGTGACTTTTGGCTTTAAAGTGATTGGTGCTTTTAGTCTAACAGTACTAGCAGGAAAGCCTTGGTAAAATAGCTTTAAGTTTTTTTATTCTATTTGATAAACCATCATATATTTGTATGTGTCTATATGTGATTGTTTACTAATATTCATAACCAATACAAAGGACTGATAAAAAATTTAGGAAGAAGAACTTATATTTTTATATGCTTTATGTTTGCCAGGAACTATGCTAGGCATTTTCACATATATAATCTAATCTTCACAGAAACTATCTGAAGTATGTATTATTATCCTAAATTTACGAAAGTAGAAATGAGACTCAGAGATTATGTAATTTGCCTAAGTCACACAGTTAGTAAGCAGTACAATCCTGACTTGAACCTGCATCTTTCTGACCCCAAAACCCACACGAAAATGTCCAAAAATCTATTAGAAAATATGGATCTGGAGTTTAGGAGAGACGTCTGAACTAGAGATAAAGATTTGAAAGACATCAGGTCAGAGAGAATAATGGAAATTAAAGGTGTTAATGGTAATCTTGAGAAAGTATATAGTGAGAGGAGGGGTGACGGGCGAACCTGTTGTTTAAAAAGAGCAGACAGAAGAAACTGAGCCTGATAAGGAAGGATCCAAAAAAGTGGGAGGAGAACCAAGGCTGATGGCAAGGGAGGAAAGTATCAAGGAGATGGCCTTGATCAGAGGCTAGCTATACAGCAAATGCTCAAACGCTGCCTGAATGAACGGGCCCAGGGTGCTTAACCCCGGGAGGGAGTATTGAACAGGACAGAGACCAGAGTTCCTGCCTTGGGATCAGAAGCTAATACTCTGGCTGACAATCCAAAGTTCCGGATGTGAAGCTCTGCTTTAGCTAACTTCTTAGCCTTCCTGAATGTCATGTACCTGACAGAACCTTTCCTGCTTAGCTGGATTCCTGGTTCTGGTCCCCACAGCCAGCCTTGTCCTGTGTTATCTGTAGTTTTGAATGCTATATAGAAGTGCTAAATATTTGAAGGTTAATATTGGATGCTAAACGGTTGGGGAGGAAGATCCTTTAACAGGAAACAAGTCACTGTAAAAATAACAGTAAGTGTTAATGGTAACCGTGACAATAATTACATTCATGAGCCTGACTAATTCTATCAGAACGATATTGCCCTTTTTCCCCACAGATATATGTACAAATATGTAATATACATTTGGTAATAACACCCAGATTTATTGAGTCCTCATGATTTTTATTATAAACATACTACTATGTATATTTCCACTTTAAATTATTTATATTTAACTGTACAGTAACTACGGTGTCTCTAGACCTCCTAGCAGACCAGTTTTTTCCTTAGAGGATGTGGATTGATCCCCACCCTCCACGCGCATACCTTTGGCTGTTCTGCAAAACATTAAGGTAAAAATTGCTTAAAACTTCATTGTATTAAGAAACCAGACAATGAGTACTTTTCTAAAAATGTGAATATTCTACGGGCTAGACAAATCCTAACGATGAAGTGAAGACTTCCTTCAGTGGAGCACAGCATTTAAAACTGTGGAACAGTGTCCCAGGTATTAGAAGTTTGCCTCATTTTATGCAAAAGATCCTGAGAAGTCAGGTGCATCTCAAATCATACTCTAAACATGATGGGGAATTATGGTGCTCGTGTACAAATCCTTTTAAACAGTATCCTTTTACACTTGATCTTCGCCAAAAGGCCAAGGAGCAATAGAAGCATCTTTGTATAGTGTGACAATATCTTTTACTTTATCAGTTTGGAAGGCGAAATGGTGCAGTACTGTATTTCTCAACCTTTGCATATTCCCGCTCTTTTCAGATAAACACGAAAATCTCATGCCCTTTAAACATTTTATATGGAAAATTTCACATACACACAAAAATAGAAAATATGAACTTCCATATACCCATCTCCCAGACTCAACAACTATAATGACCTTACTGTTTGCTTCATTTATTCCTTTTTTTCTTACTGAAATAATTTAAAGCAAATTCCAGACATTATGTCACTGCCGCCCATGTATCTCAGTATGAAACTCTAAAATGGGGGAATTTACTTATATAATTACAACATGAAATTTTCCTGATTGTGTTTTTAAAATGTCTTTTTACAGTTGATTTGTAGGAATGAAGATCCAAACAAGGTTTACATGTTACATCTGATTGTTAGATCTCTTAACTAATCTTCCATGTAGAGCTGACCCACCCTCCCTTTTTTTTTAACACCACTGACTTACTATAGGAACATTTAGTTGCTTAGCAGAATGTCCCACAGTCCAGATTTGCCAATTTACTTTCTTTTGATGTCATTACAACACCATCATCTGTATTTTTTATAGGTTTTATTAGATTTGGGTCCAAGTTTTTTTGTAAGAATAGTTCATAAGCAGTACTCTGTGGTTCCTACTGAGAGGGCGCCTTGTAGAGCAGATGGTATTTGAGACAGTGGGGAAGGAAGTATGCGTGAGAGATTAAAGGTGAACGTTACAGGCCGAGAAAAAACAAGAGCAGAGACACAGATGGAAGTAGGTAAGTAAAGTACGTGATGTGTTCAAGGGAAGACACTATCTACACTAGTCAGAGATAGGTGTTCAGTACTATTCATGGCATTGTATACACAGGTTCCATTCCATTTGGCCCTGCTGAATCAGCATTTCTAGGGAGAGAGGCTCAGCTATCTTTATTTTTACAAAGTTCCTAAGAAATCCAGATGCTTTGCCAGGTCTGAAACCCACCAGTCTGGAGAATAGTGTACATATAAGTAGTCTGTTCTCGGTCTATCAAACTCTTTCTTGTGTCAGGGATGTTTGTCATGATTTAGAGCAACTTCTCCGCACAGAAGCCTCAGTTTAACTACACCTCTTCAGTAAAGTCTTACTTGATCACTCTGTTCAAAGTAACCAACCTCCTTGCTTATTTCTTAGCAGTTATGTGATATTGTCTTACTTGTTTATTTGTTTTTGTTATGTTTCCCTCATTAAAACGTATGCTCCCAAAGAGCGTGGACCTTGTCTGTCTTGTTCACTGTGGTAATTTCAAAGCTTAGAAGAGGCCTGGGTACAGAAAAGGAGCACATTAAATATTCACAGAATGAATGGATAAATTTGGCAGATTTAGGAAATTCTTTTGGAACACTCACGTAGTGTATATAGAAAGCAATAAAATTATCCTTTAAGCTTGTCTTCACTAAGAATGGGATAGTAAGTACCTTCTTTGAGAATTTCTCCTTGTCCTTTTGGATATTTTGTTTTATGATAGCTCATGTCACCTTAGTGATGAAAAGGAAAAATTTGGGACAGCATTTCATAGAAGATAACTGCAACTCTGAACGTCTATCTAATCAGTTCAATAATAATTTCCAAATGTACTTAATGGACTATTAAATCAGTAATTAGAAATCAAATTTTGCTACGCTGCAAAAGATGTCAAAATTATGTATGCTCAGTCTAAGATATTTTAAAATTAAAATTTTATTTAATTAGCATTCCTCAGAGAAAGATATTTTAAAATTAAAATTTTATTTAATTAGTGTTCCCATAATCCATATTAAAATTTATTTGTATCCTGCTGACTTATAAATGGGCAAGGCAGGATCAACAGACAGAAAGAGCTCATGGTGGTTAACAATTCAGTGACATATGACAGTTAAGAACAACCAAAAAAAAACAAAACAGCCCAGCAAAAAAAATTATTTAGGGTTTAAAGAGTAGGAAAAAATATGAATAAAGTGAAAAAAGTTTTAAATAAGTTGTTTTGTGGAGTGTTTGGAAACAGTCCTTCCTTTCACCCACACTTCTGCGAGTTAAAGTTAATGGATTTCTATTGCTTTCCTATTGTCACTATTGCCAAATGCTTTCATATGGATAAGGCAGATACCTGGTTATTTAAGGAGCAGGATAAATGGGCCAAGACAGCTTTCCCTATCCCCAATTCACCAGGGAACGTTTGAGAATTCCACCTGACATGAGGACAGCACTGTGCTCTTAAACAATCTGCAGTTTGATCCGATTGTTCCCCAGTGGGGGAGGTAGGCCACAGCTCACTCAAGAGTCATTGATTGGATTAACAGCCTAATTCCCAACAGATGAATAGAATACTGATGTCTTGTCAGCCCAGATCACAAAAGGAAAACACAATCTGCTTCTACAGCTCAGAGATTTAACCCTGTATTTACCCTGAAGCTACAATTTCAGTTTTCAGTTCTGTAATTTCTTCAGAACTGTGTGCCTATAAATATTATCAAATGGTGATTTTTATCACCATCCACACACTTTCATCCTCTTTTAGGGTTATTTTCTTAAATGTTTAAAAACATGGACAGATTTTTACTTCAGTTTTTACTGTCCACATTAGTCCTGCTGTCTAAATTCTTTCCTGGGTTTCCTAAAGAAATATTAAATAAGCTGCTTTCTTTGGGGACCCAATAAAATAAGACATACCCTATGGTAAGAAAAGTAACAAAATCCATACAAAGATAAAACTATTTTAAGCTATTTTTCTAGCATAATCAACTGATTTTATTAAGGAGAAGGAATGATTGTATTAAGCAGAATAGAGTCTCAATCAATTTTAGCTTTAGTTTATTCCCCTACTCCACCCCTACTTCCAAGCCCTACTGTGATTTAATAACTTTTGTGTTCGGCTGTACAACTAAGAATCCAATAAAAAGGTCTTAATTCTAATACAGGTTTTAAAAATAAGAACAAAAGACTTCATTCAAGTCACCTGTGATTTAGAATTCTATAATAAAGATACATGCAACATCTTCCATAAGCAGTAAAACAAAGATGCACTATTCCAGGCAACTTCAATGATGCTTTATTTTGTATGCTTTCCTGCCTATAACCTGCCAATCTAACAAGAAAGACTGATTTTAGTCTCTTGTGAGTAAAAACAATGATGGTAGTGGTGGCACCGAGCAGTTTACATGTGTTCTCTTATTTAATCCACCCAACAATCTTATGAAGTAGGTATTAAATTATCTCATTTCACAAATGAAGAAACCGAAGCTTAGTTAGGTTAAGTAACTTTGTCTGAAGTCACATGATTTCTAAGTGGCAGAGCCAGAACTTAAATTAGATCTCTGGCCCTAAAGCTTATGCTCTTAAACACAACTACTGGGACTTTATGGGTTTCTCTATGTCTTCATATTCACGTGGAGATTTTTCAGTATTCTGAGGTGTCAAAATTAAGATTCAGCGCTCTCAAAATCTGTTATTATTCCTTTGGGAAAACATCTCAATGTGGACAAATGTGGCCTCACTGGCTTTTCTTTTTTTTTTTAGGACTTTTTTGTTTTTTTCAAGGATTTCATTATAATCCCCTAAAATTAGCCATGTCAACAACAGAAATCTTTTCTTGCCCATGGCTTTGGAGTCATATTCAGCTTCTACCCTTTTTCCTCCTCTCTTACATTGTCTTTCATCAAGTGAGGCTGATGGAGTTTTTCTGTACTGTATCTCTGAGTCTTTCTTTTTCCACAGTAATGGGTCCTATCCAGGTCCTAACCGCCTAACCCACTAATTCCTAAGGAGCCTCCCTATTAATTCATCTGGTCTCTTGTCCCTTTTGCAAGCACTGTCCTAGGCATACTAGTCTTCTATTCAAAACCTTGATGCATATTCTAATTGTCTTCAAGTCAGATAAAAATTTCTAAGAATTTCCTTAGCCTTGAATAGAATTTGACATATTGTTATGGTTTTAAAAATTAACATTGTACACATAGGAAGCTTAGATCAGTTCAAATATGAGAATATATTATATAATGAATACAGATTGTTTATGTTATTAGGTATTATAATATTACATTAGATTATAATCTAGTTCTTTATTGTAAACTATGCTTCCATAATAGCCATTAAAGGACATTTTGGAAAAATAGTTATAGGGAAGAGAATACATTTTTTGGAAAAAGCTTGAGTAACACCAGTTTTAAAAACCATTCACAAAATATGTATGGCATAAAAGACCTAGCCTCCCATAGATCTTTCTTAATTCAGACATGCTTTTCTTTCTTTTAAGAAAATAAAAATTTACACTTGTATATCATTTTACAGAATGCTTTCATATATAGTAACTTATTTGAAACTAACATCCTGAAGTAAGTAGGATAGGCACTAGTTGCTCCATTTTATAAACAAGGAAACTGAAGTTCAGCAGGGTTAAATGACTTGCCCAAAGTGATACAGTTAGCCAAACAACACAATGAGGACTTGAACTTCAACTACACAAAAGGAATAAGTAAAGAAGTGGGAAGTTTTGTGATTTCAATGTCTAATTCCCACTTCTACAGCCCAAGCAATAGTTATCATTGAATTTGGATAACAATACATTAGCTACTAATATTTTAGCTACTAAGGTCCCTCCTCTACCCCCAAATACGCTGTCAACGTTCATCAGTTAAGCATGAAGAAACCTGAACAAGAGGAGAAAGGACAGTCTCAGTCACTGAAAATGGTAACTTTAGACTAAAATGAAACAATCTAAAACAAGTTTTTAGAAGATACAAATATCACGAACACATCCCAAATCAAGACAGGTCCTACGAGAGGTTCCCTAGTAGCTGGAAGACCTTTAGGGGGATGACCCCCAAAGCACTCCTTTCCTCAGTGTTTGAAAGCAGGGCAAGAGAACGCACGAGGCGGCCGCACTGCCGCCTTGCACGTTAGAGACTTAGCAGCACTTCCACGGAGGCTGGAGACGAGATGCTCCACTGCCACAGAGGACAGCTCACGAGCTCGCGCCATTTGTTCTGTTCCTTCATAGCGAGTGAACTCAGATTCAGAAGAAATTTTTATAGCCTTCAATAACACAAATTGAGGAGGCAGAAATCTTTGCTCTGGATGGTCAGGCACACAGCTGACAACGCTGGAAACCATGGTAGGCACGTCTACTATGGTAGGCACGTCTACTAACCCATCTTTAAAAAACAATACCTTGAAAGGCAAATTGTTTTTAATAATACCTGAGGTTTTCACATTCTACATCTTTAGATTTCTATCATGTAAGACAAAAAGAATATTTTAGCAAATATTCTAAAATAAGTGATATTTATTCTTTCAAAAAATAGTAATGTTAACAATGTCAAGCAGAAACCAAAAACTAAAACCGACCTAAAATCCAAGCAACTTTAACAACACGGCAAATCAAATCAATGGTGTATCCTTTGTGGTGAGAGAGATACACTTGTCTGATTGTGGAAACCAGGTTAAAGACAAGGGCTGGGACAGTTGTGCCTCAAACAAGCAGACTGCAGGTTTTATAAATACATACAGAAATAATTAAAATATAAGGGGTTTAGAGGGATTAATCTCCTTTAAATAATCTCTGCCACAAAGCCTGTAAAGACACTGCTGGCACCAGGCCCATGTGAGACCAGCTGTCGGATATCAGAGCAGCAGAGATTAACTGCTACCACTTCTGCACTGCCCTCCTTCACGCAGCCTTCTCTAGACTCCATCTTCAGCCTCACTGCACCACAGGGAAAGGTCAGCAGAATAAGCCCTGGGACAATACAGAGCATAACCATTTGACTTGATTACCTATCCTCAGCTGAGGAAAAAATCAAAAAAACAAAACAAGAAAGTTGGAGTTGGAAGGGAATCACAAAATGTAGGGCTCAGAGGACCCTGGGGAAATGCAAGAGGCTCCAGAAAAGTGCTGATTGCCTGATTCCATTCATTTAACCCACGGCAATTTCAAAGTCACCTTTAATTATTTTCAAACTGAGTTTTAAGCAATGCAGATAGTACTCTTCCTCCCAAAGGAAGCACAAAGCAAGTGATAACTCTTTAAAAACAGTAACATTTACTTTGTTTCAAAGCTAGCCACAAATTCAACAAATATTTTTAAAAGGTGACAGTGCCAATGAATAAAATGAGAATATTTATAATAAACAGTATTCCTTCAATCAGATACATTTGGGGGGGGGGCTCTGTATTTCTATTTTATAGTATTTCCATGACTTTAAAAGGAAACCATTAAAAAACAGACAAACAATAGCTTTGAGGATGACATGAAATCAATGTATGTAGAAGTTCTTTTAAAAATATAAAGTGTTATGCAAATATAAGATATACAAATATATTATTTTATGGAAAGAATTTATTCAGATGGAATTTACTTGGACTGACAGAAGAGAACAGAAATGTGAAGCAGAAGAACATTATGCATCCCTACAAAGCACTTAGACACTGCACGAACGGAGACACCTGTCCTCAGGGTCATATGTATTCTTCCCCCAGGAGACAATGAGACTGGGTGCTGGACCACCCTCTTTAAACAGGGTCTGTCCAAGGTTTCCAAGCCTTTTTTATTCTAATTTTGCTCCTATGATTTTTAGATGTAAACAAATTTCTCTCTGCTATAATTTCTTCTTGTTAAAAAGGTGACTTTTTTGGTCTTGTATTTAATACCTCACAGGAGCATTTCAAGGACAAGCAAATAAGTAGTATCTGTCTAACTCTCCAAACTCTAGAGTAAAAGTAGGCTATTACATTAATTCCAAGTATTTCAAAGGAAATACTGCTGATATAGCCAGAGTGAAATATTCTGGATAACACAGTTATCATGTTTCTTACACAAAAATGATCAATTTTCAAAGAATGAGAACATCAAATATAATTTACTTTTTTGTTAACGAGTAAGAAAGTGCTTTCAGTTTTTACATGGTTAAAGGGCAGAAATTCTTGTTAAAAAGAAAATTTTAAATATCAGGATACCAAAAACAACAGCTTCATTCTATTATGCAATGGGTCAGAGAAAAAATTATGTTCAGTTTCTCTTATTTTTTTTTTTAAGATTTTATTTTTTCCTTTTTCTCCCCAAAGCCCCCCCGTACATAGTTGTATATTCTTTGTTGTGGGTTCTTCTAGTTGTGGCGTGTGGGATGCTGCCTCAGTGTGGTTTGATGAGCAGTGCCATGTCTGCGCCCAGGATTCGAACCAACGAAACACTGGGCCGCCTGCAGCGGAGCACGCGAACTTAACCACTCGGCCACGGGGCCAGCCCTTCTCTTGTTTTTTTTTTTTGGTGAGACAGATTGGCCCTGAGCTAACATCTGTTGCCAATCTTCCTCTATCTTGTATGTGGGATCCCACCACAGCATGGCTTGATGAGTGGTGCTAGGTCTGCACCCAGGATCCAAACCTGCAAACCCAGGGTTGCCAAAGCAGACTGAACAAACTTAACCACTACGCTACGGAGCTGGCCCCCTAGTTTCTATTCTTTTAAATAATACATAGGCACCCATACTGTTCTCTCCTGCACCACCTCTAAAATGAAAGCTGTCTTCGTATCATTTCCCCCCTTCAGAGTGTTTTAAAGACTACCAGTGAGGAGGCCAAATGTCAAACACATGCCTGTCCACTTAAGACTATATTGCTATCCATCAACACATTTTTCACACATCGCAGTGCTCTCAGATATTAATAACGTTCACACTAAATGATTTGATTCAAATTTTGAACCAGTGATCCAGAGTTATGTCTTCTTACAGATTCCCTACCAGTGGTTCTCCAAGTGTGAGTCCCAGGCCAGCAGTATCAGTTTCACCTGGGAACTTGTTAAAAATGCAAATTACCAGACTCCCCAGACCTACTGAACCAGAAGCTCTGGGGGGTGGGGCCCAGCGATCCATTTAACAAGCCCAGGTGACTCTAATGCTAGTCAACATTTGAGGATCACTACCCCATGCCGGCATATTCTCTGTAAATGAGCACCATCTTTTGGACAAACAGAAGTAAATATCATCTGGAGTGAAATTATTAAACGTAATAAAAAGTTTACGAAAATATTACTTTAAATGATTTATCTTTTCCTTAATTTTTAAATTTAAACCTACTTGACAGGATTTCTTTTCAACTTCCAGTGAAGGGCTGCCCATCAGAGAGACCATTATAGTCTGGTGCACTGTTTTTATGGTTCTGTAACATAAACTGACATTTATTGGAGCTCCACCTAAGATTTTTCCATCAACGAATGTGTTGGATGAGCAATAACCAAGTATGCTGTGTTGGGCAAATACCTACACATAAGGACACTTTTCAAAGCCATCAGGCAAAGGGGGTCAGTTGAATTTTTTTTACTGCACAGGCTAATGCTTTAAGAGTGTCTTGATGGAATCAAGGAAATTGGATTGTCCCCCCATTTGCTGGGCTAAAACAAGCCTTTTTTATTTATCCCATTAGAGGAACACAAGAGAAACCTTTTAAATGTCACTAAAAATTTCCCTGCATTGCAAAACCCAGTCAAAAGGGTTTCAATTTTCTCTGAGAACTCTTAAGTAATGCAGTATGTCAAGGTTTAATAAATTGTAGGTGGGGACAGTTTTCGTTACAGGCAACTTTTTTTTTTTTAAACAGGTGCTTAGACATGCTTAGGCTTCTCTCTATCGAGAGAGGTCAGGGCACTACCTCAAACAGCAGAGTACTCAACTTCGGTCCAAATAACAAATGAATGAACCATAATGAAATCTGTAAAATATTTGAAACAAATTTTAAGGACACTTTTTAAAAAGAAAATATTTTTAAACGTACTGAAAGTGATCGTTAATCTTCTTATAAGCAATATTTTTCTGTTGAGCTTCTTGAAAAATTTCTTAAAGAATCTGGCTTTGAACAAAGCCAACCCCCAAGGAGAGCACAGAGATGAGGCACCAACAGTCTTGCAACAGAAAGAGGGACTGCACAGCAGGGGGAGACACTGTGTGTTCCCAACCTGTAATCGGGAAAACCCTCACATTTTGTAACTTTCAAAACACTACAGAAACATCAAGTAATAAAAACAAGTTGATTTATATGTTGTATGGATTGTATACATCTTTAGAAACATAATAAGGAAGTAGTCTGTATCTACCTTCTATGACCATATACTTATTTTGGTGTATTTGTTGAATAGATATAGCCATTAAACATTCTGTTTTTTGTTGTTGTTGTTGACCTTTCCTGCTTCAATAAAATATTATAAGTACTTCCAACCACAGAATAAAATGTTATAGAGGGGGCCGGCCCAGTGGCCGAGAGGTTAAGTTCGTGTGCTCCACTTCGACAGCTCAGGGTTTCTCGGGTTCACATCTTGGGCACGGACATGGCACCGCTCATCAGGCCATGCTGAGGCACCGTCCCACATAGCACAACCAGAAGGACCTACAACTACAGTATACAACTACGTACTGGGGGGCTTTGGGGAGAAGAAGAAGAAAAAAAACAAAAAGAAAATTGGCAACAGATATTAACTCAGGTGACAGTCTTTAAAAAAAAAAAATGTTACAGAGGAAATACCAGAATGGAGGACTTTAAAAAAAAAAAAGGCTATCCATTAATGAGGGTGGTTCCTTTCCTGAATCATCATCTTAATAGAAATATTTTTAACTATACTCAAATGAGAATTGTGTACCTTACTCTATCCCCTAGCTCCCCATACCAAAAAAAAAAAAAGAGAGAGAAAAGAAGCTATACCAAAGACAAAAGATAATATATCTATCATTTTGAAATGGAATAATTAATAACTAAATTATGTCAACTATTCCTCTCTTATTACCTGTTTTTTAATAAAAACACTTTTAGCTCACACAAAAGCCAGATGGTGTGGGGTTCAACAATGAGCTGCTAGGGCCACTTCCCTAACTGCTGTGTCCTGAGTCTACCCCATGATCACAGCTGTTCCAGAGGCAGCCTCAGGGAAGCACCAGCTGACATGTGAAGCAGGCTGGGAAAAGAAAGACTACCCTTTTTCTCCTGTACAATCAGCTATCCCTATACTTTCAATAAATATGCTTTAACTATTAATTAAAATTAGTATTTAAAAGCTAGTATCCTGTTTTATGGAAACTCCAGCTTTATTACTTAAATTCCTAATAATGCATTTCATTATTAGTCATTCTATCCTTTATATATAGGGAGAGGCGGTTTTCCTTTTTTAGCTGCTTTTTAGCAATAACAACTTAAGCTCTAGATGAAACTCTAAGTTGTTAGGCCTTGAAAGTTGAGTGGTTGTAAGACTTCCAAATACTGTCAACACTGGTAAAAGAACTATCAATTATAAAAAGACAAACTAACAAGCAACCAAAGGGAAAAGAAGTCGACAAGGGAGTAAGGCTGTATATTAAGAAATTCTATAGTGAATATTTAATCATTAAAAGACCCTGCTATTGGCTTGACTTTACTGCTGTTTTCATAGGAGAACCTATGCTAACTCCAAATCCTGACATTCAGGTGAACAGAAGAGTTGAGAAGACCCAGTGGTCTCTGTGCTGGCATGCACGGATTCTTAGAGTCCTACGACACCCATGGAAGAGATTCATCAAGTGTATGAACCTATTAAAACTGGCAGCAAAAATTCTACACACAAGTCCTTTCTCTCTGGTGTTTGTTGCTTTCCTCATATTCTTCCTAAAAATGCAAGAGATAACCACTGTATGGTAGCAATATAGATTAAACAGGTTTGGCCACAAATTGGTAATTGCTGAAACTGGGTGATGAGTACATGGAAGTTCATTATATTACTCTAATTTTGCACATGGCTGAAGTTTTTGAAATTAAAAGGTTATTTTTTAGAAACTGCTGTAAAAGAAATTCCTAATGGACAAACCAATTCCTGATAGAGGACTGTGGAATTATATCTGTCAATCTAAGTGAATTGCTAATATAAGTGATAATTGTATCTTTCCTTAGGTCGTAAGTTAAGTCAAAATGAAGGTAAGGAATTCGGAATTCTATAAAATACGAGTGTAGTAAACATAGGTATGGAAATCTTTCATGCCACAACTTTCAATGATGCAAGTTAGGTTACTTTTGAATTCCTTATTCTGTTTCAAAATGTCAAAATTTGACACAAAATCAGGAAAAAAGAAGAGAGAAAAGGTAACTGGTAAAGCAAAGACTGCTAAGACAAAGAAGGTGGAGGTTTGGTGCTTGAAGGGGAGGGGAAAGGGGAAAGTGAAAGGAATAAAGTGGAGGGTCTAATCAAATCACTCTAAAAAGCTCAGCCTCTCAGAGTTAACCTTGCCAATCAGAGTGAGCGGGAGCAGCAGCAGAAGCATGTTTGTGCACATTAAACTTCACATGTGTCCTTGAACCCAGGGTGCACTTTCTCCTCTCAGGCAGCCTGAGAAGGCTTCGTAACGCTCACCCTTAGAGAGAACCTTGAATTCCATTAGAAAGCACCACAGGAAGGAGAGACCCTCAAGTGGCAGCTTGAACCACACAGACAGCTCGTAACCTTTACTGATATTAAAAGTGAGCTCAAGGGATTAAGTCTGCAAGTCCTGGAAAATTAAAAAGTATGAACACACTGACCAACGCCTTTATACCAACAAGAATACAAGATATCTTTAAATCTTCTTTCCTTTTTTTTTTTTTTTAAAAAGGCAAATATTTAAAACAATGACACAGTCAAGTCTAGTTAACTAAGTCTACAATGAAACTCTATAACTGGTCTGGCTAAAACCCAACTAATATTGTAATAATATTTACATCCATGTAGTGCTTTTCTATAAAATCATTTACCCATCTGACGGCCTAGCACATTTTACACACAAACTACACTTTAAAAAAAAAGGAAGAATGAAGGTAAATACCTTGTGTTTCATGTCACGTCTACTAAGGTATTATAGTTCTCTTCTGTACTAATGAGAAGACCCTTATATAACGTACAGTTTTAGTATTACGTCTAGGCAGACTTAGGTTCAAGACATGGGAGCAATTTCTAATAATTAGAGCTTTCTAAAATGGAATAGGCAGGGCCGGCCTGGTGGCATAGTGGTTAAGCTGGCGTGCTCCAGCTTCGGCAGCCTGGGGTTCGCAGGTTCAGATCCCAGGTGCGGACCTAGCGCCGCTCATCAAACCACACTGTGGTGGCATCCCACATACAGTGGAGGAAGATTGGCACAGATATTAGCTCAGTGACAATCTTCCTCAAGCAAAAAGAGGAGGTTTGGCAATAGATGTTAGCTCAGGGCCAATCTCCCTCACACACACGCACACACACAAATAAAATAAAATGGAATAGGCTACTTTGCGAAGTAAACATAAATGTTCAAATGGAGGCTAGCTGGATTAACTACTTTTCGGAAATTTAGCAGAGAATTCCTGTATTAGGTGGGAAGTTGAACCAGATGATGTTTAAACTCCTTTCTATCTTTTTTACAAGATTTTACAATTATGCTTTATTCAAGGTCACAGTTAATGGCAGAATACAAACTGGAATCTAGGTAACTTGACTGCAAACCTAGTCTTTCCAAACACAGGGTTATAAACCCTTCAAATGTCTTCAGGCAGTGAATGTAAGAGCAAGGTTACCTGGATCAGGGAAGCAACAGTGAGGTGATGGGGAAGTGGAGAACTCAGGGCCTGTCAACAGAGGGCAGTAGCTACTCAGCTCTAGCTGATTGTGGCCATAGGGGAATACGCCCAGGATTGCTGTATTTTCAGATTCTTCGAGAGAATCCTAAAATTTGTACTTTTATGTAAAAGTAATTGGAAATTAATTACAAATAAACTATGGATAACATGATAGGTGCCAAGCAAAGACAGGTCTTTGGGCTGCGTATGACCCATGCCAGTTTGTGACTGTGAGACTTTCCTCAAAAACTCCATTTCCAAACTTTTGATTTTTAAAAATCCTTCTCTAGATTCTTCAAATTTATCAACATCCCTTTTGAAATACAAAAATCTAAACTTTATGCTTTACATTAATTAGTCTGCCATGTATATAACAGTACTTTGCTCTGGCTTTTAGAGATTATATTCCTGTTCTATGGAGGCAGCATTAAGTTGGCTTCCGTGAGATCAACACTACATTGCAGTCTCATTGTTCACCTATGGTCCACAGTAACCACCACATTTTCTAGAAATGATATTTGTGCATAATCAATCTCTATACGTGTGTATATGAATATGACCCACAAATATTCTACAGCACTTATAAGAAAAGAGCACTTTTCTTTGAAGAGTCATTTTTTCCCCTGAATTATCTATTCTCATCCTTCAGGCATTATTAACCACTCTGTACCAGCTTGATCATCAAGAAAGTAAGCCTTTCTTAAATGGAATAGGCAGGGCCGGCCTGGTGGCATAGTGGTTAAGCTGGCGTGCTCCAGCTTCGGCAGCCTGGGGTTCGCAGGTTCAGATCCCAGGTGCG
Organism: Equus caballus; assembly: GCF_041296265.1. Lineage (NCBI taxonomy): Eukaryota > Metazoa > Chordata > Mammalia > Perissodactyla > Equidae > Equus > Equus caballus. Next base: position 15,066,562 of record NC_091688.1, read on the forward strand.
GACCTAGCACCACTCATCAAACCTCAGCCTCTCAGAGTTAACCTTGCCAGTCAGAGGGAGCAGGAGCAGCAGCAGAAGCATGTTTGTGCACATTAAACTTCAAGTGTGTCCTTGAACCCAGGGTGCACTTTCTCCTCTCAGGGCCTGGCCTGGTGGTGTAGTGGTTAGGTTTGTGCGCTCTGCTTCAGCAGCCTGGGATTCGTGGGTTCGGATCCCAGGCGTGGACCCACACACCACTCATCAAGCTGTGCTGTGGAGGCATCCCACACATAAAATGGAGGAAGGCTGACACAGATGTTAGCTCAGCAACAATCTTCCTCAAGTAAAAAAAGGAAGATTGGCAACAGATGTTAGCTCAGGGCCAATATTCCTCAACAACGACAACAAAAAAAGCACGCTTGACCATTTCTAGACTTTAATCCTGTTGACTCATTTGGGAGCATTTGGTGACTTTGTAAAAATCCTTCATCCTTAATTTGTTCTCATACTGTGACATTTAGGAGAACATTCTAGACTCAATAACACTAAACACAGCCACCAAATATATTTTATAACATGCATACATTTAAATGATAAATCTCAGATATCATCAATGAGCCATCATTTCAACATTCAAACAAGTTAGTTCCTTTAAGGCAGATAACTGATCCATTTCTTGAGTTCAAGGAGGAAGAATTGGCTGACTTCTTAAAAAGTTATAGAATTATAGAATTAATCCAACTTTGAGGGCACAATCAACTTGAAAGTGTAGAAAATGTTATGATTCAGCTGTAGGTAGCTAAGATGTTCAGAACCTTTTAAGGTGATGAAGGTGGTTTGCCTGGGGATAAAAACCAGTTCTTTTGTTTTCAAGCTCACGATAGCGTAAGATGTCAACAATTTCTAGTTTACAGCAACAGTAAGAGAGAATGCAGCCAGGGGACCATTAAGAAGGAGCAATCTACTATACCAGGTCATAACATTCTGACAGTGTCCTATAATTCAGTTAGATGTAAAAATAAGATGACACGGGGTGTTCTCTGAACTCAAAGTAATTCGAACTTGATTCACACTGTACTGTGAGCCAGTTGTTCATTCTCAGATACAAACTTAGCAAAAGAAGTGACTATTCAATATAAAAATGACACAAAAAAATAACTTATTAAAAAAAATTGTGAGCTGTGAGGACAGGAACATGGATTAAAAGTCACACTGAAGGGGAAAACCTGGTGAACAAAATGATGTCTACATATCAGAATTTCACTACAAATAAGAAAATATTAAGGACATGAAGAACTTATTACTATAATCCTCATAAAGTGTATCTGATGGCTGTGAATTCTAAAAGCACTGAGTCAGTGTGACAGAGTATGATAGCAGCATAATGCAGGAAAAAAGCATGGAGTCTGCAGTCAAAATACTGAAGTGTGAACTCTGGTTATCCTACTTACTATTACTAGCTTTGTGTCCTCAAGCAATTCACATAACCTCTCTGAGCTTTGATTTCCTCAACTGTGAATTAAGGACAATGCCACACAAGACTCCTGTAAGGATAAAATGAGCTAATATATAAAAATGCATTTTGTAGAATAGAAAAAAATGACAAAAATATTTGATCTTTAACTATTGGTTTAATCATCTTTGTTCACAATTTTCAGACTTCTTTTGCATTGACATTTGTCTTTCTTTTTTAACCCAGAAAATTCTGCCTACATTTTTTTGGAGAATTAGAGATTTCTTTGCATAAGGAGATGAATACCTTGTTTTATTAGCCAACAAATATTTAAAAAAATACCTCCAAAGCTCCCAGGACTTAAATAACATTAAAGTCTTGGTACAAAGTAAGGACTAGACTTGGTCTCTACCTTCATAATCCATTATAGGGGAACTCTTCTTTAAAACAAAACTTTACCCAGAAGCCTAAGCTAAAAATAGGTAAAAGTTGAAAAGGGAAAGGAAACTTCCAGGAGCCTCTGTGGGGATTCCCAGAGTACTCTGAAAACCACCAAGCTGGTAGGTGGGCCTCCGCCAACGTTTGTGTGTACCTGGGGCAAGAGTACAGATGGAGATCTCCAGAACCCCTTCTTTTCCCACCCCTGGCTCCATCCCACATCACAAAGGGCCTCACATACACGAGTACAGATACTTCAGTTCCCATGTCCAGGCTCAATCCATTCCCCTACCTTCCCTTCACTTGCCCCTTGGCCACCCTTCAGGCCTAAGGGCAGACAAACCAGCAGCAAGATCTGCCCTGGGGTTGGATCCTGGAAGTGAGCTGGGCCATTTGGACTGGTCTCTGTAGAAGCTAATTGCATTCCTGGTGGAAGATATGATTTAAAAGTACAAAGTGGATGTAAATTTTATATTTTGGGAAGGAGAAAAGAAAAGATGGAGATATGACTATCTTACACCTCAGCTCCTTCTTCTTTCTACTCTGGTCATAAACAAAGACCTTCAACCACAGTTTTAAGAGATTCTCTATATTTCTTTCAACCCACTGTTTTAAAAAGTACGTTAAAATAAGAAATTGCATTTCTAAAAAAATAAAGAGCTGTTTGAAAAAGATAAGTAACAGCTACATGAAACAAAATCAGTCCACTGCCAAGATATTTGTCAAGAGCAATAAGTCACTTCAACGTGGGCATTGTGGTCTCATAATGTATAACCTTCATTTAAGAGTACATCCAATTTATCTTTAGAACAAAGTCTGTAGCATCTACCGCTCAAGAATGTCTATCTGATATATGTGTTACAGCATATTTGTTTAGGCCTGCCACATTCAAACAATTCTCTACACAACAAATAAGCATATTGACTGGATGTGTCAAGAAAGTCATGAAGCATTCAAATAACCTTGTTAAGATCCAGTTTTCCTAATCTAGTTTCTTTCCTTGTCTTCTTTTCATAAATTTTTAAAATACATTGTTTCTTTGAGGCATTATTATTTCTATTCTAAATCTTTATTCTTTGTTTATATCAAATACTTAGTAAGTGATATCTCAAGTAATGTGTTAGGAGTTGGAAATAAAACATATCAACATTTTTACTCTCAAGGAGCCTACGGTCTTACGAGTGGAGCTAATTATAGTGAGAACGATAATTTCTCTCACAGATGCAGACCAAGTACAGGAGCACAGAAGAAGGGTCTGAAGGGAGGCTGTGGGCGAATGAAAAGGAGGGGAGCTGGGCAGAGTCTTCCCAAAAGACATGATGCTTTAATGCAGAAAGCACAGGGAAAAGGGTTGTGTGTGTATGTGTGTGTGTGCACACATGTATGCAAATACATGTGCGTGTGTTTCAGGCTGGGGGAATATTTATCTACAAGGGAATGATCATTTTTCAATATTTTATAATATTTACTGAATGTGTACTATATATCAAACATTATGGAAGAGACCACTAGGAATATTAAAGAAAGAGAAAACATGATTCCTGCAATCAAAGAACTCATAATCCAACTGGAGAGACAACACGAGGTGGACAAAAAAGTAAATACAATTAATATAATAACACTAATTAAACTATTGGAGAATATTCTATGTATATATTGGCGTTTTCTTGAGAACTGAGGTTCCCTTTCTTTAATTTCATCCTCCTTAGTTAGGAATTTTTCTACCATGCTTTCTAGAACTCAGAGTAGACAATCTCTGACTATATTTGCCTTCCAAATGACCCATTAAAAAAACTACACCTTTGTTCCCTTTTGCCATCAGAGAGGAGTTGTTTTATTATTTATTTTCATGTGTACATGAACTTATAGAAAATATGTGAGTTTCAAAACAAAGGGCAGAAACTGTAGAAACATGCTGGAAAATGACCTTCTGTTGGACTGCCTTGTTTATTTGTTCTTTTCTAAAAAGCCTCAATGTTTTCACTGAAAAATTAGCAATCAGAGATTGTTTGTTATTGGACAACAGATTTGAATCTTGACGTTGCAGCAACTATGTGACTAGATTATGTGGAAATTCATTTCACAGCATCATCATAAGGAAAAAGAGAGACCAAATATGTAGACATATCTTGACAATTATTTGAAAAATAGCAAGTGCTCAGCCAACAGAATTATATCTAAATTTGCATCCCTCCTTTAGAACCGCAACCTCATAGCTGGAAATTCTAAACAGCTGTTACTGATTAATCACAGGAACGAATGTGTTTAACCTGATTGTTTCTGTCCTAACTCCTACTTGAGACAGGTAGCACCAAAGGACCGGTAGGTGAATACAGGGTTTAGAATTACAAATCTGACACTACAGAATTACTTGCAGACATTTTATAATTTTGAGATTCTCATCTTCCTAATACCCCCTCCACCCCTGACTCACAATTTCTGGAGTTGAGGCTTATTTTTAAAAACATCTATAGTTGATTCTGGTGATCCAGGTTTTGGAACTTCTGGGATATACAAAGTGAGCTACCAACTTCACAAAATGAGAAACACTGGATAACACAGTTTGGTCATAGAGATGGGGCTTTGAGAGTCAATCATAAAAGTTGAGAATTGATTCATTGATTAAAAAAAAAAACCACTAGAGGTTTTGATCATAGAATCGTTTAGGTACTGAAGTGGCATTTAGATAATGATGTTTAAGGAAGATTAATTTGTCTTAAATAGGTAGGATCAAAAAAGTCACATTAATAAGTTGCCACAATAATATACGTATAGAAGAATGATAGTTTGGACCAGAGACGTGGCAATGGAAATGGAATATACACTATAGAGCTTTTCATACCTTACAAGGCCGACAACTGTAAATCTCAAGAGTTCTTTTCCCACAGTCAGATGGTAGTTGAGTCTGAGTGGCAATAATGTTATTAAATGATGAGTGAAATGCCAAAGTCTTGTACTAATGAAGTAATTATTGTTATTATGGATAAACAATAATACAATGCATAAAAGAACAGCCAAGCTTTTGAAAACTAAGCAGAAATTAAAAGTAGGAACAGAATGGGACAGAGGGAAACCTTTCCTGGTAACACACTAGCTTAAGGGTTTTATTCCACAAGGTTTTTTATTGTTATTTTTCATTAAGAAAATATTGCTATACATAAAAAAGTAGAGACTCATTACTGATATTGAACCATTGTTAACATTTTACCATCTTTTCTTTCTTTCTTGTTGAAGTAGGTTAAAGAAATTACAGACATGATGACATGTTGTCCCTAAATATATCAATGTGCACCTCAAAACAAGGAAAATTCCTACACAACCACAATACCATTATCACACTTAAAAGAGTTAACAGTAACTCCTTAATGTTAACGGAATAAGATCCTCTTAATTTTTACAGTTACATGCAAGTCAAGACAACATGGGCTTGTGTTATATTCTTCCCTCAAAGCAATTCTATACATTCTTTATGAATTATTAATGGTAAAGTTAGCTCTCAAGATTAACCAACTTTGCAAATCCTTTGGATCTTACTGGAAATGTGATAGAAACTCCTCTGTCCTTTAAAAAAATGTATCATTAGAGAATGTTCATTTGATAACAAACAGAAGTCACTTGGAGTTTCATACATAAGACTTCCAAGAGTTTTGAGACTATCACTTCTTTCCAAGTGTCATGGGTATGGATTGAACATCAGCAAGAACCATGGCATGCTCAAGACTTTGCCCTTAACAGAACCAAGACCTCTGGCCACTGTCAGATAATCTGTCACTATAAGCTACTTGTATCCAAGCCAGATATTTATTGCTATTGATCTGCCTGGTCCTAGCAAAAGACTTTTGTTCTCCCAGACCGGGACTTTGACCTCAATTAAGTTATGAATTTCAATCCGATAGACTGCTCCACTTACCCTACTGCTCTCCCTGACTGGATTAATTAGAATTAGCTAGGCCGAGAGTCACCCCAAGCTCCTCATGGATCTTGTTATTTTAATAATAAATAAAGGAATAGCAGCAATGTACAAGAAGTATTTTGAAAGATTGCTCACCTAGGAACATCATTCAGAACCTGCCAATATCAATTTCTCTGACTTTGATTACCTCATTTACTTTTTATTTCTTTTCCTTCCTTGGAATTTCCCCTTTTATTTCAGCTTTCTAAACATGTTCTTTGCATAGAGAAATCAAAGAACTTGCCATTTTAGCTCTTTGCTACTATTTTAGGGTTTCATTACAGAGTAACTCATTGAAGCAATCATTTGCAAAAGTCTAACTTAAAACATTCAGTAATCTCAGAGCATCAAGGAAAAACCCTAGCATCATGCAGCAAAGATACTAGTCTTTAGCTAAATGCACTCTCCCTATAGCTGGTTAATGCATTAAAAGCAGACAAATCAGAATGCCACTGAGAAGCAATAGCCAACCTTGCAAAGAATACAAATATGCAAATATATTTATTTTTAACCCATAACCCATTGGGACAGATTACATATTGGCCAATGAGAATTCTAAATCATGCTGATGTCAACAACAGTCAGTGGGATTGGGATTTGCCAAACATACTGTTCTAGCTTTATGACTTACCCTCTAAATATAAAAAGTTATTTTAAAATGTAAAGCATATTATATAAGAATGTTCATGTCCCGCGACATAGTATTTGGTATTTGATACTGAAATTGTAATATTTCTAGAAAGCATAAAGAGAATCTTAAAAACTGTATACATTATCAATTGATGTTTCTGACGTGGTAATGACCCTTTTACTTCTTTGATTATTGAAACTTTGTGTTTTGATTGGCTCTAGGGAACATAAAGAAAAGATTTAATTAGAATGTCTAAGTATAGTAGTAATTTCAATATGAAAAGTAATGCAAAATTAAAGCACAAACTCTGCTTTCAAAAAGCCAAGAATTCCACGTATATTTGGAAGGCACATTCTGAGCATAAAAGGATACGCCATAACATTATAAATCAGTGATTTACCAAGCCTTTACAAATAGAAGTGTTCTTATCAAATAATCTTGTAGGAAAGAAATAGGTACACATGAAAATGATTCCTGTAATAAAAAATAAAACAATTATGTATTTTTAAAGTACAGCTATTGGATTTCATCTCCATTCCCCCACATCCTCCTCACTCCCATACACACACTCAGTTGGGTTCTGCAGATTATGTACAACTTCATTCATTTCAGAGAAGCGTTTTAGATCCTCCCACGGAGAGGTTCTGAGCTCACTACTGGTAAACCTTTCTTCCTCAGCACCCAAAACCTATAAATAATCTAGGAAGAAAGTAAAACTGGTATGAGGGCTGGACTCTTTACAATGTGTGAGAGAACCGAGGTTTAAAGAAATAATTTGAAGGCAAAGGCTTTTTTCATAATAATCTACTCAGCAGGAAAAGAAGATCAAATGGCAAAATGTATTGTGTTTCGGCAAAGAGCGTCTGTTTTCACACCTGACTTTCATTAAGCTGCATATTCTTAAGTGGAATTAAAACAATTCTCCAGCAAATCATACAGGTGATTTAACACATTAGCCCAGACTTTTCAAATGACCCCTTAATTAGGGTCACAAGGACAATGTATGAGGGAAAACAGGAAAACTTAACATATTTACGCCTTCACTTACAGTTGAAATATTTGAAACGTAGACAATGACATAACATCATATGAATGATATGGGAACTACATTGAAGTTTAAAACATTAAACATCTCAAACATTATTTGAAAAACTTATAAACAGTAAACAGTTTATAGCAACAAAGAAGATTAAATATTTAAGAATAAATTTAACAAGAAACGTGCAAAACCTATATGAGGAAAAATTTTAAATACTCTAAAAAGACACAAAAGTAGACTTGATCAAATGGAAAGACATCTCCTATACTTAAATAGGATGACTCAACATCATGAATATGTCAGTTTTCCCTAATTTATAAATTCAATGCAATCCCAATAAAAACACCAAGCTATTTCATAAAGTTACACAAATTGATATTAAAATTCATATAAAACAAACACACAAGAATAGCCAAGAAAACATTTAAAAAGAAAAACTATGAGGGAGAAATAGCTGTTCCAGACATTAATACCTACGATGAAGCCTCTTTATTAAACAATGTGGTACTGGTACATGAATGGAGACCAGCTGAAAAGACCACAAAGTCCAGAATTAGACCCAAATACATATGGAAATTTAGCAGATGATAAAGGCGGCATCTCAAATTACTAGGGGATGCACTTCTAAATACATGATGCTGGGACAACTGGAAGCCATTTGGAAAAGGACAAAATAGGTCCGTAGCTCACACCATATATTTAGGGATCTAAAGGTAAAATGAAACCATATAAGTACTAGAAGAAAACACAGGTGAATTCCTCTTTAACCTTGGTATAAGGAAAAGCTTTTAACCATGACATAAAATCCAGAGGCAATAAAAAAAAGACTGAGACATTTGACTACATAAACATAAAAAATTTTTCTATGACAAAAGATACTATAAACAAAGTCAAAAGACAACCGAAAAACTGGGGAAAATAGCTGCAACATATACCACAGAAAAAGGGCTAATACCCTAACATACAAAGAATTCCTGAAAACTGAAGTATAATAGGCCAAAAACATGATAGAAAAATGTGAACAGACAATGCACACACAAAAAAGAACATAAAAAATGGCCCTGAAACATATGAAAAATGTAACAACTCACATACTAAACTAAACTAAAACAACATTGAGATACCATTTCTTTACCCAATTGGCAAAAATTTGAAAATATGAGAGCACACCTTATTGACAAGGCTGTAAGGAAAAGGCACTCTCATATATTGTTAGTGGGAATGCAATTCGGTACAACCCCTCTGGAGGGAAATTTGGCAATATCTAAACAAGCTACATAGGCACTTACATTTTGACAGTAATTCCACTTTAAGGAATCTGTCCTGAAGGCACAGGTCCAACAATATGAAATACATATGCACGAAGTTATTAGTTGCAGCATTGTTTGTAACTGAAAATACTAGAAATGACCTAAACGCCCATACTTAGGAAAGTGGTTGAATAAACTACAGCACATCCATGCAAGGGAGTACTATGCAGCTATAAAAAAGGGAGGAAGATCTCTATGAAACAATATGGAGTAGCTTCTAGGATATATTATTAAATGAAAGAAATAACAATGCAAAAGAGTATGCCATAGTATGCCATCTTTCATGAAAATTAGAAGAGGATATGTGAAAATGTACATGTATCTGCTCATTAGTGCAAAAGACATATGGGAAGGATAAGCCAGAAACAAAAGAGACTGGCTACCTATAAGTGGTGGTAAGAAAGTAGTGGAAAGAAGAGGGGGAAGTGGGTTTGGAGTAGCAGGGATGAGAAGGAAGTGACAATTTTGTGTATATCTTTTTATATAGCTCTAACTCTTAGAACTACAGTAATATTTCACATAACCCCAAAATCAACAAAAATTAAAACCAACCAATATATGAGGAAAAACCTAAAATGGTATACAAACACTGGCAAATGAATCTGACCAGAATAACATGATCATACTGAAGGGGGCAGGGAAGAAAAGGACTAACCTAAGTAACTTTGGAAAACATATCTTGACTGGATACTGTAAGGCTAATAGCAAAACGAACTGTGCATAAATGTTTTAATCTAGTTAGTAAATGTGTTTCACATAGGTACGGGTTACTAATTCTGAAACTACTTTACGTGTACACTAGAGTTGAACAGAATAAATTATGAGAACTGAGTTTTTCATTGTTGGGGAAAAAACTACAAATAAGAAAAGGTTAAACTAAACCCTGTTGTGTTGGGCTGCTATTGAAAGTTATCAGGATAAACACATGGTATTCAACACACATACAGACAGATACAGAAATATAGTGTAGGTACAGGCATGGATTCACATACATACATATATTTCCTAGCTCTATCTGCTGAGAGAACCAAGAAGCAATGACATTCCAATAGAAATGAGCATACCCAGTGCCCAGATCTTGGTTTCTAAACACCATTCTTCAATAAAAGGAACCAAACATCCTTGGAGAAATGGTTGATTCCAGGGCTGGGGTAGGGAAAATATAAGATGAGCCTGGAGAGGGGGAAAAGGGTCACTTCCTCCTTACAGAAGAATTCCAATTAATAAATGCATAAGAAAAGAGGAAAATAGAAAATCACCATTAAGAAAACACTGTAATAATAACTGTTGCAGACAAGATCTACTGATGGATGGTAAAATCAGTGGCACATGTTTGAGGAAAAACAGGATTTGCATAGTCTCAAAGTATGTCCCTCAGGATATTTATTAACTACAAAGGAAACACAGTAACTTTACAGCAGAGAAACCAGACACTACGTTAACAAAGTGATCAAAGTCAACATCACAGTAATAAGACTTACAACATTATGAACCCCTGAATACATGTACTGAGACAGGCATATCACTTCTGTGATATTCTTGCCAAAAATGCATAACTTAATTCCAATCAAGAGAAAACAATGGACAAATCTAAACTAAGGGAGATTGTACAAAATAGCTGATCCACCCCAGTCTCTTCAAAAGTGTCAAGATCATGAGAGACATAAAAAACCTGAAGAACTGTGATAGATTGGAGGAGGCTAAGAAGAAATAACGACTAAATCCAAATTGGGTATGCTCTGAAAACATTTTCAACAACAGTAGGAAAACTGTTGAAATTCAAATAAAGTCTGTAGTTTAAATAACAGTATTATCCAAAGTTAATTTCCTGGTTTTGACAATTGTATTATGGATATGGAAGATGCTAATATTAGAGAAATCTGGGTGAGGAGTATACAGGAGCTCTGTGCTGTTTTTGCAACTCTTAAGCTATAGAGTCTAAAATTATTTCCAAATAAAGAGTTAAAAAAAAATCTAGCATAAACTGCTCATGTTGGTGTTAGGAAAGGCAGTCTCGTTTGAGCAGTCTATACCCCCACCCAGCCATATAAGAATGGGCCTTGGGCCTGGAACACTTCCTTACCAAAAGACGAAGAGCCACACAGCCTACGACGGGCTTAACACCCGTGTGGGAATATCTTTCCTCGTTTCAGGTTCAATAAGTACTCTTTGATCTCTGCTTAAGGCGTGTATGTCATACGGCACCTAGTCAACACATTACCATATCCGTTTTCCTCTGGTAGGGGACGGGGTTCCCTCCAGGAGAGGCGTGTGCAGAGGCAAACTGCCCTGCATCTGAGACCTGCGGCCATGGGGGACCAACACCCAAGACAGAAGCTGATTTTGCTCTATGTTTTAAATGGCAATTAAAGCCAATACAACAACGAACGTAACTCAACTGAAGCCACAATATTAGTAACTAATTAGACTAACTTCACTCAAACACAGGCAATGACAACTATATTATTTGGTTAACAGTGATTTTAAGATACATTTCAACTTTAAAAATGTTAAAATGGAAAAAATTCATCTTAGAATTGATTTAATGTGACAATTAGATTAACATCATTCCAACAAGAATGCGATGGCCTCAAGGTTCTCTGCCATCATAATAATTCTAAGACTCAAATTTTAGCTCTTATGATTTATAACTTTTCTAGATACATGTCAACTATATATATATTTCTAAACGGGTTTACAAATGTATAAAAGAATCTAAGAATCTGAAAAAGTAAATAATTTAAATATTTTTGATAAATTTACAAAAAAGATACACACTTGGGGCTCGCCCCGTGGCCGAGTGGTTAAGTTCGCGCGCTCCGCTGCAGGCGGCCCAGTGTTTCGTTGGTTCGAATCCTGGGCGCGGACATGGCTCTGCTCATTAAACCATGCTGAGGCAGCATCCCACATGCCACAACTAGAAGGACACACAACAAAGACTATACAACTATGCACTGGGGGGCTTTGGGGAGAAAAAGGAAAAAATAAAATCTTTAAAAAAAAAAAAGATATACACTTGCGTCATTTATTCATATATTCTACATTTTCTTAAACATCTAACCTTTTCACTCTAATTTAAATATTTACTTTAATAATGCATGTCTGGGAACAGTGTCTCAATATACAACAAAGAAAAGGCAGTAAAGAGAGCAGGCAAGCCTTTTCTATCTCCTAAGGAGGATCTTTTTAAAGGCAGACAAAAAAAGAGAAGATCAACACATGTCTCCAAAAATTAGAAAATGAGATACTCAGTGATATTTATGTATCTGAACACTAAAAAGAAGGGAAGAAAGGCAAATCTAAACTAAAAACTACTTCCTTTTGGGAGAAAAGTTGTAGAAAAACTGGAAGAATACCATAAGCGACTGCACGGCCTTGTTGAAAACAAAATCTCTTTGAAGTCTTATTTTATCTAAGTAATTTGTGTGCATTTTATATCCTATTCCATAATTACATATCTATATTTGTTTACGTATCAAATGATTTTCAGAGATACTTCTAAGTTAAATTATTTGTATTCCCCCAATCTTCAAGGAAAATGGATACTCTGGAAAGATGCACCACCTTTATCTCATCGTTTCTCATATATTCTCGCATATACCAAACGCCCCACTGCTGCCAGGGATGTAAAGCCCTCAGTTTGATAAGCTATAAAGAACAAAACAATAAAAAACTTTTTGAAAAATACTGAATGACATGGGAAAACGGTCACTGCATAATAATAAGTGAAAAAGAAGTACAAAAACCATATATATGGCTGGTCTCGTTCCAGGTAGGATGGAAGAAGATATAACAGAGTGACTTTCCCAGTGCAACAATTAACAAAAATTGGGTAAACTGAAAAAAGCTGTATTTATAAAGACATTTAAGAGTCATGGAAGTAAAAAGGACTGAGACACTAAACCAGAGAGCTGTTCAGAGGAGAGCAGGCTCACTCCTGCTGCTTTCTCACCTGGGGGCATTTGCTGATTTGACACACAGGCTGAGGACTGAGAGTGAGTCAAGTGAAACGATGACACTGAGGAAAATAAAATCAGCAAAACTTTTGGAGGTTGTGTGGGGTTGGCTCAATAATTCAAAAACTTCAGAGGTCCCAAACACAACGTGCTGTTCTCCCACATGGTTTATTTTCTGAATTCAGGGGCTGTGTGGAAAGCCAGAGTTTCTGAAAAAGCACACAGGACTCTTCTGTCGTCTTGCAGTATTTGAGAGACAAAGTCGTGCTTGAGGAAGCTGGCCTGCCTCAAACAACAAATCTCAGCCTGAACACATTCACCAAAATTTGGAAGCAGCGTGAGGCAGGAAGCTGGAAAACAAAGCTCAAAGCAGAAAGAATAAGACTGAATCTTCACCAGTCTTTCAAGAAAGGGAAGCAGAGACCCACAGTGTCACAAGCAAAAGACCTAAAGCTTCTCCCCCAAGACATGCAGAAAAGCAGAAGTGAACTAGGTCCGGGTAAAGCTCCAACCCTCCCCAACCTAGCTCAACCCTCAGCAGCCTGAGGCGACCAGCCACTCAACCCACGGATCTCACAGAGGATAAAGGCTGCTCTCTCGGGGAAAACAACACTGACTTCAGTCTCTACAGTCCTTTATACATAAGGTGCAAATACCATAAAAAATTATGAGACACAGCCCTTCCTCTTCCTTTCTTAAACAGTTCAGGTTTAAAGCCACAAGGTAAGGCTGAGTGAGGTAAGTGTGTTTGTGGGAGTGGGAGGGTAAAGAACAGGGAAGTTACAGTGGTCCAGAGCAAGGTATTAGAGCCTAACTGGGATGAGGAGGGCGTCCACCTGGAGTGGCAGCAGCCTCGTGTGAGGTGTCAGGGCTCAAGCAGGATGAGGAGGATGTCCACATAGAAAGATTGCGCAGTACAAAATGTTAGAGATCAAGTGGAGTGAAGAAGACATTCTCACAAAACGCTGGCAAGGTATTGAATGTTGAAGGCTAAGCTGAGTGAGGAAGGCACTCAGATGGGAAAGCAACCTGGCTCAGGGTGTCAGAGACCAAGAGGAGTGAGGAGGGCATCCTCCAGAGAAGCAGTCTGAGCAAACTGTCAGAGCTTCCTATGACGAGGGCATCCACACAGGAGATGGGGTAGCAGCAGCAATGAGAGATTGATTACACACTGGGAGATTGATCAAATAAGTAAATACGATAAGGTAATGGAAGCTGGGTTTCTCACTGCCAGAGAAGAAAGTTACAAATACAAAAAGAGAAAACTGAATGAATGCTGTGGCATTGAACTGGAAGTAGACAATTGGTGTGAACTTATGGTATATACACACACAAAGATGTAAGTGTGTATGTGTGTGTGTGTATGTGAGAGGATCTGGGAAGAGTGAACAACAGCAATGAACACACTTAGTGTTCAGATCTTGGTTTCTAAATATCATTCTCCACTAAACTGAACCAGCGCTCTCTGGAGAAACTGCTATTTCCAGGGCTGGGAAAGGGAAAAGTTCAAGATGAACCTGGAACTTGTTATGCCAGAAAGTATGGAACTTCTAAAAGAATTATGGGCACATGTCAAAAGGACACAGAAGCCAGCCTGAAGTGGCTTCCATTGGCCAAATCTGGAATAATAAGAGCGCAAAATTAAATAATGACAATAATGCACTGAGTAACGTAGGGAATCATAAATCCAACCTGATGCAAATAAAACCATGAAGAAATTGAAATTTTATGAGGACAGGATATTTACGTAGCCTCCAAGTATCTCCCCACAAAACAGTAATGAACTAAAAAGGGACAAAAGTAATTTTACTGTGTAATTTTACAGACACCTTAACCAAGGGATCAAAATAAACAACATCAGTAATGGAGTCAATTGAAAGTATGTGCCATCAGATAGGCACAATGAGAATACAGTATCACTTCTATGAAATCCCTGCTAAAGATACACAACATAAACATAAGAGGAAACATCACACAAACTCAAATTGAGAAACCTTCTATAAAATAATTGATCTGTAATCTTCCAAGGTATCAAAATCATAAAAATCGAGGAGAAACTGTGTAACTGTTGCCAACTGAAGGAGATCTTTAGTTTCTTCTTTTAAGCTCTTTTAGACATGATAACTAAATGCAACGTGTGATTCCAAACTGAACCCTTTTGTTATAAAAGACATCCAGGGCAAATTGGCAAAACCTGAATGATGTATAAAGATTAGACAGTAGTAATATATCAGTGACAATATCCTGATTGCAATGGTTGAACTGTGGTTATATAGTAGAATGTCCTTATTTGTATAGGGGTGATGGGGCATAATATTGAGAAAACACTCTTCTAGTTCAAGGTTTAAGATTCAACATACTCTTATTGTTTGTATAAATTTGAGATTGCTTCAAAATAAAAAAATGACTTTTAATTGAGACATGCGAATAAGCAGGAAACTGTGATCCATAAACAAAAGAAAAAACAGTCAAAAGAAGCAGCTTCAAAAATGATTCAGCTATTTGAATTAAGAGACAAGAACTTTAAAATGATCATGACAAATATGTGAAAGAAAAATGAGGAAAAGACGGAAATTTTCAACAGAGAAAGGCAATAGGTGAAATTAACCGATCGTCATTCTAGAACTGAAAAATCCCAAGGTCTGTAATTAAGAACTCAATGTGGAGTCTTAACAGCAGAAGATAAGATTAGCAAAGACAAAGACACGTCAACAAAATTGATCCAAACTGAAGCACAGAGAGAAAAACTAAACAGCAAAAACAACCCAGATGAACAAATAAAAACAAAACAAACAAAAACAATAAAACAGAGTACATGACCTGTAGAATTCCTGTCAAATGGTCTAACATACCAGAACTGTAATTCCAGATGAGAGAAGAGAATGGAGTAGAAGTCATATCTGAAGAAATCATCACAAAAAATTTTGTACAGTCAACAAAATCTATGTCAAAATGTTCAGCAGACCCCAAGTAGAGTTAAAAAACAAAATAAAACAAAATACAGCCCCAACTGGAAAACGAAATATATAGGGAAAATCTTAAGCGCAGTCAGAGCAAAAAAGGCATTATCTTAGAGGAATAAAAATAAGAATTAAAGGCAACTTCTCAAAAGAAAATATGAGAACTAGAAGACAATGAAATGACAACGCTAAAGCGCAGAAAGAATAAACTGGCCAACATACAATTCTCTATCAAACAAAATTATCTTTCTAAACTATGAGTGAAATAGATATGTTCAGAGAATTATAGCTGAGATTATTCACCACTAGAAGCCAATACTATAAGAAATATTAAAGTAAGTTCTTTAGGCAAAGGAAAAATGCTACCAGATGGAATCAGGAAAGTGCAAGAAGGAATGAAAGAGCATCAGAAAGAGTAAATGTGTGAATAAAGACAAAAGACTATTGACTGTTTAATGTCGAAACCATATCCTCTGAGGTATGGAGCAAATACAGAAGTAAAAATATATCACAATTATAGCAACACAAGCAGGAAAAAAACAGAATTATACAATTTTAACATTTTTATGCTGTTCAGGATACAGCAAAAGTATTAATTAATTAGTTGATCTAGCCAAAGGAAAGCTGATGTGGCTCCATAACATTGAACAAAGCACACTTTAAGGCAAGAAGGATTAATAGATTAAAAATGGCCATTTCTCAATGATAAAAGGGCCAATGCAACAAGAAGATAAAATAATCTTAAATTTGTATCTAACAATATAGTTTCAAGATCCATAAAAATGAACACAATCAACAGGAAAAACAGATAAATCATAATTGGAGATTTTAACACAATTCTCTCAGTAAGAAACACAAAAAAAACAGTAAGAATACAGAACACTTGACTAACACTATTAACCAACCTCATCTAAATTATATTTGTAGAAGACTATACCAAATAACTGCAAAACACACAGTCTTTTCAGGCAAACGCAACATTCCCCCAAATACACCATACAGAGGGCCAAAAAGCAAGAGTTAATTTCGAAATATTGAAACTCTCCAGCGTATGTTCTCTCAACATAATAGAATCAAACTAGAAATGAATATAGAAAGATAACTAGAAAATCCCCAAATGTTGGGCAATTAAACACATATCTGGACAACAGATGATTTAAAGAAAGAAATCAGGGACCGGCTCCATGGCTGAGTGGTTAAGTTCGCGTGCTCCGCTGCGGGGGCCCAGGGTTCGGATCCTGCTCGTCAGGCCATGTTGAGGTGGCGTCCCACATCCCACAACTAGAAGGATCTGCAACTAAGATATACAACTGTGTACAGGGGGGATTTGGGGAGATAAAGCAGAAAAAGAAAAAAAAAAGAGTGGCAACAGTTGTTAGCCCAGGTGCCAATCTTTAAAAAAAAAAAAGAAATCACAGTGGAAATTTAAAAATATTTGACTAGAGGATAATAAAAATATATAAAAATTTGCTAAATGCATTTAAAGTAGTGCATAAAGACATTTCATGTTCATGGATCAGAAGACTTAATATTTTAAGATGGCACCACTCCCCAAATTGATCTGTAGATTAACACAATACCTATCAAAATCTCACTTGCTTCTTTTGGAGAAATGGACAAGCTGATTCTAAAATTAATATGGAAATTTAAGGGACTCAGAATAAACAAAGCAACCTTGAAAAAAAGAAGAAAGTTGGAGAAATCACATTTCTCAGTTTCAAAATTTACTACAAAGCTACGGTAAACAAGACTGTGCAGTACTGGCATAAGGGTTAACATATCAATCAATGGGACAGTAGTGAGGATCTACAAAGAAACCTCACATTTATGGCCAATAGATTTTTGACAAGGGTGTTACAACAATGCAATGGAGGAATGAATAGTATTTTCAACAAATGATGTTGAAACAACTGTACATCCACATGTAAAAGAATGAAGCTGGACACCTACCTCACATCACATCACAATTAATTCAAACTGAATCAAAGACCTACATGTAAGAGATAACACTATAAAACTCTTAGAAGAAAAAGGCTTAATCACTATGATCTCTGATTAGACAACAGTTTCTTAGAAATGACACCAAAAACACAAATGATGAAATTAAAAATATAAATTGAGCATCATCAAAATTAAAAATTTTTTGTTTCCAAGGACAGTACCAAGCAAGTGAAAAGACAAGACAATCCACTGAATGGAAGAACATATTTGTAAATCATATATCTGATACGGGGCTTGTATTTAGAATATATAATAATGCTCACAACTCAGTAATAAAGAGACAAATGATCCAATTTTAAAAATGGGCACAGGCATTGTTAATAATAACAATCTCTTCGAGATGTTTGAGGGACAGAGACCCCCATAGAATTAGATGAAACCATGAAATTACCCTAGTCCCTGTTCTTTATGAGGGTCTTTCCTAATGGTGGCTGGGAAATTAAGAGAAAAATGCTAAAAACAAAATAAAAGATGTGATTCAGGCAGTCACCTCATACATGCCCCTACTAACACCATTACCTAAGCAAAGCCCCCAACCTACTCCCTTGACTCACCCCCTTCCGGCTTCTGTTGTGACATATTTTCCCTCTGAAGTCACCAGTGTTGATCTTTTCAAAGCTGATTTACCCAGGTGAGTATCTCAGAACGATGAGAGGATGGTAGCATGAGTCATAAATGATGATTTGCCTCAAAAGGGCTTGCCCTGAGTCCATTACATCCCTCAATAGATTTTGCTTCTAAAGAGCCTTACTGTGCTTTCCATGGTCTTTTTTTCACCCAATTAAAAAAAATGGGCACAGGATCTGAACAGACATTTCCCCAAAAAAGATAAAATCAAGGCCATATGAAAAGATGCTACATCATTAATCATCAGGGAAATGAAAATCAAAATGACAAAGAGATACCACAATGAGATACAGTAGGATGGCTATAACCAAAAAGATGGATAATAACAAGTGTTGACAAGGATGTGGAGAAACTGGAGCTCTCATACATTGCTGGTGGAAACGTAAAAAGGGGCAGCCTCTTTGAAAAACCATAAGCAGTTCCTCAAAAGTTTAAACACAGAGTTACCATATGACCCAGCAATTCTACTCCCAAGTATATACCCAAGAGAAATGAAAATACATGTTACATGTCCGTGTTCAAGAATGTTCACAGGTGCTTTATTCACAGTAGCCAAAAACTGAAGGAAAAAAGAAAACTAAAAATTAAATGTCCATCAGCAGGAGAATGGATAAACTGTGGTATACGTACACAGTGAAATGTTACATAGCAATTAAAAGAAAGGAACAAACGATATATGTAACAACATGGATGACTCTCACAAATGTCACATTGAGGAATAATAAGCCTGACCTAAAAGAATATATATTATATGATTCCAAATATTTGAAATTCAAGAAGAGGTAGAACAAATCAAAGGTGATAGAAGTCAAAATAACAGTTACTTCAGAGTGGGAGTGGGAGGACTGATATTGACAGGAGGTAGGTTAAGGAAACAAACCTTCTAGTGGTTCTGGAAATATCTGAACTTGACAGGTGGTATTTGCACAGGAATGTATGTATGTGTGTGTGTGTATTTACTCTCTCTCTCTCTCAAATGCATTAAGTTGTATCCTTAAGATTTTTGTACTATACATACCTCACTGAATGTATTTTATATCCCAATTATTTTAATTAATGAAGGAAAACTACTCTATGTACAATACTGTACCAACTATTTTTAAAAATGTTATGTACACGTAATTAGAGAAAATAAAGATGAGAACAAAATGTACTCAGATTTTACAGTAGAGAAGTTAAGGATTTGGGCTTTGAAGTCAGAATGACATGTTCAAATCTAGACTTTGTCACTTAAATGCAGATAATAATAAATCTACATTATAGGATTGATATGATGACTGAAAGAGACAACACACATAAAATGCTTGGTACATAGTAAATACTAAAAAACTTTTATATCCTACCTCTCCACACACATGTAATAGAATTACACATGCTTTTAATTACTCCTTTATACTTTTCTCACCTTTTTCCTGCGATGATGGAGACCTCTGAGTTAAAATCTACAGAGTGGAATTCATCCTATGACAGTGCAGCCATGGGAGAGCTCTGACCAGGCCGACGACATAACAAGCAGCAATGTGGGGAAGACTCTGCCGGCAGCAGCGTGCTTGGTGGCCTTGGGCAGGAGGGGCAGACTTGGCCTGGCCGGCAGCAGGACAGCCTTGAGGTAGAGGGGTTATTGTTGTCATTTCAAGCCTCCCAACACCCTGGAGAAATCTACAATTGTCATTATTCCCATTCTTTTTTTTTGAGGAAGACTGCCCTGAGCTAACGTCTGCCATGAATCCTCCTCGTTTTGCTGAGGAAGACTGGCCCTGAGCTAACAGCCGTGCCCATCTTCCTCTATTTTATATGTGGGATGCCTGCCACAGCATGGCTTGACAAGTGGTGCCATGTCCATACCCGGGATCTGAACCTGCGAACCCCAGGCTGCCGAAATGGAATGTGCAAACATAACTGCCGCACCACCAGGCTGGCCCCCTTTTTAAAAAAAAAATATTTTCTATTTATTTCATAAAACTGTATATGTATATAGAATTTCTTTTTCTTTCAGATTCATTTATTTATTATTTCATTCCACAAGCACTGTTTTGTTATTGAGGTATAACTGACATATTATATTAGTTTCAGGTGTACAACATAATGATTCTATATTTGCATATATTGCGAAATGATCACCACACTAAGTCTAGCCAACATCTCATGTTTTCCCATGTTTCTGAAATCTTTTACAACACAGATATTCACCAAGGTATTCACTGAGCGGGCATGTTGCTCCATGCCATTATATAAACCACAGGTTTACGTAATTCATAAATCACCAAGTCCTGAAACATCAGTACCGCTCAAAGACAACATTCTCCTTTTGAACTGCTTAACATTCAGTACAGGGCGCAGACACCTAACACCACAGATGCTCCTACTCCCCCCTCACCCTGTTTATTTCCTTAATGTTACTTTACAAATAAATCTGAGAAAATCTAGCAATAAATCTTCAGCATTCAAATACTTTTAAATGTGCTTTTGGGGATACTTTTAATCTTTCTCCAGGGCTTGAAAGATCAAAAGGGTCTGTGGGGTGTCTGTGTGTGTATTTAACCCATATTCTAATTTCAAATGTGGTTAAGAATCTAACTCCCAGAGTTGAACTAAAAATCAATACCAAGCAGTGCAAGAGACAAAACTGTGTCCACAATACAGCCAGATAACAAATGAAATCTATAAAGGATCTTCCTTAGAAACAAAATAAAAAGTTCCAATTCCATCAGAGTCACAGAAGGTAGAAACTGCATTGCAACAGAAGTATACATGAGATATACTGAAGGGTAAAAATGACAGGAAAACGCAGAGTGGACTTTGACATATCTCTAATTACTACTTTGTTTCAGGCTAATGGTAAAAATTAGTCTTCAGATAGCTGATAACATCAGCTTGTCTCTGCTGGGTTAGTACCAAGATCTGTGGCCAAGCAAATACTTCTAACAAAATTGATTTTCTTTTTGGCAACCAATAGGCCAGTCAATAATAATGTTGTTTAAGGAAGATTGAGTCATGAGGGAGAGGAACCTTTCCTTCCATTTATTATGTTTGTATTGTCTATATTTGAAAAGAGTTTTCAATAACGAAATCAAAGAAGAAATTACAAGGGGATAGCTATTCTGAGAGCTAATCTCCAGAAGCCCTCTGACTTGGAAGCATGCTAGCAACCCAACCCAACAAAGCCAAAAGCCTTCCCTTAAGCTGGATCATCCAGATTGGGATCGCCAATACCAAAGGACAATCGAGGCGAGGGGCAGTATTGTGGTCATGTGAGCACAAAAAGGGCAAGAAAAACACTGGCCAGGCATACAGTCCCAAGTGATCCATCCCAAAATCCTACACAGAAGTTTGACTTTGCATTAAAGCTGGTATTCAGCCAAGAGTGTTCTATAAAGCCACATAAGGCAGTTTCTGGATTGTCTTACATTACCGAAACAAATAGAATACAAGAAACCCATAGGCAAAAACCTCAGGCTATGCCTAACTTGGGGACATTTCCCTCCAAAATACCCCCTAACAATCCAAACCAAATGAAAGGCACAAGTCACCAATAGTTTGTTGTTTCTGTTTTTGTTTTTTAACTTAGTGATGGTGGTGGTGGTGATTGGGGGAAGCAAGGGTTGGAAAGATGATTTCAAAGTTCACACAGAAAAATAAACAGCAAAAGTAACAGGAAAAATTCTGAGTAAACAGTGAAGGAACCTATCCTACCAGATATTAAAACATATTTTGAAGCAACAGTATTTAAAACAGCATAGTACAAGTACATGAACAGAAAAATAGAGCAATGGAATAGAACAGCAACAGAAGTAGACAGGGGAAGTGAGAATATGAAAAAGAAGACACTTCAAATCAGTAGAGACAAGATTATTCAACAAACATTACTGAACAACTGGTTAATCATGTAGACAAAAATAAAGTTGGCAGATCCAGACAAAAATAAAATACCTATTACATACATGTGTCACAAATTAATTCTAGACAGATCAAATAAACCATGAAATGAAGAAAGTAGTAGAAGAAAACAGGGGAAAAGTTTTAATAATTATATCACAAAGAAAGTGCTAATTTTCCTTAATATATAAAAAGTTCCTATAAATTAAGAAGAAAAATACCATCAATCCAATGGGAAATTGGGCAAAAGATATGAACATATGGTTCACAGAAAATAACATATAAACGGTTCTTAGTTACATGAAAGGATGCTCAATATCATTCTTAACAAGAGAAATGCAAATTAAAAATATGATATACCGTTTCTCATTCATCAAACAGGCAGGGAACAAAAAGTGCTATAACAAACTATTTTGGTAAGGGTGGAAAAATAGGAATTCTCTCATACATTGCTGGAGGAAGTATAAATTGGTACAGTCCATTTATATGGTATTAGTTAGATAAATTATGATACATCTCTATAAAAGAATATTATGCAGCCATTAAAAAAGATAAGGCAGCAGTATCTGTACTGATACAGAACAATCTCCAAGATAAAGAAAGCAAGTTATAGAATACCATGTGTAGTTTGCATCATATTGCTATTGGATAGGCTTGCATAAACATAATATATCCTGAAAGGACATACATAAAACTGGTAATAGGTACTGCCTCTGGAAAAGAAAATTGAGTGGCTGAGAAACAAGGATGGGAGAAAGAGTTTTAAAATATTAGTCTTTTGCATTTTTGGAGGTTTTTTCTCCTTTATATATAAACTAACTACTCAAAAAAAAAAATCAGTGAAATATATATATTTCAAGGCAAGCTTGTGGCCTAAGGCTATGATTTGACCTATGACTCAAAGCTAGGGAACTGGCCCAAGAAGAATGCAGACATGTCTAACAGGGAAGAAAGTATTTCTTCTGATAAAACAACAAGAATACACAAAAGGTTCTGGTAAATGCTTAGGTCCTTTCTGGTTCTCATGTTCTATTTTTCTAATTTTTTGTCAACTTCTTTACAAGTTAATATTACTTTATTCAATAATTACTGAGCACCTACTATATTCAGATATGTGAGACACTGGTGATACAACCAAACTCTGGTACCTCTATATGGTAGTGCTGAGGACACAGGCATGTACATAGCCAATCAGAACACAAGGTGATCACACTGCAACGATTCCTTGATGGGCTTAAGAACAGACAACTATAAAAGATAGGGGGGTGCCCACCTGGTTAGAGTGAAGGACGGCTTCTGGAGGAAACAACGTGTAAGCTGAGGCCTAGGAGGGCGAATGAAGGAGAAAGAAAATAGTATACACGAAGGCCAAGAAGTGAGCAGCATGTCCAGTTCTTCAGAACTAGTGGAGCTTAGCGTACCAGGGGTGGGGCATACACAGGAGAGTGCTAAGAAGTAAGAGGAGAGGCCAGCAAGGCCCAAATTGTGAAGGGCTTTAGCGGGCAAACTAAATTCAGATTTTATCTTAGAAAAATAAAAGTAAACAAGACAAGATTTGCAAATTAGCGTTACAGAAAGACTCTCCAGATGAAAAGTGAAAAATAAATTGAAGGATGTCAAGATTAGAAGCAGAGATATATTTCAGAGCTGCTGAAATAATTTAAGAAGCTTGAACCAGTGAACTGGCAATGCTGAAATAGAGAAGTGGACAGATTTAAGATATACTTTGGAGACAGAACCTATAAGACTTGAATGGGTGTGAAAGTGAGAGAAGAATCAAAGATGACTCCAGGAAAACTGGTTAGATAATGGTGCCAAATACAGTGGGAGTAGTTCTTGAGAGATGGTAGGTTCAGTGTTAGATACTGTGAGTCAAATGTCTGAGGCATATCCAAGAAGAGATAAACATTTCTGGTACTACTGGCTGAGATCTGGGTTGGTGATAAAGATTTATTCTATTTTCTCTGTGAAATAGGAGATAATCTGAGAATAAGAAAGACCATTAGATGTGCGAGGCAAAACTAAAGATGGATACCATGACTTATGATAATATCAGGGTTGTGTGATTTTTTTTTTTTCTAGCATTGCCCAGAGCCCAGGTGTAGATGTATAGAAGGCAGGCAACTGGATTAATCAGAATTAGAGCTTTGCCAAGTGGCCACAACAGCTGAAAAACAGGGAATGGGAATGAGGATGAGCATAATAGCATGAGAGCGGATGAAATGAGCTGAAATGGGAGAAGGTAGATCTGTCAAGGCACTAGGGATTTTCATAAGGTCAAATAAGAAATTTAGAATGAAATGAATTGGAGAGTGTAGTTACAACTGAAAAATTAACTCTAAGTGAGTCAAAGATCTAAACATAACATAAGAGTTAAGATTACAAAATTCTTAAAGAAAAGCTTTATAACATTGAAAAAGAGGGGAAAACCTTCATAACATTGAATTTAGCAATGATTTCTTGGATATGACACCAAAAGCATGGCAACAAAAGAAAAAAAGATAAGCTGGACTTCATCAAAATTTAAAACTGTTGTGCATCAAAGGATACTTCAACAGAGTGAAAGACGATGCACAGAATGGGAGAAAATATTTGCAAATCATATTTCTGATAAGGGACTGATATCCAGAATATATAAAGAATTCCTACAACTTAACAACAGAAAAACAAACCACCCAGCTGAAAAATGGGGAAGGGACATAAATAGAAATTTCACAAAGAAGATACACAAATGGCCAACAATCACATGAAAAGATGTTTAACATCACTAATCATTAGGGAAATGCAAATCAAAACCACAATGAGATACGACTTCATACCCATTAGGATGGCCATTATCAGAAACACAGAAAATAACAAGTGTTGGTAAGGATGTGGAGAAATTGTAACACTTGTGCATTGCTGATGGGAACATAAAATGGTGCACTCACTGTGGAAATTAGTACAGTGATTCCTCAACATATGAAACAATTACCACATGATCCAGCAATTTTACTTCTGGGAATATACTCAAAAGAAGTGAAGGCAAAGACGCAAACAGACATTTGTTAGCCATGTTCATAGCAGTATTAATCACAATAGCCAAAAGGTGAAAGCAACCTAAGTGTCCACAGACGGATATTTGCATAAGCAAATGTATATGTGGTATACATATACCATGCAATATTATTTAGTTTTAAAAAGCAAGGAAATTCTGACACATGCGACAACATGGATGAACCTTGAAAACATTAAGCTAAGTAAAATAAGCCAATCACAAGAGAACAAACACTGTACAATGCTACCTATATGAGGTATCTAGAGAAGTCAAATTCATGTGGATAGAAAGTAGAATGGTGGTTGCCAGGGGCTGGGGAAATGGAAAGATGGGAAGTTAGTGTTTAATGAGTACAATTTCATTTGGGGATGATGAAAAAGTTCTGGAGATGAATGGTGGTGATGGTTGAACAATGTAAATGTACTTAATGACACAGAACTGTACATCTAAAACTTACCATTTTAACTATTTTTATGTTATATATATTTTGCTACAAAGAAAACATAGGGGTAAATCTTAATGACCTTGGATTTGGCAACGGTTTCTTAGGTATGACACCAAAAGCACAATCAATATAAGAAAAAACAAATAGACTAGACTTCACCAAAATTAAAAACTTTCATGCATCAAAGGACACTATCAAGAAGGTGAAAAGATAAACCACAGAAAGGGAGAAGATATTTGTAAATCATATATCTGACAAAGGTCTAGTATCCAGAATACATAAAGAACTCTTACATCTTAACAACAAAAAGATAAATAACTCAATTTAAAAATGGGCGAAAGACCTGCGCAGACATTTCTCCAAAGAAGACTGCCAAGAAGTACACGAAAAGATATCAACATCCTTAGTTATTAGGGATATGCAAATAAAAATCAAACCATGATAAGATATCACTTCGTGCCCATTAGGATGGCTATTAAAAAGGAAAATAAGTATTGGTGAAGAAGTGGAGAAATTCCCTCACGTATTGCCGGTGGGAATGTAATATGGTGTAATTCATTTGGAAAACAGTTTGGAGGTTCTTAAAAAAGTCAAACATGAAATTACCACGTAACTCAGAAATTCTACTCCTAGGTACAGAACCAAAAGAAGTGAAAACAAGTGTTTAAGCAAAAACATGTACACGGATTGTTCACAGCAATTCTTCACAATTGCCAGAAGGTGGAAATAAGCCAAGTGCCCATCAGCTGATGAACTGATAAACAAAAGGTCATATATCCGCACAATGGAATATTATTTACTCACAGACACGAGGGCCACATATTTTATGATTCTATTTATATGAAATATCCAGAATAGGCAAATCCATCAAAACAGACAGCAGACTGGTTGTTACCAAGGTCTGGGGTGAGGGGGAAATAGGGAGTGACTGCTTAATGGGTACAAGCTTTCCTTTTGGGGTGATGAAAATGTTGTGAAACAAGACAGCAGTGATGGCCATACAACACTGTTAATAAAGCGGTTAATACGGTGAATTTTGGGTTATGTGGATTTTACCTCCATTTTTCTCAAAAAGCTCCCTCTTCATCATCACTCTTACCTGACAGTTAATATCAGCTCTATATTGTAGCAACACTGTGACTAGCTCCTTATGCCCTCGGTCACACGCCCAATGGAGTAGAGCTCTGCCCTAAAAACACAGAAAAAGATAAATGAATTTCTTAAGCCAGTTGTGGGGCCATATAAAAGATAAAATGTTTTAAGAAAGAGAAAGTAATATATAAAACTGTAGGTTAATTATTCTAAGCATGACTGATATAAAATGCTCAGGGAAGAGCAGTAGACTTTTTGAAATCAATTGGAAATCCTGAGTTCTACTTCTGGAATCCATTATGGACTAGCCCAATGACTTATTTCAGCCCTATCGGTTTCCTCACCCATAGAGCCGAGATAAGGGTAATACTAACAACAATAATACCAATAACTTTGGTTGAATGAATGAGTTATAAGATAATGCTTTGTAAGTGTTAAGTACTTTATGAATGTAACAGATAGTTTTCTTAAATTATTATGTTTACTTCTGGTGAAAGAAATCTTAGGGATGAAAAAATAAGTACTTAAATCTAGGTAGAAATCATACTCTAAATGTAATATATCTAAATTTACTCAAGTTTATTCCTTAAAACGTAAGAAAATTTAATCAGTTTGAAGCTAAGCATTTCTGTTTAATACCCCAAATTTACACTGTGAAATATCTCAAAAACACTAGTACAGTCTACTAGCATCTATCTTCAAACGCTGACTGTGAAAGCCACTTGTAAATCAGAACAGATGATTAACTGTTAGGAGACAAAGTACTAAACGTGAAAACGTGAGGCCTACTTGGTCCAAAGAATAAACAAAACCCCCAAAGCGAAGGGCTTTTCTGAAGAAATGAGTGATGTAGGGCTTAACACCACTTTTTGAGGGTGGTGGCGATGTTGTCATTTTTAAAGAATGGAATGTTTTTCCACTTTAAGTTGAAATCCCTGCTTTATGTCACTTTAGAAAAGATTTAAGTAGAAATAAGCTGGGACAAAGATGGCTTTAAAGTAAAAAAACACCTTTCAAGAAAGCTTTTCTAAACCCACTTACACTCTTTATCTTTCAGACTGTCTTCACACACCTATTAGTTCAACTAATTAAAGCAGGATCTATTCTTGAAGCAAACAAAAAAACCCAAAGTAAGACAATTTCTTCCCTACAATGTGTCTTTTTCTTTCATTTGTTCAATTTATTTTTATTTACCTGTGAATATATTTTCCAATATGCTTACACAAAATCCAAAGAAGAAAGGAAACAGAAAATTCAAAAACGTGGGCAAATCATTCACAACTCATCATCGTAGCAAAAGCATTTTGTTCAGGGTCCACTAGGAATTTTTGAAAATGGACACAATTCTAAAAGCCAAGTAAAAAATGTACAGAGAGCAGTTTTACCTATGTTACAATTTCTGTAGCTCTAATGTGTGCTAACCTGCTGTTACTACGGCACTAATTCCAAAAAGCTCCATATGAATAGGAGATATTTTAATAAGACTCTCAGAACAATTACCAATGTATAAAATATTCTATAGTTCAATGTAACCGTTTTACAGCTTTTATATTAAAAGAATCAGATAAAATTTCAAAGTCTCTACCATTTTTAGTTCTAATTTTAAATGTGCATTTTATGGCTAAGATAAGCTATTAACAAGAATTACTACAGAGTTAAAATGATGTGTGATATACTTACACAAGGCACATACCAGAACCACCTAATAGTTAAGTAAGAAAACATAATATTAACATATCTACACAAGATGTACAGATAATTTCTACTTCTCAACCAGGTTCCTGTTTAACCCAATAGGGTGCCATCAACTAATGCTAAAGTATAAATCCTTAGCTGTTTCGATGGGAAAGCAGACAAGCAACACATTTTACTGTTAATGGGAGTTATATTTTAAATTTCCCATATGTGGTGCCAAAAATTTACTTTAGGGGAAACACCTATGACTGGACCTCAGCAGAGATTTTCACTTGGGATATATTTTCCTGAAGGGTGGCACCACAGAGCAATGTTAAAGAGGATGAGGTGCTCTCAGACATTTACACTACGCTTTTTAACAGGTTTTTTGACCTGCGATGTAATTAATTTTTGTAACACATTATTTTAATGGTACACTAATTAACCTTGAATTAGAATGATTTTTCTGACAATGACTTTCCATGGAAGCACTGAAGATATCTACATTAAGACCATCAAATGATTAATATTTTTATACAGTATTAAGAAGCTCAAAAACAAGAGCAGGATGAAACATACTGGTAAATAAGCATAGATAAAATAAACCAGGCTTTGGAATTTTTGCCTTCAAACTGTTCTATATTTAAATGAACAAAGACCAGTACAACTAGGTGTCTGAATGTCCTAACTCTTTACCTCTTCAAATTATAAGGTTCCCGTAAACATGCTCTAATTTAAGATGAATTATTAGTTCAAGTAATAACATAACTAGTAAATTGCAGAGATGGTATCCTCATACCCATTTACGACAAAACCAGGAAATAAATACCTGTGGTTTCTTTCCTTTCTTTTTGTTAACCACAAACATAGCTGTACCAATACAATGCAATTATTAAATTATTTTAGATACAGGATTCCATAATCTCTCCTTCAGAAGGAAAACCAGGAATTAGGTGCATGTTAAAGTTACATTTGCTTAAAGACTTTATCCAAATTTAGGAATTATTTCACTATTTTTATAAATAATTGTTTTAACTCCTACGAATGATATAATCTCTTACAAATTTTCAAGTTAAATTTATTTTTACTGCTACTACAAAAGCTGACAATTCTTTGTTTGTCTGTTTCTAGTTTTAACAACTCTTCTGAAAAAATACCCCAGAAGTAGTCAGGAGAGAAGAGGGGAAAGCCATTAATAAAAGGAATCTTTGTTAGGCCATGAGAAGACCACAAGCACTGTTTGGAGAACTCTGGATAAATTCCGGAATTCAAATACAGTAAAACACCGCGGGGTAAAAAAGAGTTCTCATCTATTAACCAAGGGTGCACATACTGTCCCCTCAGACAGATGAATGACTCTAAAGTGCTTCGAAAGTGCAGGCTGGCAGCAAACCTATTAAGTGGTATTACTTTCACACCTTCTGGAAAATACAAAGTGGGTCTTAATATTTTAAATGCTTCTTTGATATCCTAAGTTACTTGTCCTTAACCATTTCGAATTTTTTTAAAGTTACATTTTCTCCTGGATATTACAAATTAAATGAAAAGAGACTGTATTTTTTTAAAATGAGTCTTGATGTTCTTATGGTATTTTGAGAACAGATACAAAGCTCATACACCATACATACAGAAGACAAAAATATGGCAAAGATGGTATGTTTAAATTTTTAAGAGTTGTCACTTGGCCATTCTATTAAAGATGATATGGTAAAGCACTGTCTAATTAACACATGAAACTGCAGACAGGTTGACTTGAATTTCTCTCTGCAAAAAAACTGGTTTCAACTTACAACTGTAGTAGAGATTGACATCAGCTACCAATACCCTGTAAGGTCTCCATCCCCTCTCTCCTATCCCTATGTCCTACCCTTTGCCGCTGTGCTGCTGTAGCAGCTGGCTACAGCGAGAACTCCCCACCTGCGACCACCAGAAACTACACAATGCCTCCTATTTCCACCTCTCTCTCAATAGTGAACTAACAATGTTTCAAAAACTTAAGGACAGGAGTAGGACTGGGAGGCAGTTTAAGATCTCGAGATACACCTAGCATGGAAGCCAGTGGCTACCTATGGGATAATTTATTTACCAGCA
This sequence comes from Equus caballus, assembly GCF_041296265.1. Classification (NCBI taxonomy): domain Eukaryota; kingdom Metazoa; phylum Chordata; class Mammalia; order Perissodactyla; family Equidae; genus Equus; species Equus caballus. The sequence goes on from NC_091688.1 coordinate 15,097,123, forward strand.
TTAAAAGAAAACCACATGCCAATATGCGTGATACACTTTAAAATCACCAACTACTTGATCTCTTTCACTGGCCAAGTTCTAAGGTAAAGAGAAATGGTGTTGCTGAGTTATCAGGGAATTGAGAAGGATTTTAAACATACTACTTTTAAAAATCCCTTCATGTGGGGGCCGGCCCTGTGGCCTAGAGGTTAAGTTTGGCGAACTCCACAGGTTTGGATCCTGGGTGTGGACCTACAGCACTCCTCAGCCATCCCGTGGCAGCAACCCACATGAAAACTAGAGGAAGACTGGTACAGACGGTAGCTCAGGGAAAATCTTCCTCAGCAAAAAAAATCTCTTCACAAGTACTTACTAAGCCATAATGTTAGTGCCTTAAAGGTGAAGGAATAAGCAAGGGAAACACTACTCCATCCTGCATAAAATAATAACAACAGCATTAATAATAAGTTGCCATGAAAACAGCCCAGAAGTCCATCATAAGACAATGGATAAATAAATGACATACTTATCTTAAAAGAAAAACCAAACCAATACTGAATTTTAGTTGATGTGCATGCTGAAGCATTTAGAAGGAAGTGTATTATCTGCAAAATACTCTGAAATGCATCAAAAATAAGACAGATCGATGGATGGATAGAGATGGATAGTGATAAAGAAAGCATAGTAAAATATTAGTGGTAGAATCTAGGTGATAGGATATAGATGTCCACTGCAAAATTCTTTCAACTTTTCCATTATGCTTAAAATTTTTCAAGTATTGAAAAAAATCAAACAAAAATTTGTACACCCATGTTCATAGCAACATTATTCACAATAACCAAAATATGAAAGCAACCCAAGCGTCCATAGACGGATATTTGGATAAACAAAATGCAGTATACTCACGTAATAGAATATTCTTCAGTTTTAAAAAGAAAGGAAACTCTGGCACATGCTATAACATGGATGAACCTTGAAGACATTATGCTAAGTGAAATAAACCAGTCACAAAAGGACAAATATTGTATAATTCCATTTATATGAGATATCTAGAGTAGCCAGATTCATGGAGACAGAAAGTACAACAGTGGCCACCAGGGGCTGGGGGAAGGTGGGAATGCGGAGTTAGTGCTTAATGAGGACAGAGTTTCGTTCTGGGAAGATGAAAAAGTTCTGGAGATGAATAGTGGTGATGTTTGCACAACAATGCAAATATATTCAGTGCTACAGAACTATACATTTAAAAATGGTAAAAATCATAAATTTTATGTTATGTATATTTTACCACAATAAAAAACAAACAAAAAATAGTTGCCAGAGCTCATAAGATTTCAACTACTTTCACTATTTTCTGATTTTGTATTAAATATGAGTTTCTGATGTAAAGTATTACCATAGGCTTGATTTTTAAACAGTGCTGACTGTATTAAAGCAAATGAGCACAATTTGACAATTTAGAATGCATTTCTCAATTATTAATGTGAATGAACAAAGTTCTTTCAAATTAATAGTATAGTCAGCTACACAACCAAAATAAAATACACTCAAACAGAGAAAGTTAAAGAGGATGGATTTTTTTTCCTTTCTCAAATCTTAAATAAAAGCATAAATTTAGCCTCAGTATATTGATTCTGCCTCTTAAACCTTCTGATTCTTTGTTAGGTTAATACTCAGTTTCGCCACATTTTACAGCAGTTTCTCAAGCCAAAAGCATGTAAATTCTATTCTGACATGAGCCACAGATTTAAAACAAGGCAAGAAGGGAAAGGAATGGAGTCAAGAGAAAGGTGATCTCCTTCAAAGCATTTGAAAAAAATCAATAAACATACGGAAAATGGTATAACAATTATACCTTCAAAAGGACAGAAATGAAAGAACTAAAGAAGCAGCTCAATTAAAGAGGAATTTGAGAGTCATACGATAAGAACCTATGAAAAACCAATGAACTGTTTAAAGGCTTTTGGGGGAACTGATGACAGAGAGCTGCTTCTTCAAATATTATTACACTGCTACATTTGTTCTAAAGTTTAAATTAATGGAAAGATTTAAAAGACTTTAAATACGGTACCATCAATAAGCATGTATTTAGTGTCTACTGTATATGTCACTCATCTGAGAAATAATGTGTCTGACAAGAATAATGCAGCCATAATTTATATCTGATCATTGATAAGAAATGTTCCGCTCATATCTTAAATATATCTTACAAATTATTTAAATCATTCTTTACTCTTAAAGGACATTTTCTTGGAAAAACTGTAAATATTTGGCCCGTGTGAAGAGCTTTTTAAATATGGCTCAAAGAAAAACTGAACCACCACTTAAAAAATTAATAGGCTTTGAGATCTTCTCCTTCACATTTCTCTTCATATTATCTACCTCAATTTGCAAACGTTTCTGCAAATGGCTAAAATATAATAAAAGTTGTAATTTAAATAAAAAATGAGTACATATAACACCATAATGCTATAAGCTTGGACCTTGAAACATCTGAAATACAGTTTCCTGAATAGTGAGTATAACTACAAAACTTTTTTATATTGTGTGAAATACAGACAATATCCTAATTACTACATCAGTAGGAAACACCAAGTAATTTTTTAAAATTAGAAATACATGCCTTACTATATTAGTAGTAATTACAACTTGAATAAATAAAAAATATATGCCAGGAACTATACTTATGCATAATAAAATAACTTCATTATGAAATATAAGTATTTTATTTAAAAGACACTTTATATATAATCATGTGCTATGATAGTTACAGATACAAATACATGCACTTCAGGCAATATAATAATTCTGTTTATTTCAATATGTGGGAATACAAATGTGGCTTATCATTTTATGACTATAATTAAATTTCTTTATATGCTCATAGCAAATTTTAAGTGCAATAAATGTAAATTTTAATCATCTAAGGGCAAGACAGAAATTGGATTGAAACTGCTGGATGAACATTTAAAGAAAGTCCTAGATGATCCCAAAGAATAGTAGGCAATCAGTAGTGAAACATCTGAAGTTCAAATATCAGACAGATAAACACAAATAAGAACTGGATGTCCTTTCAAAACTGGAATTGCTACTCAACTCATTATAGTAGGGAAATGTCTTTCTTCTGATAAAAGGTTAAAAGTATTTAGCTAGAAACTTAATTTTGAGGTTATATACTTTTAGTCCATCATCAAGGTTTACCAAGTTGTTGTTTTATTTGCTAGAACTTTAAATGTCATGAAGCAGTACCATTTATTTTACTTAGGATGTTAAGTTTGATTCTAATTTTAAGCTCCCATCTCCCTCAAGTTCTTAAATTAATTCGCACAAATTAATAAAAGGGCTTGCTATCAGTATTCAAAGCCCAGCCTGAGTTGTCATGGCTGAGAGGACAGAAATCTGCTTGGAGCAATGAGAGAACCCAACTGAATTCTTGGCGTCTCAGTCTATGAATGTGTAAACACTTCATCTGCTCATGGAAACACCGTGTTGCGGCAGGCTGGGGGTACAGGTAGCTGCCTGGGTAACAAACGGGAAGACCTGGGAAGCTGTACTACATCAAAGCAACAGATGACAGAAGCGGCACGTTTTAAAAGGGTTCCTTTTATTTTTCACCAAAAAAATGTGGTATTTAGTGTAAGCTATTCGTGTTCTGACCTTTACTTTATCCCTATCGCTGCTGTCCAACGGTCTCTGCGAAGGTCACGTGTGGATCTCACTTTCAGTACTGTTTTATAAAAGAAATTGCCGCAAATCAGAGCATAACACTAGCAGAGCCAACTGGAAATTTCTTATCCTTCTTAAATCCAGTGGTGAAAAGAACACTCTTTCAGACATGCATTTCCACCTAGTAGTTGTCTGTATTTGAACAAATAATATGAACTAGTTCCTGCTTGTAAAATGAAGACAACATCGACCTCAGAGGGTTGTTGTGAAGATAATATGGTAATAAGTGAAAGTACTCTGTAAACTATAACACACACAATATAAAGCATTATTATTTGAAAGACGGAAAATTCTAATAGGGATCATAAAGTACATACATAATACTTTCCAGTGAAAAAGTGACCTTGAAAAGTTAACTGGGCTTCCAGTTCCAGTGTAAGGAGCTTAGAAGTTGTCACTCCATCTAAACAACCAGCAGAAAGCTGACAGACTGAAAAATCAACTGTTCTTCTTGGGTTCATAAAGGAGGGGAGGAGACAGGGCCACGACTGCCCCACGACTAGAGTGACAGGGGAACTTGACTTCCCAGAGAAGAGCCTCACAGGGGGAGCCACCGGAACCAGAGCCAGGTAGGAAAACCCGACTGTAATTGACAAGCTGCTGGAGGCTCAGTGGCGACAATGCTGAGAGCTAAAGGCTCCAGGAGGATCTGGTGGTAGGGTGGACTCCTTAACATTGGAAGATTTACCTCCAGGAGCTTGACCAGGTTCCCACAGTAAACATCAGAAAAAAATCTCCTTGGGCTTCTGGTAGATGGAGGGGGAAATGAACCATTTTGAAATACAGTCGTGCTTTGCTTAAAGACAGGGATACATTATGAGAAATGCATTGTCAGGCAATTTTGTGAGTACGGGAACATCACAAAGTATACTTACACAAACCTAGATGGTATAGCCTACTACCCACCTAGGCTATATGGTACTAATCTTATGGGATCACCATTGTATACGCAGTCTGTCCTTGACCAAAACATGGTTACGTGGTGTCATGACTGTGTTCCAGAACGCTTGGTTCTTCTTAACAGGGCCTGCCCTCATGGCAAAACTAGTTCACCAGTGCTTAACCTGCTGGGGTGTTATCAGAGCCTAATAAAGGGCTTATTAGCAGACTGAACATGGGTGAGGAAAGAATCTCTGAGCTAGAAGATGTATCAATAGAATCGTCGAAAACTGAAAAGCAAAGAGAACAGAGACTGAGAAAAATAGAACAGTATCTCTAAGAAGTGTGGGACAATTACAAAAGGCATAATATACACAGAATGGGAATACCAGAAGGAAAAGAAAGGAGAAAGGAATAGAAGAAACACCTGAAACGATGACTAAATTTCCCCAAATTCATGCTAGACACCAAGCCACAGACCAGGAAGCTCAGAGAACACCAAGCAAGATAAATGCCAAAAAAACTACACCTAGGCATATCATTTTCAAATTACAGAAAATCAAAAATAAGGAAAATTCCTGAAAGAAGCCAGAGAAAAAAAATCTTACTTATAGAGTAACAAACATAAGAATTATATCAGATTTCTCCTCAGAAATCATGCAACCAAGAAGAGAGTGGAGTGAAATATTTAAAGTGTTGAGGAAAAAAACCCCACCAACACAGACTTCTGTATCCTGAGAAATTATCCTTCAAAGGTGAAGAAATAAAGACTTTCTCAGACAAACAAAAATTGAGGAAATTTGTTGCTGGTAGACCCACTTTGCAAGAAATGTTAAAAGAAGTCCTCTAGAGAGAAGGAAAATAATATAGGTCAGGAAGTTGGATCTACATAAAGAAAGGAAGAGTACTGAAGAAGAAATAAGTGAAAGTAAAATAAAAACTTTAAATTTTCTTATTTTTCACTGATCTACAGGTAACAGTTTGTTCAAAATAACAGCAACATTTGATTATATGCTTATGTATCTATCTTATGTATACATAGATATGTATACATACACTTTATATATGCTTATATAGAAGTGAAAAGAGTGACAGAAATGATACAATGGACAGGAGGGAGGAAGTAGAATTATTTTGTTATCATTAAGGAACACTACTTGTGAAATGGTATCATGTTATTTGAAAGTGGACTTGGATTAGTCATAAACGTATATTGCAAACTCTAGGGCAAACACTAAAAAAGGTTAAAAAAAAGGCTAAGAAATGAGAGAAAACAGAATACTATAAAATGCTCAGTTAAAACCACAAAAGGCAGAAAAACAGTCAAGAAAAAACAGGATCAAAGAACAAGGACAACAGACAGAAAACGGTAAGAAATATGCTGGATATTAATTGAACTATTTCAGTATTCCCTTTGAATGTCAATGGTCCATAGGTATCAATTAAAAGATTGCCAGAATGGATCAAAAACACAACCCAACCATATGTAGGCTACAGGAAACCCACTTTAAATATTAAGATACGTATAGATTAAAAGTAAGTGGATGGAGGAAAATATACCAACTAATACAAATAAAAGAAAGCAGGAGTAATCTTATTAATTTCAGTCAGAACAAACTTCAAAGTAAGGAAAGTTATTAGAGATAAAGAAGGGCATTACATAATGATAAAGGTGTCAGTTCTCCAAGAAGACATAACATTTCTTAACACGTATGCAGCTAACAATAGAGCATCGTTCATTGCTGGTGGGAATGCAAAATGGTACAGGCATTTTAGAAAACAGTTTGGTGGTTTCTTATGAAATTAAACATACTCTTACATACAAACATATGATCTTGCAATCACACTCGGATTTTACCCAAAGGAGCTGAAAACCTACGTCCACACAAAAACCTGCATATGGATGTTTATAGCAGCCTGAAATAATCCTCATGTCAAAGAAACACATTTTGGGATGACAAATTTTGTTCCCCTTCAGTATACTCTGATGTTCGCGCAAGGACGAAATCGCCTAATGACGCATTTCTCAGAACATATCTCCATCATCAAGTGACACGCGACTATAAATGTTTTTAGCCACTGAAATTTTGAGTTGTTTTTTGCTACAGCAAAAGCTCACTAATACACACTGTACAATCCATAGCTTAGCAATGAACAATATTTACATAGTCACAAAAATGTAATTATATTATAATCATATTATAATTAACTATATTACATTTTTATTATAATTAATTATACAATACACATTGATTCAATAGAGATTCAATCAGAAATCTGAAACTAAAAGTTGTGATATAACTATGTTAGGAGGGTGGGGAGTGAGTTTGAGGGGAAGATGAGTAAAACAGCCAAATCCTAATATAACAGAAGAAAATAATGTCTAAAGTTGGAAAAATCAAGAGATACAAGTATATTATTTAGAAATACGTCAATAAATTGCAAAAGAAACAACTAAAAGGACTGAAGGTTTTGCCTCAAGGGAGCTAGAATCAAATGTGAGAAGGACACAGGGAGGGAGTACTTTTTTGTTATATGACTAACAGTACTATTTGATTTTCTTGGAACTATCAACATGTATTAATTTTATAAAAATCTTAACTCACAAGCACAAAAATAAAAAACAACGATACAATCAAGGGAAGATCATGCCTGATTTACTAAAAATTTCTGATCCTGAAAAGCAAAAAAAAAAGAACTCTAGTTGGAATCAGAAGACCTGGTTTTATTATTTCACCATCTGGCTTCTACTTTTCTCTAGCTACATCTTTCCTGGCTCTGTCTCTTTTAATACTTAGGGGAGAACAAACAGCATTACTGGTCCCCCCTTACTGTAGAATTATAGTCTTATATTTTCAGTTCCAGATGTCACTGACAAAAAATTACAGGAAAGATGCTGCCTAAAAGCGAGATAAGATAATATTAAGGGCTAACCTGTATAGAGAGCTCTCAATTAATACATAAGTTGATTATTTATCTGCTCTACACATTATCTACGATCACTGCATGTCCTCTTCTTAACAGGTGCCACCTTTTGGTCATCTCAATCATCTTTTACTGCATTATCAAAGAATGAGAAAAATGATTAAAAGTAAACTAGTAAATGTTGCTCCTTTTTTAACAATGATAATTCAGGGACAGTTTAAACTCGGTATGTGAATGATTTTACTCACAAAACAAACAAATTAAGTAGTAATATATTTTACAAAATAATTTAGTATAAGATCCCTTTACACAGTGGGCCCACATTTAAATTATTGGATTTACCAAAATTCTGACACAGTTTTCCAGAAAAATATTTACTGAGCAAAGGACAAAACACCTATCTAAGGTACAATGATAGAAGACACTAAAGCTATTTATAAATATTTTTATATTACCTATAGATTTCGCTTATTATGTTAATAGTCCTCCCTTTAATATGAACAAATAGAGTTATGTGCTGCAAGTTTCAGCTAGTAACTTCTACAACAGGGACTGAAATATGAGGAATGCAGACACAAAGTATCTTAACTGGGTTTATTCTGATATACTCTTAACCATATTGTACTTTGAGTTATAGTTCATAGGCCTGCCATGTAGAGGTTAAGTTGGCATAGTCTGCTTCGGCAGCCTGGGGTTCACAGGTTTGGATCCTGGGCGCAGACCTATACATCACTCATCAAGCCACGCTGTGGTGGGTCCACACACAAAATAGAGGAAGACTGCCACAGACGTTAGCTCAGGGTCAATCTTACTCACTGAAAATAAATAAATAAATAGGCAGTACCGTTTAAAAGAAAAAGAAAAGCAAAAAGTATTGGGGCAGAACAAGAAACCACAGGAAAACAATGAACAGGGTGTGTTTTTCATACCTCTTCATCTTTCATATTCACATCCACATTTTTCGATTTGATGACTTTGGTTATATGGTCAATGTTGTTTTCCCTGCAGTAATCAAATATGTTTTTGTCTTCTTCCCTAATTAGAGTAAAAACAGAAAAAGTGCTTACCAGGTAATATATAAAAGTTACATATTTTTAATACAACCTGTTTGCTGCTTACAAACATTAATGGAATCTGTTTTTATGAAGACTTTTACATGAAAAATAATGGATTTTCGATAAGATAACACATGCAACCTCTGAAAAGACTAAAGCTCTTAGTAACAATGGTAGGGAAGAGCTTCATCTGCTTTAACGAGCTACATTAGTCACTAATATACCATCTTGAATAGATTTTCTCAGTGCTTTCTCTCCCCAGTTACCTTTACACACCGGCAGCACACATTTCCTCTGACTCACAATTTTCAATTGTAGCACTGCAGTAAAAAGGTCACTTACTATTGTCTGTGCAGAGGTATCAAAAGATGAGGACACAGCTTACTACTTGTCTCACAGGATAACAGAATGATAAGCTGCTTGCTACCCAAGTGTAAAATAGATATACTAAAGTAATTTTCTTAAGGGTAAGATAATTATAGCATCACAAAATTCAGAAATCCTTCATGAGCTAACAGAAACAAAGACTGGGAACAAAAACTGGGAAGCATACTATGTACCCAGCACTATTCTAAGTGTATCAAGGTACTAATTCATTTACTCTTATCCAACAATTTCGCTTCAGACAAAGAAACAGGTAAGGAGAGATTATATGACCTGCGAAACGGCACTGCATTTATCAAAGGTAGAACAAGAGCTAGGATGCACTCAGATCAACTGGTTTTGTATACAGTACATTTTTCTATCATATCAAGCTACATCTTGACTAATCAGCTGTCATATATACCAGAAGCTAACACAGAAGTTCTTAATATAAGGTCTATGAGTTCTCTAAAATGGTATAGAGAAGTATCTGTGTAAACGCACATGCAGTTTTGAGTGTGTTGTATGTGTGTGTGTTGGAGGGGAGCTTCAATTATATTCTCAAAAGGATGGAGACTCCCAAAAGGATCAGTAATTTGGAATATTAACAATGAAACCATTCTATACGTGAACAAGCATTTTCTGGACAGGCATAAAAGAATGCAACCCGAGTTCCAAAAATTATAACTAGTGTGTTTTATAACGTGTACAAGGCCATAGCTTCCCTTCACCAGAAATTAACGCACCTGGCCCAAGGAGTTAATTCCAGTGAGAGGTAATTAACTTAAAACACACTATGTTGGCATTAACCACCTAAGCTTTCTCTATGCAGCTCATGTATTTAACTGAGCACCTACTATGCAAGGCACTCAGCAAGATTCTATTGACAACAGATAAGAATAAGCAAGAAACGTTGCATTCAATACATGTACAGTATAGTTGAGATGATAAAATCTATCCACCATTAACATCAGGCAAAACTGGATCTTTAAAAAGGCCTGTAAGAGTACAAAGGAGAAACAGCCTGCTTCAAGCTGGAGGAAATGAGGTAGGCTTCCAAGAAGAAATCATGTTTAAAAGGAATATATGGTCTCTTGAAAATGTCCATTTTGCAAAAGAGAAAATGCTTTCCCAGATCACTTATTTGGAAAGAAAACGGAATAGTCTGAGGCCAAAACCCCAGAAAGGAGAAGTCTAACTTTTGAAATTAAAGCTGCATATAATACCACTTTAGCTGTATTTAACTATCATAAAAAACACACTATCCATGAAAAAGTGCATTCAGAATTCCCACTTGGGAATAACAGGGATCCATTTTCCTCCAACCCAATAGCAGAGACCCTTCTAATTCAAGCAGCAGCAACTTCAAGTGTAAGAGAAAGGACTGTGTCATTTTAAATCATAACGAAAAAATATACTATTCACCAATTGTTCTGAATTTGAAAATAATGGGGAGTAGGTGGTGGAGCACAGAAAGACATGTAAGGAGGACTCTTGGGATGTGAGTTATCCACACCCAGTAATATGTAAGGGTTTTTTCATAGGTGAGAGGACCTTCTGAGTGGTTCCTCTTCCTGAATCCCAAATGTGTGTGCATACCTACACCATAAGCTGTAAAAGAGTAAACACAGTTAAAACATTTAAATTTTTAATTTTGCTTAATATATTTTCAATGTTTCTTATACACATTTGTATCAATTATTTTATTTTGGCATGTGAATTTTTTTGAGGGCGGGGGCATTTTTTCATCTGAAAACCTGTTTATCATCTGTAGTTTATTTATCATCACTAAATATGTCAGGCACATAGAGGTATTTATTAAATATTTCAAGGTAGAGTACACAATGTAAATTAAATACCAAAAATAAATTCAATAAGGTCACCACAAGTGTGCTACAAAACTGAGTGACTAATATAAAAAAAAACTAAGTGATACTCCTGCACTTAGTTGTTAAATATAGTTATCTACCCCGACTCCAAGTTTTGACTATCTTACTTGCCAGCAACCAAGCTGTCTTTATACAATGTCACCACCTAGTGGCCAAAATGGAGAAACATCTGGAGCAACATTTTCCCACATCGCTTTCTTGTCCCCTAACAAGATTAGACGTACAACATACAAATCAAAATCTCTTCTCCCCTTGCGGTGCCCTGTTCGTACAGCCTTCCAGAGGCAATATCTCCCTCCATATCCATACTTAACTTAAACGAAACGTGCAAATTAATTCAACCATTACCAAATATGGTAGAGCCTTAAGAAATGTTAGTGCCTTTCTACATCTTCTTACTTTATCTTCCTTTCTTATGATTCTTGCCCAATTATCTTTCTCCCTCTCTTTGCTGAAAGTGAGTGATACAATTACCATATCCATTCTCTAGAGACGAGTATAGCTATGTTTGTGGTGCTACCCTCAAGGATGTCCCACATTCCCCTTAGCACAAGACAGAAAGTCTCTCTTTAGATTACTCCAAATTTTCTGAAATGGACAGAAAATACATTTATGTATCTGAAGGAAAAAAATCACTGGCTTTCTTTGAAATTTTTTTGAAATATAAGGACACATTCCTACAGAAAAGAGTGATGGCGATTAAGTATGTTTGTCCTTCTACAGGAAGAGTAGATCCTTGCCTACTCCTAAAAATGCACCACTGTCTACAAAGATCGCATTTTCCTATCAAAAGAATATGTCAAATAGTTAGGTTTCATGGCAAGCCACCTAAAGTCCATTTAACTACTATTTCATCTACCTCATAGAATTAAAAAACACATTTATGGGAGTAGCTCAGAAATCTAACTATTTAATAGGTACATTCAATAAACATTTCAATTCATATATTTATCAAGCAACTGGCAATCAGATACAAAAACAGTATTCCAGTAAAAAGTCAATAAAACATTATTTATTGAATGAATGAAAACACAAAGAGTAAGACAATACCTACACAAATATAAACAAATGCCACTAATTCCTCACACTAAGGAATGTATACTTGGGGCTCTGGGGGCACACAAAGACCTGTAAAGGGGTATGCAGGTACGGAAAATTTTAAGAGAATCAATTTCAGCTCAACTTCTAAATAAATGCATTCTTTCTCAAACTGATCTACCTGAAAACGCTCCTGTGGTAAATATTTCACCCCCATTCTCCTTTTCAACATCCCCTCTGCACAACCACTCTGCTCCTTTACAAAAGCAAGGCACACAGCCCTCCCCCTACTGTGGTCTATTTCCTGGAAGTATAACCACAAGACTTCACTAACATTTAGTGAATGATTATTAATTAAACCTGTTACTCTTTTGCTTAAAAGTACTGTTTAATATCCTAGGAAAAGTTTGGGGAAAAAATTAACCCCAGGTTGCACTGCCCCAAGATATAAAATATTCCATGGTACCAAATAAAGGGAGAATTTTGGTGAAAAATTGGCGTTGGGAAGTCTCTCATAACATAGGTCAGATGACAAAAAACGTGAAATAAACAAAACAAAAAACAAACTTGATACTGAACTCTCATTCTAACAAAAAATAATTATTTTTAAAAGCCTTATCCATCTCATTAAGGCACATTTCCAATAAAATTTTACTTATGTTTAATAATTATTTAACAAAATTTATAATGTATGTTGATCAACTGTATAGAAATAATAATTACAATGACAACTCAAATGAGAAAAAATTTAATGCTTAAAGCTTCTGGGTCAACAAAAATTAAAATTTTTAAAATTCCAACTTATATACATAGTTTTGTTACAGAGAAGTATGATAGTGTGAAAAGACTACACACAAACATATTACTTAAGATAAAATGTGGGAGAAGTAGAATAAAAGGAGAAAAAGGAATGATATAAAATTTCTGTTAAAGATTTTCTTCATATATTTTTCAATCAAGATCAGAATTTTATTTATTTCAATTAAACTTTTTATTTCAAGACAATTGAAGATTCACATGCAGTAGCAAGAAATAATACAGAGAGTTCTTGTGAAACATTTGCTCAGTTTCCCTCAATGATAACATCTTCATGTATTCCAGTGGATACATCTAAAAAAGTGATCTGTTTATTTTAAAATTTCAATACTTACAAAATGCCAGAAATTACACTCTTTGCTGTGATTTAAACTTTTAAATAAAAATTTTAGATGCCATCTTAAAAATGCAAAAGGGAACATAGTCTTCCAAAATTCTCTTAGGGACTACAACAGCAAAAAGTGTTTTTCTGACTATCACTGTTATAACCCAGTATTAAAGCAGAGACCCAGAGCAAGGAGTGGACCACTCAGCTGAGGATGATCAGAGAAGGCATTCCAGAAGAGTTAACATTACAACCTAGCCTTGAAGGATAAACTGACTGCCCAGTGAGGCAACTGAAGGACTCTGAAGAACAGAAAGAAAAGGAAAAGCATTAACAAAAAGCTGTTCAGGGGAACTACGAGCAATAGGTTATGGCAGGGTGTTGGGAGACAAGGGGTAAGCCGAACACAGACCACAGCGCCTTGGCACACCGCATATAACGTAAGTCACAGGTTATTTGGGGAACAAAATAGTTATCCACCTTCCAAACCTGGAGTAAAGGGAAACAAAACTGCCCTTTTAAAGCTAAACAAACTGAACAAGCTACTAATGAGAGGAAAAAAGAATGTCTCCTAGATAGACTGGAAGAGCTACTTGACTCAGACACCAACCTAACACATCCGAAAAAACAAAAACAAAACAGAGACAAGTATCAGTAGCAAGAGGTATGGTTACCAACGAAGCACGAGGGGATGGAAGAGTCAGCGAAGCCAACTTTGAACACCGACCAAAAGAAACAGTCTGAGGCAAAAAAGCCTTCTGAGGTATTTCTCTGCTGGGAGACAGTTTGTTCAAGGTTCATTAGGACCTTGGGTAAAGCAACTCTCAAAACAATTCTCCTTCTCTTGCTTTATTTACATGTGCACAAATGGTCATCCATTAATTTGTCCTTCTGGGTTCCTCCACGCTCGGACCAAGGGTCCCAGGGTACCTAAGCACTTGGATCACTGCAAAGATAGAGGCCCCTCGGTAAATAAACAAACTTGCTAGCTCACGCCTCAGTGCCAGGTAAATTTTATTATTGCTGCTCTGTCTCTGAGGGTCTGCTCATCTATGTGCCTTTTGTCTAAATCTTTGAGGCTGAAGAATGACCCTGATCTATGGTAAATTCACCAAAGAAATCATTCTGTGAAGCTCCTTAGGAGCCAGTGTTTCCAGGATGAAAGCCTGCACGCTCCTTAGAAAATTCAGTAGTACTGCTGGTGAATATTACTTCTTCGTATGAATTTAAGTTCCTAATTTATTTGTTAGATATATGGACAGACGTTGTCAGTCTGGAAGGTAAAGGTTGCTATCTGTCCAAATATAATGTTAAGAAATGATGTCATCTCACTCTCACTTGACTATGATTTCCAACATTCTGCAATGTATGCCAAATACAAAGCCCAGAGTTTAATGCTGATTCTTTTTTACATAAGCTTTACATAGAGATATATTAAAAAATCTTTATTTTATATTATTTCTATATATAATCTTTGTATAACTTTTTTTTTGGAGGAAGATTAGCCCTGAGCTAACTGCTGCCAACCCTCCTCTTTTTGCTGAGCAAGCCTGGCCCTGAGCTAACATTGTGCCCATCTTCCTCTACTTTATATGTGGGACGCCTACCACAGCATGGAGTGCCAAGTGGTGCCCTGTCCGCACCCGGGATCTGAACCGGCGAACCCCAGGCCGCTGAGAAGTGGAACGTGTGAACTTAACCGCTGCGCCACCGGGCTGGCCCCTGTATAATTTTTAATATGATTAAACCATCAATATTTTAGAAGTTGAGATAAAATGTCTACATAGAAATTAAGATACTCTCTGTATTTAAAAAAAAAAAAGTACGTTTTAATTCACAAATATAAAAATATTATACAGGTATATTTTAATTTTACTTACAGCTTCTTCTCTCCCTGAAAGAATGAATCTTTTCTTACACAGGGGATGTTAATGAAGCAGGTGTAAGCCTTATCTGGCAGCAGCAAAATAGGCAGTCCACTCCTAAAGCAAGGATTAAATAGTAGTCATAGCTGTCATATTTAGAACATTAAAAATCCTCCCGTTGGGGCTGGCCTGGTGGCGCAGTAGTTAACTTCAAGTGCTCCGCTTCAGCAGCCTGGGGTTTGAAGATTCAGATTCTGGGTGCAGACCTAGCACTGCTCGCCAAGCCATGCTGTGGCGGCATCCCACATACAACAGAGAAAGACTGGGACAGATGTTAGCTCAGCAACAATCTTCCTTAAGCAAAAAGAGGAGGACTGGCAACAGATGTTAGCTCAGGGCCAGCCTTCCTCAAAAAAAAAACCCAAAAAACAAAAAACCCACTTTTAATATCTAATTTGAATTTTAGATGTTAATGTCACCTAGTAGAAACAGTTTTCGAATCTCAATCTTACCACAGACCATAAATGAGTCGACACTACGATCCTCAGGTAAAATCTTACGGATAGCACCTCCTTTCTGAAGCACCTTGGTCCTACACCCTGAAGGAGGCAAAACTCTGCTTGGGCAGGAGCCATGCTCAAGAAGCCCAGCTTCAGATCAAAGCACTTCAGAAAGTGCTTTTTTGTTGATTGTTGTGTTGTTCTTAAAATAATTCTTGAAATCCTAGGTGACAAACAGACATTTCAAAATTGTTTACTAACTTGCCATATATCATTGATCCTAAAACACAAATTTTTTCCTATTCTGACACCTCTGATGAATCATAATCTGTAGTATCTCACAGTTAATTAGCGGCGTGTTTTTTTTCTTAACAGTATTTAAATAATGGTGTTCTAAAACTAATGCTGTTTTAGAGTTGACAAAGTAGCAATGTAGGTTCAAAATACACAGTGCCAAGTGGACAAGGCGATGCATGAAAGAATTCACACACAGCGCATGGCAGTCCTCCCACTCAGAGCGCTACTATAGCTGCGGTGGTTTCAGTTACAGGAAATAACCAGTTCCTTTTCCCCCTTCCTATTATGTGGTAATGGCAACATCTTCTTGCCCCAAATAGTAAAATTTTTAGACTGAGTTCTCTATACAGTACATTTACTTCTAGACCAGAAAATTCTTAAAAGCCTCAAAAAAAAGTTTTATGTATTATCTTTTTTATGTTGATATGGGTCCCTTCAAATGAAACCACTTACATTTTAACATATTTTTCTCACATTTTTTTCAAGTAAGCAATGACAAAGGAAGATCAATGTCCCAGGTATTTCTTGTAGATAACTTGTTATAAAAGAAAAGTTATTTAGCCATGATTTATAAAGATACCAGTTACTAAAAATGCATTTTTACCTCTTAAGACCTGCTAAACTCTAAAAGAGTTGACTGAAAATTTCTGACACTTTAAATGCCTATAAGAAAAAACAGTTCAATTCTGATCAATCCCTGGAAAACCGGTGGCCACATCAGACAAATCTATAGAATCCCTCGGCTAACAGGCTCCACAGAGCTGAGTTACATTCTCAACCATTAAGGTAAGTCCAAAATCAATAAAAACAATTAATCCAAAGGAAACATCATCATCAGTATATCGACAAATGGAAGACTAGTCTCTAATTTTACCAGTGAAGCACATTTTAAAAAAACACTAAATGGAAATGAGATTTAATTAAAAAATTTAAACTGAAGATACTCACTATGTTAATATAACTACTATCAAATTCAATTTCATTAATTGGAGATTACAGTGATTCCTCAAACATCTCAGGAGCAGTACAGTACAGTAATTAAAGCAGAGTTACTAACCATCTGACCTTGGGCAAGTAACCTAACCTCTCTGACTCTCAGTTTTCTCATCTGTAAAATAGGGATGTTAATAACACATATATCTCACAGGATCATTCTGAAGAGGAAGTGAAATAACATATATAACACATGGTGTATGGTTACTAGCATATAATAAAGAGGCCAATAAATGTTAGCTGACATTATTACTACCTGACCATTTTAGCGTATGTTGTAAGCTGGAGTCATTTCTCATACCTTTATATAACACTATCAACCAATTCGTCTAACAAACATTAATTAAACCTCCAAGGAAATAAAAATAAGCCAATGTGGTTAGAACAGAGTGAAAAGGCAGGCAAGGAAATTGGCATTAGATGAGATGGTGAAGTGAGGGGATCTGTAAGGCGTGTTAAGGATTTTTAAATTTTATCCTAAGTGCTATGGGAAATCATTAAAGGGCTTTAAGGAGAAGAGTGATATGATGAGATGTGAGTTATAAATCTGGGAAAGAGACAGCAAAGGAAGCGAGGAAAGCAGTTCTTAAACCAGTCTGTAGTGTCCCAGCCAAGAGATAATGATTGTTTAGAGGGGCGACGGTAATGTAAGAAACATGAGCGTGGCGATAACGAAAAGGAGATGAATTTGGATTACTCTGGAACATGAAGAACCAGGATTTCTGCTATGTTAGGGGATGAGAGAGAGGGAAGACCAATACGACATATAGACCTACGAAAAACATACTTTACACAAAATACTGTTAGAAATACTTACCTAACATATATATAAAATTTTATATCGGGTAAAATTTTAAAAATAAAACCATGTAATTAATGTAATAATGCCTTTCTCACACAGAATTCAAACTTCAATAAACACCATTTATTAATATGTACAATGCAATCAGCAAAGTCCTCATAAACTGAAAATCAATGAAATGAACCAAAATTGCTTGTGTTCAGTGCTGAGAGAATAGCTGATAAAAAGTAAATGAGAATTACACAATGCTAACATCTATGCTAACATTTTAAAAATATCTTTCTTTAAATATATCTGTAAAGCATTTTAAAAGAGGAAAATACTTATTTATATTATTTTTAATACATATACTACCTTTAATGGATATAATATACCCCTATCTACATACATCTTAATACATGCATGCACACATACACATGCTCAACTTTGTAACACCGCCTAGCATTTCACAGGTACTACAAACAGATAAGGATATAAGAATGAGAGAAGGAAAAGACTAGAGAGAGGGTAGACACAAAAGAGAGAACAAAGTGGGGGAAAGGAAGAGGGGGAAGAAAAGGAGAGAGGAGGAGAAGAAGATGGTTTTGGTTGACAAACGACCTCTTGGTCAGAAAGGGCTGCTGATCTGCAAACAGGTGGCTCTGCCTGTATGCTTGGTTGGCATCATGACACAGAGCACACAGGAGCTAAATAAAGCATGTAAGAAAAGGGTGGATATGAGAGCCAGGAGACTCTTACAACCGTTACTGTTTATGTCAAGACCTGCTTGTCCCAAGGGACCCATTTTCACATAATCTATAATTATCTCTTTGCTTTAATCGCCTTGTCATTCCTGAGGCTCTCCTGGGCACTGGAAGAGGAAAAGCTCATTAACTAAACCTTTTCTCCTCTCTCCAGCCACCCATGGCTTTTAATTGCTTGGTGTGTTATTATCTAGGAGTGCAACTGGGATCATTTTCATAAGAAAGGGAGGTAGAGAGGAGG
Organism: Equus caballus; assembly: GCF_041296265.1. Lineage (NCBI taxonomy): Eukaryota > Metazoa > Chordata > Mammalia > Perissodactyla > Equidae > Equus > Equus caballus. The sequence continues at coordinate 15,115,556 of NC_091688.1, forward strand.
AAGGGAGCCATGATTCCCTGAGGTATGAAACACAGACAAACCTTTGCTTTCTCAATTATTTATGCCAGCTGAGGTTTTACAGGCTGAATAAATCCATAACTCAAGTTCATTCTGAGCAGTCAGATTCTCAAGGGGGAGCTGCCCACTTGCCTAGACACACTTGTGTAGTCCTCAAAGAATAACCAGAATGTAACAGGACATATGTCATCCAATTTATCACCTATCACCAAAGTGTTAACACAATGTTGATCATAAGCAATCTAGTGAACTAGGGAAGGATTTCACACTACCACCAGCCAAACAGATGGAGGGAAGCAGGATAACCTTTTGGTGCTAAGGGCAGTGGTGTCAACAGGACAGTAGTGTCCCAGAATGACTTAGCCTACTGAAAGTATAAGAATCCAAATACTCAATTTTTAAAATAAAAAATATGTATAACACATACTCTTAAAGTTTCAGAGTCTTAAACAGATTTGTTGAAAACAGTTGCTATCTAACAATGTAAAGCTTGGAGTAAATAAATAAATGGAATTTAATATCATGGGATTTTATAAATCTCTTACAATAAAACAATATATGTTGTAGCTTTTTCTCCAGTCGTACTTTTCAGGAAAATCTCAGAGTACAATTTATGTGCAAGTGACAGGCTTTTATGCTTTTATTCCAGTTCATCTTTTTACCAAAAACACAAAATTAAAGCATAAAATAATCACTTACATTCTTCCATTTTATAATCAGGACTAGAGAGCAGCCAATGAAAAAATATTTCTAAAATATTTTCCAAGTCCATTATTGTCTAAAAATTTTAACTTTATAAGTCAATGATGAAAGCATCTCTTTAAAATTCTACAGGCTTTTGTGTCTGACCACAGCAGTGACCTCTGGTATTTTCTGCCAAAACAGTTCATTTGTCTCACAGAACAACTAATCAATTCCAGAGCCCATCAATCATTTTAGTTGTATCCTGGTCTGGTCTTGCTTAGAGAAGGTCCAGATGGCTGCCTGTGTAAGTGGGATTAATAAAATTCTGATAGATTACATAGCATCAAACTATAAAATATAACAGGGACGATCAAATCTTATTGCAGTGTGGGATGGATACCATACATGCTTCATTTATTATATTTTTAATTTTTGCCCTAATTTCTCAATTTATGAGCCAATCTCTAGATAAAACCTTCTCAGTATACAAGTCACCAAAAGCGATTTCTTGTTAAGTGAGTCAGTATATGGAGTGCAGAACCATTTGACTCTTTGCAAAGCCTTATACTTATTAACCCAAGCTTTTTCTGTCCATCGGCAGAATAAATGAAACACAACTGATGTCAAGCCTAGAGTAACTGTCCATGAGTTACAAGATTTGTTATTCTCTTGCTTCTATAGTTCCAAACACAGACCTAACAGCACTGACTCTCCTTTCCCTGTTTTCCATTTTCTTCTGTGAAAGCAAACAGTCTGTAACTTATTCTATAACCACACTGACATGTGATTTTGCCCCCTAACATCAGCCCGTGCCCTGGTCTCTGCTGTGGGGACTCTATGCTAAGTAACAACACTAATAAAGCTAACAGTTACACAGTAACTTATTTTGTGCCAGACACTGTTCTAGAATGCCTGTGTGTATGTATTCATATGAGCCACATAAATGCCATATGAGAAAGGTACTATAATTACTCCCATTTTACAGATAAGTAACTTGTCCAAGGTCACAGAACTAATAAGTGGTGAAACCAGCATGCGAATTCCGGCAGTTTGGCTTCACAATTTTTTGTACTTATTTAGCCTCACACTGTATCCCTTCCATTATACTACAGAACAATTAACTAGCTTCAGAATGAGAAATTGGTGTCAGGGCTCTGGAATATTAACAGAGATCTGTACCTATGACATTATATTGTCACTTTCTGTGACAGAGTGGAAACAAAGGTCAGACCAAAACAGGCAGGGAGCAAGCTCAGAACTGGCCCCAGTGGCCCTTGGCTCAAGAACATTTACAATAAAACTAAAATGGGCCCTTAACTCATCGCCTACAATGCAAATTAGTCAGGAAAGCTGCCACAACAACGGAGCCCAAGCCTTATGGGTTTATTGGATACTGATTTGCCTGATCTTTAAAAATGTGAAAAAAAAATTAGAGGTTTATACATTAAAGTATCCAAAACAGACCTTCAAAATACATTTTTTATGTTCTTTTTAAAAACGATGGTTCTACAGAAGAAAACTTCTCCTTTCATCCAGGTTTACCATTTGATGTTTCTAAAACTCCAAAACCTACTGTCACTTTCACCTCAACTGAACAAAATTCCGCCAAGAAACTGCAATTAACCTCAATTAAGGCACAACTTTCTCTTGGAAAAATAAAACACTGGATACTGTATTACACCAAAGTACACACAAAATCTGATTGTACAAATTTCAACAAATGGCCTGTTATCACTGTTGCAAACTGCATTTTTATGCTTAAGAAAGCACAGGGACTCCATCTGGGCCTTTCCTGGAATAATCCAATGTTTCAGCACAGAATAATTTTTATTTACACTGGGATTCTGTTCAATTACATACGAATTCTCTAACATAAGAAAATGACTAGTTGCTGTGATTTCTGATCTACTATAGTGGGAGCAAAATTACTGTTCATAATAGTTAGAGGGCTTTCAGTGGCTCTCTCACATTCTTGTTTCTTACTGTTCCATAACTTAACGATATGTTCCAGAATACAGACTTAGATCATATCATAAGAAGACTAATACTTAGATGACTTAATGAACTCAGGCCAAGACTAACCAGTGTGCCCACAGCAGAGGTTCACATTGCATTTGATTAACTGATAATGCTCGTTAAACCTGCATAAGGATGCCAAAATACTAAGAACAGACCATTTTCAAAAGTAAAGAAGTTGAGAAGCACAAATATCCACAATATCTTGTCTGATAGATTCATAATAAATGTGTGTTGAGTTGAATTAAAATCTCTATGAAAATAAGCTACATTATTTTGTTATTGTTTCTCACAATCAAAATTCTAAATATTGATTTAAATCCAAGAGTCATTTCTTCAGGAGTTGGGTAGAGGATAAGCAGATACGTTAACTCTTTCAATGCAGTTCAACCCTATCTTAGGAATACCTCCAATTACCCAGCTGTCCACTCTCGCTTCAGCTGGAGCACACAGGATGTGCTTTCTGTTCTGAGAGCTACTGCCAGCAGTCACGTCACTGGACATTCCAAAAGAAACTATATTCAGCATGTCATTTTGAAAAATACTAGAGTCTGAGTATCCTTAAAGAAATCAGCACACAAAATAAAGAACATTACTATGTACTGATAAGTGATTGATATTGTTAGAAAGTTAAGTAAAGTGATTTTAAAAAAGCAAAGTCAAGGGGCCAACCCAGTGGTGTAGCAGTTAAGCTGGCGTGCTCCACTTCGGTGGCCGAGGGTTTGCAGGTTTGGATCCCAGGTGCAGACCTATGTAACGCTTATCAAGGTATGCTGTGGCAGGCACCCCACATATAAAATAGAGGAAGATGGGCACAGCTGTTAGCTCAGGGCCAATCTCCCTCAGGAAAAAAAAAAAAAAAAAAGGATTGGTGGTGGATGTTAGCTCAGGGCTAATCTTCCTTAAAAAAAAAAAAAAAAGGCAAAGTCAAGGAACTATCTGAATTTATTTATCTCACTAGGAAAGGAAAGTAGCCTATACATACTTTTTAATTGTTTAGGAAAAGAGGTGAGGATGGGAATATCACAGGAAAACCAAACCAGCAGCTCTCTGCTGTGATAGGGCCACCATTTAACTCCATGTGAGCAACACTCACTAACTGTCGGCTCCTCGAGGGAAGCAGCCATGGACACTTCTCGAGTTCTGGGTACTTTTACTGGATACCTACTAAGCTCTGGGAAGTTCTTCAGATACTGAGAATACAGAGCTGGAAAAAACTGATGTTTGGCCTCCAAAAACTAAAAGTTTAGTGAAAAGAATAACGTTTTGGTTTTTTTACAATGATAATTCAACATGGTATGACGTGATAAATGCTATAACAAAAGCGTAAACAAAGGACCACGGGAAAACAGAAGGAATGACTAACCTCTCCTCCTATCATGTAGAAAAACTACCCTAAAGGTTTACTGACCTGATTTGAACATTTAATAAACTATGATTAGGAGGGTTAAGGTTCTAAGACGCCATTTTTTAGAAGACTCTAAAGACAAAATATACAATTAAGAACCCCCAAAATACCTCTTAATATATAAGGATTGAGGGGAAGGAGGGTTACATTCAAAATATTTTTTAAACTATGCTTCCTCAAAATTGAGTGGGCTCCTCAGAGTTCTCAGGGTCCCTACAAGTGATCAGGGTGGCAAATGTACTCCAGGCCAGTAGCAGCCCTAAAAGGTACCTTTTTTTCTCCTCAAATCTCCATCAGCCTTCCCCTATCCCACCCCAAATAAACATTTAATCTAAGTAAAAATGGTGTGCTTGCTATGCAAATAGATTCAAGACAGGATCCTCGGTATTAACTGACTGGTCATTAACTGGAAACTATGAGTGTTTAGTTTTTGCTTCATAGCGGTATCAATAACTTTCCTCCTAGAACGATGCTGTAAGCTCTTATCACCACTTCTTTATGTGGTAGATAACGTCAGCAAACTCTTCTACAAGAGTGGAGCATACATTTTTGGTACAATTTCCTCTGCACTCTATGAAAATAGATATTTCCCCCCCAATATATTTAGGTGAACCCAATTTTCCCCTTGAAAATTAGAGCCTATTTATTTCATGTTAATAAGTAAAGTTTAGATAACTCAAAAAGAATAAGAGCAAGAGAGATTCCTATTTCTTGTTTTTGTAAAGCAACAATCTTAGAAAAATGTGTACATGACTTTAAAGCAAGACAGAATCCTTTTCCTGACGTCCACAAACACAGTGCTGAAAGAAAACGATGACCCTAGAAATTTTATACATAACATACAAAATTTAAGACCTTTGTTAAACAATACAAAATAACCTTTAATAAACTTTTAATCACGGTTAAAAAACCCCATATAACATAAAATTTACCATCTTCATCCCTTCCAAGTGTGCGGTTCAGTAGTGTGAAGTACATTCGCCATTGTTGTGCGACAGAGCTCTAGACCTTTTTCATCTTGCAAAACTGAAACTCTATACCCGTTAAATAACAACGCTCCATTTCCCACTCCTTCCAGATCCTGGTAACCACCATTCTACTTTCTATTTCTATGAGTCTGACTACTCTTGATACCTCATCTAAGTAGAATCAGAGAGTATTTATCATCTTGTGACTGGCTTATTTCACCTAGCACAATGTCCTCAAGGTTCATCCATGTTCTAGCATGTGTCAGAATTTCCTTCCTTTTTAAGACTGCATAGTATTCCATTATATGTACACACCACATTTTGTCTATCCATTCATCCGCTGAGGGACACTGGGTGGCTTCCACCTCTTGGCTACTATGAATAATGCTGCTATGCACATGGGTGTGCAAATGTGCCTTTGACATTCTGCTTTTAATTCTTTTGGATATAGAGCCCAAAATAAAAGTCTTCAAAAGAAATAATATTGTTTTGAGGAAAACTAACAACAACAACAAAAATCCACAGCTTTAGATTATCTGAGACACAAAACCTTGCCCCACCAACTACTTATGTGGCGGGAAAAGTTACTATCTGGCACTGATCCAGACACTTAGTGATTTTAAAGATTATACACCTAAAAAATTCTTTCCTGACATTCATTATCCTACTAGAGATACTACCCAATCAGCTCCATCTTAAGTAAAAGTTCTTCACAAGTGGAAGTTTTCAGGACTAAAAAAATACACACATACACATATATATACACATATACATGTATGTTTATATCCCTATTATCGAACATCAGAACAGAAATTACCTGATGATTTCTTCGTGATACAGAGAACTAACAACTGGCCCACCAAAACCAGTATTTGCTGCTTTTCCTTTCTTCTCTGGTGACTGTGGGAAAAAAAAGAAAGGGTGGAAAAAAGGCATATGGATTAAAGCAGTGTGTATTTAAACCAGTTAAAAAATACTACTTTGCTAAGGAATAATAAATAGTTGACCGTCCACCATTTCTCCAAGGCTCCAGTAACAATTTCAAGACGGCATCAGACAGGCAAGAGGACTCTCAGGTCAACACAGCAGTGGAATGAGTACCCAGGAGCAAGCTGAGCTCACTCCACCGCTGCCTTCTGGGGCCAGCTAACAGCCATTTCCCTACTGATTATAAGATGTAAACCATGTTCATTGTGGAAAATACGGATGTTCAATACGGAAAAATGAAAATAAAATGTGAAATATAAATACCAGACATGAGTGTGATCAGGAATATCATACCTAGATTAATAAAATTAAAGTTCCTAAATCAGAAAGAAACTAAACCATAATAAAACTTCAAATTCAACCATAAAGAAATTATTTTTAGGTGACAATAAGGAAGGAGAAAAGATGGAGAGGAGAGAGGAAAGGAAGTTGAGATCTAAAATAAAAGAAAAAAGAAGCAAACTGTATGGAAACACCCTCCAAAATCAAGTATTCAATAGGCCTTGGCCCTCCTTGTTCTCAAAAAAGCACAAGGTTAAGATTAAATTTAGAAATAAGAGTCTTCCAAAACATGTAATGTGAAAACAGCAAACTTTGATGTTGTTATCACTTGAAAGGATCAAACTGGAACCTCTGCAAAAGCCCACATCTCCTGCAATACAGACAGTTTTTAGGCCAGGACACCTTGCAAAAACCAAACTTCTCACTCTGAACATAAATATTATCTTAGAATCAAGATTAAATATTTTTATTGCTTAATTTGACTGCAAAAAGACTAATTTCACTTCAAAAAAAAATACAGGCAATCCCCATACACATGGGTTTTTTTCTGTACTTGAAAGAAGGGATTTTATTTGTTGTTGTTGTTGTGCTTTTCCTTTTAGTCTGTGAAACGCTGGGTTAAGGAAAAAGATCTGGAGGCAGCGTATTTCATCAGTTCCTAATACCATCGGGAGAACTTAACTTTCAAGAAATGGTGAAAATTTTTGAGATGAATCAAGTCAGTTATCAATTTATGACAGAAACTAAGATACAATATCATAAACAACAACTACCGTCATGATTAAATGACAAAGTTTATAAAGTACACTAATCTCACGCTGGCAAATAAGAAGCACTAAGTAAACGCCAGCTGCCTCTATTCTCTGAGGACCATTCTTAGAGAACAAGAGCAAAGAATTTTGGAGATGGAGAACGCTTGTCTTTATACCAAAAAAGCACAATCCAAGGGAGAACTTCTTTTATTTAATCCAATTATATTCTAAATAAATATTTCATTAGAGTGATAAAGTTGAAACACACTTGATGCTCAAGAGATGCTTGCTAAATGAATAATAAAACTGGAAATGAGAAAACTAGATACCAAAGGAAAAAGAAAGAGACAAAACCAAGTACAGAGTGTTGAGCACAGCTTCCTGAAAAAGAATTGACTCCAAGAAGATAACACAGAGAAAATCCAGGTAACCTTGGGGTTGGCAATGACTTTTTAGATACAACACCAAAAGCACAATCCATCAAAGCAAAATTGATGCTAGTCTTCATTAAAATTAAAAATGTCTGCTCCGTGAAAGACACTGTTAAGAGAATGAAATGACAAACCAAAAACTGGGAGAAAATCTTTGTAAAGTACATATATAATAAAGGATTGGTATGCAAAACATAGTTGAAAAGACTCCTAAAACTCAACAACAACAAAACAATAGAAAATTACAGGCCAATATCTCTGATGAACATAGAACAACAATCCTCAACAAAAATATTAGCAAACCAAATTCAATAAAACATTAAAAGGATCATATAGCATGATCAAGTGGAATTTATTCCAGGGATGCAAGAATGGTCCAACATCTGTAAATCAATCAATATGATACACCCCACTAACAAAATGAAAGAGAAAAATCATATGATCATCTCAAGAGATGGAGAAAAAAGCATTTGACAAAATTCAACATCCATTCATGATAAACTCTCAACAAAGTGGATACAGAAGGAACATGCCTCAACATAGTAAAAGCCACGTGTGAAAAGCCCACAGCTAACATCACACTCAATGGTGAAAAGCTGAAAGCTTTACCTCTAAGATCAGGAACAAGACAAGGATGCTCATTCTTGCCACTTTTACTCAGCATAGTATTGGAGGTCCTGGCCAGAGCGATTAAGCAAGAAAAAGAAATAAAAGGGATCCAAACTGGAAAGGAAGAAGTAAAACTGTCACTGTTTGCAGATGACATGATACCAAATATAGAAAACCCTAAAGACTCTACCAAAAGACTGTTAGAACTAATTAACAAATTCAGTAAAGTTGCAGGACACAAAATAATATACAACAGTCTGTTGCATCTCTATACACTAATAACAAACCATTAGAAAGAGAAATTAAGAAAACAGTCCCATTTACAATTGAATCAAAAAGAATAAAACACCTAGAAATAAATTTAACCAAGAAGGTGAAAGACGTGTACACTGAAAACTATGACACCGATGAAAGAAATTGAAGACGATACAAACAAACGGAAAAATACGATGTCATCATAGATTGGAAGAATACTGTTAAAATGCCCACATACCCAAAGCAATCTAGAGATTCAATGCAATCCCTATCAAAATTCCAATGGCATTTTTCACAGAAATAGAACAAATAATCCTAAAATTTGTATGGAACCACCAAAAAACATTGAGTAGCCAAAGCAATCTTAAGAAAGCACAAAGCTGGAAGCATCACACTTCCTGATTTCAAACTTTACTACAAAGTTATAATAACCCAAACTGTATGACATTGGCATAAAAATAGACATATAGATCAATGGAACAAAATAGAGAGCCCAGAAGTAAACCCACACATATGGTCAATTAATTTATGACAAAGGAGACAAGAACATACAATGGGGAAAGGACAGTCTCTGAGAAAAATGGTATTCGGAAAACTAGACAGCAACATGGAAAAAAATAAAACTGGATGACTATTTTACGTCATAGAAAAAAATTAACTCAAAATGAATTAAAGACTTAAACATAAGACCTGAAAACATAAAACTCCTAAAAGAAAACACAGGCATAAGTTCCTTAACATTGGTCTTGGTGATGAGTTTTTGGATCTGACACCAAAACCCAAGGCAACAAAAGCAAAAATAAATAAGTGGGCTTCTGCACAGCAATGGAAACCATCAACAAAATGAAAAGGCAACCTACCTAATGAGAGAGAATATTTTCAAATTATTTATCTGATAAGAGACTAACATCCAAAATATATAAAGAACTCACACAATTCAATAGAAAAAAAAATCCAATTAAAAAATGGGCAGAGGATCTGAATAGAGACTTCCCAAAGAAGACACACAGGTGGCCAAAAGATACATGAAAAGGTGCTCACCACCACTAATCATCAGGGAAATGCAAATCAAACCCACAACGAGATATCACCTCACACCTCTTAGAACGGCTAAAATCCAAAACACTGACAACACCAAATGCTGGCGAGAATGTGGAGCAACGGGAACTCTCATTCACTGCTGGAGGGAATGCAAGATGGAACTGCCACTTTGGAAGACAGTTTGGCAGTTCTTACAAAACTAAACACACTCTTACCATATAACCCAGCAATCATGCTCCTATGTATTTACCCAAATGAGTTGAAAGCTTATGTCCACAAAACATGAAGGTTTACAGTAGTTTTTTCATAACTGACAAAACCTAGAGGCAACCAAGACGTCCTTCAATAGGTGAATAAACAAACTGTGGTACATCTACATGAAGAATGTCATTCGGGAATAGAAAGCCATGAACTACTCTAGATTAACGAAGAAAAAAGAGAGTAAACTCAACTAAGATCAGAAACGTGAGAGGAGACTTTATGACCAATGCCACAGAAATAGAAACTATAAGAGACTACTACGAACAATTAATTATATGCCAACAAATTGGATAACCTAGAAGAAGCAGATAAATTCCTAGAAACATATAACCTACCATGACTAAATTATGAATAAATAAAAAATCTGAAAAGACTTTCAACGAGTAAGGAGACTGAATCAGAAATCAAAAATCTTCCAACAAAGAAAAGCCCAGGATGAGATGACTTCACTGGAGAATTCTACCAAACATTTAAAGAAGACTTAACACCAATCCTTCTCAAACTCTTCCAAAAACATTAAGAGGAGGGAGCCTTGAACCTCATTTTATGAGGCCAGCATTACTCTGATACCAAAGCTAGACAAAGAAACTGGAAGAAAACTACAGAGCACTATCTGAGGAGTACTGATACAAAAATCCTCAACTAAATACTAGCAAACTGGACGTAACAGCACGTTCCAAGGATTCTACACCATGACCAAGTGGGATTTATTCTGCACACATAAGGATGGCGTGATTCAGCAGATGAAAACCAGTGTCAACACACCACACTGACAAAATAAAGAACAAAAAACTGCAGGATCATCGCAACTGATACAGAAAAAATATCTGACAAAATTCCACTCTTTCATGATAAAAACGCCCAAAAAACTAGGAACCGAAGGAAACTACTTCAACATAATAAATGCCCAAGGTGAAAATCCCACAGCTAAAGTCATATTTGATGGTGAAAAACTGAAAGCTTTTCCTCTAAGATCTGGGAACAATGCAAAGATGCCCACGCTTAACACTTTTATTCAACACAGTATTGGAAGTCCTAGCCAAAGCAATTAGGCAAAAAAATAAATAAATAGATAAAAGATATCCAAACTGTAAAGGAAGAAGTAAAATTATCTCTGTGCATAGACAACATGATCTTACATGTAGAAAACCTAAAGATATACACACACACGCACACACACACGCAAAACTGTTAGAATAAACAAATCCAGCAAAGCTGCAGGATACAAAATTAACACACCCAAATCATGTCATGTCTGAGGGAGACAGAAAACAAGTTTTCTAAGATTAAAAAGTGATCAGTACTATGGAAAAAAATTAATGTGGGGAAGAGGGTTATAATTTCAAATAAGATGGTCAAGCAGGGCCACATTGAGAAGGTTATTTGAATAAAGACTTAAAGGAAGTAAAGAAGTGAGTGTTCCAGATATCTGTGGGAGATTGTTCCAGATATAGAAAACAGCCAGTACAAAGGCCCTGTGGTGAGAGTATGCTCAGAATATTAGAGAACGTATGTGTTCATATTCTTTGCTGGAGGGTAATTAATATATTTTAGGGGCCAAGACTAGAGGCAAGAACACAAGTTTGTTCATGAGACAATCATAGTTTCTATCAGTGTTACTTACTGAACCTCTTAATGTGAAACAGGCAAATTACAAGAGATACCTGTGGTCTGCTTGGCAATTATCTGCTGTGAAAATACATACTAGTAATTAGAAGTTATATGGTATTTTGGAAAGGAATGAGTATAGTTCTTTTTATTTTTTAATTAATTAATAGCCTTTATTTTTTAGAGTAGTTTTAGGTTTACAAAAAAATGAGTGGAAAGTACAGAAAGTTCCTATATACTCTCTTCCCTCCAATTTTCCCCTATTATTAACATCTTGCACATTAGTGTTGTACATTAAAATTGATGAGTGAATATTAATACATTGCTCTCAATTAAAGTCCATAGTTTACATTAGGATTCACTCTTTGTGTTGTATAAAAGGTTTCGACAAATGTAGAATGACATACACCCACCACTACAATATCATTTAGAATAGTTTCACTGCCCTAAAAGTCTTGTGCTTCACCTCTTCATCCCTTCCCTCCCTCTGAAGCTCTGGCAAATACTTATTTTTTTACTCTCTCCAGAGTTTTATCTTTTCTAGACTATCACAGATATTCCATATATTCTATACACTATCATAGATATTCAAAACACTTTCATCGCCCCAAAAGAAATCCCTGAACCCATTAAAGCAGTCACTCCCTAGCCCCTTCTCCCTCAAACCATGGCAGCCACCAATCTGCTTTCTGTCTCCACGGATTCACCCATTCTGGATATTTCATATAAATGCAATCATACAATATGTGGCCTTTTGTGTCTGGTTTCTTTCACTTAGCACGTTTTTGAGGTTCATCTACATTACAGCATGTATCAGCACGTCACTTCTTTTTATGGTTGAGTAATATTCTATTGTTTTTATATATTCTATTTTGTTTCTCCATTCATCCATTGAAAGACATTTGAATTTTTGTATTTTTTGGCTATTACGTTGCTATGAACATTTGTGTATAGATATTTGAGTACCTGTTTTCAAATTCTTTTGGGTATATACCTAGGAGTAGAATTGCTAGGTCATACGGTAATTCTATGTTTAACGTTTTTAGGAACTACCAAACTATTTCCCACAGCAGCTGCATCATTTTACATTCCCACTAGCAATGTAAGATGGTTCCAATTTCTCCACATCCTTGCCGACACTTGTTAATATTTGCCTTTTTTATTAAGGCCATCTTAGTGTATGTGAAGTGGTATCTCATTGTGGTTTTGATTTGCATTTCCCTAATAACTAATATTCCAAGCGGTTGTGGGCTATTCTCTTTGGAGAAATGTCTATTCAAGTCCTTTGCCCATTTATTAGTTATCTTTTGTAGTTAAGTTGTAAAAACTATTTATATATTCTGGATACTATATCTTTATCAGATACATGATTTGAAAATATTTTCTTCCATTCTGTTGTTTTTTCACTTTCTTGATAGTGTTTTTAAAGCAGGAAAGTTTTCAATATTGATGAAGTCCTATTTATCTTTCTTTTCTTTGGTTGCTTGTGTTTCTGCTGTTATATCTCAGAATCCATGGCCAAATTCAAAATCCTTAAGATATATCCCTATGTTTACTTCCAAAGAGTTTTATAGTTTTAACTCATATTATTTAGGTTATTGATCCCTTTTGAGTTAACTTTTGTATATAGTGTGTTTTTGCATGTGTATACCCAGTTCTCCCATCATTTGTTTAAGTGACTATTTTCCCCCCATTGAATGGTCTTGGCACGCTTACTGAAAATCAATTGACCATAAACGTGAGGGTTTACTTCTAGACTCAATTCTATTCTATTGGTCTATGTGTCTATACTTATGCAGGTACCACAGTTTTAATTACTGAAGCTTTACAGTAAGCTGAAATTCCAAGTGTGAATCCTCCAAGTTTGTTCTTTTTTAATATTGTTTTGACTATTTGGGGCTCTTTGAAAGTCCATATGAACTTAAAGATTGGCTTTTTCATTTCTGCAAAAATGGCAATAGGTCACTTTGGGTAGTACTGCCATCTCAACAGTACAAAATCTCCCAATCTATGAACATGGAATGTTTTTCCATTTATTGAGGTATTATTTTGTTTCAGCAATGGTTTAAAGTTTTCAGTGTAAAATCTTTCACCTCCTTGTTAAAATTATTTCCTGGCATTTTATTCTTTTGAATGCCATTGTAAATGGAACTGTTTATTCTTAGTTTCCATTTTGAGGTGTTTATTGCTGGTGTATAGAAACACAACTGAGTTTTGCATGTTGCTCTCGTGTCGTGCAACTTTGCCGTATTAACTCTCATAATTTTTTTGTGAATTCTCTAGATTTTCTACGTATAGGATCATGTTATCTGTCAACAGAGATAGTTTTACTTCTTCCTTTCTGATATGGATGCTATTTACTTTTTTCCTATCTAATTGCTATGGCTAGAATTTATAGTACAATGGTGAACAGCAGTGGTAAAATCAAGCATCCTTGTCTTATTCCTGATCTTAAGGGAAAAGCTTTCCTTTTTTCTTAGATTTTATTTTTCCTTCTTCTCCTCAAAACCCCCCAGTACATAGTGTATGTTTTAGTTGTGGGTCCTTCTAGTTGTGGCTCCTTCTAGTTGTGGCATGTGGGACGCCACCTCAGCATGGCCTGATGGGTGGTGCTGGGTCCTTGCCCAGGATCCAAACCAGCGAAACCCCGGGCCGCCGAAGCAGAGCACGCGAACTTAACCACTTGGCCCCGGGGCTGGCCCCTGGAAAAGCTTTCTGTCTTTCACCACTGAGTGTAATGTTACCTGTGTATTTTCATTAATGTCCATTATCATGGTAAGTAAATTTCAACTTCATTTTTAAAAGCTGTCTTAACTGGTATAGAATTATAAGTTGATAGTTTTTTCCTTTTGATGTTGCCCCACTGATTTCAGACTTCTGAAAAGAAGTCTGCTGAAGTTCTTACCTTTTTCCCTTTGTATCATGTTTTTTGTCTGAATGCTTTTAAGAGTTTCTTTTTTCCATTGTTTTTCAACAATTTGATTATGATGTGTCTTAATATGGTTTTCTTTACATTTCTTCTGCTTGAGGTTCATTAAGCTTCTTGGATCTATAAGCTTATGGCAGTGATTCTCAACAAGAGAGATTTTTCTGCCCCCCATCTTCCCCAAGGATATCTGGCAATGTCTGGGGCAATTTTTGGTTGTCACAAGTGTGTGGTCCTATTGACATATAGTGAGTAGAGACTAGAGTTGCTGCTAAACATCCTATAATGCACAGGACAGCCCTCCACAACAGAGAATTACCCAGCTCCAAATATCAAGGGTAAAAAGGCTGGAAAATTTGATTTATAGTTTTCACCAAATGTTTAAAATTTCAGCTATCATTTACTAATATTTTTTTCTGTCTTCTTCTCTTTTGCTTTTTCTCTTCTTTCTGTGACTCCAATTATACATATGCTACATTGCTTGACATTTTCCCATAGCTCACTGGGGCTCCATTCATTTTTTGCGCAGTCTTTTTATGCTCTGTGCTTCATTTTCATTAGCTTCACTTGCTGCATTTCAAGTTCACTAATATTTTCTCATGCAATGTCTGATCCATTATTAATCCTATCCAATGTACTTTACATTTCAGATATTATTTTCTTCCATCTCTAGGAGTTCCATTTGGGTCTTTTTCTATCTTCCATTTCTCTTTCCATTATGTTCATGTTTTTCTCTACTTTCCTGAATATATAAAATATAATAGCTGTCTTCATCTCTATTATTTCTGCATCTGTTTCCATTGACAAGCCTTTCTCCTGGTTAAGGTCAGATTTTCCTGCTATTTTTGCAAGCTTGAAAGACTTGTAAGGCAGGCATTGTAAATTTTACACTGTGCTGGATTTTGTTGTGTTCCTTTAAATTACGTTTGACTTTGTTTTGGCATGAATTCAGTTATCTGGAATCAATTTGATCCTTTTGAAACACACTTTTAAGCTTTGTTAAGGCAGGAGCAGAGCAGCCTTTAATCTAGAGCTCAATTTAGCCTCACTACTGAAGTGAAACCCTTCTGAGGCCTCTACTATATGCTCCATATATTACATTTTCTTTCCACTCTGACTAGTAGGAAACGAAATATGCTCAGTCCTGTGTCAGCTCCAGGAATTATTTGGCCTACTGTTTTCTTCCCTTTCTTTCCCCCAGCCTCTTAGTTCCCTCTGACACACACACAGATTAGTATTCAGCCAAAGAGACCCCCCTCAGATCTCTGGAACTCTCTCTCTCTATGCAGGAACATCCTCTCTAGTACTTGGCCCTGCGTTTTCTGGCTCAAATCAGCAAGACAGCCAGGCTCTCTGGGCTGCACCATAGTCTGGAAATTGCTTTCAGGCAATTAGCTGAGGCAACTGTAGGGCTCATTTGGTTTGTTTCCCTTCTCTCCTAGTTTTACACTACTCTTAGTGCAATGACTGAAAATCACTGTTTCATCTATCATATCTGGTTTTCTTCCTGTTTTAGACAAAAGAGTAAATCTCATCCCTATTACTCCACCATGCAGAAGTCCCATAAACATTAATTTAAAAACCAGTATAATATTCCATGAAGTAATGTACTATAATTTACTGAACATTATCTGGCAGTTGTCTATTTAGGTTATTTTCACTTTCTCACCATAAACAAAGATATGATGAATATCTTTGCACATGAAGCATAATATAGACTCAATTAAAATCTTTAGGGAAAAAAATTGACTCCATAATTTGATTATAGTGTATTCTAAATATATTTCTTCTTCCTGGGATTAATTCCTGTTTCAGAAGTAACTGCACAAAGCATGCCAGAATGCAAGTGACATCTTTTTTGGGGGGAAGGAGGGAGATTAGACCTTAAGCAGAAGTAATATTTTAAAAATAATCTGCCATTATCAGATTGAATTCAGAAGAAAGCTGCCAAAGATGCATTAGTTTTCCTCTCCATCCACTTCATCTACAAGAAGGGGTAAACTTTGGCTACTTTACCCTCTTGATTTCCAGTCCAATGAAATGTTTCTCATAGAGGCTTAAGAAGTTTATTCCATTTCTCCCTACTCAAAATCCATTAAGCTATTTTTATGTTGCATCAGCAGTTAAAGAGGGAGACTCCAATTTGGCAGCCAATAGGATAAAATTTGCCAATTCTTATATTGCCTCAGACTATATTATTTGAGACACTGAAATGTTCCTTCACTCAAAGGGAAAGGATAAGTTGTTGGCTGAATCTTTATCACCTGAGTCAGATTCCACCTTACTCAGTTGCAGGGTCAAGATTTAAAACCTTGTCAAACTTTCTTTTCCATCTGAAAAATAACTATTTCAAAGATTATCAGGCTAACATATGCAAGGAGGGGGCTTCTTGTTTCCACATACTACTGTTTTTGGCTTCTGTTTTATTGGGTTTTTTTGCTTAACGTGTTTATAGGTCTAGCTGTACGACTTCTGGTAAATTAACCTCTCTGCCTCAGTTTTCTTATTTGTAAAAATAGGAATAATAGTACTTATCTCATATGGGTGTTTTAGGATTTAAAATATATATGTAAAACAGAACAGTGCCCAACACAAAGTGGACACTATGTACGTTAGCTGATATAATAATAATAATTATTAGCCAAAATATAGCCATTTCTCCAAAGTGAAAGTGTCTCAGCAATACAGATACAAGATGTTTTTATGTGGGGATTTACAATATTGGCCCATGAGTCTCTATCTAATAGCTTTAAACTTCTAATTCTCCTTATAAAACAACAAACCCCAAAACCAACCAACCAAAAAACTTAATTCTGTCAATAAGAAAAAAGGTGGGGCTGGCCCTGTGGCCGAGTGGTTAAGTTCACACAGTCTCCTTCAAAGGCCTAGAGTTCACTAGGTTGGATCCTGGGTGAGGACCTACACACCACTCATCAAGCCATGTTGTGGTGGCATCCCACATAGAAGAGCTAGAATGACCTACAACTAGGATATATGACTATGTACTGGGGTTTTGGGGAGGGCAAAAAAAAAGAGAAAGGTTGGCAACAGATGTTAGCTCAGAGCCAATCTTCCTTACCAAAAAGCATACCTTAAAAAAAAAAAGAAAAGAGGAAAGGAAACTAGGACTTAAGGAGTGTCTTCCAGGTGCTTTGCACTTTATATATATTATCCAATTCCAACTTCAAAACAATTCTATAAAGTTGGCATTTTTACTGTATTTCATTTAATCTAGTAGATCATCAATTATAAGAAGTACCATTGTTTTCTGTAATGCTAAGAAAGAAAAAACACAGCGAATTAAATATAAAACACCATCAATTTTAAGACACATCAAGATTTTTATTTTATTTATTTATTTTTTTGGTGAGGAAGATTGGCCCTGAGCTAACATTTGTTCCCAATCTTCCTCTTTTTACTCGAGGAACATTCTTGTTGAGCTAACATCTTCCTTTATTTTACGTGGGATGCTGCCACAGCATGGCTCAACAAGCAGTGCTAGGTCCACACCAGGGATGTGAACCTGCAAACCCCAGGCCACGAAAGTGGATCATGTGAACTTAACCATTATGCCACTGGGCCAGCCCCTAGAATTTTTAAAATATTAAAAACTGAATAGTTGTCTGCCTTATATTTGATGACTATATATCCATTTTATAGATTAGAAAACTGAAGATAAGAGAAGTGAAGTACCCAATGCCACACAGTAAGTGACAAAATTGAGATTCAAACCAAGATCTTCTGATATCTAAAGCTGTACTTTTTCTATTAAATTGTTACTGCTCCAAGCTACTTTAGAAACCATTATTACATATTTACAATATTCTGAATTAAAATTTTGTTCCATTTCTTGTGCATATTTTTTACAATTTTTAAGTGAAGTACTTCATTAGTTCAAGAGGAAATTTTAAAATTAAAATAAACATAGAACTCTTTTTTCAGGCTGACTTATTATGATAAATTATGTACAATTTAATCAATTAGTCTAATACTATAATTCTAAGCCTTTAAAAAAGAACACTTAAAATAATCCTTTAAAAATATTCATTGTAGTTTTTTTCCTGAAACATGAAGAGTTATTCATTTCCACATACAAAAGAAAGAATATTAATCTCATCTCACCTATTATCTGTCATTAAGAACATTAAAAAAAACCTTACCATGAAGATATCGTTGGTTGCTGTTTATAACAGTAAGAATTACAAAATTTCTCAAGAAAAGTAAACTCCATAAATCTATGTTTTTTAACCTTAGTTTCTCTTAAAATTACAAACATACAGCACAGTTAAAAAAAAAAAAAATCATCTCCTAAAATCTTAACAAGGGACATTTAGTAAGGATGTCAATTATTAAAAATATTACATAAGTGCTTAAATTACTATCAGAAAATAATTTTTAGACAAAAAGAAAGCAGAAGTAATATATGCAAGTAGATATTTTATCCAAACCTCCAAATTTCAGCATTTCCTAATATTCTTTGTATATATACACTAGCTAAAAAAGTGATGCAGTTTTTTACAAGATGAAAGAACTGAAGAACTTTTCTTTTTTTTACCAAATACTTTAATCTGCATCGCTAAAATATATGAGAGAGAATTTTTTCAGATAATTAATATGGTCAATAAAACTCATAGAATCATAGACCCCTTATAATCCACTAAGTAAATTTTATCACTCTATACAACAAGACAAGACAAAAAGTGGTAAACTGCTCTTTTACCACTCTATAACGGAATTTAAGAATAAACACATTAATTTATCTTTTTATTTTCCCAGCTATTGTCAGTAGTCTTGGTTCTAGGGTACTTTAAAAGTAAGGTACAAAAGATTATCCCTTGTACATTTTCCCAGCTTCCATTGTACAACACGTAAGGCACTTTGTGAAGTATTTTTACTTGAGTTAATGCTATTTTTAAATGGCTCTCATGGACAGCTACCTTCAGGTTATTATGACTAACTTTCTACAAATGTAACAATGATCAAGATTTAAATGTTCTTGGGAAAATTATTCTGAATATAGTATTTATCATATCTATTCAGAAATCACAACTTTTTAGATTTTAAGCACAAAAGAAAATCATAAAGACCAACAGAGTCAAATACTTAAACTGGCATTTCTGTAATAATGTAAAAATGAATAAGAGGGAATTATATTTTAAGCATATAAAACAAATGGCTAATATTTCTATAATATTATAAGCAATATATCAAAATGATCTCATATATAAGAAAAATATCAAGACCCAATGGATAAAAAGACCATGGTTATGAGCAGGCAACAATTAGATAATTGAAGTTACACAGAAGTTTAGGGTTTTATTCACATCCATACACATATATATCAATGTTATATCAATACTTTGGGAAATGTTCACCTCCCTAATCATTTAAAAAATGTAAATTAAAACAACAAGGAGCAATGGATTTTAAACTAATTCCATTAGGATAACAAAATCATCCAAGTTGGTAAAACAGTAGTGAAACAGGTACTAATAATAAGTTAATGCAGTGTAAAATGCTGTTACTCTTTTGGAAAGCAATATTGCAATCCTACCAAATCCCATAAAAATATTAGCACACTTTCATTATTTTCACCACTGATACAGTTTCTGAATATTATAAGAAAAAAATACAATCCTGAATGACGGTAACTTTGTACAGGATTTAATCACAATCCTTTCTGTTGTTCATCTTTACATGAAATTAATGTTATGGAATTTTTAAGATGGAAGTGTGGATCAGGGTAGATTTTGGGGTCTATACCTCTCTTTTCTGTTGTTTCCACGAAGTACTTAAAAATCTGGTTGCTGGGATAGTTTTAAGATCCTTGGCTCTGGTGCCTCTCCCACTTTTATCTGGTTCTTCTTTTTCTTTGTCTTTATTATCCTTATCCCACTTGATTTTGATTAAATTCCCAGCAGATTCCTCTCAGTGTGAGGTTTTGCATTGGAAGGGAGCTTTGGCTGGTTAATTCTGGAAGCTCTAGAGCCTAGGCAGTTCTACAGGACCTCACCATGAGCCCTTTGCACTCAGACACGAATTGAAGTGTACAAAAATCCCTCTAAAATTTACCTGCTGGCAATTTTAAGATTCTGCCAGTCAAGTCAGTCAGACTCCCTACTGCTTCCTCTTACTGAGATGCCAAAGCTACACAAATCCTGTAGCTGTTGATGGTTTGTCCCTATTTTCTCTGATCAACTAGTTTTGTCACAGACATTGCCTAAGAGCTTTTGGTTACACTGTCTTGGTTATTCTGTTAAGGAATCATTTGGGAATATTCAAAAACTATACTACAGCTACTGCCATCTTCCTAGAATTCCAATAACCGTGAATGCTTTTTGATGGAATGCATGAATGGGGATACACAAATGAGTAGATTAGTATTGCTAAACTAGGTGTGTTTCCATTCCATTCTCTTTTCCATTACCTTTGCCTGCGTTCAACCAATTATCCTAATAGGATGGATGATTTCATGAAAGAGAAGTGTAGAGATTGATCAGGCAAGAGAAGGTTAGTGAACATCTGTCATTTGTGGCTTACCAAAGTCTTTTGAATACTATCTCAACATTTCAACAGTTCCCATATCATGAATCCCAATTTTCCAAAGCAGAATCTTCAAAAACCTCATTTCTCAGACTCCCTTACAGCTAGGATATGTAGGCTCATGACCTAGATTCCATCAATCAGATGCACAAACAAGCCACTTGGATAAAGAATGGAGCAACACACACCATGGACCGACAGCAAATCACACTTCTTGATTCACAGCTCAAAATTTCATTGATATGATCCCACTAATGAAAGTAGTGTGTTTGAAAAAAGCAAAATTCAAGTAATTAAATCAAACATATGAATTCATATTTTCATTGGAAGCACACAGGAGAATATTAATTAATGCCATTAGGAAATTCACAAGTGAAAATCAATGCTATCTTATGGATGGACAGCTCTCATGAAATGTAGCATCTATTGCTTTGTGATTGCTACTTTTACAATACATATTTATATATATGCACCTCTACATTCATCACAGCATTATTCACAATAGCCAAGACTTGGAAGCAACCCAAGTGCCCATCAATGGATGAATGGATAAAGAAGTGGTATACAGCTACAACAGAATACAACTCAGCCATAAAAAAAGGACAAAATTGTGCCAGTTGTGACAACACAGAAGGATCTTAAGGGCATTATGCTAAGCAAAATAAGTCAGAGAAAGAAAGACAAATACCATATGATTTCACTCATATGTGGAAAATAAACAAACCAACACACAGATAAGGAGAACAGACTGGTGGTTACCAGCGGGGAAGGAGGTAGGGGGAGGGCAAAAAGGGTAAATGGGCACATACGTATGGTGATGGATGGAAACTAGACTTTTGGTGGTAAACACAATGCAGTCTACACAGAAGCTGAAATATAATAATGTGCACCTGAAATTTACACAATGTTATAAGCCAATATAACCTCAATAAAACAATAATTTTTAAAAAATACATATTACGAATTCATTAGATGTGCAAACTTGTGGGCCGAAAACATTTAACAAATATGCAAAGATTAAAATTATTTGAATTTGATGTTTGCTATAGGCTTTTATAGACATTCTTTATCAGATTAAGAAACTTCCCTTCTATTAACATGTTAAGAGTTTTTTTATCATAAATGGATAGCAAATTTTGTCAAATCTATTTTCCCCTCTGTCAAAATGATCATAGGAATCTTTCTCCTTTTTTTCTGTTAATATGGCAAATTACACTACTTTTCAAAAGTTAAACCACTCTTGCATTCCTAGAATTAACTCTACTTCATTGTGACATGTTATTCCTTTTATTTGTCAATGGAATTAATTTATTAATAAATTTTTAAGGGTTTTTTCATCTACATTAATGAGAGCAGTTGATTTGAATTTTCCTTTTTTGTATCGTTCTTGCCAGGCTTAAGTGTCAAGTTTATTCTGGTCATACAAAAAGAAATGGAAAGTGTTCCCTCTTTTTCCATTTTCTGGCAGAGTTTGTGTAAAATCGGCATTGTTTCTTCCTTAAACAATCGTATACCAGCGAAGCTACCTGGACCTGAGGTTTTCTTTCCAGTAAGGTTTTTAATCAAAGATTCGATTTCTTTAATAGACATGGAACTATTCAGATGTTCCATTTCTTATTCAGTCAGCTTTGGTGAACTGTATTTTTTTGAGAAATTAGTCCATTTCTTCTAAATAATCAATTTATTTGCCTAAAGTCGTTCATAGGATCTACTTACTAATTTCTTGAGAGTGTGTGAATTACATTGTACCTCAATAAAAAAATAAGCACCCAAAAGAGTATAAAGTTTAGAGATAGTAGGTGAAGGGATAAAACAACCTATACCCTAGCCAGCCTGTAAGCTCATTACATTATCACAAAAATTAATACACATAATGATCACCCTGGGAGGTGAGGAAAATGATGAAATGTGTTTAGTAAACTATGTTTAAAGAAGCTAGGAACTTATGATCACATAAGAAAGAGTTTTAATCTAAAAATATAAAAAGGTTAGCTATTTAAAAGAATATGTTTGACCCATAACTAGAATATACAACTACGTACTGGGGGGATGTGGGGAGAAAAAGCAGAAAGAAAAAAAAAAAAGGAAGGTTTGGTTAGCTAAAAACTCCCCGTATAGAACAGTTCATTGTCCAGATCTGAAGTCAAGGAGGCCTTGCTCTAACAGGCAATCTGCAGTCTAGAACCACTAGATAAGATCTTGTCCCATCACTACAATCACAAAATCGCATTAATTCTGGATCATGCAGGGATTTAACGAGTATATACACTTTTAAAAAAAGTAATACCAGCTTAGAATTATACTTCCTAAACTGTGGCCAATATGGTACTAATCCATAAAGAAAATGTGCTCATAATTAATTCTTCAGAAATATAACTACAATCAGTGAAACTTCAACTCTTTTTCTGCTATTCTTCTCTTACTGCTGTCACGACATTCAGGTGAGTCTTCTAAAAAATAAAGAAGGCAATGTAATTTCTTAGTTTTACAGTTTCAAAGTTGATAGGTTTATAAGCAAAACCTTCAAAAAGTTTCAGAAGCTCTCTTCTCATTTTCTAACTCCATATAAAGGCCTGGCACGACTGCCCTGGGAAAGAACCTGGGCAGTGAGCAACTGTATTGGACAGCAGCAATTACATGCAAGGTTGGAGATTAGAAGACCATTAATGTGTGTGCAGTAATTGCTCTGGTATTTTCTGTTACTAGTAAGGGTCAGCTCGAAGAGAATTCATGGCAAACTTCACCTTGGATGCAGCTGGTCCAGGAACTCCACCCTAAGAAAGCACGTGAAGAGTGTGAACACACCGCTTACAGGCACAGCGGGCATGCAGAATACTCCTTTGATAAGAGATTGATAAAGCATGAAATAGGAAGAATATGCAATTCTAAAAGATATTTCCACCTATACCTTTCAATTAACTATGACGAATATCAGAAAAACTCACACAATGACTATGACTAAATGTTTATCTTTAGCAAGAATCCAAATAAATTATCTTTCCTAACATCACACTATAACAAAAGCTTACTCAGTATTTGGAAATTATATTGAATAGAGAGCCTTGGAAATCTGGAAACTCTGGAAATATCAGAAAGACAACAGAAACAGCAAACTTATCCTAAAAACAATAGGAAGATGGTAGACTAAACACATACCCTTGGCTCCCTCTCCCTCCGTATAACATACTGGAGCAACTCAACAAGTAAAACAAGCCTGGAAGAAATTATGGGTGCACCTCAAGGGAGAGGGTGCAGGGGCCAAAGGGTGGGAGAGGAATTTACCCTGGCAGTAAAACCTGAACCTTCAGGGGCCCAACGACCGGATGAAGACAGATTGCCTTAGCAAGTAGAGAGAATACATATATGGTCCTACACATGGTGAATCCTGCTTACTCTTGCAGTGCTAAACCATCCTAGTAGGTAGGCAGAACTGTCTCCAATTTCTTTGTTCCAAACAAACCAACCTTTTCTCAGCATTCACCTGCGGAGTCCTAAGAAAAGAAAGGTCTCTCTTACTCCATTTCATCTTGTCTCAGTAGAGAGATCAAAGGCTGCTAGCTCACTGGCCCACTAAACTAGAAAAAAAATTACAGGGGCTGGCCCCGTGGCCAAGTGGTTAAGTTCACATGCTCCGCTGCAGGCGGCCCAGTGTTTTGTTGGTTCGAATCCTGGGCACGGACATGGCACTGCTCATCAAACCACGCTGAGGCAGCGTCCCACATGCACAACTAGAAGGACCCATGACAAAGAACATACAACTATGTACCAGGGGGCTTTGGGGGAAAAAAAAAATAAAATCTTAAAAAAAAAAAAAAATTACATCGCTTTTGCCTGTCAGTCTATTATTCCTCAAAAGACCTCAATAATCAGATCAGTAGTAAGGAAACCCACAACAAACAAAATTTGCTATGCCAAAATTTGTCTCTTTAACTTGAGAATTATTTTATATAAGTATCGCAAAACCTGCTTTCTTTTGTTTGCCGTTAGCTTGGAGTATTGTCTTCCATCCCTTCACTCTGAGCCTATGTTTGTCATTGGAGCTGCGATGTGTTTCCTGGAGCCAGCATATTGTTGGGTCTTGTTCTTAACCCACCTTGCCACCCTGTGTCCTTTTATTGGAGAATTCAATCCATTTACATTTAGGGTGATTATTGATATATGACGGCTTAATGCTGACAATTTATCACTCATTTTCCTGTTCTCCTGCATTTGCTTTGTTTCTCGTCCGGTGTATTTTGGTCTACCAATTGAGTTATGCAGTTTTTTATGTTGTGTTTCTTTGTTTTCTCCTTACTTATTATTTGTGCCTCTCTTCTGCTTTTTTGTTTAGTGGTTACCATGAGGTTTGTATTCAAAATCTCATAGATAAGATCCATTTTCTAATGGCCTCTTATTTCCTTAGACTAAACCAATTCAGTCCCTTTCCTCTTCCCCTCCTAAGTTGTTTTTCTCACATCTTATTCCATCTTGTGTTGTGAGTTTGTGATCAAACTGACAAGATTATCTGTGTTTGGTATTTTCCTTCTCTCTATCTGTAATGCTATTCTTGAGTGTTTGCTAACCTGTTCTGATGTATAGCTACAATTTTCTGATTTTGTCTACCTATTGATCTCCTTACTCTGTGCTTTATAACCCCTTTCTCCCTTTTTCTTTCCAGGTATGAGGGCCTTCTTGAGGATTTCTTGTGTGTGTGTGGTGGGGGGGGGGTAGTCTCATGGCTACAAACTCCCTTGGCTTTTATCTTGGAAAGTTTTTATTTCTCCATTATATCTGAAGGATATTTTCACTGGATAGAGTGTTCCTGGCTGAAAGCTTTTGTCCTTCAAAGATTTGAACATGTCATTCCAGTCTCTCCTAGCTTGTACGGTTTCTGCAGAGAAATCCACTGAGAGCCTGATAGGGGTTCCTTTGTAGGTTATTTTCTTCTGCCTTGCTTCCCTTAACGTTTTTTCTTTATCATTCACTTTTGCCAGTTTCACTACTATATGCCTTGCAGTAGGTTTTTTTACACTGACATATTTAGGAGATCTGGCAGCTTCTTCCATGTGGATTTCCATCTCCTTTCCTAGGTTTGGGACGTTCTCTGCTATTATTTCTTTGAACAAGCTTTCTGCTCCATTCTCCTCTTCTCCTTCTGGAACACCTGTAATTCTTATGTTGCATTTCCTAATTGAGTCAGATATTTCTCAGAGACTTTCTTCGTTTCTTTTTAGTCTTAGTTCTCTCTCCTCCTCTATCTGGAGTACTTCAACATGTCTATCCTCGATTATGCTGATGTACCCCTCTGTGGTGCCCACTCACGCATTCAGAGAATCCATATTCTGTTTTCTCTCTCCCATTGTGTCTTTCACCTCCAATATTTCTGATTGATTCTTCTTTATAGTTTCAATCTCTTTAGTGAAGTAGCTCCTGAACTCATTGAACTGTTTCTCTATATTCTCTTTTGACTCATTGAGTGTTTTGATGATAGCTATTTTGAATTCTCTGTCATTTAGATTACAGATTTCTGTGTCCTCAGGACTGATTCCTGGGTACTTGTTATTTTCTCTCTGGTCTGGAGATTTAATGTAATTTTTGATATTGCTAGAGGGCAATGCTCTGTTTTTGTACATCGTGGTATTATTTGGTCACAGTTACCACCTATCACCACTGGGTGGGGGTCAAGAGTCGTGTATTCTGAGCCCTCTACACTCTGCTGAGATCTCAGGTGCTGGAACTGGTACTAGGCGGGTGGAGGGAGGGGGCGCTGTCTTCTGTGTGCTCTCTGGGTTTTCTCGCTCTGCCCTTGCTATCTGCTCACCTGGGGTGTTGGCTTGATGAAGTCATCCCCACGTTAGCTTTCACCTCGGTAGGGGCTTTCCCCTAGGCTGCAAGGGCCCTCAGGGATCTTTGATGTTCCCATGAACAAATGTCCCCTCCCCTGTTCCTTTCCTCTCAGAGGCCTCCCACAGTCCGGTGTCACAGTCTTTTGGGGAGGGAGCAGTTTTCTCTTACCCTGTTCCACCTCCTCCGAGGGGGGTGCTAGCCTCTCCGCCCTCCGTCGACTGCTGTGTGGGTCTCTCAGATGTCTTTTGCGTTGTGCTTGGATGTCCTCTGCTGGAGCATGGATGTCCTTTTCATTGTGTGGTGAAGGGGAGAGATTACCAGGAAAGCTCACTCCACCATGATGCTGATGTCACTCTCACGTGAGAATTATTTTAGGCTATTTTTAAGAAACTAAAGACTCAGAAAGTGTTTCTTGTTGCCTCCCCTTTCGCTGCCTAAAAGAATTCAGATTTTAAAAAACCTGTTGCAGGAAGCAAGCTATCACCTTAGCACAACATGAACTAGGTGTATAAAGTTAGACCCACTGCAAGACAGGGAGGAACAGGGAGGAACCTAGAAAAGTCTGTTTGTTGGGCTCCGCTCTGCATCCTTCTGTTTCTGTGTGACCAAACAAACACTTTTCCAAACATTTGCTCCTTTTCACCTACCTGTGAATGCCTTCCTTCCCTTTGAAGTCTCTGACTCTTTCCACCCCCAACATCTTCTTTTGTCTTTAGCTGAGAATGGTATTTAAGGTGAGAGCTTCAGCCGTTTCAGTGAGTTACTTAAGTTTTCCTGGGTTTATCTAATGTATACATGTTATTAAACTTTTGTTTTTCTGCTGTTACTCTGTCTCATGTCAATTTAATTCTTAGACCAGCCAGAAGAATCTAGAGGATAGAGGAAAATTTCTTCCTCCCCTACAGTACTTACACAACCTAGATGGTAAAGCCTACTATAGTATATACATCTAGGCTATACGCTACTAATATTATGGGACCATCATCATATATGTGGTCTGTTGAGGACCAAAATGTCATTATGCAGTGCATAACTGTAGTATAAAGCACTAAAAATAATTCATATTATAAAACTCTAAAATTATTCATAACATTAAAATACTGAAGTGACAAATCCATCAGGCAATCTGGTAGTATAACAGAGAGCTTAAGATAGTCCAGTTATTCAAGAGAAATTTCTAATATTTTAACAATTTGGCTCCAGTCCACCTTAACATTTCCAATTTTGAAATCATGGTCAATAATTTAACTTTTTTGCACTTTATAACTATAATTTACCGTCCTATTTCCCAACATTTCCCCCAAATTATATCTGTACAGTTTGTTAAGGGTATCCTTGGACATGAGAAAACAGCAGTTCACAGAGCCAGAGAGTGAAATGTTCAATCCTAGCTTAGCTAAGGAGACTAAACTCCTATTAGCTAGGACTCACAGCTGGTGAACAGTTAATGAATATCCTGATGATGACAGCCAAATGAGAAGACGACTTGTCCTTTGTGACTATTCTATTCTTAATAGAAAGGTCTGTTTGCTAGGGACTAGGAATCTTACAAATAGCTGGTAGTACATTTAAAATAGCTCACACATTCATTTTACATTAACTAGAACACACACAGTAAGAGAACTTTAGCACTCCATCTGGTAATATATGTGCAATGCCAAGATCCTCAAGTTTCATGGCGAAGAGGAAAAATTTAAGTCAATTTGTTATTTAATTCATAAACTCCTCTTATTCAGAATCCTACTAAATGAGGGGTGCTTGTGCAAGGTAGACTGATACATATCTAGTTATATGTACACAAAACTCTTAAATTTTACAAAGGGAAAAACACACATGATCACAAGAAAACATTTAAACCTAGTAAACTGCATGTGTTTACTCAAGATGCTATTTTGGGGGTAAAAGGTTAATTTAGTAAGCTTTAACTTAAAATGTAAGATGAAGCCATTAGCATGTTATTCTATTTATATTCAATTTTAAAGCAACAAACCAACAACATAAAATTGAAATGTAAATATAGCATACTCAAGAGGGATTTCCTGAGACTATTTATGACCATATTTCTATGAAAATATTTACTACACATTTGATTTGGAGGCAGTCTCCTGCAATGGGGTTGTAACTTCCATAGCAATTAACAGATCTGGAGTCATTTCTTTTCAAAGTGCTCATACAATATTTTATGATTTAAAACAAACTTTCATAGACTATGTAGTTAAATATAAATAATAAGCATTATAGTCTAAGATAGTGATTTTTAAACTACATTGGCCAAAACATCACAATTCCAAAAGGAAACTCATGAGGTTATTTTTTAAGTTATTATTAATTAACAGCCTAATCTGGGTCTATCTTATCACTTCCAAAACTGTCAGAGGAAGGATACTTCCAGGCTATATCAAATAATGTCCAAGAGTTTTATAAGCCTAAAAAACCCCCACTAATCTGAAATAATTTTGTCCAGTACAGTCAGTATTCAACTCATGAGCTAAACCTGGTAACCTAATTGTCAATCACTCCATCTTTACCTAAGTGGGCATTCCTTTGCCTGAATTTGCTAAGGATTGTTCCCTTACAGACTAGAGGGATAGTTTTCCTTCTGACAGTCCATCCTGGCTAATATGAGCTCTGACAGAATCTAGTAAATAAAGTCTACCTGACCACAGAGCTTAGGCAATAGAGTGTACCGGATACCAAAGGTTTATGAAAAAGAGTCCTTCAGAGATTAGTAAAACAAAAATAATGTAGTTGAAATTACAAGTTTAAAAGAGAAAAGATCCTTGACAGAATTGTTTCTAGTTTTACATCTTGATAAGTAAAGTACAATAAAATCAATGGAAAAACTGAACATTTTAAATATTTAATGATTATTTAAGAATGTGTTATTTACACTTGAGAGTGTATATTAGAATGTTATTAACATTTCACACTCAGAATTTGAATAAAATTTTAACAGTTTTCTGTAAAGACATCAGACCTACATATTGCCCTGAAATTTCCTATAGCAATCTAAACGATTAATTGAAAATGTAAGCACTAAAGATACGTTCACACTATTATAACCTACCTCTTTATTCTTTCAAGTCAAGTCATAAAAGTTAGTTGTTCCATACCTGAATTATTCTAGATCAATATCTAAACTTCTTATAATTAAGTTAAAATCCTTATATTAATAATTCTCAAGTAATGATATAAGGACTGCCAAGTAGTGGGTTTTTAAATATACGAATGAATTATAAAATTTAAAAACAAAGTAATTTTTTCTTTTAAAGAACTGTAAAGGGTAGTCTAGTCTCTCCTCATTCCAGACAGAACTTCACAATGCAGCTAAAAAGAACAATCTAGCCCTAATCTACCTATCCATATTCTCATAACCAATGACCCATACACATTAAACTTCTCTCCATTTTCTAAACATGCCAAACTCTCTTATGCGTCTACTCCTTTGCACCTGCTGCCTCTACCCAAAGTACAATTCCATCCTCTTCCTCCTCTAACAAACCTCCTCAAATCATACGACCCAGCTTAACGGTTACCCCCATGGCTTTCCAATGGTCAACAAGCAGACAGTCATTCCTGTGATTCCATTGCCCTTTGTTCACAATACTATTAGTATTCTTCACACTCCACCACAATCAGTTTAAATATTTTTTCTCTTTCACTCAACTTTGACCTCTCTGAGAGAAAGGATTATGCCATATTTACTTCGGTATCCCCAAATCTAGCACTAATGCCAGACAAGTTGATGGAATGAAAAATAAGTAAATGAACAAACAAACACATTATTAAATCTTTCATTGTAACTCAGTAGCTCTATCATAGTGGTAAAAGGCAAATTATAGGAATTTAATATTTTGTATGCTACTCTAACATCCATGGAATTAGAGAATCTCATAATTGGGAAGAATGTTACAGAACATTTAGAAAGGAAATAAAGCATTAATATAATGAATAAAAAATAAATAATACAAGTGAATGACCACGTCCTTACATTTAACCATTTTCAAACATTTCAAAGATGAGGCATCATCATATTTGTACAGTAACAAAAATACCAAGTAGATAAAACTAATTATCCTAAATATCCTTTTATCTAAGTCTAGCCATAGAAAATAGTTCTACTACCTAATCTGGATTAATATAGACAGTATTTTAAATATCCTAAATAAAAATTTTCAAGTTCATAGGCTTTTGGTGGTCACCAGCAATCTATCAAGCAATCTGTAGGTGGTCTGGCAGTTTGATTATAAAGCTTACTCAACAAGAGCCCGACACACTCCCAACACTTGCTGGTTTTCTTGACTTGCTGGAGAAAGAAATTAATGATTTATTACTGAGTATATTTAAATTTTAAATAAAAATAATTTATTATTAAAACAATTATGATGAATCTTCATTAAAACTGACCTTTACTTAGTCGTTTGCCTATGCAAAAAAATAACAGACCATGGATATCAAAAGCTTAAGAAATACTTTCTAACTGGTCCAGAAAACTTGCTGCTTCTAAGTCATTTATTTTTATTTTCTAGTAGTTATAAGCAAGACTATTTAGTTTTTACTATTGAAAACAGAAAGCCAAACATCTACATAGAGAATACCAGTGATAACTTAGCACAAGAATCAGCATAAAGGAGGTAACCCTCAAATACCAAGAAACCTGCCGTCCATTTTAACTGGACCACCGTGTCTCAGAACGGGCAAGAAAGGAAAAGTCTCTTAACTGCCAGTTCCTTCCCATCTCCTGCCTCTCCTCAGTCAACGTTTGACCCCTGAACTTCTGGGCTTGCCACCTAACCCCTCCAAACAGCTGCTGGGGATACAGCTTGTGCCACATACACCCTGCCCCATCACCTAAGCCTGGAAGGAGCAGGAGTGAAAGCTTCCATAAGTCTGGTCAGGTAGGAGGTCCTGATCAGGCTGGTCCTCACAGCAAAGGAAGCTAAGCGGCAGGTGGTTTTAGGAGGCGAAGACCTTGTCTCCTAGAAGATTGCTGCCAATTTACACCTCCCTAAAAGAGCATGCCTGAGCTGACTTCCTTGTCCTCTGCCAACAAGACTTCTAATTCAATCCATCAGATGAAAAGTAGTATACACTCTCTTATCTTGTATTTCTTGATTATTAGTGAGATCGAACATCTTTGACTATTTACTGGCATTTGCATTTCTTCTGGGAATGGCTTATTCTTATAAACTTCAGGTATAATTTCTCATCCTTCCATTAGGAGCCTATAATTAAACTACAGGATTCTGTTACTCTCAGTTCTGCCCTATTTCCTAAAGTTACTTGAGGTTACCCATAAATCAGATACTTAAGGTTATCAGTTAGCTTAAATACAGTACCATAAAATCATTGCCGGTTATTCTGTCCACAGCTATAACAGAAGAGGACAAGGAAAGAACATGACAATTTCCTTATCCCATTTTCCACAATTACATTTCACATGGTCAGGGAAACTTCAGCACATAAGAATAAAGTTTGCATTTCCATCCAGTTTCCAGAGATCCTCGAAATCTGGCCAGAATGCTTCAGTGTCAGTCAGAACAAAGACCTCTGCTTGCCATCGTCTCCGTCCCTAAGCCAATCAAGCTTCACTGCCAGTGTCCAGTTCAAATTTTCTTTTATCACTGTAGGGCTTTGATCATAAGATAACTATCGTCAATACAGAACCTGTTCCATACAAGGACAGGCACCAAGAAATTCAGACCCAAATTTGCGATAACATCTCTTTTTCCTCTTATGCTCCTTTTTCCTTTCAAGAATTACCCTGATTGTTTTTTTGATTTGATTTCTTTATTGCACCCAAGGGTCAATCCATCAACCCACTCTCTCCCCCTTTTCATCTTTGCCACACTCTGAACATTGAAAGACCAACAAACACATGAGAGCTTTTGACTGTAAAGCTGTAAAGTTAGTGATATTTTGGGTCTCAAATTAGAAATTGTGTCAAATAGCTGGAAGTCTTACTTCACACGCACTGTGATGTGAATAAAACTGCACAGCCTCCAGAAGATGGCTCCTCTCTAGCGAGACTGAAAACAATGTAGTATTCAGACAGTATTTTAAATCCAAGCCTTTGTAATATTTTTAAAAAATGAATGTATTTATTTTCAACTTGGTTAACAAAATCTAATTCACGCAGCTGACAGATTTGATACATATGGGGAAAAACTGTATTTTCCAACTCTAAATTAAAGGAATATGACATAGACTTAACTAAATCAGTCCTGTATGATTCAAGGTTTGCTATAGTGCAGCCACAAAAAGGAAATGTATTAACTTTTCCCTCTGAATAATTCCTCTATAATTTCGACCTAGTCATTTATTCAATACAGCCTACCATGTGCTATGTTATCACTCACTAATATCCCCAGCAGCACTAACATTGCATCCTATTTATTTTTTGGTAGCATATTAATAAAATTCTTGCCTCTGTTAGATATTATGGTTGGAATAATAAAAATAATTTATATTTGCATTACACTCCATAGTTTATAAACTCTTTTCTACATACATAATCTCAATGAATTATAATCTTTCTTCAACAACTTTAAAACACGACAATACGCTACAAATC
The DNA here is from genome assembly GCF_041296265.1 of Equus caballus. Taxonomy (NCBI): domain Eukaryota; kingdom Metazoa; phylum Chordata; class Mammalia; order Perissodactyla; family Equidae; genus Equus; species Equus caballus. Next base: position 15,148,745 of record NC_091688.1, read on the forward strand.
TCCAAAAGCAAATCATGTCACATATTATAAATAATATTTTTAACAATAAAAGATCAATAGACATATAAACAAATTAACTTGCCATTCCCTTTTTTACCTTGCTCCAAAAAAACTCCACATTAACACTGTTGGTTCATTTTCCCAATTCAAGCTTTTAAAAAATACATACTAAATTTCCCTATATTGTATTTCAATCAATTGGCTAAGCTGAGACTACAAGGTCATAAATAAAGTACCCGATCATAAATTTCTCAAAAGACATAAAATCAAAGACACCCAACACCTACAAATTAAATGCAAAAAACAAACTAAACAATGAAAAGGAATTGTTATATGAAATTCAAGTTGATCAGTTAACCAGTCTATTCTGAACAGACTTAGTCTTTACCCTCTGTACTGATATTAAGATTATAACCATGCACCAAATCATCTTGCTCTAGTCTTTCCATTTTATGTTTTCTTATAAATTATGGAGCTATGGGAAAAAAGTCAATCACCTTTCAGATGTTTGACTGCAAAAGCACTACTTAGAATAGCAATGATAGGAGTTATTTAAATACAGGACTCTGCATGAAATGAGGGTTATCTGTAAAAGAGCACACACTAAACTAGGGTATATATTACAACATTTCAATACCTAGATGATCTCAAGCCTCCCATGATTCTATATTTACACAGCTGACGAGGAACTCCAGTATACAGAAACTAAAAAAAAGAAAAAAAAAGGCCTAGAAAAGACAACAGCACAGTTTTTACTATTTCATACAAACCAATACTACAACCACAACATCTTATCATATCCAGGCAGTAAGAGGCCACTTTGCTTGTGCTCTCTATAAAATATACTTTAAAAGAATAGGTAAAGTTAATTGAATTGATTTTTAAAGCACATGATTGAAATGGCATTTAAAACTAAATGTCATTGCATGGAGATGGGTTAAAATACTTACCTGTTCAACTTCTTGTTAAAATAAACCCACTCCCTAAAAGCATTATTTGAATAGAAATATATCCTAAGTTTTCCAAAATTTCAGAGCTTTTTACATTAACCTACAAAAACAACTTAAAAAGAAATTTGGGACTTAAGAATGGTTGCCCTGTTCGTTTTGCAGTTGATATTTTCTGATTCCTAAATGATACAAATAATTGAAAATTAATCTGTCATCTTGGAAGGAAGGAGATAATTGACACTTCACTCTTTTCCAATAGGCATAAGGTAATAAAAAGGCTGTAGATTTTATCTAAGCATAAAAATGACCAAACAGAAAACAAGTGTGGTTGGTAGAGCAAATTATTCAAGATTCATGGTTTTCAGCCTCAGCAGAGGTTGATACCAATGTGTTTCCTCAAAAAACCTTTCTCGCACACGTGCATGCACGCACAGGCACACACACTTGTAAACACACAAAAAGTTTATATCTCTAATTACTAAATTTATGCATTTAATGATATTATTTCTGATGTGCTGAAATTTTAATAACTTATATATAGATAGGGCAAGGCCTGATCTGAGGGGTTCCAACTACAGTGTCAAACAAACCCTTCCTTTCAGTTAACATATTCTCGACTGGGGTCATTTGGGTACTAAATATGTTAACTCTTCATTACTTCATCATTCAGAGTTGATTTCTATGGTTAGGTGACACCTGGCAAAAAGCTAGACTATGAAAGAATGCTACACACCTCACTGATAGAAAAGAACGACTCATTGCATCAGAAGATGACAGCATCATGACTTAAGGCAGACTCAGCTCAAGCACCCCACCAGGCAACCCTGCAAACTCTGGATAAAGCCAAAGGAGGTTAGGGTTAGCCGTGATCTAAAGGGACACATCCCCAATTTAAATTTCCTTGGAAGACAGCACTAACACAAGGGTATATATGTCACCAATAATTGTAAAAAATCATAAAATCTTCTAATTCAGTTTTTTTAAGTCGTACTCCAATGAGAAAGTGACTGAACTGGATGATTTATGATTTTACATTGATCAGCAGAAATGCTACAGGAAGGAGGTAAAAACTAAGTGACTTGGTATCTTGAGTTTACTGGGAAAATGACATTCCAAAGTATGTCAATTCTTTACAAATTTCAGAAGATGACACATAATTAATCATTATTACTATAAGATTTCAGCGGGATTACAGCATTAGTTTATGCTAACTAATGCAGGCTGAAAAAGCTCAATAAATCTTAGCTGAACTGAATCTCAAAGGACAAATTAACATAGTCACCCCTAGTTTTACAACACAAATAGATCTGAAAAGAAAACAAAGACTATAGCTCTTGCAAGCATAGAAATCTGGTACAGTCCTAGAGTAATGAACAACAATATAGAATAATTCTATGCAATAAAACATACAGAAGAGAAATGCTCCATGGACTATAAAAAGGAACATGTAGAAAGACTACAAAGATTAAAACAGTGATAAAAAGTCAGCTATTGTACAAATATTAGACATTTTAAACATTCAATCTCCCAATCTAGAAAACTTGCACATGATCCAAATTTGGGGAGACAGGAAGGGAAATCAACTTTAAAACTTACCATTTAGGCTTATAATACAAAATTTTAATATCCCAAAATGTTAAGAATTAAAAAGCTTTTAAAAAGGAGATATAATAAATTGTCCAAGCATTTTTTTTCAAGTAAGCAACAGAGACAGGATTATCTGGGATGCAATGTTAATGCCATATGTAGACACAACTTTGCTATTTTTTAGGTTTTAATGTGTCTAGTTTCTTAGTAACACTGAATTCCCTTTGCTATAATTATTGATGTTAAACATTAAACAATAGCAGGTAGTATGAAGGAGATTTAAACATACACACACATAACAAATTAACAAACTATCACCACCAAAACAGAAGTTCTGGTTTCACTTGATTAAAATATTTCTATAAAAAATAATTTTATACCTGCATTAAAAAATTAATGTCTATATTGCGATCTGTTTATATATGCATCAACAGCTGTTCTCATACATACTAAAGATAAAATTCTGAAATTAGAAGATTCATTCCATGCTGAGATTTCTCTTCACTGTAAATCTAAATATAAAAGTAATATTTCTACATACTTCCAAAGACTAAATTCTTACCGACAACATTACGGAGACTTTGGTTTCAGAATAAAGAATAAACAGAAAGACTATTTTCCTACTATTTTACAATTTCCAATTTATTAATGTTTCTGTTAATATTCACTCATATCCAGTAAGAAATACAAGAAGAAATAACACTACGTTGTCAAGGAAGAGTACAAACCTATAAAGCCATCCTGAAATAAACTTGGTGTATATTTATCTTTAAAAAGTTATAAAAATGTGAGGCTGGCCCTGTGGCCGAGTGGTTGGGTTCACACGCTCCACTTCGGTGGCCCAGGGTTTCGCCGGTTTGGATCCCAGGTGCCAACATGGCACCACTTGGTAAGCCATGCTGTAGTAGGTGTCCCACATATAAAGTAGAGGAAGATGGGCACGGATGTTAGCTCACAGCCAGTCTTACTCACCAAAAAGAGGAAGATTGGCAGTGTATATTAGCTCAGAGCTAATCTTCCTCAAAAAAAAAAAAAAAAGAAATCATACAAAACCAGAACTAGACAACAAACTATATTATAAAAAATATATATATACACTTTTTGAGTATAGAACATATTAGAATAGAAATAATACATTCATTAAGTTTCTGATATATAATTTTACTGACTTTTCTACAACTGTATTTTTAAAATAAATAGGGAATAAAAAATTATCTTCCATTACTGGATTTCAAAAAATTAACAGATTTTCAGGCCCTACACTTAAAATGGCCCAGTGTTATAACTACTATATGATGAAAAAAATGCTATGATAAAACCTAATTATATGTTTAAAAGAGTAGGTGGGGCACTTAAAAAAACAAACATCTTCCCCAAGTATATTTTCTTTTTACTTAATTTAAAATTAAAGATTACTAGGAGTTCCACTAAAATTTTTTTCAAATATATCCAACATTTGACCTAAGGAGAAAGTGGAAACTGGACCACAACAACACTCATTTACTCTATCTAGGGCCTGCTAGAAGAAACGTCAGAACTCAGACCGTCATATACTAAAATCGGAACCCGGCTCCAAGACAGCCTAAGGCCACCAACACCAAGGAAACACTTTAAGTTTATCCCAGAGTAATTTTACACGAGATTTCTGATACAAAACTATGACATCATTATTTAAAGATGGAATGTGAGTCCTGAAAGCAATCATAAGTCTTGTTTAAGTTATACTAAATTATTTTTTTAATAAAGAATGAAGTTGTCACTCAAAGTTTTTGCATACACATTTACAGGTATATATATACACACATACTGCTTCCTTTCTTCAACTACCAAATATAACAGGAGAAAACTCAAGACAAGTAAACATGTGGAAGGAATGTGAAAATACCCAATGAATATATCAGATGAATATCTATCTGTCAATTCCCCTCTGAAGCTAACCAAAACATTACACATTTTTAACCACAAATAGAAACCACTGGATTAAACTGGCAAACACACACACATGAGCATTAGGAAAACCATATTTTCTAAATACTGTGCAGCCCTTAACAAAGTCAGTAAGGTAGACCATTTTACGTTTTTACTAATACACCACGCTTTTTTGTATCGAAATTAGCTGCATATGGAGGCTAATAAATTTGACCCAAAATACATTCAATCTTTGCTCCTAACAACAAAACATGTTATTAGAGCTCTGGTATTAGAACAAATGGTTTTTCAGTAGAAAAAATAATCTCTTTATAATTTTGGAACTAGATAAAATGCAGTTTCAATTACTAATTCCTAATTAATACTCAAGTCATTTTTTTTTGTTGTTAAAATAAATCTGAAATAACCCATTCCAAAAGGAACTATTCCTAGATGATTTCTTCTGCCATGGCTTTCATGTCATAATTCAATTAGTCTACTCAAATGTGTAATTGCTTTACTTACAAAGAAATATATCCTCTTCTATCACATAAATAAGAAAGTTTTAAGAATTCTTTTATAAAAGAAAATTTTAGTTACATGGGATAAATTTTCTCCAAATTCTCTAATAAATTTAGATTACCAAATCAAATTTATGTTGCTCATTTTTCTTAACTTACATGAATTGGACTTATATGAACTGAACTTATATGAATCTTTTCTCATTTTAGTTCTCATCTATTATTACATGGATACAACACTTTTGGATGTAAAGATAATGTTTTTTACTGAAAGTATACCTTATCTTTCATTAAAATATTATATTTTGATTTATTAAACGCAGCTAAAAATTTTAAATTTCTAACCTTGCAGCTATTGTGATGTGTCTCTATAAGGGAAACATAAATACAAAATAAGCACAACGTAAGTGTATTTATCTTCACGAAAAATCATAGTAACTTTAAACTGTGAAACACTGCCCTCTATAGTCCACTGAATTAAAAGACAATTCGATTTACCTAAATCATAACGATATAATCCAGCCAAGGAATTTTGAATTTTTCTGCCTTGTTCTTGAAGCAAAATTCTTCTGCTTTATACAGTTCTCTTTTCAAAAATAAGTTTATCCTAGAGAAATGCCTATTTCAAATATTCTTCAACCTCCTTTAAAGTCTCTCCTCTCCTTCTGGCTCACCTAAAACTCAATTTGCAGTTAAATATGGCATTAGTTTCATAAAGTTAATTCTACATAAAGAATACAGTATTTAACTTAATTAATCCAACCCAATTAATCCAGAGAGAACATATCTAAGAAAACATGGACACAACTCATATAAAAAAGGAACAAAGAGAGTGAATTCAGAATTCAATCTATACAAGGTTTTAACCTGATTTTCTTTTAACTTGGCACTATTATAATTGGGAAAGCTATATAAAGCAAAAACAAGCAGAAGTATAGCACACTCAGGTATTAGGGTAATCTAGCCAAACTGTATTTTTGAATATATGGACTCAAACTCTTCATCAACCCTCCCCCTGCACCAACACAAGACAACTGCTAGATCAGTTCAACGTTATTGATCATCTTCTGTTTCAGATATTGTGCTGGTGCAGGGAATATAAATATGGATAAGCTATAATCTTAATTCTGGAAAAGTTTACAGTGTAATGGAAGAGACAGATAACTTCAATTCAAAGGGCAAGTACGATGAAAGCACGGACCACAGAGAACAGGCACTTTGCCCATCTCAGTATCAGTATGGTTCAAGGAACAGGGACGATTCCTAGAGGTGAAAATATCCTCAACTTAGTCTTCAAGGATGAGCATAAATTAATCTAGTAAAGAGAGAGGGTTTTCCAGACAGAGAAATCAACTTAACTAGATCAGAAGCTGTGAAACAGCAAGAAGTAAGGCAGTAGATACTGACATCCGTGCTTCAAAATAACATGTGGGCCATAAAAACAACAAAAAAAGAAGCCAGGACCTTACCCCAGGAAGTTTTAAGTAAATCTGGGATGAAGCTTGAGCATTTCTATTTTCAAAGCTCCCTACATGGGATTCTGATGCATAGCCAGGATGGTGAAATGATACCCTAAGGAAATATAAGCAGTCTGATAGCACTGCAACTTGAAGGTGGAGGAGGGGAAGGAGGGGAGTTTGAAGTATGGATATGAACCAGATTACGGTGGAACATGTAGAACATACTAATTTAGCCTAAATTTGTAAAAGGGAATCACTTTTAAACTGGCAAAACATGGTCAGATACGCATTTCAGATAAGCCATTTTAGAAGCAATGTGAAGGACAGAACTGAGTGGGACCAAACTCAAAATAAGGAGAACACAAAGGAGCTTTGCAACAGCCTAGTCAAGAGGTGATGGTGTACTGAGAGAAAGGTAGTACGGATGGAAAGAAAGTGATGGATGCAAAATATTTAGAAGGTAATTTAATTGTTTCTCACTTGAATAAACTAGGTATACAGCAGTGCCATTAAATAAGATAGGGAATAAAACAGGAACACACGTGAGGGCAGGTGAGGAGGATAAAGAGCTGACGAGTTCTATCTTGGACTTTTGAGTCTGAAGGGCCACTGCAACACTAAAGCAGAAATGCTCAGCAAATATTTCGACACATGAACCAAAAACAACATCAAAAAAGTAGAGCCCCTCAAGTTGAATCCAGCTCGTAGATGTGTTTGATTTGGCTCATATTGTGTTGAACTTTTTTTTTAAACCTCATTTAAAAATCACGAGATTTCACATAAAAACCTACAGTCCATATCCGATCTGGCCATACTGGGCACTCAGCAATAACCAGCTGCAGCTAAGGTCCAAATGCCCTGTTTAAATAGGGCATGCACTTCCCTGTAAGCCACAATCCCTACGACTATGCGTAAATTCCAACCCACTTCATTCACTTATGTTAATGGCCTGGCCTCTGCAGGCATTTCACCTTTTTAAAATCTATTTTGCGACCCTGGTCTAAAAACCCTGAGCCCCGATGAAGATCACAGAAAAGGTCAGGGCTAAAAAATAAATTTAGAATCAGCATAGGCTTTAGTTAAAAATGCAACAATAGTAGGGAGAAACATCAACATAGGCTGAATCCTTGGGCAAAACAGTATTTACTCATGCAGACTCTGTGCTTTATGATACTCCTATCACGTTAAAAGTGGCCTCTGCCACATTCAAATCTTAATTCAAAATTCACTTTCCCCATGTGTGTATGTTTTAATCTCTTCAGCGACATTGTTAGTCCTTACCCATAAATGCTGAGTTTTCTCCTAATTTTTAGGGTAGTTTGTTCAGGAATTAAAATAGCATCCTGCATATTTCATGCTCTAAAAATGCCAGCTGAAATAAATAAAGTAATCCCCTAACACTGAACATAAGTTATGCCCTGAATCTTGAAGAAACAAGAGAGGAGCCAGAAGTGGGCTGGAAATACATACTCAGAGAGAAACATAAAAGAATTAGTTACTTGAGAAGGAAATCAGAATAACCTAAGGACAGCCTGGTAGGTACCTTCTAAGGCATTGTTCTGTGCTAAACATCGCAGGCAGTATGGTTGGGATGAAAAGATGAACCCAACATGGTCCTCAGCTTTGAGGAGCCTCTGGGACAGATGCAGACTATCAAGTATAAAGGTTAGATGCAGTTCTCTCTGAGACGAGAGTTTTAATACATGAGAAAAGGTAACAATCATTCTCTAGCATAAGGCAGCTAGAGAAAAGAAACCCAATTCAATACCAATGCCTGATAGTCGACAAAAATTAAATATGAATGATGAGGGAAAAAATCAAAGAAGATAAAGTTTTGGCAAAAATAAACATATCTGGGGGCCGGCCCTGAGGCCTAATGGTTAAGGTCAGTGTGCTCCGCTTCAGCTAGGGTTTGGTTCCCAGGCATGGACCTACGCCACTCATCAGTGGCCACGCTGTGGTGGTGACCCACATACAAAATGGAGGAAGATAGGCACAGATGTTAGCTCAGCACGCATTTTCCTCAGCAAAAAGCCACACATCTGCCTAATTATTTTTTTAAATATAAATTTCAAAAGTGATGACTACCTTTATAGGTAAGTACACTATATTTAAGAAATTTATGTACTCTGATGTTCAATGAAATTTTATAGGTAAAAGATAAGGACATGACACTATAAAAAACCACAGATAATAGGCAAGTTTTGCGAAAGGCTAGATGGCTACTGGACAGCTTGATAACCACTATTTGGCTATCAGAACAAAAGAGAGCAGAATGTCAGCTCCCCCAGCTATGCTATTTACCTTCAGGGACATCACACAAATATAATACAATGGATGCTGGTTCAAGAGTCATCAGACCAGTAAGGTGAAGAGAAACAGTTACTAATAAGATTCCAAGTAAACAAAAGTTTTAAAGATCTAAAGAATCAAAAAAAAACGGCAAGAGACTAGACAGTTAATGAGAACCAAGGTATTAACAATACTATTGAAACACAGAGAAAGCCCTAGAAATTCCTGAGAATAAAATCCTATCTTATTTATAATGACCTTTGCTCCCTCTGGTGGTCACAAGAGGTTTTACCAGGTGTGAGAAGAAATGGAGGTACAGGGCAGACAAGTGAAACTGCAGGAACCATACAGACTAACCTTCATCTATATGTCAGACAAGTAAGTGCTCAGTTTACAGAGAACACTTTTCTAAAGAAAGAATTTAGAGTTTAGTGTTACAGAGGCAGCAATGCAGAACTACAGAAACATCACAGGGGGATAGATACTTCTAGGAAATAGAACTGAATGAGTATGATGTATGAGGCAGGGAACTTCATGGAGTTTTATTTCACACTCTTTCCATACTGTCTGCATTTTTATTTCCATACGCCTGTATTACTTTCATTAAAATATTATTAGACAATGTAAAAGAATACCTATCTCTTTTTACAAGTTTACAATCGAAGAGAATACTTCCCTTCTCATTCAGAGCAAAAGCCATAATCCTTATAACAGACTATTCCATGTGCCCCACCCTATCTCATTTCCTATTTCTCTGCCCCACATTCCCACAGACCCACTCAGTCCTCCTCACAGTTTCCAGAGCACGCCAGGCATGATGCTGCCTTGGGGACTCACACTGGCTGTTCCTTCTATACAGGATACTCTTCCCTAGATAACCGCATGACTCACTCTTTCACTCCTTCAAATCGATGCTCAGTGTCACGTTCTCAGTGAGCCTTCCTTGACCATCTTATTTAAAATTGTAACCCCAGGTCCTATACACCCTATTCTTATCCCCTGCTTTCTTTCCATAGCAACAGTCACCCTCTAATGCCCTATATTTACTTCTTTGTTTTATGACTTATGCCTGCCAGATGGTCAGCTCCCTGAGAGCAGGGATGGTTCTCCTGCGCTCTCTGCTGTGTCCCAGCCCCTAGAGCTATAGCTTGTGCACAATTAATGAGTTGAATGAATATCAATAATACTCTAACAGATGTCCAAAAAAAGTACAAAACATCTCATTTTATATTTGGCTCAACATGAAACAGTAATCTATCACAAATTAGGATAAAACCTTGATTATATATTTAAAACACATGACATTAGTCTTTTAAGTGAGATGTACAGAGATCATTAATGTGCTTTTTTTCCCTAATGCGTAGGGCCAACAGATACCAAATAAGCTCAAATGAAATCATTCTGCTATTAGTACTCAAAACTCTTTACAGAGGACCCAAAAGAAATAGTAGTCATCACACTATGCACTTTGAAACAAGAATCTTCTCAAAAGGGCCATAGAAAATATCAAGTATTAGCTAGGAATTATGGGAAAACATCTAAAACTTTATTTTGGAAAATGTCTTCTTCTAGAACTGTTAATATATTCATCAAAAACTAAAAATAAAACTCCCATATGATCCAGCAATCCCACTTCTGGGTTTATATCCAAAGGGAAATGAAAACACAATTTTGAAGAGAGAGCTACACAGCATTGGAGCATTATTCACAATAGCCAAGATATGGAAACAACCTAAGAGTCTGTCAACAAATGAATGGATAAAGAAGACATGGTACACATATACAATGGAATGTTATTCAGCCATGAGAAAGAAGGAAATCTTGCCATTTACAACAACATGAAAGGACCTCGACGGCATTACGCTAAGTAAAACAAGTCAGATAGAGAAAGACAAATACTATATATCACTTACATGTGGAATCTAAACAAGCCAAACTCTAGATAGCAGACTGGTGCTTACCAGGGGCTTGAGGAGTGGGGTGGGGGGGGGGGGTGGGGAAGGAAAACAGTCAAAGCATACAAACTTCCAGTTATAAGATGAATAAGTTCTGGGGATCTAATGTACAGCATGGTAGTTGTAGTTATTAATATGGTATTAGATACTGGAAAGTTGCTAAGAGGGCCAGCCCCCTGGCTGAGTGGTTAAATTCGCGTGCTCTGCTTTGGAGGCCCAGGGTTTCACAGGTTTGGATCCTGGGTGCTGACCTAGCACCGCTCATCAAGCCAAGCTGAGGCAGCATCCTACATCGCACAAACAGAAGGACCTACAACTAGAATGTACAACTACGTACTGGGGGGCTTTGGGGTGAAGCAGCAAAAAAAAAAAAAAGATTGGCAACAGATGTTAGCTCAGATGCCAGTCTTTAGAAGAAAAAAAAGTTGCTAAAAGAGTAGATTTTAAATGCTCTCACCACAAAAAAGAAACAATAATTATATGATGTGATAAATGTGTTAACTAATGCTGGTAATCATTTTGCAATATATAAATGTATCAAATCAAATCAACAGGTTGTACACAAACTTATACAATGCTATATGTCAATTACATCTCAATAAAGCTGGGGGAAAAACGTTAAGAAGAGGTTTCAGGTGGGCCCTAAATCCAATGACGGGTGTCTATCTAAGAGGAAGGAGAGGGAGATTCGGATCCAGAGACACAGGGAAGAAGGCCATGTGAAGACAGAGACATGGAGTTATGCTGCCAGAAGCTGGCAGAGGCAGGGAAGGATTCTTCTCCAGAGCCTTCAAAGAGAGCTTGGCTCTGCTGACACCTTGATTTCAGATCTCTAGCCTCCAGCACTGTGAGAGAGTACATTTCTATTGTTTTAAACTACAAAGCACCGGTTTGTGGTACTTTGCTATGACAACCCTAGGAAACTAATACAGCCTGAAACATCTTGTCCCAGAAAGTAAGAAAATGCTCAAAGAATGATGGGGACATGTCAAAAGGACACAGGAGCTATCTTAAAGGGGCTCCCAATGGCCAAATAAAAAATAATGATATAATGGATTATAACCCATTGAATAAAATAGAAACCCGTGAGTATATACTGATATAAATACATCAATGCTGGGAGAAGCAGTCCACTGTAAGCTCTGAGGATCCTTACCCTTTTTATTCAGTACGCCCGGCTCTGACCACTCTTTACCTGGGCCATTTCTCAGGGTTGTGTGTGCAGCAAGCCACCTTCAGGATGAGGTAATGTCTTCCCAACCCCTGACAAAGAGCAGGCTTGCTTCCACCTGCTATAAAAGTGGTTAGTCCCAAAAGCTCAATGCTCCTTCCCTATAGCACACCCCACTGCATATGCAGGAATCCATCTAGGCCCACCTGCATCATCCCTCTGGGACTTGGGGGACATGAGAAACTGATGCAAATCAAATGAAACTCATGCAGTTTGCCATGCCATGAATAATAAAGTCCTTTGGCTCAGACCCAGGAGTCTTGTACTTCTGCCAGCATCTAAGAAACAGTAACAGATCAACTTATTAGCCTGCAAGTAGGGTACAATCCTAGACCTTTCACAGTTGTTGACAATGAATAAATAAATAAATGAGGGAGAAGAGAAAGCCTATCTTTACAGTGGAATGACAAATAATAAATATAGAAGAAATGATAGAGTTAGAAAATCATTAATAGGTGGTAAAACTAGTGGGTGAAATCTGATTAGGAAAAGGATATTTACATAGTCTCAAAGTATCTCCCCACAAATTGCTCATTAACTACAAAGAGAAAAATAAGAATTTTACAGTAGAGAAATCTGGCAGACACCACCTTAAGCAAGTGATCAAAGTTAACCAATACTGGGACAAAGAGACATCATGTATCTCCTGATATAATACACTGAGAAGCATACAGTTCTGTGATACTCCTCCTAAAAATGTACAATCTGAATCTAATTATAAGGAAACATCAGACAAACTCACACTGAAGGATGTTCTACAAAATAATTGGCCTATATTCTTCAAAAATATCATGGTGAAGAAAGAAACAGAAAGGCTGAGGAACTGTTCCAGATTAAAGGAGACTAAAGAGACATGACAACTAAATGCAGTTCATGATCCAGGATTGGATGACGGATCAGAACTTTAAAAAATAACTACGAAGGACATTTTTTAGATAAGTGATAAATTTGAATATGGACTATGGATTTGACAATAATATTCACTCAATGTTAATATTCCTGATTTTGAGAAAAGAGAATCATTGTACACTGTTGGTAGAACGAAAATCGATACAGCCATTATGGGAAACAGTATGGAGGTTCCTCAGAATATTAAAAGTAGAACTCTCATATGATCCAGCAATCCCACTTCTGGGTATACATCTAAAGGAAATGAAATCAGAACCTCGAAGAGATTTCTGCACTCCCATGTTCATTACAGCATTATTCACAACAGCCAACATATGGAAACCTGTGTCCATCTATAGATGAATAGATAAATAATATGTGGTATATATATACAACAGAATATTATTCAGCCATGAGAAAGAAGGAAATCCTGCTATTTGTGACAATATGGATGAACCTAGAAGATATTATGCTAAATGAAAGAAGGCAGACAGAGAAAGACAAATATTACATTACCTCACTTACATATGGAATCTAAAAAATTAAAAAGTCAAACTCATAGAAACAGAGAGTAGGATGAAATTTACCAAGCACTGGTGGTGGGATGTGGAGATGTCGGTCAAGGGGTACCAAGTTACAGTTACGTAGGATGAATAAATCCAGAGATCTAACATACAGGTATGGTGACTACAATTAATAATACTGTATTCAATACTGGAAATATGCTGAGAGAGTAAATATCAGGTGCTCTAACCACAAAAAAAGTGGTAACTATGTAAGGAGATGATATATTAATGAGCCTGACTATAGTAATCATCTTATTATGTATATGTATATCGAATCATCATGATGTACACCTTAAATATATACAGTTTTTATTAAAAAAAATAAATATATATATAATGCCCCGCAGGGACTCTGAGCCCCTTTGAGGGGTTCTAAAAAAGAATTTCAAAAGAATTCATGACACCAAAAAAAAAATTCCCATTTTTGATAATTACGGTGTAATTATATAAGAAAAGAGCCTTACTTCTTAAGAAGTATTGAAGTATTTAGTGGTAAAGGAACATGTCTCCAACTTACCTAAAATGGCTCAGAAAAAATTTATTTTTATATTTGTTTATATGTGTGTGTGTGTGTAGAGAATGCTAAAGCAAATGTAAACTGGTGTATCTAGATAAAGGCCATCCAGAAATTCCTGTACTACTCTTGAAACTTAAAAAATCCTATCAGAATATATTAGTGAATAATAATGTATTGTGTACTTGAAATTTGCTAAGAGAGTAGATCCCAGATGTTCTCACCACAAAAAACAAAAACATGGTAACAATGGGAAGGGATGGATAGTTGAATGGTTTGTGATAATCATGCCACAATGTATACATATATCAAATATCAAAACATCACGTTGTACACCTTAAATATATACAATTCTTATTTGTCAAAAAAAAAATAAAAATAGGGGCCAGCCCCATGGCCTAGTGGTTAAGTTCAGCACGCTCTGCTTCAGCCACCTGGGTTTGATTCCCAGGCGAGGACTTACACTACTTGTTGGCAGCCATGCTGTGGCAGTGACCCACATACAAAATAGAGGAAGACTGGCAGAGATGTTAGCTCAGGGCGAATCTTCTTCAGAAGAAAAAAATAATAAAAATAAATTATACTAAAATAAAAACTCACCCTCCACCTCACCCAAAATAACAAAATAAGTAAAGGCAAAAGAATTGCCTTGTTTATATTAGACACTGAACAAAACATTCTTGAAATAAGATGAAACATGACAGCAAATACAGTCAAAGGGTTGCATTTTAAAGCATTGTTCATTTTATACCTCAAGGTTTGATTTAAAAAGTCACCACCTTTACTTGAATTTTTAATACATATACATACATATAAGTTTACATGTTATATATATAATAATATATTTTAATATGGACTATGGATATATATCTAAAATGTCAGCTATAGAACAGATAGCAGAGTGGTTAGAGTGGGGCTCTGGACTCATAAGGACAGGTCCAGATTCCAGGACCATCATTTATTAGCTGCCTAATCTTAGGCAGGTACTAAACCTCTCTATGCCTGAATTTTCTCATTTTTAAAATGCAGCCAATAATAGCTTCTAATTCTTAAGATTCTTATGAAGATTTCACAGAATAAAACGTGTAAAGAGCTTACACATTCAGCACATAGAAACAAATATCAAAGAAAATGATTCTTTAACCTAAAAGATAATGAACTGAATACCAAATCTCTTGAGATTGAGGTTATGACCTGCCCCATACCAGTAAAAACAAGGGGAAAAAAAGCTATGAGTCAAAGGGGACCAGCTCAGTGTTTAAACTAAAAATTAAAATGTAAATGAAACATAAAATTCCTCTTTACAACTAGATTATGATGTTAAAATATTTTTAGAACAATGTATTAAAGAATGATCTTGATTTGAAAGTGCCTTTGGTTCTGTTTAATTTACTCAAGTTTACGTTCAATAGGTGAGATTTAGATATTTTTTTAAAGCATCCTTAATGCCTGTTTGGATTTCCATAAAGAAGAACTACCTAACGCATGGACTCTGCAATTTGCAGAGTCACAGTTAATAGAATTTTATTTAGTAATTAAGGTATTGAAGGCAAGAAATCATAAATTCTGTCATGTATCAGAAGTCATAAACTCGAATGCCTACATAGGCCAGGTAGCGGAAACGGTCAGGTGTAAATCAACAGGGAAGACCTGAGACCACCGTGACTGGATCTGGAGAGGGAGTACTCCCCTACAGGCATTCAAATTCAAGTTCTGTTTTATTTTTTAAACCTTGCACCATAGGTGTTCAGGCTGAGTTCAGTTCAGAGGGGCACCTGTTTTGACCACTGAATTTCAGATTTTAAGTCCTTGAGATATTTATGATATATATTTGTATGCAAACGATGTTTTATAAAAGATATTAACAAAATAGAATCTTTCTGAGAATGAATACTTATGCACACCAAAAACATCAGGAAATGTTTCAATGACTTCCAAAAGACAGTCATATCATTAAAGATGTCCTAAGTTGGGTCTCTCTCTCTCTTTGTACGCATAATTAAGACATACTTTATACGTCAGAAATATATAACCTTTAAGTTTCCTTACAACTCTGACATTTTAAGATTCCATGATTGATGGAACAAAATTCTTTCATACTGTAATAAATACGTACCTATGAACTAATTTAACTATTACAAAAAAACCATTAAAAATTGTTGAATTCTGGGGCTGGCCCCGTGGCCGAGTGGTCAAGTTTGCGCGCTCCGCAGCAGGCGGCCCAGTGTTTCGTTGGTTCGAGTCCTGGGCGTGGACCTGGCACTGCTCATCAAACCACGCTGAGGCAGCGTCCCACATGCCACAACTGGAAGGACCCACAACAAAGAATATAC
Source organism: Equus caballus (assembly GCF_041296265.1). NCBI lineage: Eukaryota > Metazoa > Chordata > Mammalia > Perissodactyla > Equidae > Equus > Equus caballus. Next base: position 15,164,950 of record NC_091688.1, read on the forward strand.
AACTGTGTATTGGGGGGCTTTGGGGAGGAAAAGGAAAAAAATAAAATCTTAAAAAAAAAAATTGTTGAATTCATTCACACTGAAACATTTGGCTTAAATATTTTTTTGAGGAAGATTAGCCCTGAGCTAACTACTGCCAGTCCTCCTCTTTTTTGCTAAGAAAGCCTGGCCCTGAGCTAACATCCGTGCCCATCTTCCTCTACTTTATATGTGGGACGCCTACCACAGCATGGTGTGCCAAGCAATGCCATGTCCGTACCCAGGATCCAAACCGGTGAACCCTGGGCCGCCGAGAAGCGGAACGTGTGAATTTAACCGCTGCGCCACCAGTCTGGCCCCAGCAACTTTCATTTTTGACATGGTACCAAAGCAGCCTGTTATCTCACTGAAACACCTGTCAACAAGTTTTTTAAAAACTTTTCAAATAAAATAGCAACCCTGCCTTTATTAAACTCTTTCCAGATGTTCTCCAATAAGCATACTAGAAAAAGAGGGTACGTTAAGTGAATAATATCCAATGACCCCAAAATCCAAAGTAATCTCTCCTTCCACTGGATGCCCTAGACTTGTGTTATTATTGTTTTATCCTACTATATTTTGGTATGGTTTATCTTCTCTGATATACTTTAAACTACATTAGGGCAAAAAGCATGTCTTGTTCATATTTTACCCCATCAATAAGCATTTTGTGTTTGCACAGAAGGTGCTCATAAAGAAAAATCCAAAAGAAACCTACCATTTCTCAAGATAATGATGCTCTCACGTTAAACTCTTTTGAATTCTAAAATAGTTTTTTCATGATGAAAATTATTATGCTTTTATTTAAACATTCTCTACAATTCAGAGAAGTTCTCAGGATCCGTAGCTGGTTATGTCAGTATTTAAGCAATCATATTTTTAGAAAGATAAATACTGCAATAACTTTATAATCTTTTGATTTGAGAAAATATAACTTGAAGAATCTTACTTAAGCCTAAGCTGAGTTTTAAACATTTATTTGAGAGAAAGATGATACGTTTTTGGAAAGTATTCTTTACAATCATTGAGTCTTACCTGAGGATTCCACCCTGGATCTAATTTCTTAACCGCTGCGATATACTCCTGCATCGCTTGGCTGGGGCTCGAATCGCCAAGGGCTTTCCAGGCTTCCCTATAGAACAGAATACCCAAAATGACCTATCATTAACTACAAACAGCATATTTCTTTGTATGACTAAAAAAACCTGACATACACATTTTAAGGGTGTGGGGATACAGATATAATAAGTCTTGGACGAGTAGCCCTCTTTTTTTACATCTATGTTGGTCTACAGCAATAAAGTCCTTATCGTCTCACCAAAGGAGCTTTTTTAGACTTTTTTTCCTAATCACCCACCCTCATGAAATTTTAATAACATATATATTACATATCTGTTGAATTTGGGAAGACAATGAACTCACAGTATTATCTAAGATTTTATAACTCCCCAAAACCCAACTTTCAGCGTGGTTGAGAACAGACCAAGAAAAGCAGTTCCCATCTTACGAATTAACTGTGCTCATGGCATTTTGGTAATATGGAAATCAACCATCACACAGAACAATATTCCCTGGGAAAACACTTCAAATGTCTTATTTAGGATGTAAGAAACACACCTTCCCCTTCTGCTATCTCATCTACAAGCTGTTAGTAATGGATCCTGAGTCCTCAGGGAGGGAGTTCAAAAGTGAGGGTGGAGTGGTGAGAGCAGAGAGAAGAATACTAACGAGTAAGAAGGTAGAGACTTCCCGCAGTGTAAATACTAAGAGTAACATTTCAGTCCTGAGCCTGTTTCTGAGTCAGTCTTTTCTTCTCTTCTGCAAGATGCAAGGAGAGGCTCCTGTTGGGTTTTTCCCTGCCCATTCTTTCTACTTCCAACCAGGAAGCAGATCCACTGATCCAGTGTAAAACAGACCTCAGTCCCAGTTTCTTCACTACCCTCCTCCTCCTATGAGGAATATAACATCTTTCTGAGGTTTTCTAAATTTATATTTACTGAATCTCTTGACAGTTACTTGTATATATCCTAACACTTTACCCCTTTTCCAAACAGAGGAAATTTAACATCAAAACTATTATCTAAGTATCTAGACAATATTCAGATTTCCCTGATTTCCCAATAATGTCCTTTCTAGCTTCCTTCTCCCAGACCAGGGGCCAAACAAGATTCACACACAGCACTGAGTTTCATGTACCTTTAGCCCTTTTTTGTCATCCATGATATTGGTTTTTTTTAAGAGTCCAAACCAATTGTTTTATAAAATATCCCTTAATTTAGATTTGTCTGATTGTTTTCTCACTTACAGAATGTTCCTGCCAAAAATGATTAATCATGATTAGAACGAGGTAAACACCTTGGCAGGAAGCAGCAGACAGGTGACACGCCCTTTACGAGGCTCCACTTCAGGGGCACGTGGCATCAGTTTGTCCCACCATCAATGAGAACACTGAGGACTTGGCAAAAGCAGTATCTCCCATTTTCTTCTTTGTAATTAACAAGTAAACCGTGCGTCAGACTGTGTAAACATTGCTTCCCATTTAACAGTTTTAGCACCCATTGATTCTTGCCTGAATTATTACTACAGTGTAAAAATCTAAACTTTTTTAAATTGCTGAAAAAACAGGCAAGCACAGGAAAAAAATAATGAAGTTAGGAAATAAATTAAAACAAAAAACTCACAGTAAAAGTTCCATCAGGTATTCTCCACAACAGTAATTAAATGCCCGAGAACTATCTGTTATCACCAGCAAAGAGAGCTCGCCCCACAATGGAAACCAAAGCCCGGCTTCCTTCACGGAGCGCGCCCCACGCACACGAAACATCAGCGGAACTACACCGAGAGCTTAAGGACATAACCGATTTACATCCGGGTTCAAGCTCTGCGTCTCCTTACAGCCGGGTAACAAGCAGTTCCCAGACAGCTCGTCCGGGGGCCGCACTGTGAGCAACACTGCTCTAGAGTGTGAAGATAGGATCCATTTTCAGCATCGCTTCTATACTTTTAATTCCAGGGCTGACACTCCTAAGTCCTTCCTTCTAAACCTAAGGTTCCCTACTGTATGCAATTTCTCTTTTTCACTTAGACAAGCTAAGAGGAAATAAGGCCTCAAATGATAAAAGGGAACCTCTGAATTATAAGTAAAAAAATTGGAAGGGCATAATCTTTTTATGTATTCAGGAAAGAAGTGGACTCAGTATCTGTTTTTTTCCCCTCCTCTCAAGCGGTTATTATAAGTACTTCTTTACGGTGGTGTGGGTGGGGCAAGGAACAGAAGAGCATCAGAGCCGAGAAGATAAAATTGGGGCAGCGAGAAGAGCGCAAAGTGGGGGTTTACCCTGCTCTCCTCCCTTCAAATCCTCCTGGCCTTCTTCCAAAGACCCCTCCAGAGGGGAAATGTGGTGACCCATGAGGGGCCGAACGACAGGAAAGGAGAATCTCAAGCAACAGCTCTTACGGTCACTCTCCAGGAAGTTATACGTACGTAAGGAACGCACGTCATTGTGAACTACTTATGCACTAACATCATGGCAGAAGAATCCTTTAGGAGACTTAGCTAAAAGCGGATTCTTTTAATCTCTCTCCCAATTGCCTGTCATTAGCACAGTCTACAGCAGAGAGATTAATATAAAAATAATTCTTTAATCTGCTCACTACTTTCTAATTCCTAAACACCTAAATCATTTCCAGCGACCTCATTAGATTCCAAGAATTTCTTACCATTTTTGCTTCCCTTCAAAATCAAAGAAGCCTGGTTTAGGAGTATTGCAATTTCCAACTTTGACCTAAATGAAGGGGAGGAAAATCAAGAACTTATTTTTCAAAGAAATGCCAGAGAAACTTTTTATTTTCAAATTTATTAGGTATACTTAGTAACCATAGGTTAGAAAATATTTGCATCTATATAGAAAAACAAAATTTAACATTCTTTGCAAAAGCAAACAAACTTTAAATATAGGCTGCTTTCGCTTACTGCATAAAACAACTGTTATCTAATACTGTAACACATTAAAAAGTATGGGTGACAAAACACTTGCATTCCTACATTAGAAACTATTATATAAGACAAATTATAAACACAGATTATGCAATCCTTATTACCATTTATAATATAGAAGAATTTTTAAACGTGCAATAAACGAGCTTTAAAGTACAGTTTATCAGAATCCATGATATTGTTTATTTACGCTGATTCTCATAACTCTATCAGCATTTTATATCTCCCAAATTCCAGGATAAAGCACACTACTCTTAAAGTGCCCCATTATGAAACTAATCAATATAAATTTAGATGCTGAAAGCCGTGCAAAAAAATTTCAAGGGTTTCTCAACAAAAATACAAATTCTAAATATTCCACAATCTTCTCCTCTTTGTGGCCAACACTTACTTTTAACCCTCAAATAACATTTGTAGTTAAATTATACAGTAATTATTTTCATTGTGTATAAGCATAAATGAAACTCACACAGTGCCGAATTCACCACATGGCCCATTCCCACTACCAGAAGCACCTGCGCTTCTGATGGGCTCCCCCAGCACTCGCTCTGTCTCTCTTGAGAGCACTTTCCACTTTCACCTTGTGTTAGAAAGTTTTGTGTAAAGCCTCACCTTTCTGTTAGAACACAGCCTCTAAGAAACCATTCTTAACTCACTCATCACACCTAATACAGTGTCTGACGTTAGGTAGTAAAAAATGTTTGTGGAATATAGAATGAATGTCAGGGACGTGTTCAGCAAAAAACCTATTTTCCCTAATGCTCAATCCCAGAGTCTGACCCCAATCTACTGCTCAGTAACCTTCCCACTACCTCCTATTACTCTGACACAGTTGAATTTTGCTAAAATCAAACAGATGCTCTACTCACTGCCTGGGGAATTTTTATTCTGAGTTTTGCTCATGTTACTCCCCTCACTTGAAAAACCTTCTTCGTCCCTCAGTTTCTCAAAATGCTACACCTCCTTTCAGTCCCACTCAAGGTTCAGACTCTAAGAACCCTTCGGTCTAGAACGAGCTCATTTATCTCTGAATTCGTAACAATTATCTCTATCACTTGCTTAGCAGTTAATCACATGGTCCTCTGGTCATTATTAAAATGCACATTTATACATAAGCAGCCCTGTTATGATAGGACAGAGGGAAGAAAGAGCGAGAGAGCAGGAGCTGCATTTCTTGAAGAATCGCCATAAACCCAAAGCTTCACATATGTGATGTCAGACGAGCCACACAACAATCCTGTTAGGTTTGCCATTACGAACTCATTTCATAAATGTGTATAGAAAAGCTGAGTAAGGTTGTCACAGCTCACACATTAGTAAATACTGAACTAGTAGTCAGGATTTGAATCCAGGACTGTCTAAAGTCTAACATTCCTTTACTATAGCACTCTGTTCTACATGCTATATAGAATCCAGGCTTCAGTTCTGGCATCTCTAAAATCACTTGAACTACTGGATTGTTAGAAATATGAAATGAGAGAACAGATTGGTGGTTACCAGGGGGAATGGGGGAGCGGGAGGGTGAAGAGTAAAAGGGCACATGTGTACAGTGACGGATGTTAATTAGATTTTGGGTGGTGAACACAATGTAGTCTTCACAAAAAAAAAAGAAATATGAAATGAAATCAACTATTAGACATCATTAAAAGAGTAGTTATTATTATTTTTGTTTTTTATCCAGATACCAGCCAGTGGCAGAAACAAATACTAATATCTACCCTCCATTTCTCCTACAGTAATAGAAGTCTCAGCCAGACACGGTTATCTAGCTAAACAGTACATGTGGCCGTGCCACTTCCGCCCAGATTCAGGGGACCGGATGTGTGTGAAATGATATAAATATGTTCCTTAAGAAGAAAGGGGGGCTTGTCCTTCCCTGTCCCTTTGCCTTGGCCAGAATATGCATGTGGTGATGGTGAGCCACCCCCAGCCATGGAAAGAGGATCTTAGGGCAGCAGTTCTCAACTCTTTGGTCTCGTGATCCCTTTACACTCTTAGAAATTGAGGACCCCAAAGAGCTTTTGTTTATGTGAGTTATATCCATAGATGTTTGCCACATTAGAAATTAAAAGACGTCTTAAAAATATGTATTAATCCATTAATAAACTCATTACATGTTAAATAAAATTTTATGAAAAATAACTACATATTCTAAAGCAAAAAAAATTTAGTGAGAAAAGTGACAGTTTTACATTTTGCAAATCTCTTTCATGTCCGCCTTAATAGAAGGCAGTTGTATTCTCATATCCACTTCTGCATTCAATCTATTGCAATATGTTGTTTTGGTTGAAGCAGATGAAGAAAATTCGGCTTCACAGAGATACGTTGTTAGAAAAGAAAGAAGCATTTTAGCAGTGTTTTCAGATAATTGTGGGATTTCTCTTTGATCCCACACCAACACTCAACAAGTGGCAGTTTCTTTAAGGTTAGTTGCAATGTGGAGTCTGAGGTCATATCAACGAATTTTCACACTGTTCCATTAAAATCCATTGGTCTGACTTGCACTTTGAATGGATCTTTGACCCACACGTAATTTGTACCATCATTCCATGCAATGTTTGGAAAATATGGTTCACTGCGTTATGCAGACCTTCCAAATGTTAACACATTTCATTATACAATAGAAAAGTTCACAAAATCATTAAAATCACCACTGATCTCAGCAAAAAAAGGATTTGAGTATTAGGAAGCTGTCAAGCTCAATGACAGATACATATTTTCCAAACTTCTAATTTTTGCTCAAATGCTCTCACTGGTAACAAATAGTGTCAGTTGTTTTCCTTAAAGTGACAGGCTCACTTCCTTTATTTTCAAGAAACTGTCTTTCAAATACTCAAATTTGAATAAGCATAGTTTATCTGTGAGTTCTATTAAGTAAAACGATGTTTCATGAAAAAAGTGGATAGCTCAGCTTGCAACTCAAAAATTACACAAGTGCTCTTTCTCAAAGTAGCCAACGTAATTCAGTGTGCAGAAGTGCTTTGTGTGGACCCATTTCATCACACATGATATTAAAAAGACTGTACTCAAGCCTTAATATTTAATTAAAAAAATCAATAATTTTTACTGCTTCATCAAAGACATTTTTAAGCGAAACCGGCTTTTTTTTTTAGTAGGTGGCAGTAAAATATCGGACTACTAGTACAGTTTGCTGCCACTGCCTTAATTCATGCCAAATGTATCAACAGTTTTGTCCACCACGACAGCACAGGAAAAAGGCAAATAGCGTCTTCATATAATTATGAAAACAATTTTGACCTTGTAGCTCCCCTGAGAAAGTCTCAGGGATTCTCAGGGGACTGTAGACCATAACTTGAGAACTGCTGCCTTGGGGCATGGCTGAGCTAAAGACAGAAAAAAACTAAAGCCCCTGGATTGTCTCATGAAGCAGAACCACCACCAGCCCCAGATCACCTGCCTCCTGACCATTATGTGAAATCAAAAGAAAAGTTCAGCAGCTGACCCTATATCCTGACACAGAAGCTTTCGTATTCCCAAATTCAAAGAAGAGTTCCGGATGCAGAAAAGACTGGAAAAATAAACCTACAGGATTTTAGGACCTCACAAGCAACATTTTCCAAATTATTAGATAATGAATCAGAAGCTAAAAAGGAGAATTATAAAATGTACCACTTTAACAGAGCATCTAAATTGTTCTCGCTCACGTATATATAACATACCTAGTGCCCTTGAAACAGAGTATTTCCACAAAGGTTGCTAATGGCAAATGCCACTGAATTAAGTGTCCCCAAGCTACAGGAGGAGGACACGCTGAGCATCCTCACTGGTGCTAGTGCTGAAGGCCCCCATAAAATGAAGCCAACAGGAGTGTGAAATTTTCATTGTCCGACAGTTTTCACAGACGTCAGTCAGTCATCTCTTGCTGGGAGAGTGCAGGCTAATGCACAAAGGACAAAAAAACCTGTTAATTGGTGTGATCTTTTGGACACATCACTAAAAGATGATTTTGGAGCCATAGGCTTATCTGAGACTAAAACAGCTATTATGTTAGGTAAGTTTAGGGCTCTGCCTGAGAAAATAAGGGCCATATCTCAGGTTATTTTTATCATCTTCCTGCTGACAACCTTACCTCATTCACCCTACAAAATAGGGTGCTATTCTGAAAACAAAATGCAATTATTTTATGACAAATTTTGATCCACCATGCAGGAATTACATTGAGCTTTCAACTTTATTATTTTCTCAAAGATGCTATTTTTAATATTGTCTCAGAATTCTATTAAAAATAGTTAGAAGAGATTGATGAAAACTGTGTCCCAATGTGATATCTAAGTAAGCACAATCGTATTCTCTAATAATGAGGAATTTTATTTCCAGTTACACAATATCTCTAAACACCCTAAAGTGAAGGTCTTGAAAAGCGGATGCACACGCCTCTTCCAGACTACCTGGATGAAGTGGGGATACTTGAGTTCACTGATAACTCAGAAATCAAATACTTAATGATGACACAAATATCAATAAATAAAGATATGTCCTAGAAAGAAAAAGAATGTTCTCTAGGGCATTTGGAGAAAATTAGTCTTATACTGCCCAGAGAATCATCAGTCAGACATGTTATGGGCCTTAGCACAACGCTCAATAAATTCTTGTTAAGTAATCGAAAGTCTCATTTTAATGCTATTAGGATAGGGTAAATGACCAAAGAGGAAATAGATGTCCAGAACTTTTGCAAGGAAGCAAATTCCAAGGCCAACTCAGAGGCAATTTTCATTCAACACTATGACTTAGACCATTTGAACCTAGAGCTGTGTCTCTCGGGTCACTTAACTAATATTCCTAACTGACATACACCAATCTCCAAAAGAAGGTTCGGCTCTATCCAGGATGGTATATTCGGTGAAGAATACAGAGGGACCTCACAACTATTAAAAAAAAAAATACAAGGGAAAATAGATACCAAGAGGCAAAAGAAAGGTTAAAAATTGTTTAATAAAATAAAACGGGCTATTACCCAGAACTTCATCACTTCCAGTTGGTCCAAAGAGCTGGAATTTTCCTGAACTGTCAATTAACTTTTGTCAGCAATTTTTCACGTGTTTAAATCTAGACTCCTCAAGTAACTGTAAGTCTCTTGAAGGCAAGTATCACGACGTTTAGCTTCTCTGCATCCCCTGTAGGCACCCAAATGTTTTGCACATAAAAGATGCTGGCTAAGTTATTTGTTGATTATGATAAAGCAATTACTTTTCCTTCTGGTACCCAACCCAATGACTCTTTGAATGATAAATATCTAATATGACATTATTATTATTATTTCCATATTTCCAGGTAAAGTTCAGCCTTAGACACTGAGTCAGGAACTACAATCTAGTTGCAGTTCTGATTTATCTGTATGACCTCAGGTAAGTTATCTACTCTCTTTGGGCTTCCCTTTCCTTTTCCGTAAAACAAGGAGACTAGTTCATCTGGAGTTTAGCACTCCAACATTTTTTATAATTGTATCTAAGAGACAGAAGCATACTCACCCAAAACATTAAGTTTAAGATATTTAGAGTTTAAAAATCACAATAATAAAAGTAATAATAATTTATTTTGTATTGCATCACCGTTTTTCTTACAATCATATTATTCTCCTAGATCTCAAAATATCTTTTCAACATTACCGCATTTACTTCCATACGACCCTTTGGTAAGAGTGAACGCTAAGTCTTACGTTATCATCCTCATTTTGTAAAGATGCTGAAGCTGGTAAAAGCACAAGTGCAAGGTCACTGAGCAAGTCAGAGAAGACAGAGAAAAACTGTCGTTCAGTGTCCAGCTAAACATCCCTCCCAGGACAGCTGACAGGTCCTCTCCAGGTCCTGAATGATGCCGATTCTCAGCAGACGATGAAAAACCAAAACACACACCAACTTCATTACACCTAGCCATTAACCAGGCACGCTGGTCAACAGTTTTTGGAGGAAAGAGGCCTCTGGTCGCTCTCCCGCACCCGCCCCTTCCCGGCGACTTTACCTGCTTGTACCTGGCGTACAGGTACAAGAGCTGCTCCCTGCTGGCCACCTGCATCAGGCCCTGGAGGTGCGCCGCAGCCTTCTCGAACAGCTCGGCCAGGCTCCTGGACGCCTCGAGCTCGGGACTCGGGAGGGACTCCACATCCCCGGAGTCGTCCCCCGAGCTCAGCTCTCCGCCGCTGTCGCCCGTGGTGGCCCCCGCGGGCAGCAAGGGCGAGGCCATGTGTCCGCCCTGGCCTCCTCGGGCGGGCAGAAGACCGGCTCGGGGCCGGCCCTCCGGGCTGGGTGAGCCCGAGCTCCACGCGACCCCGCGCTCCCTCGCTCCGCGCTCCCGCCGCCTCTCCCCGGCTCGCAGGGCAGCCTCCGCCGCCCGCCGCTCTGCCCCGCGGGCGCCGGTTCCTCGGCTCCCCCGGCCTAGCAGCGCGCTCGGGTCCCTCCGCCCGCGATGGGGTCGGGGCCGCGCGGCCGGAACGCCGGGAGGGCGGGCGCGGGGTAGGCCGGCGTGCGCGCGGGACGGGGGCGCGCAGGAGCGGCGGGCGAGCGCGCGCCCGGGGCTACGCAGAGCCCGCGCGGCGGCGCCTCGGCGGGCACCCTCCTCTACCCGGGGCTCTGGGGCCCGCGCCTGGGGGACGCTGCTCGGAGAAACTGCCCTCGGCGGGAGTGCCCATTATCCTCCCATCGCAAAGACTCGTCCCAAACTCGGAACGCGTCCTCGGGAGGGGCCACCGGGCGGGGGAAGGAGGCCGTCTATTCGGCGGTGTAGCGATGGGAGCGGAGTCGCGGGAAACGTGCCGCGGAGGACTAAGGTTCCGCCTGCGCCCGCCTCCCGGGCTCCTGGGTCCCCAGACAGGCCTGGGCTCCCCGCTGGAGAGTTTGGCTCTAACTTGAATAATGGATGAAAAACTGGGAGATAGGCCGTCGCCGCCCAAACTGCGTGAGTGCTGGTCGAATCACTCCTCTCCGTGCTTGCGTTGCACACCTGCGGAACTCCCAGCAATCAGAGCACGGAGAACGGGCTTTCCGGGGACGCCCCCCAATCCCCTGCCCTTAGCAGGATTCTGCTTCCAGACTTCTAGACGGCAGCCTCCGAGTTCGGGCTTCGAAAGTCAGCCTTTGCCGCTGTGCTTTGCAGACCCTGGAAAGTGAAACCAAAACGTACAAAATAGTTCTGCCCTAAGGGAACTTACAAAACTATACAAAAACTATGATATGATTATAATGGTTAGCATTTCTTGAGTGGTTGTGTCCTAAGTGTTGTTAAAAACAACACTACTATATCATTTAGTACTCAAAACACTGTAACGAGCACCCTCAGAATGGTACCCAGAAAGATGTTCTACAGGTTGGTTATTGACGCTTTGGGGTCAGGCTTTAGACAGGTGGAAGAGCAGAAGGGTAGACAGGATGCGAGAACACTGAGAAAAGGCAGGAAGATGAAGCAGCTTGGATCAGGATTCGATAGACACTCCTTGTGTATCCAGAATGTGCCACTGTGAGTGTCTGCTCTCAAGGGACTCACAGCCCAGTCAAGGGATGCCTGATGAGCAAATTCTTGCGATTAAAAAGTGATGTTATTGAATCCCCCACTGTTTAAAGGACTTAATTCTTACTAGTTAAGGTAGGTGCAGTTATTTCTACTTTAGATGTTGGAAATCAGCACAGAGTGGTAAAGTAACTTGCCCAAGGTTGCACAGCTAAAAAGTAGCAAATCTGGGGCTGGCTCCGTGGCCGAGTGGTTAAGTTCGTGCAGCTCCTCTGCAGTGTCCGAGGGTTCGGATCCTGGGCGCGGACATGGCACCTCTCGTCAGGCCACGTTGAGGCGGCGTCCCACATTCCACAACTGGAAGGACCTGCAACTAATATATACTACCATGTACGGGCGGTGGGGGTGGGGATGGGGGGAGGGGGGTTGGGAAGATAAAGCAGGAAAAAAAAAGATTGGCAACAGTTGTTAGCTCAGGTGCCAATCTTAAAAAAAAAAGTAGCAAATCAAAGAAAAAGTCAAAATCGTAAGTTGTTTTGGTCAGAGGTTAGTTCGCACGTGGGCTGGTAATAGACAATCTGAAAGGGAAGGTGCACAGACCTTTATCTCTCTGTTTCTAGAATTTTTATTAGAAATGAGAATTGAATATCATCAGCAGCTTTTTAAGCAGCTCTGGAGATTATATTTTTTCTCCTTTAATCTTTTAAAGGAACTATTAATAAAGTTTCTCTTCTAATGAGTTATATTAATAATAATAAATGGAATTTAATGAATTATATTAACTAACTGATAAATGAATATAAATTTTAATGTATTATATTAATAGATTTCCTAATTTTGAATGATACTTATATTCCTGGAATAAATCCATTCTTGTCCTGGCATGCTTTTTTTCTTTTTTTAAAATATTTCTAGGTTCAGTTTGCTATCGTTTTCGTTAGTATCTTTACAGCCCTATTAAAAGATGACATTGACCAATAGTTTTCCTTTTTGTTCTATCCTTTCTCAGCTTTGTGTCAGGGTAACAGTAGCCTTGTAAGATATATTTAGAAGTTTGCATCTTTTTCTGCGTTCTGTAACAGTTTAAATAAATGGGAATAGAGCAAGCAGAATTCGCTCACACTGCTGTTGGGAGTGTAAACCGTACAACCACTTTGGAAAAATGTTTGGCACTATCTGCTACAGCTGAACATGAGGTACAGCAATGCTACTCTGTCCAGCAGGAATGCATACGTGCGTTCACCAACGTGAGCGAGAACATTCACGGCAGCGTTGTTCCTAACCGCCCCGACCTGGAGGCTCCCAAAGGCCCATCGGCAGGGGAGTGGGGAGACTGTAGTGTGTTTACACCAGGGAACACTGTTCAGCAGCCAGCGTGAACTCAGCACGCTTACACGCTATGCATGGATGAATCTCATAAACGTGACGTAGGGCCCAGGAAGCTGACATGAAAGACCTCCTACTGTATGCTTCCACTCAAATAAAGCTCAAAATCAGGCAAAACTGATCCGTGGGGTTAGAAGTCCAGAGAGTGGGCAGCCTTTGGGGGTAGTGACCCGAAGGTGCATAAAGGGGGCTTCTGGATATTGGTGATGTTCTGTTTCTTGAGCGGAACGCTGAGTACACAGGTGTGTTCATTTTATGCAAATTCACTTAAAATTTATGTACTCTTCTGTATGTACATTAAATTTGAATGAAAAATTTAAAAATAGGTGAAAAAGAAAGAAAACAGAAGAGCGCCTGACGTTCAGAGGCTGGCCTGACGCTCGCAGCTCAGCCGTGTTATTCTCCTGTTGGATAGAAATAATCTCAGGAAACGCCGACCTCAGACAAGGTCACCCTGAAACCGTGATAAAATCAGACAAAGCAGAGCGCTCAGAAGTTCATCCAAGCACAGACAAAAACAAGATCACTCTGCCAACCACAAAATACCAAACACCCTTTCTCTTGGCCAAAGTGAATGACGACGACTTCCTTACAAATTCCAGCTTCGTTCTCATGCTAGTCTTCTCTCCCTCTAGGTAAGATTTATTGAGATGCCCAGTTGTGGAATTGCCCTGGCTTTCTGACAGCATCCAATGGAGAGCAAATTCCTGCTTCCTTAGACTGTTCCTCAAGTCACCAACCAAAGCCCAAATCCTATCATTGGCTCTTCCTTAATCCCTTCTTACCGGCACATCCCATCCTTGCCCATGGTACGTGTTCTTCCTCGCTGTGGCAGATAAATCCACCTAGGACATAATCTTCTATGAAACCCGCAGCCTTTCATCTAACACTTTAAGCTCATTAGGAAGACTGTAGGATATAGGCAGATAAGCAGGTAGAGAAAGATATTTGACTGTATTAGCTAATTTGCGTAATTTTGAAGTTCATTTAACCACCTTCGAAGAAAATAACCAGCAGAATTATGCCGAGTGCAAAAACAGGAATCACAGCAGTAAAATCAGAGCTCTGGCCGCGGAGTCTTTGTGAAACTTGCATAATGAGCAAAATTCATGAAGAAAAAGGTCACATCCTTGAGTTCTCAGGAGTAGTTAGATATTTCCTACTAAAAATGAAGGGAAGGGGCTGGCCCGGTGGCGGCACAGCAGTTAAGTGCACACGTTCCGCTTTGGGGGTCCAGGGTTCGCTCCTCCGGATCCCAGGTGTGGACATGGCTCCGCTTGGCAAAAGCCATACTGTGGTAGGTGTCCCATGTATAAAGTAGAGGAAGATGGGCACGGGTGTTAGCTCAGGGCCAGTCTTCCTCAGCAAATAGAGGAGAATGGGCAGCAGATGTTAGCTCAGGAATAATCTTCCTAAAAAATAAATAAATAAATAATAATAAATAAAAATTAAGGGAAAAAACATGATTAATTTTGAGGCCACCTCCGCAGAGGCTGTTTGATGATCGTGAACAGCCTAACTCAGCATAAGTAACCAAGGCTTCTAGGGGATGGATTTGTGGATTTAGAAAGACTGTATGGTAGAATCTTCTGTAACGCTATTTATCATTATATGGATACAAATATAAGGGTAAAGCCTATGCTACAAAGAAAAATAGGATTAAATAATAAAAGCCTTGCATACTCTTAGATATCAGCCCCGAAGAAGTTGCATTGTGTTATAATGACATCATCCTTGCTGTCAAGTACCTTCTGTGTTAGTTGAGAAACAATTTCAGGACCCATGAAACAATTAGAAAATCAAGTAAGACAGTAAAATTAAGTGCTAAACCTTGTGGTGCACATTGAAGTCAAATAATGATGGGATTTTTTTAGCTGGACACCCTCTCCGTAAAAGTCCTCCGTTGAGCCCCGTTATTTTTCCAGAAGAGGCCCTTTAAACATTGTGACTTGCATTAGGCCTTATGTTTAGCTGGACGACCGAGTGCATGTAACACCCTCTGGGCCTTTTATATCGACTAAAACACGCTGTGCTCAAAGTTCATTCAATGGAAAGGGAGCTGTTAGTCAATTGGCAGAAGCTAATATGAACTATTTGCAGGTGCATTACAAGCAAAGATCTTTAAGGAAAATATCCTTGAACTTGAAAGTAAGAAACAAAATTTTCTTATCCTTCTCAGTAATCTTTTTCAGCACACAGTTATTGGTTTGAAGAATAAAGGGGCCAGAAAACAAAAATGTAACCAACACATTGTTCCTTCATTAAATATAATTTCTTTATATGAAAAATGAGTTCTGTGAGTTTGAGCCTCCGGGTGGTTCAGGATTCCAGATGCCCATCATCTTGCTGGGTACTGGCTGAGTGGAAGTGTAATATACATATCGACCACATGATGGCGACATCGAGCCAGGTTTGTTTTCCACCAGGGCGACAGGCTTGCTCAATTATTTTCGTCCTTTGGGTCTTTATGCTTAGGAAAGACACAGACCTTGCGCGTCGCATGGCACAATGAATGGAACAATTGGTTATGTAATTATATATTTATTTTAAACGTAGCCAAATCCTAACTTTGTTTCTTTAAACTGAACCGAGAGGGGAGAGGAAAACAGGCTTAAAGATACACTTGGTTAAAAAGAAAAAAAAGTTCTGATGTATCATTCTGAATGCCACAGTAAGAAATAGAAGTCACACAGCGTACAGTGAGGTAAACTTAGCTCTGAATCTATGTCATTACCCACTTTTGATTGTTGCTGCTTGTTGTTTCAGCTTTTGCTTGGATTTTCTTGAGTATATGGAAGTTCACACTTCAACCATTCTTGTGCTTCTTCCAAATATTTTGGAAAACTTTAAATTTAAAATTGACATTCTAAAATACACAATAAAAGATAAAATGTTTAGCATGTATATCTTGACACGTGTTTATTAAAGTTGAAAAGACTTAGCAAATGAAAATGTACCAAAATTTTGATTTCTTATATGCTAAATTTTCTTTAAGTTTGCATTCATCAGAATATCCCTTCTTTCTGATATGGATGTCCACAGCTGAGCATCATCCCGGAAGAAACCATGACTTTGATGAATTTTGTGGCATTTGTGCTTGGAAGAGTTGATCAGAGATTAGTAATCAAAAGCCAGGGATGGTTTTTGTCATCAAGAAAATCTACTCAGGCAGGCACAGTCAGATGTAAACAGCTTTTTATATTAAGCTTTGTATATTAATATATTAAATATTTATATTTAAGCTAATTTATATTAGCTTGAAAATAGGGAATAACATTCAAGTAGTTTTGAATGTAGTAATTTTTTCCAAAAATGTCTTTAGATTAAAAATTGTTACCCATTTATTTTTCTGGTTGAAGTCTGATTATAACTTTTTAACTTTCACCTGTTGAAATGTCAAATGACCATGTATACCTTTAGGCCATGATTTCGGCTGCAGAATTACACTTCTCTTCCTGCATCTCCCCAATGAGTCACGAAAATAGTAACATTTATTCAGTAGAGTGTATCAAGCACCGTTCTGAAATAACAGCAGTGTCAACCTTAGCAATAGAGGTACCATCCCGCTCACATGCTTACACATATACATCAGTGGCTATTTTAATTGGCCTGAATATTCGTGTTCCTGCTTCTGATTTGTTTTTCATGATGACAACTTTTTTTAATCAATTGTTTATTATTAACATTTTAAAATATACAGAAAAGTTGAAGGAATGGTCAATGATCACCCAACTATCTTTCTCTTGGATTCAACAATTTTTAACATTTTGCCATATTTCCTTTATCTATCTATCATTTTTTGATGAACCATTTAAAAATCAGTTGCAGACGTCATGATACTTCAAATTCTAAATACTTCGGTATATATCTTCTAAAAATAAGGAAATTCTGTTATAAAACCATAATGCCTTATCATATGTGAGAAAATTAACAAATAACATCTAATATGCAGTCCGCTGTATTCAAATTTCCCTCATTTTTCCAAAAAGACGTTTAAATACACGCACACACACACACAAGTACACACATACATGCATTCAAATTACATAAGACTAGAATACACAGATATGTACTATGTAACATTAGTGAAAGCATATAAAAGCCAGCGCTAAAGTTCAAAAAGCCTTGGTCAAAAAGAATCAGAGCACTTTATAGGGAAGGTGAGCAATCAGGAAGAATTTGGTGATTGACCATGTGCCAATGACCATTTCTGATTCTAAGGGTATATGGGTACATCAGGCATCAAAGGCATGGAGCCTACCTTTGTGCTTAGTGTACCCAAAAGCATAACACATCGGTATAAGACTCCCGAAATTTCTTTTAATTGATGTGTTTTTAAAATGATTCAAAGAGACATAATCTCACATAAAATATTATGAAGATAAAAATGAAGTGTATTGGTGGTATTTTATCCTAAATGTGTATTACCTCTAAACAGTAAACCAGCTTTCGTGTTAGTCATCTTACACAGATCATGCTTTTTTGAAAGGGCATGTTATCAATCGTAAGTAAAGGTAATATTTGAATTGTTTGGTTACAGTAAGTTGTCACGCGCTTTTGCTTTTAATAGATCTGTTTCAATTCGTGTTTCCATGCACGGTGCAGGGTGAGTTGTTTATGAAGAGACAAGACAGAGAAAAAGGGATGAGAAGGAAAAGAAGTCTTGAGCTGCGCACAGACCCATAGAGTGACTGGGGGACAGGTCTGACGCACCAGAAAGGGGGGTAAACCATCATCTAATTAAGCACTAAATGATGGCCTGGGGACTGTTACTGCTGCAAGAGTCCAGAGGAGGCCTGTCAGTGAGGACTGGCATTGAGAGGGAGGCTCCTGAGCTTCCTGGAGATGGGAGCTGAGGCTTGAGGGACAGATGGTCAGATTTGAACAGGAAAAAGGGAGCGAGAAGGACATTGCAGGTGAGGGAAACCATGTGAGAAGAGCCGTCATGGCCCACTGGCAAGATCGTGGTCTGAGCTAAAGAGAATTGATTGGGAAGCTGGGAGGCAAAAGGAAAGATAGGGCGTGAAGTGGTAAAGCTGTGGTGGAGCAAATCTTGCGTGTCTCAAAGGGAGCAGTCTTCCATCTGTAAACTACTTTGCCCCGGAAGTGATTTCAGGGCGCCATGGCAGTCATAGTACAAGCGTAAGAGGAGAATCTTGAGGTGACAACAGGTGATCATATTGGCTTAGTTAAGGGAATTGAGAATAGGAAGGAGAGAAATGGTGACTTTGACGTTACCTCAAAGGCTACAATCCGTCTATTAAAGTGGATTCAGTCAATTGTTTTCCTTCTTTCTTTTTCCTTTATCCCTCTGTTCTTCATAATATTCCTGGGACTCCATTGCTGAGTATTGACTAGAATAAAATTGTATTAACCTTTGTCATATTGCAGTATAGTTATCCAAAGCGTCTATTACAACGGAGTAGTTGAATGTATTCTAGTAGCTTCCTACTAAAGCCTTTACAATTTGTCTGGAGCCCAAGCTTGCCTTCCCTGACAGGTCCACCCTGGCAGGTGCACAGCCAAGAGAATCCCCTCTAGGGGGCACCATTCACCCGTCGGAGAACTCTGTCCCGTTAACATTGAAGGTGTTGATTAGTTGGTGAGTAGGAGCTGACATGAAGAATTTGCTGCTGATATCAATCAGAACAGGACAGGTTCAGTGGCAGCAATGAAAACCCCCAAACCTCAATTGTTTACCCCCAGAAGTCTTTGATTTCGCCCATGCTCTGTTCCTCTGCTCATCAGAGTCATCGGGGTCCCATGCTGACAGGACCCATCTTGACACTTGCTTCCACAATCTCTGAAGCAGCAATAAAGGAGAGCGTAGCAAATTGCGCACTGGCTCTTAAATATTTCGCTCAGGAGCAACATAAGTCACTTCCGCACACATTTCCTCAGCCAAAGTTAGTCACATGGTCATACCTAACTTCCAAGGGGGCAGAGAAGTGCCACTTTACTATGTTCCTGGAAAGAGAGGAAAGCCAGCTCTTTGTGAAACATCTGCAATGACATTCACTATCTTGCTCTTTTTTCCTTCCTTCTTCCCTACTGTTTGTGAAAACATATTATATTATTTAATGGAAAACTCCCTGCAGGGCTGAGACACTTGCTGAATGATAAGAGATGAGCTGCCTCATGCACATTATTCTTTTGAAAGGTAATTCTATGCAGTATTTTATAGGACTAGAATATAATTTCTGCAGATATTGCCCAATTCAGAGACCATCTGTAGTTTATGGAAAATATTAACTGTAGTGAACATAATTGCACTGAGACACGTCAGCAACATCTTTCTCTTTTCCATGGAAACCAGGGGACATTTTGCAATTTATCAACAAGTGTGCTGCCAGATTAGAGTTGAAGGCTTGCTTCTAACTCATTGTGCTTGTCCAGGCATGGCCCAATTATCTCTAATGCATGGAAGAAATAGCTGTGTGTTTCCCACTGTGCCTCTTGAACTTCAGCGGCAGGCTGAGTACTGAGAAATGTGTTATATTGTCACCTTCCTGCAGGGTCAGTTGAGGGTTTTCTGTTTTTATTATGGGAATGACGAGCATGCCTTAGCAGTTTGGAGGAGCTAGTTATCTGATACCTTATGGTATGTCAAGGGCACTGGCTTTGACATAGAAAGAGATTTGCACAGGCTTGCCACTCATCCGGAGTATGTTTACTTACTTTCTGCTTTTAAAATGATTTCCCATTTTGTTTTGCATTTTGCCTCCTGTCCGTTTTTAATTTCTCTATCTCGGAATTCCTTCTAAAGAGTGTTACATGTTGATGAGGAAGGTCGTGGCTGAAGGCTAGTAAGACCAACCTTGAGGTGTTTTTCCAGAAGGGCAGAAGTCAGGTCTGTCTTATTTGCCAGTGAATCCCATTGCGTGGGATGATTCCTGGCACATGGTGCTCAATATGTATTATTAATTTAATAAATGAATGAATGGCAGATAGAGAAGACATTATTGGCTCACCTGCGTAGTAGTTCTCTATTTTTCTTTTGACCAATAACAAAAAATTGTAAGCTGCTGCACTGGAATGAGAGATGAAGAGAATTTTTCCATGTTAAGCCAACAAATCCACAGTTTTGCTCTTCAATTATTTTAGTTGCTAGATTGTTTCCATTCCACACCACTCCCTAGTCACACCCAACTTTCCAGGCAAAAGTTGGGTGTGAAATACCAACTGTTTTTAGAATGGACATGCTTCTTGTTACATGGTGTTGTCTCCCTTAAAAAGATAATTTGAAGTCCTAACCTCCAGAACGTCATAAGGTGAACTTATCTGGAAATAGGGTAGTTGCAGATGTAATTGGTTAAGATAAGGCCATAGTAGAGTAGGGTTGGCCCCTAACGCAATATAACTGGTGTCCTTATAAGATGGCCATGTGAGCACAGAGACATACAGGGAGAAGGCCATGTGACAACAGAGGCAGAGACTGGAGTGATGCAGCTGCAAGCTAAGGAATGCCAAATACTGCCTGCGAACCAGCAGAAGCTAGAATAGGCAAGGAAGGATTCTCTCCTACTGGTTTCAGAGGGAGCCTGGCCCTACTAACATCTTGATTTTGGCTTGGTAGCCTCCAATCCGATAAATTTCTGTAGCTTTAAGCTACCCAGTTTGCAGTGCTTTGTTACAGCAGCTCTAGGAAACTAATACACTCCTCATGCCCACATGCTTTGCTTCCTATGTCTGGTCCTCACCCCATTGTCCATCGTGAGAACCTCCTTAGTATCTCTTTTTGGGTAAAATCTCTAAATTGTCTCCAAAATATTAGACTGGCTGACTCCCCTCGCACCGATGTCTGTTGTGGCGTGGACAGTGACGCACAGGCAGGGAATTCTGAAGAGACTGCGCTAAAGGAATCGAGGTTAGTTAGAAGAAGTAAATGAGTAGGTAAATTAAATGAGTAAATTGGAGGAAAGCATAATGGTCATTGAGACCTGGTTGGAAAATAAGGGGGTAAGCCAAGAATGCAAATAGAGCTTTTACAAAAAATACTTTCGAAAGGCAGGGTTAAGGCTCCAGGAAGGGCTGCACCACCTGGGTGAGCAGACCCCATTCCTGGTTTCCCTGGCAAAGAGGCTTCCTCCCCTTGCTAATGATACTTTCATGAGAAAACTACTTGCAACTGAAATAACTAGTAACTAATAACCCATAGGCAGAGCCATACAGGGTCTAACAGTTCCACTTGATTAGAGGAAAGTCTGAGGAGTTTATGGAGGTTTGTGCCCCAAAGAATGAGGTCATGAGATGAAGATTTTGAGTTATACATAAAAAGTAAACCCATGTTTGAATGTACTTTGAGGGGCCGGCCCCGTGGCCGAGTGATTAAGTTCGTGTGCTCTGCTTCGGCAGCCTGGGGTTTCACCGGTTCAGATCCTGGGCGCAGACATGGCACTGCTCATCAGGCCACGCTGAGGCAGCGTCCCACATGCCGCAACTAGAAGGACCCACAACTAAAATATACAACTATGTGCTGGGGAGCTCTGGAGAGAAGAAGAAAAAAAAAGATTGGCAACAGATGTTAGCTCAGGGCCAATCTTTAAAAAAAAAAAAAAAATGAATGAATGTTCTTTGATTTAAAAAAAAAAGAAAGAGAAATCGAGAAAAAGAAGCAGAAGCAGGGAAGAAGGGAAGGAGAGAGAAGGGGCCTGCTGGGGATGCCTGTTATTTTTCTCGTGGCCTTTTGGTCAAGTCAATTAGATAATAAATTATGCATAACCATTTCTACTGGGGTTAAAACACTTATGGTGAGAAATGATGGATGTTCTGGTGACCCGTGTAAATCTGCTTGGGGTCGGAGCAGTTGTTGCAGCCTGTTGCTGAAATTGCTGGCCCCATCCCTGTTATCGCCCAGGAGGGCTGGGCCCGGCCAGAGGAGGGAGGGACTTAGGGAGAGAATCAACACATTCCTCTAGCATAGTGCTTATTACTTGGAATTTTAGTCATCTTTGTTGAAAAAGCAACGAGTAGCAATCAATTCAATGAGAGTGAGTCGGACAGACAAAACAGAGAGACATACTGTCTCGGATGGGTGGGGAGCAAAGGGAAGAAGTCGCTTTACTCAGGGGGAAGAAGCTAGAAGCAAAGCATGGGGTGAGCCTACCAGCTGTGCTGACCCCATCACTTGTCACTCCACAGGGAAGCCTGGGCAAGGCAGCTGCAGCTGGTCAGTGCTTGTGGCCCCTAGGGTTCAGGAGAGCATGGGGGCAGGGCGGGGGACCATGCTTGCTTCACCAATAAGCAGACTAAGTCTAGGCTTTGAGCACCAACAAATCAGGCCTCCAAAACATTTGGGCAGGAGGAGCATTTGACAGTTGAAGAAAAAAAAAAAAATTTAAATGGTCAACATCTAATTTGCTGGAGTTTATTTTATGGTTTAGAATTGTAAAACTATAATTTATATATTTTTTCACTGCTGGAGTTAAAGATTTCCGTGCAGCCATAGGTACTTTAGGTAGAGGAAAGCTGGGACTCTGTCCAAAGGAGTACAGGGGTTGAAGCCAGGGAATCAGTTCCAACAGGAAGGACAGAAGCTCCGGTGTAGAATGGGAACTGGGGAGGAGGGTGGAGCTGGGAGAAAGGGAGATGTCACTGTGGGAAGGCTAACAATAACAAAGGAGTAGCACCGTGAGCACGTGGGAGACGATCTGGAGAAATTCTGGAGACTGAGGACAGATGCTTTCAAGCCATTTGTGTGGGTGGGTGGGGTCTATTGAAAGAGAAGTGAAATGACGAATGGCAGCAGTTCAGCGCTTGCCCTTGATGGCGCTGCTTGCCTTCGAGAAGATGTCACGGGCAAAGTGGGGAGGCTCAAGGGCACCAGCTGAGGAAGGAAGAGCCTGAGAGAGCAGGCGCCCTGTTCCGGCCTGAACATGAGGATGAGCCCTGCCCCCGGCCCAAGGCAGAGGCAGCCGTGTGTGAGGGCACTGCCCCAGAGGCAGGCCCGGGGGGAGGGAGGTGGTCTGGTGGCTGTGCATTATCTGAGGGGTTTCATGAGTTATTTCAGTTGTGGGTGGAGTAGCCGGTCAGGGAGAGTCAGTGCAGACGTGCCCACAATACGACAGCAGTTATGAGCCATCCCAGAACTCCCTCCGCATTTTCAGCCAAATCACTTTTGTGCTATTATTAATTGGCATCCCGCCTATCCCTGAGGCTGACGACCTGGGGAAACCTTCCTGTCACCCAGAGTAAGGATGAGTGCACAGAGCCATAGCTGACACTCAAGAGATGCTGACTTTGTAAACTTAGCGGGTGCAGACTAATTAGACTGTGCAAGGGCTGCTCCAGGTGAGTCAGCTTGACCTAACTTAATCAGGAAGTGATAAACTGCCACTGGGGAGAGAGCCCAAGAGAGCCTTGCTATCAACTCTGGACTCTGGCTTGGTTAGCTCAATACCTAGTGGTATTACCTGATTTCTTCTCCTGTAACAGTTGTGCTTGTGTCAGTGTAACCTGGATGTCACCAAGTCCTCTTCCCTCCTGAGGCCGCTTTTGCCTTTGGTATTCACTGTGGAAACATGGTTGCCCTCTTTAGTGCATGCGCCTCCTCCGGCTCCGAAATCCTGCTCCCAGCTCAGTCCTTGCTGCTTGCTCTCTACTTCCCACTGCAGGTACCCAAAGCACAGATATGGCCTGTCTCCTTCCTGTTGCAAAACACCACTAACACAAAGCAGTTGCACATAACAGACTTTTCTGAAGACAGTGTGGCTAATGAGAGCAGACAGAGCTATTATAGCCTGGAGCAGGAAATAATTTCAAATGCCACATCAGACATCATTGTTCCTAGAAATGCATTGGCCATTCCCTCCACGGGGAATTTCTCTCTGACTGTGTCCCTCCTCGGCTGTCTCAGGATGCCCCAAAGCCAGAGTTGCCCCAAAAGAGATGAAGAAATATCCCATTCTTCTCTTCCATCCCTTATATAGATGGAACTACCATTTATTAAGTGCCGGGGACTTCACTAACTGCTTCTATTATCTCACTTAATCCTCTCAACAACACTCTGGTAGACACACTTATTTTACCGGTGAAGGAACTCAGACTCAGAGACAGTAACTTGGCCAGGGACGCACAGCTGAGATCTGAACCCAGCTCCATCTACTCCAGCTCATGCTCTTTGCTGCTCCATTCGCTGCCGTCTTGCATAGCCTAATTCTTCAGATATTCCTGAGGTCATCAGAATTCAAATCTATTACTCACCCCTTAACTCAGCAAAGCTTTCTGTACAGTCAGGTAAAAATTTCCCTAACATTTTCTTCCATGCAATTAAATCGGCTCCCCAAGAGCTCGCTCTCAAAAACAACCCTCCCCCTCCTGAGATAGTTTTCATATCCACTCTGATCCCCTTTCCACTGAATTGTTTCTCCTCATTTGTGCTTCTCGATAACTTTGTGCTGTCTCTGCTCCCCGCCTCCCAACTTCTCTGCTTTGTCAGCTTTTTTACAGAAAAAGCCTCATTTAATACAAGGGACTCAGATGCATTTGCCCCACTTCTTTCTTGAAGCAGGTGAATCAAGCCCCACAGAAAAGGCAACAGCAGGATGTGTGACTCCTGTGCTCCGTCTCTCAGATGTGTTCTCCAGGGGCCATGGGAGAGGCCCTCCCCACCCTGAAGCTATATTTTCTTCCTCCTATCTCCTTGGCCTTCTTGGCACTGAGCTTGGCACTCCATTAAGCCAGGACACTCAGTCTTTCTGAATCCTCATAATTCTTAATTGTGTCCTTGCCACCAGTTGGGATCACAGCCACAGATAAGAGAGAGCATTGATTCAAATGGAGCTATAAAGTGAACACAGTGGTTCTCCCCTTTGACCTTGCTCTGAAAGACAGTAGCAACACGAATCCACAGTCCAACAGAGACCTCAAACCAGGGAATGGTGAGAAGTGACAGCTCTGCTGCCCAAACCGATATATAGTCCTGTTCGGAAGCACCAAGAGATTAGGATTCGTGAGCCAACTGGGAGATTGTTTTGAGCACGTATTTGGCATGAGGCACGCTATCAGGGAAATATTTTTAAAAATGAAGGAAACAAAGAAAGATACTCCTGCACTGATGGAACGTACAGCCTATTTCCAGAGACCGGCTATAAAAGATAGTTATCCATTAATTACCTGTAAATGTGTTAGGCAGACACCAAGGGCTATGAGAGCAGGCCAGGAGGGGCAAGGACATCGAGAGGACAACTCCTGTACAAAGGTGCAGGCAGGAATGTGAATGACATGTTCAAGGGACAATGAGTCATCACCCGGCTTTCTTTACTCTACAGCTGCCTCATAATAGCAGGTACATAACAGGTTATTATGTTTCTTTTAAAAAAAATGCAAAAATAAAGTGAGACCTAAATCTCAGCATAGAAAATATGCCTGTGATGTCAGTGCCCGGTGACACGGAGGAGGTGAGAACCCCTGAGCCCAATATGAACTCGAAGCCTGACAAAATTCTCACCCTTGTTTGCTGGAAAGTCCATGTATTTAGTGGTGGTGTATGGGAGGCTGTTCTTCGGATCACCTGAAAACAACCTGGTCAGACCTTACCTCATTTACGAGGCACAGGCGTCCGTAATTATTTTGGCTTTGTCGTAATTGATCACGAACTTTTCAGCTGTTTTAAAATACTTCAAAGCTATTTAGAGCCAGGAAATGTCTCTGTGAGGAAACTAATCCTGGTAACATTACCTACAAAAATGTCTCGGTGATGTCACAGCAGTCGCCGTGGGGGAGGTGTGTGTGTTGTAAGGGGCGTTTCCTGACGAGTGCCCTCCTGTGTTTCTGAACTTCCAGGTGTGTATTAATGGTGGGGGTTGTCGCGGTGTCTCCCCAGCTAGAACTGAGGCAGCGGCACCTCCAAGACATGAGCAGGAAGACTTTTTGCTTTTCTGGTGTTTTCTATGGAAGGTGTTTTTGTTTTTCCAGTATTTTCTATTGAGGAATATTAACTGCCTCTAACAAACCTTAGGGGAAGTTCTCTTTTATTTATTATCTTTTAAAAATAATTTTTAACCCACCTACCTTTCCCAAATGGTTACTATACATTTCCAGGGTACTTAGAAAGGAAATTAATTCTCACTTCATGATTTTAGCAAAACAAACATTACCACAGCTTGAAGGAACAACTACTTGAGACATTGTGTTCTCTTAGTCACAGGCAAGTACTAGGAAAAATTCAGCTAAGCCTCGCTCCGGTGTATTAAAATAGCCCCTTTCACAGCTCAGACTCACATTTCAAAGGGTGCCTAGGCGCAAAGCTAAGCCCAGTATAACCTAACCACAAAATAGCACCAAACATAATACATTGTTTTCCATTTTGTTTTAAACAACAGAAGGCAGCACCGAGCTGTGACCATGCAGAGGAGTGGTGACCAAACCCGAGCAACAAGGAGCTGGGTGACCTTGAGCAAGTCCTTGTGTCTGGGCTTGTCTGGGCCTCTTCATTTAGAAAATGAAGGGGAAATGGCATCGTGCCTTCACACATAATGACCAAATGGGAAAATGTATGCAAAAGCACTTTGAAAACTGCAGGTTTTTTCTATAACACTGAAAGGAATCATAGAGCTGGCTATTTCGGGAAAATGAGATATGTGCAAAGCTTCTTTTTTTAAAATGATTTTTATCTCTACCATTTTATGGGATTTAAATTTAGCAATTAGGGGCCAGCCCCATGGCCCAGTGGTTAAAGTTGTGAGCTCTGCTTCGGTGGCCCGGGTTCACAGGTTTGGATCCTGCGGGCAGACATACTCCACTCATCAGCCATGTCTCAAGCAAAAGAAAGAGAAGGATTGGCAATGGATGTTAGCTTAGGGCGAATCTTCATCACCAAAAAAAAAAAAAAAAAGGTAAGAAAAAAGAAATATAAATTTAGCAATTAGAGATTCGATAATTAATACCTTAAGAAAGTATTGCTATCCTATTACTGTGTCTCCTAAATGAACCATTTGTCTTTTCACTGTCATTTGTAATTTTCTCCATGGAAGAAAAGTATTTAGAAGACAAATTACCTGGAAGATAATGGGGTGAGATTTTTCTAAGTGTCTCCTGTCCTGAGACAAAGGGTTTTTCTGCTATAGCCAAGCACACCAGTTGAACAGTGATTTATTTGACAATATCATGCATTTTTTTCAAATAAAGTAAGGAAACAGAGAGTGTTCCAGCAAGTCCTATGGAGGAGGGGTTGAGGGGAGGATGCAGGAGAAGGAGGAGGGAAGAATATCGAGGGGAGCCGACCAGGAGAGGTACCAGGCAACCTTATCGGATACCTTCAGAATCGTCATCGGATAAACAAGCACCCTCGCAGCTGACTGGGGCATTTCAGCAAGTCCCCATCTGCCTGTGAAGGTGCCTGGGCTTCCACTGGCCCTGCCGCTCCTCCCAGTGCTCCACTCCTTTTTGAAGTCACATCAGTAGGAATGCGGCAGACACTGTTCTGTTATTCAGGAGAGAGAGCCCTTCCGGGTGAAGTCACGCACCCATCTCCCAGTGACAGCTTTGCTGCCTGGAGCACTATGGGTGGTAAGCACTCAATAGGCCACTGTCCCCACTGGGAGCTTATCCTCAGAGAGCTTAACTTCTAACTCTTTTTCATTTGAGGTGAGGCAACAGTGACCCCAACTTTACTAAATGAAATATCATTTCTCAGGGCTGGCCGGGTAGTCTACTGGTTAAGTTCAGCACACTGTGCTTCAGCAGCCCGGGTTCAGTTCCCTGGCACAGACATATACTACTTGTTGGTGGCCATGCTGTGGCAGCAACCCACATACAAAGTAGAGGAAGACTGGCACAGATGTTAGCTCAGCACCAATTTTCCTCAAGCAAAAAGGGGGAGATGGGTAACAGATATAGCTCAGGGGCAAATCTTCCTCAGCAAAAAAAAAAAAAAAAAAAAGAAGAAAGAAAGGAAATATTATTTCTCAGCTACTTTTCAATATTACTTGCCAGCTGCCTTTGCCTGTTTGGAGGAAACTCAGTTGAAATCAGCCCTGACTACTCCCTTGGATAGCTCTCAGTGCCTCCTCACACAGTGATGGGAGCCGTTGTCTGCTCTCAGAACCAGCCTAGATACAAAGGAAACCCAGAAATTCCCTTTCTACCTTGGACTGTGAAGGAAATGCTATGTCACTATGTAGAACTGAGAGGGCAGGGTTTTACCCAAGTATCACTTCCTCTACCCATCACCCTCTCTCACTCTAGCTGCTGAGATCTCATATGCACTGCGCTCTAAAGTCCTGATTCTTTGCCATCATTAGTGACCACAGCAACAACTCTGAGACTGACTTTTTAAATTGAAAGGTAGAGAAGGAAGTTCTTATTTGAGTGGGATTTTGTCTAACAATGGGCTATGAGTGAGAGTATGACACATTCTGTATCTTGCTAGTGTCAACGGATTCCTACACCTCATGAGCAAAACTCAGATAAAGCTTGAGGGGGGGAGGGAGTTAATTGATGACATTTATTGAAAGCTTGGAAGGTTGCTTCCTATAGTCATAACCTGAGCATCACCAACTGCCTTTTCTAAAATTAGTTTCTTAAACAAACTAATTCATTCCTCTTCTTCCCAGGTCAGCTAATGAAGACTGCAGTAGAGATAACATAAGAAATGTCACTGAGAATACAGCTTTAATGGCCAAATAAAATAAAAGCATTAGTTCACTGATGTATTTATTTGACAGATACTTGTCAACCATTGCAGGGGACAAATGAAGTATGGGTATCTCTAGGAACCCTAGGATCTTACGATCTAATTAGGAGAAAAAGGACAAAATAATTGTAATTTAAATATGTTCATTGCAAAAAAATTGGAAAAAGAGAAAAACATATAAAAAAAGACATTGTTATCCTTTTCATAGGATTCCTTATGGTATTTTTCTTCATTTTTTGTGCTTTAAAAAATAAACCTGCTGGGGCCAGCCCCATGGCCTAAGTGGTTAAGTGCACTCCACTTCGGTGGCCCAGGTTCAGATCCTGGGCTTGGACCCACACCGCTCATCGGTGGCCATGCTGTGGTGGCATCTCACATACAAAATAGAGGAGGATTTGCACAGTTGTTGGTTCAGGGTAAATCTTCAAGTAAAAAGAGGAAGATTGGCGACAGATGTTAGCTCAGGGCGAATCTTCCTCAGCAAAAATAAATAAAAACAAAAAAATGAAACTGCTACCATCCTATATATACATTTTTGTATTCTGCTTCTTCCACTTAATTTCACTTACCATGAGAAGTGGGAGAGGAAAGCTTTAACACCCCTTCCAACGTTACAACATATATGATTGATAAAAATTTAATATCATACGGATAAAGGCTCTTACAAAGTAAGAAAAAAAATGAAACACCTCAACAGAAACGGGCAAAGTACACGTGAATAGAGAAGTCACCAAAAGAGAAATGCAAGTAGCCAATAAAGAAATTTCAAATTTACTCGGAGTTCAAAAAATACAAAATAAATGAGATATTTTCACCTATCAAATTGGCAAACATTTTTATAATACGCAGAGAAATGGGCATTCTTTTATACTGCTGGAGGAACGTAAATTGGTACCACTTCTCTAGTGGGAAATCTGCAACATGCACCAAAAGCCTCAAAATGTCCACATCTTTCTCTACTGGAGTTTTTAATCCTCAAGAAATAAGCATTATAATTTACAATAGGTAAAAACTGGAAGCAATCTAAATGTTCAGGGATGTAGCCGTGATCAAATTATTGCATATTCATCAATAAAATATGTGCAGAAATCAAACATCATATTTTCAAAGAATGAATATCGCAATGTTCACAACATATTGTTACGTGAAAAAAAAGCTGATGATAATAGTGTGTATGGTATGAGTTCAGTTTTGTTTAAAATAGATACACATATTTATAGATGTAAGTATCATTATATGTCAAATAATTAACAATGGTCATTTCTGGGCCTTTCTAAAATATCCAAATTTTACATTGAGTTCATGTATACTTTTGTGATTAGGAATATAAGCAACTAATTCCATTTTTAAAAAGAGAGATCTAAAGGTCGAACATTCTGTGAAAGACCTTTTGATGTAAATTTTTATACAAATGAAGTCTTTGACTTCCCAATCTTCCTCAACTTGCCCAGGCATCATAATATCCTGTCTCAAATATCAAGAATAAAAATTATTGTTATTATTGTAACTACTATAGCTAACATTTATTGAGTGCTTCTTCTGTTGAGAAATTTATATGTATCATTGTATTTAATCCTCACAATTACCCTTGAGATAGAAATTATCATTATTGCCAGTTTACAGATGATGAAACCAAGGCTTAAAGAGGCAATAAGTGGCCACCTTGCTAGTAGGTGGTAGAGCTGGCATTTGAACCCTGGCAGTCTGGCTCCAAAGCCTATATTCTTTGAATCTACACATATATTCTTACTTTCTCCTTTGTAAAGAGAACCGAGAAGGCCCATCCAATTCATAAATTTAGTAAAATCAGGGTTATTGGGTAGAGAATGGGATATTTGTCTTTTCGAATAGGGGATTGTGGAATTTGACATGAATTACCTGGAACTTAGCTCTCAGGGCTACTAAAGACAACACCCTGATTGTCCAAGTTTGTGCAGCTAGAGACAGAGCTGGAGCCAAGTCCAAGGGCTTGCCCCAGACTCTGCCTGCCTCTGCCAGCCACTGCATGATGCCTCTCAGGGTGTCTGCCCAAGTCCCCGTTTCTCGTGAGCGTTAGGAAGGAAGAGGAGATGTTCTCCCCTGTGACTCAGTCTGGTCCTCTGATATCTCCATCACCCAGCTGGCAAGCACTCGTTCAGCCTTGAGGCTCTCCCAAAGCCTTTGTGAATCCTACTGCATTTCTAAGTATTCAGGATGCATATGCATCCCACTTTTCCACTCCTTCAGCTCCTTCGGACTCCAATTTTCCTCCCCTCAGATACATCACTTCACTGTTACAAATCCAGTTCACATTTCAGCACCTCAGCAATTGATTGCATTGTCTGGCGAGGCATGGGAAATTTGTTCTTAAGGACGACAGTCACTGTAAGAAAATATTAATGTTTCAAATCAGAAGCTAAAGAATCACATGAATTTCCAAAAGAGGAAGTCCTAATGGTTTTCTGAATGCACAAATGATAGCTTGTGAGAAGCTTTTAAAGAGCTTTCCTGCTAACTCTAAGGACCCAAGGTCTGCCTTTTTCTTTTTTGAGGTTTCTTAATGGAATCTAAACAGTTTCGTGTGTTCACTAGAGCAGAGAATTGAGTATGAAGTAGCAGGCCTTGAAAAGGAAGCCAGTGAATTGGAGCACAATTTGCGTGAAACACATTAGTTTTTTTCTGTTTTTCTTTATGGTATTTAAATGCTTCTATGGGAGGTGAGTATGACTTCCTAGAGTGTTTCCTTTTTTCACTCGGGGCCACACTAGCAGGGTCACCCCCTCCCACCGCTTCCAGGCGTCACGCCCGAGTTGCCACTTGGGGGCAGTCTGACGCCTTCCCATCACCATTTTCCCTCCTGCCTTCTCTACGCGGGATTCTTAGGTTATTGACCTGGTTTCTGGTCCCTCTTGTAATATAATGGTCATTACCAATCTCGGTAGTTTCTTAAAAAGAAACGAAGGGCCACATTCTTAACATGTTGAAAACAATACATTACACTCATATGGTTTTTCACGAAGCATTTGGAAGGACTGCTCTTCAAAAGAACCTTCTGACATAGGCATGATGGCCTTTTCTGGAACAGACAACTTGGCTTGGGGAGGCGAAGTCAATGTTTAAACCGTGAAAGGCTCTGATGCAGCAGAACCTGATTCTTTGTCCAGGCCTCTGTCCTCCAATCATTCTTAAATAAGAACTTATTTTGAAGGAAGATCATTTCTTAATGAAGATGTTAAAACAGTAAACAGCAGTAAGAATAATACAATAGAAAAAGAAAATCACATAATCACCTTTCTTTTCCAGTATCTACTCATAAAATGGTTTCAATCTCAAAGAAGAAAAAATTGCAATCCCTTTTCGAAGTTTAGTATAAATTCGCTTAAACATGGAATAGACAGCTTGCCCAGATCCTTTCCCTGCCCTTCCATCCACTCTAGGCAATTTAATTAATGGGCAAACAGCCCATGGTGGATTTTTCTGATAGAGTGGCATGAACGAGTGAGATCCATCCTTGCACAGAGCTTGTTGGCACACCGCTCTGGCTGCGTTACAGAAACAGAACAGAGTCGTATGGTTCCTGGAAAGTAATTGTTTGGCAGGGCTCTAGCCTCGGGTGAATCCATATAGAAAAAGTGCTCAGGCAGCCCTCACTGGGGCCAGGGCCAGGGTGGATGACAGAGTGTGTGCATTGAACATGTGTGTGATGGGGCGAGGGCCTGGGGGTGGTGGTGGGAGGAGACAGCAGGGGAATACTGAGAGACCCGTAAGAACGGCCGTAGATCATTCCTGCTTCCTCCGCTCCTGTAATCTGTTCGTTTAGCCATCAGATGTACACTGGCTATCTACTGCATGCTCAGCGCTGAGCAAAGAGTTTTGCTTAAGTGAGCACAAGAGATGAACTTTAAAAGGATTAAAAAAAAGTCCACGCCTTTGACAAGCTTCCAGTTCAGATGAGGAAGTCGTTTTTTTCAGAAGTTGTTTAACAAATGTTTATCAAGCTTCTACTCTGTGCAGTGAGGGTGTCTGATAAGCCTCAAGACTCCGAATTGAAATATTGATAAATTAGAGTGTAGAGAAGCAGCATTTAAAGCCCATTTTACTGACATGGTCCACGTTATACAGAAATGCAGAAGAGGATGGTTTTTAAAACCAACCCAAGATTGTGGTCAAGGTTAAAGTTTGAATCAACTAGAGAACAGTTCAAGGAATTTGCTGGAAGCCTTTCCAGCATTTTTTAAAAGGAATGGGCAGAAGGGCAAACTCCGATCTCGGACTTTAGGCCAATGAGGCATTTGCCCTGTTCCCAACATGAGGACTTGCTCTGAGAGAGGCCCCCCCACAGCCTTCATTTCAATGTCTCCACAAATATGAGCCTCAAGCACAGACAGGGTTATATAACTTGCTTAACAGAAATGTCCTCGGCACTGGGGTTGTGGATTCCACGTCCCTGTCCACTCCCAGCAAACAGCAGCAACAATCCTTCTGTGGATATTTTAAAGGGTCCCGGGACCTCCTTTGTATATGAAAATGTCTGGGAGACCAAAGCCTTGTGCCTGTGCTCACACTCCACACACACCGGTAGTAGTACCTCAGCCTCTTATTGCAGACGGGAGCTGCTCAACCTGGCCCCTGCTGCCTCCTGGTCCTCTGAGCCGGGACCTTCGGGTGCTACACCCGTGTGTGCCTTGGCTGCTTCGATCCATCATTTCTCCACACGTGAATTTGGCCGTGTGACGTAGATCCCGATCTACTCACCATCAAGCAGTGATGATAACAGGAGCCGGGAGCCGCAGCTGCCGCCACTAGGAGGAAAGGGCAAGCTTATGAAAGGGTGTTTCAGTTGCCACCTGGCAACGCCAGCGTGGCCCACCAGCTTTCCATGCAGACCAGGACCAGATGTCTACCCTGCTTGTTGCAAAAGCCTTCGAAAAGGCGCTCTGCAAAAGAAAGGTCTGCGCAGAGAGCAAAACACGCCTTGATTTCATCCAATCCCTAGCTTTGATTTGAAGCAAGTCGTTTCCTTCCAAGGTCCTTTTCAGCTTTAACTTCCTAGTATGTAAAAGCCAAAGGAAAAAAAATACCAGGCAGGAGCCATTAAGATTCACTGCCCTGTAGCAGAACCAAGAGATTCAGTATTAACATTTATAAAAATTGTATTTTTATAAAAAATTTTATAAAATGGATTTTAAAATAATAACTTAATTAATAATTAGCACAGCGCAGCATAACAGTTAGTGGTGGGAGTACCCTGAAGAGCCCTAGACTCTGAGTCAAAAGACTCGAGTTCCAAGCCACCAAAGAGGCACTGTGCTCTCCAGAAGCTGAAAAAGCATGATTTTGGAGCTGAGTTCAAATTCTGGCTCCATCGCTTGCTAGCTGTGTGATTTCGCGCAAGTTATTTAACCTTTCTGAGTCTGTTACGTCATCAGTAAATGAGAGTAAACAATACAGGATTGCAGTTTAAGATTTAGAGACATAGAGTTTAAGATCTATAAAGCTCTTGGCATGTTGTAGGAACTCCATTAATGTCAGTTTATGTAAGCAACTCTTCTAAATTCTCTCAGGGAAGGGAAACTAACATATTTTGAGTTCCAGCTTTGTGTCAGAAACTTCCACGACCTCGTCATTTAATCCTGATGAAGTGACTACTATTATCTGAATTTTAACCTAATTTCACTTTCTCCAGATGTAAAATGAACCTGATAATACTTTTCCTACCTAACCCAAAGAATTCTTATGAAGGTTAAAAGAATTTAACGGGAAAGGGCTTTACAAAATTGTCAATTTTTATATAAACGTGAATATAATAACTATTGTCTTATTTAATACTATTGATAGTACTGTTCAATCATCCAACATGCATTTATTCAGACCCTGCTATTTGGCCCTTTATTGAGAATGTGGTCTCTGTTCTCAGAGGCCTTATAACCAGGGACACCAAGATAACACCCAGCAGACCAATGGGAATAGTTAGAAACAGCTGAGTTGCCATCGTAGTAGAAAGTAGTTAAAAGAGAATGATCTGGCTTAAAGGATAAATAGATTTAAGGTGAAAAGATTGAGAGAAGGGGAGACATTTTATATAGAGGAAATAGCACGAAAACAGGAACAGAGGCAGAAAAAGTCTCTTTCGAGGCCTGTGAAGAAATTAAAATTGTGCCCTTGCCGTTTACGGGAACGTTAACTACTGAACCATTCATGCAGCAAATGTTCATTGAGCACCTACTATGTGCCAGTCACTGTTCTAAGTGCTGGGGATACAAGAGTAACAAATTAAAAGGTAACTACCTTAAGGAGCTTTTATTCTGGTGGGTGAACAGAATAATTAGAGTAATTTAATAAGTATACAGAATGTTAGAAAGAGATGAGTGCTACAGAGAAACCATAGTCGAGCAGGGTAGGGTGATCGAAAGTGAGAGGAGGAGATAGCAGGTGGCAGTAGGAAATAGAGTGGTCAAACTAGGTTTCATTGACAAGGTAACATTTGAACAAAGGCTTGAAGGAGGTGAAGGAAGAAGTCAAGGGATGCTCAGGGAAAGAGCTTCAGGCAGAAGGAACAGCTAGGGCAGTGGTCCTCAAACGTGGTCCACACCCAGACCAACAGCATTAACATTATCTGGGAACTTGTCAGAAATGCAAATTTTCAGGGCCCATCAGAAACTCTAGTGGGGCAGAGCAATCCCTCTCTAGGGGCTTCTGATATTCCCTAAAATTTGAGAGCCACCGAGCTAGAATGAAGGTCTGGTTTGTTTGTACCAAGCTTGTGCCAGCCTTGTTCAAGGCCAGCATGGCTAGAGTGAAGTGAGCAAGAGGGAGAGAAGAAGTAGAGGAGATCTGGAGAAACAATGGCGTGGGAGGTGAGGGATGGGGGAGACCCCGTGAGGTCTTGCTAGCCATTGTAAGGACTTTGATTTTCACACTGAGGGAACTGTGGAGACATTGCAGGATTATGACTGGCAATGACATAATCTGTCTAGAAGCATCACTCTGGTTGCTGTTAAGAATAGATTGCAGAGGGGCAAGAGTGGAAGATGGGTTTCCAGTAATCCAGGTAAGAGATAATAGTAGCTTGAGTCAAGATGGTAGTAGTAAAGGTAGAGAGAAGAGATGGAATCTGAATATATTTTGAAGAGAGAGTCAAGAGGATTTCCCAACAGAGTGGCTGTAGGGAATGAGAGAAAGAAAGATATCAAAGGTGTTTCTGGCTTGAACCACTGGGAGGTTGAGTCGCCGTCAGCAGAGATGGGGAAAGATGCAGTGGAAGCAGGTTTGTGGTGAGAGGCTGGGAGGTGGAAAGAGATTGGAAATTTAGTTTGGAGTATATTTGAGATGTCCATTCAACCTCCAAATGGAGATGTTGAGTGAGCAGTTGGATATATGAGCCTGTACTGAATTGAATCAACTTGTCATCGTTCTGAGTTAGATGGAGAATTAATTTCCACCAACAGCACTAAGAACTGATTCTGCTTGTTTCAAATCAAGGGTGATGTCAGAGTTCTTAGTCCTTTCAACGCTCATTTCTTTACAGTCCACATATCCAAAAGGGAGGTCTGCTTTCTCGACCAGCTAAAAACTCTCCAGGCTCGGTCCAACAGACTTCCACCACGGAAAGAAGATCCTGGCTTTGGAAAAAATGGACGTAGTGTGGAACTTAGCTCTCTAGACTTTTGGCGAAAATCAATTGAATGCTTTCATGCTAGATTTTGCATTCTTATCTGAAGTTCTACCTATGTGGTAATTTAAGGACGCTCTCCCCAAAGGAAAAAAAAAATATATGGGAGCATTAGCTAGCCCTGCTCAGGGTACACGACAAAAAGCTCCAATCATAGACTAGGAGAAAGTGCATGTTACAGACGAGCCAAACACCTCACTATAATTAACTGTTTTATCAGCTGCTTTGAAAACATATCATTGAGAATTTCCAAAAGAAAAAGACTTGGGTTTCCCAGCTGAGACTGTTTGGAACCTGGTCGCTGGGGTTTCCATAAACTAAACTATCATTAAACATTTCTAGCACTGAAGGGGGTCATTAGGCGTGCAAGCCCACTTGATTTAAATATCTATTTATTTTGGTGGTGGATCTCTATATAGATTTGTGTCCGTAAAGCAGAAACTAAAATAATGGCATTTATGGATATTAAAGATGTATTTTCTCAAAGGTTCAAACAATTAGAGTGACCAGGGCTGCAATAAGTGGTGGAAGCTCACACCCAATGATTTTGCGTGAACCATGATTCCTCGTTTGATTTCCCAGTTCGTAAAGATGACCAGGGACTGTTGGATTGTCCCAGAGAAGCAGTTATCCCCTTGTATTTACCCACCAGCCACATAACAATGCTCAGCTTTGTGTGGACATTTACAGCAAGAGGAGGCGGGCTGGGAAAGGTCCGGGATTGCCTGCCCACAAGGGCTGTCCATGAGGAAAACACTGGATTAGACAGCAATGCCTTTAAGGCAGAAGTAGGCCTGCTGTGGTGTCACGTCCTCCGGTCTTCAACAGAGGCCAGATGGAAGGGCATTTGACTCAGAAGAACTGCTCTATGCTGACTGGTGCCGTGCTGATTTTATGCCTCATCTTAACATCTTCTGCCAGCTTAGTTCTCAGACATACCCTGGGATCATATACCTGGGATTCTTGTGTAACCAGGTCCCTGAACTTGGATCGCCTCAACTCCACTTTGGTTTCAGAGACTGGATTCTAGTGTCCAGCCCCAGCTTCCCCTAGCACCAAACCTGGCCTGCCCTTGATTTCATCTTCACAGTCCCCCAACAGGCAGGTCGCCTGTCAACCCCTGACCCTGACTCACCGCAAGCCCAGAGGTTTCCCAATGCTTAGGCCCATCTCCCATGGTGCTTCTACTTGGGGTCCTTAAGCAGCAACTTCAGCTGCACCGTATCCTCACTTTTTAAGGTCAGACTCTGAAGCATCTTAAGTGTAGAAAGAAGGATTGACCAACACATGGCCCTCCAAGTTTTGCAGTTTGGCCTGTGGTCCCATTTTAGGGATGAGAAACCACAATTATTATAGTCGATGAATAATAATCCCACTTACTCACAGGAGCATTGAGAAAGCCTCCCCAGGCTCAGTAATTCCAGCCAGCCTCTGCCACCACCACAGGCGATGAATCACGGAGGCTGCCGCCAGGCATGTGGCATTTTGGGACCACGCACATATGACTTAAGACACAGGGTGGGGATGGGTGAGAGAAAGAAATAGGCGTGCCCAGGACAAAGGATTAAAGAGTCACCAGTCCTTTCCTTCCCTCCTGAGACCTCCTGAGAATGTTTTGTGGCAACAAAAATGTTCCCTTTGCCTGATTTTATATTTGAGAGTAGAGAAGAAAACTCAGTCAGTCTTCCGAGCATCCTGCATTGCCCTTTGCGCCCTCATCTGACACGCTCACAGGCTCTGTGACCCATTTACATAACCTTCCCCCAACGGAAAAAAGCAGCCCTTTCTTCCTGTTTCACCAGCACCCTAAAATCTCCCAATGCAGTTATCTTTTAAAAATGAGATAATTACATGTGAAGCGCTTAGAACAATGGCTGGCACCCATTCAGCTTTGAATAGTGCTAGCTATAATTATTATTTTTGTCTCTGCAGATGAATCCAGTGCATTTGCCTCCTCAAATGCCAATATCTCAACACCCCTGACACACACACACACCATGGGGTCTCATCTCAGTGAGAAAAAAAAACAAACAACCATAACGACAACAAAAAACAACTCGAAACATTAAAATCAGATACTGCCAAGGCATGCTATTTAGGTTGCTATTTAAAAATTAGCTTAAAACAAAACTATTCTTGGATGGGGAGATTAATTTTAAATGCTTAAATGATAACCAAATGTAATGTAGGGACCTTGTTTTGGGTCCTGATTGAAACAAGCCAACTGTAGAAAGACACTTTAGAGACAATGAGGAATACTTAATTACAGACTGGATATTCATGATACAAAGTGATGTTGCTAATTTTGGTTAGGTGTGATAATGGCATTGTGGTTACGTTTTCTTTAGAAGTTAATATTTTGAGAGATTCAGAGGTGAAATAATATGACGTCTGGGATTTGCGTTAAAATACTTCAGCAAATAAAAAAATAAAACAAAAAAGGGAGGATAGATCAAGTAAATATGACAAAAACTTCATAATTGAGTATAGGTGATGAGAATATGGCGGTTTAGTATATTATTATTTATTATATTATTGTCTCTACTTGAATGAATTGACCCTCACGCAAAAAAAAAGTTGCTGCCCAAGAGTCTTTAAATTTATGTTTTCGACGGTGGAAACGAGGCTGTGAGGCTACGACCTCACATATTAAGCAGCTGATAGTAATGGATGCGGTGAGGGGTGGCTGAAACCTGGACCAGAGGGGAAAGTACTAGCATCGGGGCTGGTTTGGGTGAGTTTGAATTCTGGATCCCTAGAGTCTGGGAGAGAGAGAAGCATAGCAAACTGAGACCAGCACTGTGGCAAGGACTGGGGAGAAAAGAGAGAGATCCAACAGAGAGAGGGTCTGCAGTAAACCACCTCTGCCTGGGGGGTGGCATCCAGGTCATTTTGCCCCCAGCCTTTCCTTGGAATGAGCCAGTCTCTTTTCAGCAGAGCTGGGCTAGTCTAGCCCCTGGCTATTCTTTCCTCTGGAAACAGTAAAAATTTGTAGGGAGTAAAAAATAGGAATTACTGTTTTCCCTAGATTCCACATGGCCCCCAAACGACAAGATTCTCTTAACAATGCTTTTGGGAATATGCACAGTGTGATTCTAGAATGCTCGGGAAGAGCTGTATCTGCTCCTCTTTACCTAAAATTCTATTTAAAGGGGGCAGGGTCTTTCATTTACTATTTAGAGTTAAGTTTACTGTGTTAACATTCTTAGGTTATGACTGCAGCTCATTCACCCTAATGTGAAAGAAACAAGATCACATTCTTCCCTCCCTTCCTGGTGAAAACCAGCGGACTGCAGAGGGCCCTGGGCACTGGGAGGATGAAGACAGACTTAAATTGCCTGCCTTACAACGTCGCTGAGCGCTGTTTACCTAAATCTACTGAACAGATGGAAGTGGATGGAGAGGGTGCAGCCTTGTCTACTCTCAGAAAACACCCGGATGGAGGCTAAGGGAGATGGTGTGAGAGGATATATTTCATCAGTGACTCAGATATCAGTGATGTCTCTTCTCTCCCAGACCATGTTCAGAAAAAATGTCGGATGCTGAACATATCCATAGCAGCCAAGGACACTCCTTGGGCGCCACCTTGGCGTGATCACTTTTCTTTGCCAAGTCTCGTTCTTGAAGTTCTGAAATGGATTGAGAGAGAGAGAAAGAGAGAATACCATAGCTCTGTATTTGCCTCTTCCTACTCTTGGATTTTATGAGAATTAATAAAATAGTGACTGCACCCGGCCTCTCGGAAAAAGACACCTTTGTGTGTAGTGGGAATGATGACATTTTTTTAACCTATTTTCTTCAGATATCTTTTCCATTAATCACCTGATTTTGCAAAGTACGAAGGAATTTAGTTTCCTTTCTATTTTAGTCCATTATATTATTTTCTGACTCAACTATATTTTTAAGGAAAAGCTAGGTCGTGTTCCCACTAGCAGGTCAATAGAGTAATGTTCCAAGTGGGTTGTAGCAAAATCATATTAATCTTTTACATGGAGCAAGGGGAAATATATCATCTCTTTGTCGATTTTCCAATTCCTGCAAGAAATGAGAAAGTTGTCAAAACACTGGACTTGTGTAGGCACTGAGAGAGCATTGAAAGAATAGAAGTTCACCCAGAAATGGTAGTTCCCCTTTTGTTTTGATGGCATACTCCTTCATTTCTTTGGGAACTTAACCCTCTCTACCACTCAGGTCCTGGTGAGGCTGTCAATCACGTTGCCCCATTCACTGGGGAATATGCTGACCCAGGTTGGCCAATCCAAGAACCTCATAACTCTAACCATTGTCATTAATACAGAGGTAGGCAAAGGCCCAAGCAGGCCAGCTGGGGCTGTCAAAAACTGACACTGCACAATCCAACAGAGCTTGTCTGCTCTGCAGTGAAGTCCTTGCTGGCTTGGATCCATGATGCAATAGACCCCTTGCTCTGAGGTAATTTCACACTCTTGGTGCCAAGCCAGTGGAGCTACATCCTGAGGGCCTTCCTGCCTGGGCTGTATGCTAGCCAGAGTGTAGTCAGGGTTCCCGTGGTTTGTCAAAGCCAGGCCTCAGACAAAACTTTTGGACCAGCTGAGATCAGGATGAACCAATCCGCCTGAGGACAGAGTGCCCTGAAAGGGACACTCACCAGGACAAAAGGAAGATTTGGGGCTGGTAACCTGGGCTCTATGCCAAGACCTAAAGATCCTTAAGATAAAGTAGCATCTTGATGGGTTTTGGCAGGTCACAAAAAACACATTTTACCCTCTTCCCCAGGGTAACAGATGCATCCAACGACACCGGGCTAATCAGGCAGGGACCATGCAAGGACTGTGCAAAAGAGAACAAGGATGCCTCGGGGTGACCTGAGGTCACCTCTAACATAGGATAGGCTGTCATAACTTTTAAGTACCTTCCTCACAGCCCACAGTGTTAATCCCTACCATTTACACCTGAATGCTTTGGAGAATAATTGTTTTTCCAGAGATAACCTGGTATCCAGAGGTGGAGGCAGGGCATTCTTTGGACCAGCATGTACTTGGCATGAGAAATACTCTGGGCCTTTCCATAGGACAGACCAAGAAATACAGGGATCCCAGCTGGGTTAAGAATGGAGTGCCTTTCAAATTGACTTAGTGCTGACGGGGGGAGGGTGACATGGGGAAAGAGTATCATTTTATTTTCACTGGAAGACATGGTCTACTTCACAGGAATAAGGCCACTATGACATTTTACCAGTTATATGTGAAGTCTTGTGTTGAACTCACCTGGCCCCATACTTCTACTTTATTCTTGAAAATACTCCTTAGAAATTGGCACCCAAGGTAGCCTTCTGTCTGGCCTGACCCTCAGTCCAGTTCTGTGTCTGTGTGATTCCTTCTTTGCACCCTCTATTCCTCCCGAGCTTCTTTATATAGGTCATGCTATCTCCCCCAGGGGGCAATGGAATGTATTAATAATAGAGCTCTGCAGATAAAGACTAACCCGTTGTTGGCGCTTTACTTACAGTGTGTTTGGAGCCCCCTTGCCCACCGCCCTGTCTCCAGAGGCCTTGCATCGATAGGCCCTGCCAGCAGTTATGTTGCCTCACTTAGACCTTTTTAATCTTGTGATGCTAATGAAGGCTTTATCCAATTTATGACATCCTCCTAATAAAAATGTTGACATGCCTGGCCCTTCTCCTCTTGGCTGGTGATAAACTAGTCTGTGATTCTAGTTGGGACTCATTTTGACTCAAGAGTTTCTTAGCCAGAGGTAAATTGTTTCTTTATAGCTATCCTGGTGGCCATCTGAATTTTGTAAGTTTAAATGTCCTCCTGTCAAAGAAAATATCCCAGATATAAAGTGTGACCTTGGTGTCTAGGGAGACAGAGAGTGGTGTCTGAAATGGATTACTTAATAGAAAAATAAAATCATATTCTCTTACTTGCGTTTTGCTTTAAGTCGTCTTTTGGACACCTAATAGCAAAAACATTTCAGAGGCCCATGGTAGGCATTTGAATTCCCTAAATGGAGCAATACTGAATGATCAGCTAGTAAATACTACTTCAGTGGATTCTAATGTAAGAAGGCAACAAAAACTCAGTTTTGGACTCTGCCTCCTGAAACATAGCAAGATAAAGCAGATTTAGGATTAAAAAAATACAGCCATATTCATTTAAGATACGCAGATAGAAATGACCAGGAGTTAGCCCCATGCAAAGGCAACATCATTCAGTGTATGGAGTGACCAACCGTCTTGGTTTGCCCAGGAATGTCCCACTTTTAGCACTGAAAGTCCCAAGAAACTCCCCATCCCAGGCCTACAAGGACATTTGGTCACCCTAAAGTGGGCCAAGTCACAGATCACAGGCGAGGGCCAAAATAAACAGGATATCCAGGTATTTTTATGGTTGATGCATATTATTTGTCTCAATATCTTTTTGTCTTAGTAAAAGAAGGGTTAAAATTCTCAACCTCCCACTCAGAATTGTTATAAGAAATTGCCTCAATTCATTGCTAGGCAATTTGCAAATGTGAGATGCTATAAAATTATAAATAATAGCTTAGAAGTGATTTTCATGCAGCTGGTAGACCTCACCTGGCTGACGCCAAGGTCTTGCTGTCTAACTATCAGAGCTTTCCCTATGGAGCAAATTTAGCCCTTTGTGAGTAATTTTACATTTCTTTCATTTCTGCTAATGCTAGGCCACCTCTCAGGACAATACAGGGCAACCTTGGCTCCGATTTTGTTTAACCCAGCTGGATGCAGCCAAATTATGGGCTTCTTTTTGGGTGGAGCATATTTTTGTGGGCTGTGGGAGACCTGTAATTCTTTTTTTTTTTTTTAATGCAAAACCATTTATAGCTTTGGGTGATGTAAAATCCACAGGGTGCCTACAACAGTGTCATGCAACCAAAGGGCTTTCCACAGGATCCATCTGGGACACCGCGGAGCCAGGGCCTCACCCAGTCTCGGTCCACCCACTCTCCACATCTCCCGCAGCCACTCGCTCCCAGACAGGGCAGCAGCCTGTGGAG
This sequence comes from Equus caballus, assembly GCF_041296265.1. Taxonomy (NCBI): domain Eukaryota; kingdom Metazoa; phylum Chordata; class Mammalia; order Perissodactyla; family Equidae; genus Equus; species Equus caballus. The sequence continues at coordinate 15,208,096 of NC_091688.1, forward strand.
CCTTTTACTTCTCTCTCTGCTTGTGGTTCACAGGTTTCAATTACCAACCAGGTTTTCTTTTCATCGAGAGAGCTATTGTTTGATGCTGTGTATTCATCCATCCGTAAGCACCTCAAATCGGTCTGACTTGCTGGCTTCAGAACCATGGCAACAGCATAGTTTTGTGCAGGAATCCTAGATGAGGAAGCAAGCCTCATTTTTAGGCCCAGCTCTGCCATGGCCTGGCTGACATACCACAGGCCAATTGCCCAACCTTACAGGACTTCTGTTTCCTCATCCATTAACTGAGAAGGTTGGATTAACTGTAAGGCTCTTTTAGGCTCTAAAGGTCTATGATTCAATACAAGAGTGCTAACTGGTGGGGAATATGGGAAAGAGAGGGAAGAAACAGAGATTGACGGGAAAGTCTAAGCAGTAGGTGGAAACCAGCACCCTGCAGAGGCGAGGTGGCCAGGGCCAGAGCCTTAGTCAGAGGGCTGATCTGCAACCGTTGAACAGAAGCAGCTGCTATTGATTCTAAGGAGTTTGCTGGGCTCTGGTGTAGTTTAACTTCTCTCCCACCATCACCCTAACTTTCAGTAAAAATCTACCCAACAATCTTCCACTGAGAGTGATGTGGAGGAAAGATGACCATGAAGTCAAAAAGGATAACATTAAAACCTTAGTTCTAAGGAAGCAACTCAGAAACTCACTAGTTGAAATCCATTTACGAATAGCTCATTTTCTCAACAAAACAACTGCACTTCTATAGATCTCAGTGGAAAACCCTGAATTTAGCAAACAGCCCTACAAATGCAAGTTCTTGGAAATTACCACACATGACATGGCTGCATGGAGAGGAAATCAACACTGTTGCCTGAACGGGCCTTTACTCTGGGCTCTCCAAGCCCCAGGTCCTTTGTTCCTTATTTTAGGGATCCAAGAATTCTACTTTACTGGGATCTGATAACTCCTATGATCATAAAGGATCTTATTAAGTAAAGCAGGCTCACAGGAAGATCGCTTACCACTAGATCTCTTTAATTCCTGATGTCATTGGTAGGCCTCAATTACTCTCTTTACTTTAATTCCTTGGGCATAGTCCACAAAGGAAAATAAAAATATACTTAGCGTTGTCTATTTTAGATTGTTCCATCCTGGGGTCACCAGAATCCCAAGGGTATGCAAGGTAGTAATAAACATCTGAGCACTGCTTTTGCCATTTTAAGAGTTGTATTGACAATTATGAGTTTCCCCGAGTCCGCCCTGTCGCCGAAGCTTTGAATGCAGCTCCCTTCACACCCACTGTGCTGAAGCAGCCGCATTCACTGATGCCAGGAATTTACTTAGGTCCAATCTCTGTTTACTGTTTTATCCTACTGCTAGCTGCATTTACAATCCTGACCCTCTAATCCTTCTAGATACAGGCATTTGATGTCTTGCATTTGTTCTCTATAATTTTTTAACTCTTTATCGTGAAAAATTTTACATGTATATATAGATATAGAGTATATATAGATAGAGACAGAAAGAGACAGAGACAGAGAGGGAAGACAGTGTAGTAAACCCCTGTGTACTCATCCCTGAGCTTCCATATTATCAACTCATTTGATGCCCAACTAAGTTTGATGTCCAGAAGAGGTCATTTTAAACACTCACTTCCTTTATACAATTAAATTATTTTTGCTAATTCTTATGAAATGAAACAAATAACAACAATGGCCAAAGTAGGATTGTAAACAGTGAAAATTTTCTTTTATTAAACTTCATATGTATAATCTTGCCAGTAAATAAGATAAAATAGAGGCTGGTCTGGTGGTGCAGCAGTTAAGTTCGCCGGTTGGGATTCTGGGTGCGGACATGGCACTGCTGGGCAAGCCATGCTGTGGCAGGCGTCCTTCATATAAAGTAGAGGAAGATGGGCACAGATGTTAGCTCAGGGCCAGTCTTCCTCAGCAAAAAAAGGAGGATTGGCGGCAGATGTTAGCTAAGGGCTAATCTTCCTCAAAAAAAAAAGATAAAATAAATTTGCAGTACTAAAAAAGAAAAAGATATATTTATTCAATAGTGTTTATACTTACCAGCAGTTTGAACTTTGATCCTTTGGTTACAGTCTGATATAATAATATTTTATGTACAAAATTGTCCAGTAACTAATAAATGAATATTAATAAAACTGAAATGTTTACAAAAGGTTCAGTTTAGGCAACTACTAAATCATAACACAAATATAATATTTTATTTTCTTGATTCATCCTTAAGTTTTAAAATAATTAACAATCAAGAAAGGAAAATAAATTTTAATTTAAAAATTATTATTAAAAATCAGTAAAATGTTTCGTGTAGGAACTAAAATTTCTGCTCACCAACAATAATATCTCACCTTGCAGTCAAGTCTCTGTTGCATTATTTTCAACTTTAAGTACAAATAAACACTCCCAAAGGTCACATGGAGTGGCTGAATTGGAGTAACTCAAGTTTTCTTTCTTTGACTTTTACAATCGCTATATTGTCCTAGTTAATGTCAAATCTACTTTTTAAAGGCAGTAACATGTGGTTCCACAGAGTTAAAGATGTGAACTTCAGCAGAAGTGACCTTGGATGGCTCCAAACCAGAACAGACTTTTATTCATGTTTTAGAATTCTCTGCAGACAATGCAAGCCTTCACTGTCTGCACGTGGGGTGAACGGCTCCCACCACCCTTGCCCTTGGCCCGCCTCTGTTCTATACGTTTTAACGCAGTCTGGGCGCTATGTTATGTAGTTGCCGGTGTCTATCTAGTAGTGGCTTGGAGGATCAAGTTCTTTCCATTTCTCTGGCTCCCCCCAGGCCCTAGTCTTACGATTTCTCTGTGTCTAGCACCCTTGATTTTGTTCACGTTATCTTTAGATTGGACCAGAAAAGTCAGCTTTGACAATTCTGCAAGGTGGATGATGTTTTTGGCCTTTCAGAAAGGACATCTCTTTAACAAAGCTATTTTTTCCTTTCTGCTTTCAGATGGGCCAGCTAAAATAGAAATTTGTTTCTTTTTTTTTTCAGTTTTATTAAGATATAATTGACATATACCACTGTATAAGTTTAAGATATACAGCATAATGACTTGACATATATATATTGTAAAACAATTAGCACAGTGAGGTTAGCTAACATCCACTGCCTCATGTAGTTCCAAAGAAAAATTTTTTTCTTTTCCTCGTGATGAGAACTTCTAGGATCTACTCTCTTAGCAACTTTCAAATATACCATTCTGCAGTCAGTCACCATGTTGTACATTGTACATTACATCCCCAGGATTTATTTATCTTACAACTGGAAGTTTGTACCTTTTGACCATCTTCATCCAATTCCCCCACCCCCTAGCCCCCTACTTCTGGTAACCATAAATCTGATCTCTTTATTTATATAAAATATATATATAAATACATAGTAGAAAATTAATATAAAAATATATAAGTATTTTATTTTAAATATATAAAAATATAAATTTTACATATGTAAATAAAATATATAAATAAAAATATGTAAAAATATATGTAAATATAAAGTATATATATTATATATATTTTATAGATCCCTCAAATAGGTAAGATCATACAGCATTTGTCTTTGTCTGACTTACTTCACTTAGCATAATGCCCTCAAGGTCCACCCACATTGTCACAAATGGCAGCTTTTCCTTCTTTTTTATGGCTGTATTCCCTTGTATAGATATTGTACAGCATTCCATTGCATAGATAAAGAAGTTTGTTTCTTTTAAGACACTATTGAAAGCTTTAAGCAGCCAGGGTATTCAAAATCCTACCTGATATCTCTTTTCCAAGGTGCTCTAAATCTCCAGCGGTAGCAGGCACATCGTCTGAGTCCCATGAGACATGGGAAACAATTTCACCCGTTGCTTTGCTACCTTCTAAAAATGTTGCCATGTTCTCCGGGAGAAAGGGGGCCCTAGCAAACTCAATTCAGCCACCCCACATTTTAACACCTGCTGTTTTAAATATTCCACGGGTATTTACCAGGACACCAAATGGAAAAGAGATTAACTCAGAGGAGTTTTGATAATAGCTGAGACATGGAGAAAACCGCTTAAGGCCCATGATGTGGACAAAGAGAGATAGGCAGGATAGACCAAAATAGGTGGCTACCTCAAGAAGGCTAATGATTTGGCCCCTCTTCAAGCTAATACTCTTTAGATATTTGTTCAATATTTATTGAGTGGGACAGGAACATTTTTAAATTTCTATTTGAGATTACTGTCTAGTTTGGTGGGAGTACAACCAAATTACATTTTCACCAGTTATATAAAAATTCTCTTGTGGACGTCTGCATTAACTTACACCATATATCCAATGTATTCAATTGATGTTTTACTGCTTACTTATTAATTGGTGCCCTGGGCATCTACCCAGCTGGGACACTCCTTAATCCACATTTTGATTAGGATAAAGGAAAAAGTAATTAGGAGCTCAGGGTGAGAGAGAATGATAAAGCCTGGTGGACTATGGGCTATTTCTTTGTTTTTTGTTTCTGTTGTTTTTCGTTGTCTTTTGTTGTTGTTTTAACTATTAGGCTCTACTTTTTGTGTAACTATACTTTTTAAGTACCAAAGCAGCCGGTTACATGACCACTGTTAATTAGCATAATGCTCTCAAGGTCCACCCACATTGTCACAAATGGCAGGATTTCCTTCTTTTTTATCAATCAGGTGAATGCTTTTTTCTCTATATCAATTTATAAGACCCACCAGCAGCAGTTTGCTTTCAACTCGCAAGGATTTGCCTGAGGGTTACATTAACTTTCTTGCTTTCTGCAATAATCTAGGCTGAAGATATCTTAGGTTATCTTAACATTCCACATAAGTTATGATGCTCCATTAATTGATGGCATGCTAATTGGACCTAAGGAGCAGAAAGCAGCAAGAACTACACATGCATGTCATAGAGTAGGAGATAAACCTCATGAAAATGCAGGGGTTTTTTGGGTTTTGAAGCAATATGCACCTGATTTTGGCGTGCTACTGGGACCCATTCCTGAATAACCCAAAGGCCGCCAGTTTTGAAGAGTGTCCCAAACAAGAGAAGATTCTATAGAAATTTTTGGTCTTATGACCCAACAGATCCAGCCATACTGAAAGTATCAGTGGCAAATAAGGATGCTTGCTTCTGGAAAGTTCTAATAGGAGTATCACAATGCAGACCCCTGGGTTTTGGAGTCAGAGCTATGTTCTCTCTTTCAGAAAACAATTCTCCTTTCAAGAAACAGTTCCCAGCTTGCTACAGGGCCCTGGTAGAGACATTTGGGACATCAAGTGACAATATAAACTGAGCTGCCCACGATGAACTGGATGATATCTGATCCGACAACTTCTAAGTTGAGCGTATGCTCAGCAGCAATCCGTCATCAAGCAAAAATTATACATATGAGATAGGACTCAAGAAGATCCTAAAGACACAAGTAAGCTGCATGAGCAGCGCCTTAGACTCCCGTAGCATCTAGTCCTGTGGCATTTCCTCCTCTTCCTCAGTACATGCCTATGGCATCAAGGGAGTTCATTATGGTCAGCTGACTGAGGGGGGAAAACTCAGATCTAGTTTACAAACGGTTCTACGCAGCATGCCTACATTAACCAGAATGGACTGCTGTGGCATTATAGCTCAAATCAGGTGCAGGCAAGACAGTTATAAAGTGAAATTTTTCCAGTGAGCAAATTGCAAGAAGTTCATTTGGTTATCCATTCTGTCAAGACTGAAAATTTGCACTGATTCAAAGAGAGTGGATGGGGAATTGGAGAGAACAGGAAGAGAAAATTGGTGACAGGAGGCTTGGAAAATGGTATAAAGATGGACATCTTGAAGTAGGCACAGAGTAAGGATATTTGTTTCCTTTGTATATGCTCACTGCAGAGAAGACTATCAAAAAGTCAAGATGATAAGCTGACCCATTCTGTGGATTTCAATCAGACTAGTGTTTAATGAATTCATACCCAAGTAGTCATGGCAACAGGGATAGAAGCTACTCATGGGCTCAACAATATGGACTTCCTCCCACCAAGGTTGATCTGGCTATTGCCACTGTTGAGAGCCTAACTTGCCAACAGTGAAGACAAATGCAGAGTTCCTGGGGAGACCCACCAGCCACCTGGTAGCAGATTAATTACATTGGACCTTTTCCGTTACAGAGGAAGCAGAAAAAGAATAGAGAAAATCAATGAAATCAAGGTAAGAGACAAATTGCTGCATTTTGCATCCACTGCTAAAGAGAAGGAAGCACAGCTCCTGGTTCTGCCCCTTTGGGTTCTGGAGGCAACACATTCCACACCTAGAAATGTTACTCTAGCCAATATACTAGGTGACGCCAAAGACTTCCAGTTTCTGAATAGAGCCCGGAGCAGGAAAGGGCTCTGCAGCAAGTCCAGGCCATACTGCAATGAGCCCCGCCATGTCAGCCACAGGAGTCACCAGGTCTTGAGTTGTTGGAGGTGTCATTGGTGGGTTTTCCCTAATGCAATATGAAGTTTATGGCAAGCTCCAGAAAAAACCACAATGCAAGTCTCTGAGATTCTGGAGTAAGTTGATGCCATCCACATCAGAGAATTATGTGTCCTTTGAGAAACAGCCAGAGCTGTTAACTAGGTGTGTAACTAGTGTGTAACTAGGTCCTGGTAGGAATGGAACACTTGACCCTGGGACATCACGTGACCATGACTCTGAAACTGTTAATGAGCTGGATTCTGTCACATTCACCAAATCATAAAGTCAGGTCAGCTCATACAGGACTGAGTCCAAGCAAGACTTGAAGGCATGAGATAGCTTCATGACTAGATGACATAGACCTCCATGTTAACTCCCCATAGTTGCACTAGGTTGTACCTATGGCTGTATGAGGGATCCCGCAGGACCAGCTAAAAGACCTGCCCACGCTTGGCTTATGAGTGGGTCAGATTGGTCTGCTGATATTTCATGGGGAAGCCTTGAAAGACTGTGGAGAGGGAAAAATCTTCCCAAGGGCTGGTGCAGTGATCAGTATATGTGGTCATCCAGTTTGTGTGGAAGGAAAAGTGGCCCAAAGTGAGAATATATGAAGATTCCCAGGCAGTGCTGTCTGGTCAAGAGCCTAGAAGGAAAAGGATTGAGTGATCAGAGACAAGGTGGTCTGGGGTAAAGGCATGTGGATGGATGTGGATGTGGGCACAAAGTATGAAGACCTTGCATCACACATTAATGCCCACGCTGGTACAGCCTTGAAAGTGAGTGCCTCCTTAAATTCTGCACCCACAGGGACCTCTCTTGGATTACCCTAGTCCCCACCCTGCTCAAAAATCACCATAGGCTGTTCTTGAAGCCTGTCCAGATTCAAGTAAAAGGGATATAGAGCCAACCTTTCAATAGGTGGAAGGTAGAAGAATGTACAGCCATGTTTTAAAACTGCCACATAACCTTGTGCTTAACATGGATGCTTTGATGGTCCATGTGAGTATTTTTCTTGGAAATGACATATGAAGAGGCTTCTATTCTATCCCAAAGTGTACCAATGGGCCCTTAATGAAAGCATGCTATTCTCCAAAGAGAAAAGTTTGTGATGGCCCAAACCCAAGTTGTAATAAGGTTTCTTTCGGCTACATCATTGATATATACCGGAAATGACTTTGTGTAACTTATGCCTTTGCTGGCTAAGTTAACATAGAGAACCCTCAGCTCACTAAGTGTTCAGTAGCATTTAGTTATTTTATAAGATGTTGTAACTGTACCCTCCAACAAGTTAGGTTAGTATGTACCCTTGCATGATAGCCAAACTCTTTAAAAAGTGTATAAATTAAAGTTTTTGGCAAATTAAATTGTTTTAAAGTTCTGCCTAATCCGATCCATTGGTTCTTTAGGAATATCAAAGAACACTGGGCTTAAATTTTTCTAAGGTTTCATATTATAAGTCATCTTAGGGAAGGGAAAGACCTGTATTGGCCTTTCTATTTTCAGTTGCACCATGGGGTATGAGTCACCATGTTCCAGCCCCAATAAATTAGCGATAAGAAGAAAGGTCATAGAAAGGTTATCAGGAAGCAGGGTTATCTGGTATATTTGCTCTGCTCTCCCCTGGCACCTCTCAGTGGTTGCTCTTGCCTGAGCACTCTCCTCTTTTCTGGCTGTCTTTTCTTTCCAGTATATGCTGTTGGAATGGAAGCTCAGGAGGCATTTGGCTGAGGGTTATTTGGAAAGGTCAAATCTAAACCACAGCAGTGACCAAGTGGTTAGTGGCAGCCCAGCTACGGATGTGGCAACAAGAGGGGACAAGTAGGGGAATCTCCGTGACCATAGAGGATGTGGTGGGCGTAAGGGACCGGGCACTCACTGTAGGGACAATCCAGCCAGGGTAACAGGTGGTGTTGCAGGAGGTGGGCGGAGTACACAGCAGGGAATTTGGGAACAGGAGATCCATGGAGATCCAGACATGCAGATAGCTCTCAGCATGGAGTTGTCTGGCGGCTCAGAGCAGACGTTTTGCATGGACCGTATGGAGTAGCTGGGTACTCAGCTTGGCTGGGCTTTTCTGGGAGGTCTTTCCCTGTCATCGTCCATCCTCATCAGTGAGAAGCTGTGGACGCCCCAATGGCTTAATGGGAGGATAAAATCCCAACAATTTGGTCCAGCACGTTGATCAGCAAGTGGGGATAGTCATAACAATTAAAATGATTTTTAAAATTAGGATTCTTTCCTTCCCTTGGGCCTTCCTAGCCTGCCCAGATGTCAGCACCTTAGTCACGGCAGTGCAGCTGGCTGAGCAGTCTAGAGATCAGCAGGCATGGAGTTTGGCCTGCAAGGCCTCATCAGAGTTCTTGTTTCTTTTCAGGAGGCAGCTATGAGGAAGCTGATGCGTGGACCAGGAAAGCAACACAGGCATTCTCAGCAATATTTGGGGAGAGTAGAGAAAGTAGAGAAAAGATTGAACTGACTGCTCTTCTGGGTGAGAAGAAATATGACCAAATATGGTATGCCCAGGCTGGTGAGGTCTGGGCCACTGGAGTAATATGGCTGTGCAGTGAATCCTGTCACCCAGACAGAACGTTGCTCCCAACTAGGTGACAGGTAGAGAATAGGTTATCAGGGGACTCAGGTACAATGTCCTGAGGGATCCCATGAGACCAACGACAATAGAGAGTGTATCCCTTCACATCTTATAGCTTTAAGAATGCTGTAACTCAAGGATCTATAAAGCCCTAAGTCCAGCAGAGGGACAAGTGGAGGGAGAGGCAAGTCTGAAAAGCCAGAGAAGAAAGTCTGGTGATCAAAGCAAGGAGGCAAACATGAGGCTGATATCCGGCGCTGAGTAGAAAGCTGAAGCGCTCTGGAAATACGTGCTATGCAGTAATGGGTGGGGTGCACACACAGAGAGGCAGACAGACAGATATCTGAATCAAGGCCATGAGCCAGAGCTGATTCTTCGGAGCTGCTTAAGGTGTGATGTTTGGTCAGGCCACTATAGTTAGAGGGACACAGAGGGACAGAACGGAACAAACGGCAGTCATTTCAGGGCTGAGTGTTTGCATCCGGTTAAAGACTAATTTCCTGTTCCAAAGATGGAATTGAGAACATGTTCTTTTCCCTCTAGACAAGGGGTCCTTCACAGGCAGATAAAGAGACCAGTTTAGGGTAAATACAAAAAGCAGGGTTACTGCTTCCTCCCGTAGTCTTCAAATCTGACAGACAAGCAACAGGTGTGCTCTAGCCCGGGGAAGAGGAAGGTTTGCTGCTCTTGCCCCTCCAGGCAGGGAGCAGGGCACCTCACGGAGGAGAGAGGATTGGCCATCCCCGCCTCCTACAGGCCCCCAGACAGCCTGGGTCCATCTCCCCCATCAGAGAAGAGACAAGGTACAAGGGGTTAACAGTAGCAGCTCAGATGGAGTTCATGTTCTGTTACCCTAGGCTTCCAGAGAGAGAACCAGAGATCGGCTTTCTTACGGGACTAACCAAATATAATCCTTGTCTTACTGACTACAGCCAGGTATTTTCAGCTGGGTCACCACGCATAGGATGACCACATAATTTATCACTCAAACTAGATACTTTTGAGACTGAAAGGGGGCCTATTACTTAGTTTGGCAAAACAAGTGTACACTTGGACATCTCTAGAAAATCGAGTCATATAGCTGCCCAACTTATACACCAACCTTTTCAATTTTATTACAAAAAGCTAGTCATGCTCTTAAATTCAAACATAACATTTGAGTCCAATGTAGGATTGCCAGATAAAATACAGGATGCTTTGTAAAATTTGAATTTCAGATATACAAATAATTTTTTAGTATAAATATGTCCCAAATATTGCTTGGTGCATACTTACACTACAAATTATTCACTGTTTATTTGAAATTAAAACTAAATTGGGGTGCCAGCCCTGTGGCCGAGTCGTTACATTTGCGTGCTCCGCTTTGGCGGCCCAGGATTTCGCTAGTTCGGATCCTGGGTACAGACCTAGCGCTGCTGGTCAGGCCATGCTGAGGCGGTGTTCCACAGCAGAACTAGAAGGACCTGCAACTAGAACATACAACTATGTACTGGGGAACTTTGGGGAGATGAAAAAAAGAAAGAGGAAGATTGGCAACAGATGTTAGTTCAGAGCCAATCTTAAAAAAAAAAAAACTGAATTGGGTGCCCTGTATTTTTATTTGCTACTGCCAACCCCAAAGTTAAACCACTCTATCACATGCTAATTACATCATCCTCCTTACAAGGTAAGCCTTTTACTTAACTGATTTAGGACATAGTCTCGTAGCCAAAAAGACAAAGTGGAGAGGACCGTCCCAACTAACCCAGTCCCCTGAGCTACTGAAGTCAGCTTCCTTCAATTTCTATGAACTAGGAATAGACAGGGACTAGGTCGCATGCCTGGGGTGAGCTGGGCCAGCAGGTGAGAGTGCTCGGCTGTGGGACAGGAAGTGGAGAAGCATATCCTCCCTGCTTTCTGCTCACTTTTGCTTGATCCCAGCTAGCGTACGTCAGAATCACCTGGGGAGCTTTCAAAACACACTGATGCTTGGACCTCACTTCCAACCAATTAAATCAGGATCTCTGGGGGTTGAGTCCGGCACCCACGGATTGCAAAACCTCCCCAGGTGATTTCAATGTTCTGATCAGAATCACTGTCCTAGGCCCTCACTCTGATCCCAGTGGCCTAGGTTCTGCTTACTTGATTCTTCTCCTTTGAATACCCTCCGTGTTGTATCAGCTATTTTGTAGTCTAGAAAATATGAGTAGAACACATGTTCCACGTCAGAATGGTGGCAGAGATGAGATTCACTGGAAGATTTCCTTGTCCATCTTGTCCGTGCAGGATCTTTTCTCTTGCTGGCTCCTGCATCCGTCCGGGCCTCCCGCCTCTCTTGCCTCTCTTCAGCTTTGGCATCCCCTGTCTCCTGCTCCTCCGCTCCCAGCACATCAATTCCCAGTTTGCAGCATCTCCTCTTCTCAAGCCCGTCAGTGGCTGGCCTCTTTAGCTTGAACTGAGGACCCCCTCCAAGAACTCCAGAGAGCTGTTCCTGCAGACCGACGGCACGGGCTGCTGTTTAGGGCTCCACCCCTCCTGGCTTTCTGCCCCAGGGAGGTCAACCCCTGGACTTTAGGCATAGAGGAAATCCAGATTTTCCACTTTCGGAACACAGATTGGTGGACCCTTTGAGGGTGATGTGACAAAGTGCCAACTTCCTTCCAACAAGCTGGCAGGAAAGCAGTGGATTGCTTTCCAAATGGAAGCAAGAAGGGCCTGGCAGTGGCACACTGCCCACGCATCATTGAAAATTGACTCTCCTGCTCTCTTTGGAATTTGACCCAACGAACTCAGGTGAGACTTGGGCAACCACCGGCTCCGAGCCCGGAGCAGGATACAGCAAGAGCGTCTGCATTATTCATTCACTGAGGCCCTCCCACGTGACAAGTGCTCTGCTATCTGCTGAGTGTACACTGGTCCAGAAGACAGATAATGTCCCTGGAGCCTGTGAATCTTACCATGTAGTCACAAATAATTCAAAATAAGAAGAATACAGAAGAAAACTGGGGTGGAAATACTGGTGCAGAATGAGGGCGAAGCCGAAGCTCCTGAACACACAGGGCTTTTTAAATGTAGTGTTTCAGCCAGCAAACAATCCACCACCCTGACCTTCTCAGAGGCGCAAGGCCACACACTCAAATTCTTCCATCAAACAATAAGCTAGTGCAAGCGGAGCTTTTTCTTAAACCCAGCTGTTTACACAGTGGCTACAAATCTGTTTAGAAAGATTGCCCGCCATTCACAACTGTCTATCGACCAGATGCTCCAGAGCATTTGTCTCTCCCCCCAGAATCTCAGTCAAGAGGAGGGAGCAGGTTTGAATGTCTGCAGCTCCTGGAACATCACACCCTCCGTCAGTCCTTGTCTGTGCCCAGAGGCTGCTGCTCTTCTCCCCGGCTCCCCTCTCAGAACAGTAATGATTTTAGTGGCATAACAAGGAGGGTTTGCGTTGAATTATTAAACAATGGGCATTGAAGATGTGTTTTCTTTGACCTCCCTCCTTCCAGGCAGTGTTTTCTTGTACGGAGGCAAAGATTTCCCTAAGATTGAAGCAGATTATGTCTTCCCTCCGATGGTATTTTCCAAATTTATTTAAAACCTCTGCATTTTAAAAACTGCTTTTCCCATTTGATCAACTTTAAAATATCGCATGCCCTCCTTTCATTTTTCTGAAATTCGACGTAAATATCAGAGGGAACAAAAGCACTGGAACAAAGCACTGCTTTGTTTTCAAACCAGGCCCACAACCAGGCCCCCTTGAGATGCTGGCGGGGCGCACGTGGGAGTCTGAATTCCCTCCCCCATCCTGTTCCTGAGAGTTATTGTTCTAAACGGTAGTATTAACATTTCCCATCGTCATCTGTGGGCAACATCCCGTTAGCATTTTCAGTGGTAAACACTTTCTCTGCAACATGAAATATGAGATGTGACTAATAAAATAATGCCTAGGCTTTAAACAAATAAACAAGAATGTATACAACCAAATGAGTGTTGTGCTTTTGAAATGGCTGCTTGGGGGTCAACACACGTTTCTAGGGCTAATGCCATTGCTCAAAAAAAAATTGTGGCATGCGCCTTTAAGTGTAGCACAGGGCAAAAAGCATGCGATTTTAAGACAGGTGATCTGGCTACAAACCAAGTTCTGCCAAATTTTAACTGTACCGTTGACATAGTTGCTTGACCTCTCTCAGCCTCAGTTTCTTCACTAGTGAAATGAGAAATAGGACACAAAAAAAGTATGTAAACTACACATCCCAGGTAGCCCAATAAGTAGTTTTTAATATAATCATCACTAATGACATATTCCTTTGAATTGCATTAAAAAGATCTTTGAGAGTGATTTTTTAAAAAATTCCTAGTCTTTTAAAGTCAAGTTGGGGCAATAAAAGTGGGTAATAAAGAGTTGGAAATTCTAGTTGTGGCGGGAAAAAAAATATTCGTTGCTAAAGTCATGAGCCTAAAATTTTATGTGGCTCATTAAGTGACTGAAGTCAACTCCAAAAAATGTTTCCAAAATGTTCTGGAACACCACGCTCTCCTTCGGGCTCCCTGGGTGGCCACTTTGAAGTGGAAACAACTCCTCTGAATGTTTAAGTAAGTTGTGTAGCGTGAAAGAAACTCTCTGCTTTATAGTCACTCCACATATCTGGACCCTGTAAAAAAAAAGGCTTAATTATCACGAATTGGCCTTGTCATTTCCTTACGTCCTGATGTATGTGTTCCTTTTTGAAACTGTGGTGTGTAGTAACCAGAGGTTTTTTCCCCTTTTTTGATGTCTTACCCTTAATTTCTGAAACTTTGTAACTAAACAGGAAAATTAGACCAGTCTCTGCTACCAAAAGCCACTGTCATCATTCCACATTTTCAGAGGACTTTCAGGTTTCCACTCTCCTTGTCTCACCCCAGATGCCTGGCATTCGCGATAGCAGTGAAAACAAAATCTGTTGCATTTTTGGAATGTTATTAATGCTTAAGCAGCCCAGGGATTGCAACAGCTAAGATAGCCATGCACACAAACACGTGCACTTTTTTTTTTATCCCGACAGCAAAGAATAAAATGTGCCTGAAGAACTTTGTCTGGAAGAGTCACCCAAATGCATTCTAATGCACTGATTTTCCCCTGCTTGCCACCCCACCACCACCCAGTCTCTATTTTCCGGTAGGAAAACCACGTTAGGTGTTAGACAATGATATTATACAATAGAGCTATAAATCCAATGTTTGTCTAGAATTTAAATGGCACTGCTGAACTCCACCCTTCCTCGCATTTTGACAACATCAGAAAGGCAGTCAGTGAGAGGCAAAATCATCTGTTAGTGTCTCTGAGTGGATTTTAAAATTACTCCCCCAGGGTCTTCTAGCGTTTTTAAATATGAAGGTGTTCATCCAACTGAAAAAAAATCTTACATCTATGAGCAATTTAAGATTCAGCATGTCTGGCAATTCACATTTTTTAAAGGATGAGAAAATGCAGCACTAAATGTGAATATTTATACTGTGTACGGGAACATCTGAGCTCTTCACTGCCATCTTGAAGACTTTAGGATGGAAGGTCTTGATCATGTTGGATTATAAAAACTCGTCCTCTTGTTCCTGAGACTTGAGGACGTTCATTTGATCATAACAAATGTGAGATCACAAATAAAGATGCTGTAAGTTCAATGGAAGAGAGATTTATCTGTAACACAGACAATTCTACTTCTCTAATAAAATCATAATGTGCCTCTTTTCATTTCACTAGAAGGTCCTATCCCTCTTTCCCCTTCCCCAGGCCTGATGGATTCATCCCCTATAGCCAGTGCAGTTAGCAGCAACAGGGTTGTGTGGATTTAGCTGGCATGGTCAGGAGATTGGTTACAGGAGAATTTAGCAAATAAGTAAGCATATTGAGGATAGTGGGAGCCAAAACTCTCACTGTTGGACAGATCTGTATTTGACTTACAAATACAGAAAGGAAGAAGTTTAGAATAAACCTCGGGTGCTGGGTTGGAATCAAAGGTATCTATGTGAACTCCTGGTTTTTATGTAAATAGATAAATTAGATTTATGTGGCTGTTTTTTTTTTTTTTTTGAGGAAGATTAGCCCTGAGCTAACATCTGACGCCTATCCTCCTCCTTTTGCTAAGGAAGACTGGCCCTGAGCTAACATCCATGCCCGTCTTCCTCCACTTTATATGTGGGACGCCTGCCACAGCATGGCTTGCCAAGCAGTGCCACGTCCACACCTGGGATCCGAACCAGTGAACTCCAGGCCGCCGAAGTGGAACATGCAAACTTAACCGCTGTGCCAACATGCCAGCCCCGATTTATGTTTTTATGTGTGCATGTTATGGTATAGATGTATACTTACATAGACATACACATATACATCTACTTCAATCAATCTATCTAACCATCTATCCATCTATCTATGCATCCATCTATCTATCTACCCATCTCTCTCTCTTTCTTTCTGCCTGTGTAATTTCCTAGCTCTGTCTTCACAGAGTGCCTGGAAGTAAAGAAACCCAAGTAGCAATAAGCATAAATAGCATCCACATCTTGGCTTCTAAATACCATTTTCTGTTAAAAGGGCTCCCTCAAGAAATGACTGGTTCGGGAGTGCTGTGGTAGGCTAAAAAACGGACCACCAAGTGATGTCCACATCCAAACCCCTGCAACCTGTACACGTTACCTTCTTTGCAAAAGGGATCTATTTTGGTGTGATTAAGTTTCTCTTCAAGATGAGGAGATCATCCTGGATTATCTGGGTGGGCCCTAACTGCCATCACAAGCGTCCTTATGAAAGAGAGGCAGAAAGAGATTACAGGCAGAAGAGGAGGAGACAATGTGACCATGGGCGTGGAGACTGGAGTGACGCAGCCACGAGTCAAGGAATGCTGGCTGCCATCAGAGGTTAGAAGAAGCAAGGAATGGATTCTCCCCTAGCTCCAGAGGGAGCTGGGTCCTGATGACATCTAGACTTCAGCCCAGTGAAATTGGTTTCAGACTTCTGGTCTCCAACCTTGTGAGAGAATAAATTTCAGTTGCTTTAAGCTATAATGTCTGTGATAATCACAGCAGCCACAGGAACTAATAAACAGGGCTAGGTCAGTGAATGTAGTACAAGAACCCGGAAGGTCCTGTGGTGCCAAGAAGTGAGGGAGTAATGCTCAGTAATGATGAGGACATGTTAAAAGGACCCAATTAGAACCGTGTCCCATTGGCCAAATGGAGGGCAATTAAGAATCAAAATAAATATTAAGACTAATATATTACAAGCCATTATAAGTAAAATAGGAATCCATGAGTCTAAAATTATATAAATGAATAAACAAACAAATAAATAAAACTCTACCTCATAGTATAATGCCAACTAATAAATATAGAAAGAAGAATGGAATTAGAAAATTGGCAACCATCATAATAAAAACTGATTTAGGCAAGAATCATCAGTGGATGCTAAAACTGATGAATAAATATTTGATGGGAAACAAAATATTTATATCATCTCACAGTATCTCCCAATAAAATACTTAATTCCTTATTAATAAGTACAAAACACTTATTAATTAACTTTATTATGGAGAAATTTGGCAAATGCTAGCTGAACTAAGTAACCAAATTTAACAGCACCAGTAATGGGATAAACTGACGTCACATCCCCGTGATATGATACCCTGAGAAGAACAAAGCTTTACTCTGCCGTAGCCCTGCCAAAATGCGGGACCTACAGCTAATTGTGAGGAAATAGCGGGCAAACCCAACTCGAGGAATATTCTACAGAATAACTGGCTGTACTCTTTGCAAATGTCACAGACGTGCAGGACAAGGAAAGTCTGAGGAAATATTCCAAATTAAAGGAGACCAAAGAGATATTACAATTAAATGCAATGCATAATCCTGGATTGGATTCCAGACCCATAAAGGATATTGTTGGGACAGATGGTAAAATTCGAATGTTTTTTGTGGATTACATGGCAACATTGTATCAATGTTTGTACTATAGTTTCGCTGGAGAATGTCGTCATTTTTGGGAAATGCATACTAAAGTATTAAGGGATAATGGGGCATTATGTCTGCAACTTCCTCCCAAGTTGTTCAGAAAAAAATACAGTAGATAAATATGCAGAGAGAATGAAAGACAAATGTGGTAAAATGTTAGCAATTGGGGAATCTGGGTGAAGGGCATATGGGAGTTCTTTGTATTCTTGCAACATTTTTGTCAGTTTGAAATTATTTCTAAAGGAAAAAGAGGTCATTATTCTTCTACAGTGCCGTATCTTTTTCCAGTGAGTCCTTAGGAAACACCCACAGCATTACTGAGCAGTGGGAAAGGCCTCGAAGGGAAAGCCAGGAGACCTGGTTCTGCCACCCTGTGTCCTCTTGTGCAGGTGACTGGCCCTCTCTGAGCCTCAGTGCCCTCAGCTTTATCTCTCTCTGCCTTTCTGTGCCTAAGGCACTGGTTTACTTCAGACTTTAAAGGGACAACCAATGGCACAGTCAAAAATTCTTGCTGTGGAATGGGGAGCAGCTGCTAGTGGACATCTAATCCCATTTCCTTTTTCAAGGTAAAAATGTTCTAAAATTAGGTTGTGGTGACGGTTGACTAACCCTGTGAAAATAGTGAAAAACACTGAATTGTGTGCTTTAAATGGCTGAGTCATATATGTGAATTATGTCTCAATAAAGCTGTTAAAATCATTGCTGCCGCTTTCCGCCCCTCACACGTAACTGTGGATCTTTATGGTTAACACAGGACTTCTGTGCAGAATGGCGGTGGTTTACCAGCTGAAGGAGAAGAGAAGATTTATTCTCCTCCCGGAGGCAGGGTGGGCAAGGAAAGAACAAACACTAAAGGAACCTTTCAGAAAGAATGGAGGAAAGAATGCTAGGGGCCCCGCAGGGTCCTGCCCTCCAGGCTCGGTTGTCCTCTGCTCCTCTCAGTCTGGACACAGCCCCCCGGTGACTGGATCCCTATCTGTGGTTTCAGCTCTCTCTCATAGGTTAGTGACTCCCTGTGTGATTAAGGATAATACTGGTAATTTAAAAGCTAAGTTTTGGATTTTTTTCTTTCTCATGAAAAAGCCTGAGAAAATAGTCCAAAGCCGTTCCGAGGTTGCATGAGGTAAGAGGCCCAGGCTCTGGGTCTCCATTTACAGCCTCACAGGCTGTGCACTGCACAGCCCCCGGAAGTGTTAGTCACACATACAGCGTGAAGGGTCCCTTCTGGAGAAGTGCGAAGTGATGGCCCTGCCCGGGATCCTTCTCTCTTGTTCTCCTTTAAGTGGTCTCCACCTTATTGTCCAAGATGGCAACATCTATCTCCCAGGCAGGAAAATGGAGGAAAGGACAGATGCAAAAGGAGGGCCACAGGGTACACCTGGGCTGAATCTAAAGTAAGGTTTTCAGAACATCTCATGGTCTACATCTTAGTCAGGTGACCATGTCCAGTTGCAAAAGAAGCTGGAAAATGTAATTTTTATTCCAGGTGTCCATGTACTCAGCCAAAAACAGAAAGAAAAAAGAGGGGAAGGAATTTTATTACTAAAGAATAAGAGGCAATAAATATTGGGGGACGACTAACAGTCTTGGTCATTTTTTCCAATCCGTACTTCTAGTCCAGATCCACATGTCCAGTTGTATCCTGGACATCTCTGGCCAGATGACTCACAGACGATAAAACTGAACACGCCCTAGATGGAAGGCAGCATGTTTACCCACGCTACTCCCATCTCAGACCTGCTCCTTCTCCTGTGATCTCCATCTCAATGAATGGCGACGTCATTCCTCCAGTGGGAAGGGAATGATCTTGGATTCCCTCATCTCCTTCACTGCCCGCCCCCTGCTCCTGTCCTGCAAGCTCTACCTCTTCAGTGGTTCTTAGATCCCTCTCCTCCTCTCCGTTCCCATTACTTTAGCTCAGACTCTCATTTTTTCTGTTCTGGATTACTATAGGGATCTCAACTTGGACTGCCTGCCTTCAGGCTGCGCCCTTACAATCCTTTCACCACATTGCACCCAGAGTGCTCTTTCTAAACATAAATCTAGTTTTGACCCACCCCTCCATAAAACTCTCCAGTGGTTGCCCAGCCCTTTCGTGGGAAAGTTCCCTTTCTTTAAGCATGGCACCCAAAGCTCTTCATGCTCTGGCCTCTGCTGTCTCTCTGACCCCACCTGCTGCCTATCCAACACACATGCCCTTTGCTCCAGTCATACTGAGCTATCTGTGGTTCCCTAAACCATCAGCGGTTTCACACCCCTCTGCCTTTGCACACGTTGCCCGCTCTGTCTGGAATGACCTTCCCACTTTTGTTTATGTAACTCTTACTTCTTCAAAACTCAGCTGGAGCATTGCCTCCCCCAGAAAGTGCTCCTAGCTTCCCCACTCTGATTTAGATGTCCTTCCTCTTACTCCCATTATGCACCATCCATAATTATCTCAGTATTCATTTATCTGTATATTTTCCACACTAGACTATGAGCTCTTCAAGGGATGAGAGCTTTTCTTTTTTTGCCTTTATATCCCTAGTGCCTGGCACATGAATGTTTGTTGAGTGAATAAATATGCCAGGCTCAATCTTATACATGGTTATATATAGTATTTAATTCTCATGAAGGCCCTACGAGATATATCCATTTTACAGATGGGGAAACTGAGGCTCAGGAAGATTGCATGACATGTCAAAGGACACACATCAAAAGCTAGTTAGAAGTACGAATGGAAATTAAATCCAATGTCCTTGCCTTCCTGTGTGCTCCTAGTTAGACAAACAACCTTTGTGGTTGTTATGAACTGAAATATGGGAGCACTCAGTTTGGAGGTGCTTACACCCCATCCTGAGTCCACTATCAGAAATGTGTGTTTCTTCTCTTTCCCCAAATTGCTGAGTCCACGAACACAGTTCTAGGGTACTTACCAAACCCAGAGCCCGGGGCCTTTGCTTCTGTGCCTCTCCTGGGGAAGTGCCTTTGTAGGCTTGATCTCCAGCACTGGAGTCTGTGTTTCTTTACTCAACCATTCCTTCAATGAGTATTCATTAAATGCCAACTCTGAGTTAATGTTGGCCTCATTCACACGCAAACATACGGAAACAAAGACGGTTCAGCCATGATCAGAATCTTTTATCTTTTTGCTGAAGTCACAGAGATTCGGCCTTGTCTAAGGCCACAATTACAAATGTAAAGCAAGCAGCAGAGCCGGACGTACGTTCAAGGTTACACGCTACTATTGTTCCTCCTTGAGGAAGGAGCCACAATCCTTGTATTGGAAACAAGTTTCAGGCACAATAAACAATGTGCTCCCTTATCTCAGATGCGCTAAGGCGGTTCAGTCAGTTGTTTACCACTCAGGTTCCTGATTCAGCAGTTTTCATGCAATAATGATACCTTTAAATTCCCTGATGCTCTACCCTCCCGAAAGGTAATAAGAGATCGAAACTGCTGCTTAAATGAATTCATTTGTGTGGAGAACAAAGCCATTTTTATGTACTCCTGCAACTACCATTTGACTAGAAGCCAGAACATTTTACACAAGCAGCAAAATCCATCCCCTGAAACTGATTCAAGGTTTGTCTGATAGGGGGCGGGGTAAAGAAAAAGAAAAGCGCATGCTTACAACTGCGGCTGGAAACAGTCCCAATTACAAGAGCAGTTCTTTAAGGTTGTTCTTTTGGTTTCACCTTAAATTATTGTAATGGAGCAGTAAAGTGGAGTAGGAACAAAGAAAAGAGTGGAAAGGAAAGCTGGGAGTTCTTATTTATTCATTTAACAAATATTGAGCACCCGCCACATTAGGACCTGTGGAAACATGAAAATTAGTCACACAAGAGTTCTGCCTTCAAGAGAATGCAACACAGCAGGGAATTAACAGGTACACACACACACACACACACACTCACGTGTGCACGCATGTATGCATACAGCTGTATTATCCTCACTATTCAAACTCTTTCTCGGAACTTTTGCTACCCAATCTCAGCAAATGAAAAGATTCAGGTGCATTTTTAAATAAATCCATCTCTATCTGAAACTATTTGCTTTCCAAAACTCAACCGCCTCCGGTAATCGGTATCTGAACTCACTATCCAAACTGTCAGTCTCCAAACTCAGGAAGCAATCAACGTGGCTAGCAGAGTACTTAGTACTGCGTAAAGCGGGGAAGGGCTGTAAGAGTGGCCCCAAATGCCATGAAGCTTGGAGGAGTGTAAGAGACCTCCCAGTGGGGGTACAACGTCATGTTGAATGTATCTGAACCGAGCCTTGAGGGATGGATAGGACTTTTTGTCTCCAACCTCAGCGCCATTTTGGCAATCCTTTTATTTGTCCCTGGTGACCCCTCCCCAGATCCCCAGAGCAGTTCTTCTAACCCCTTCAGCACTCTTTTCAAGTCTCCTACCTGTGCTCCCCCGACTCATTCACTCTCAGCAAATGACCTCCCTTCCTACTTCATAGAGGAAAAGAGGGGCTTTGAGAGAGACAGAGAGGGAGAGAGAGAGAGAGAGAGAGAGAGAAAGCTCTCTGGTCTCTTCTTATAAAGGCACTAGTCCCATCATAGGGACCCTACCCTCGTGACCTCTTCTAAACTTAATTACCTCCCAAAATACCATCACATTAGGGGTTAGAGCTTCAACATATAAATTTTGGGGGACACAAACATTCAGGCCATAACTATAGTCTAGGTCTAAATTCCCTGACATCTCTTGCCTCTCCTCGGCCTGGGTCTCAGCAGGCTCAGAAGAGGGATTGATAGCTGTGAATGACCTCATTTTCCTGACACAGTGCCTTCTCCCAATGAAAACCACCCACCCTTTCTACATTTTATCCATCCTTACCTCATTCCCATCTGCCTCAGAGGAATCCCCTAGCAGAGTGATTTCTTCATTTGTCCATTGAATTCTAGCCCCTCCCCCATCTGAGCATCTGCGATAAACATCTGCCGTATTTTTTCCTGTCTGTCCTGCATTTCTTTCTTTTCTAACTCCCCCTTCCCCTTTCTACATGCTTTGGGCTGTCAATAATTGGACTCTGCTTTCCGTAGCACAAGGTGGGACCATGACCCAAACGATACCAATTAGAGTCTGTGTCAAGGATGCACAGGGTCACTGGAGGACAGTCAGTTGTACTCTTTTCTCCGAGATTGCCAGCTGTAAGACCAGTGTAAGCCTGGCCATCTCACAGGGAGCGAGCCTGCCCAAGAGCAAGGCTGAGGAGGGTGAGGGATGCCAGGAAATACAGCTGGGGTACTCTAACGGACTGAATGTTTGTGTACCCCACATCCACGTGTCGAAGCCCAGACCCCCATGAGATGATAGCTGCAGGTGGAGCCTTTGGGGGGTAATTCAGTTTAGATGAGCTCATGAGGGCAAGGTCTTCATGACAGAATTAGTGCCCTTACAAGAAGAGACCAGAGAGCTTCCTCTTTCTCTCTCTCTCTCTTTGTCACATGAAGACACAGCAAGAAGGCAGCCATCTGCAAACCAGGAGGAGGGCTCTCCCCAGAACCCGGCCATGCTGGCAGCCTGATCTCAGACTTCCCAGCCTCCAGAACTGTGAGAAATGAGTGTCTGTTGTTTAAGCCCCCCAGATTATGGTATTTTGTTATAGCAGCCTGAGCTCAGACAAGTACCGACAACATTGTTTTTAAATTTTTGGATTTTTCAGTAACGTGAGCCAAAACCTTTCCTTTTTGTGCTTAAGGTTGTTTGAATTGGGTTTCTGTTGTTTGGCATCGAGAATTGTGAGTAAAGGAGTTCTTACTCCATCAATCAGCTCCTTCTCTCTGCAGTAGCTTTGGTGTCTCCCCTCAAAATTAACTCCTTCCCTTCAGCTATACACATGCTGCAGAGGCCACCTGTCTAGAAAAACTCTCTTCTGATCCTACAGCCACTGCTTGCTCTGCCTTTTTCCCTTCATATCTGCAGGCCAGGTTGGTAGGTGGTGAAGTTTTTACTAGTCTGTGGCAAAAGCAAAAAAATCAGGATAATGCAGTGAACTTTTATTTTAGGTTAGGTTTATTGAAATACAATTTAATACAGTAAAGTTCAGCCTCTTCACATATACAGCTCTATAAGTATTGAGAAATGTTAACAGTTGTGTAATTGTAACCACAGGCCCTCTAGGACCACTTCAGACTAACACCTTCTTATCAACAGAAGGTTTCTGCGGGCAAGATAAAAATTTGCAAGTCACATAGCCAGAGTGTGTGTAAGGGAGAAAATCTTGACCTGAAATGACACCAGAACCAAAGATTCTCCCCCTGACAGAACCAAAGGACCCAGACACAACTGGAACTTGAAAGTCGGACTCTTAATGGAAACAAGGGGTCGGTTGTCCAGGAAGATCCGGGGTTAAAGCCCCTTCCACACCTTACTGTAGATGTTTAAAGCCCTCCAGTTGGAGCCTGCCCACCAGCGTCTCCACATAACAGCCTGTTCTCCCTAATCTCTGAGATTTCATCCCAAACCCTGAATCAGGGAGACAGATTTGAGAGGTTTTGCCTCCTGTCTCCTTGTAGGTTGACCCTACAATAAAGCTTTTTTCTTTTCTCAAAAGCTGATGCTGTAATAATTGGCTTTTTATGTGTACCAGGCAAAAGAACCCCATCTCTGTGCGGTAACAATTTCTGGTGACCAAGATGTGACTGGCTCCTGTGACCACCCGCCTAAGGCTCTGGAACCCTTGGTGGGTGCAGGGTCTTTTCATCACCCCTAAGTGGCTATGTAGACAGTTTTGTCTAGAGGCTTGGCTGATAGGATTTCTGTTTCCTGCTATGGCCTAAGTACCGCCATAATCAAGATGTAGTATATTTTCGTCACCCCCAAAATTCCCTTTTGCTCTTTAAAGTAAATCTCTCCCCCAGGCCCTGGCAAACACTGATTCAACCTCTGTCCCTATAGTTTTCTTTTCCTCAATGTTAGATGAACGGAATCATGCAGTATGTAGCCATTTGTGTCTGGCTTCTTTGACTCAGCGTAGTTACTTAGAGATTCATTCATGTTATTGTGTGTTTCATTACTTCATCCTTTTCATTGCTGAGTAGTATTCCACTGCATGGTGGTACGACAACTTGCTTATCGATTCATCAGTTGATGGACATTTAGATTGTTTTCTGTTTTCCACAATTATGAATAAGCCGCTATAAACATTTGTGTGCAGGTCTTTGTGTGAACAAGTTTTTCTCTTGGGTAAATATCTAGGAGTAAATTGCTGAGTCATATGGTAAAGGTGTATTTAACTTCATAAAAAGCTGCCAAACTCTTTTCCAGAATGGCTGTACCATTTTGCATTCCTACCAGCAATATATGAGAGTTTAAGTTACTCTACATTCTTGTTAGCACTTGGTATTATTAGGGTTTGTTTGTTTTTGCTGCTCTAATGTGTATGCAATGATATTTCATTGTGGTTTTAATTTGTATTTCCCTAATAACTAATCATATTGAACATCTTTCCATGAGCTTATTTGCCATCTATATCTCTTTCTTGATTAAGAGATCTTTTCCCCATTAAACAAGTTGAGTTATTTGCATTCTTATTGATTTATGAGAGTACTTTGTATATTCTGGAAACAAGTCCTTTATCAGATATGTTTTTTGCAAATATTTTCTCCTAATCTGTGCATGTCTTTTAGTGGCATTCAAAGAGCAGGGTTTTAAATGTTGATGAGGTCTAATCTACCAAATTTTTCTTTTATGGTTTATGCTTTTTGTGTCCTATCTAAGAAATCTTTGTCTAGCCAGTGGTTTTGTTTTTTAATTAAACTAAACATTTAATTCAAAGCATTTTTTTTAAGATTTTATTTTTTCTTTTTCTCCCCAAAGCCCCCCGGTACATAGTTGTATATTTTTAGTTGTGGGTCCTTCTAGTTGTGGCATGTGGGATGCCACCTCAGCATAGCTTGACGAGTGGTGCCATGTCCACACCCAGGATCCAAACTGACGAAACCCTGGGCTGCCAAAGCATAGCGTGCGAACTTGACCACTCAGCCATGGAGCTGGCCCCTAATTCAAAGCATTTTTAATTTACTCTGCAATTATGCTTCTTTCTTTATTGGAATTAAAGTAACTTTTTAAAAATAATACAATGATAATAAAAATAGACAGAAGTGTATGCGTGTGTGCATGCTTGCCTAGAAAAATAGTTGGTTGATAATTCAAGGTTGATGTCATAAGTCAGATTCCCCAAGAAAGAGACAGAAGTTTTCATGTGACAAAGACTATCTCCTTGACCAGACTCTAGTCAGGATCCTCTAAGGCCTCTTCTCAACTAGGCTTTGACCTTGGGCTTCAGTGTCTGTCCTTGTCAGGCCTGCATCACCCAGTTTTAGCAAGAATCCTGTTGAGTCAGTTTAGAGAGTATCCCCCACCCTGCATATTTGATCACCTTCGATATCTAATCAAATTCTTCATCCCCTAGCATCCCCCAGGTGATATTTTATCACCCTGGCCTGCTGTCAGAAGAATCTTGTCAGGTCGGTTTAGTCAGGATCCCCTCTGACCCCTGATGTTTCCTCTTAGCAGTTTTCCATCCACTGACCCCTGCCCTGCTCCTTGGCTGTAAATCCCCACTTGTCCTTGTTGTTTTTGGAACTGAGCTTAGTTCTATACTGAGATCTCTTTTCTCCTATTACAATAAATAATATTGCAATATTGAATTAAAAAATATTGAATAAAATTTTAACTACTGTCTAGCTCTGGTTGTTCTTCAACATACGCAAGAATTTTATTGGGAGATGCTACCAGGAACAACACCTCTAAGGGTGGGAGTGAAACAAGGTTGGCAGAAGGAGATGTCGGATTATGATTATGATGCAGTTGCAACAGAGGCCTCAGCTGATCTCGTGGGGAGTTCTGAAGCCGGGATGGCCCTTCAGAATTGTCTTGAACAGAGGGAAGAGTCTGGACCTTTGTGTTCCTCAATCCTTCTTCCCCATCAAATGAGATAATGTGTGAAACTAATATAAAATGTGGTATAGGAGGGAGAGAGATTGAGTATGCGAGCCGTAGTCAGTCTTGGTCTGCCTGAGGCAATCCTATAAGAAGAAATAAAACAAAACTAATTAGTCATTTGTGAAACCCTTTCCATGGTTCTGTGACCTCTGTCACCCAACAGCCCTGTATCCTGGCAACAGTGTCTGGGCTTTACGCCTGGCTTGCATCATCCCCCTCCCCCGGCCCCCTGGCCCCAGGGGTAAAGACATTACTTTTACCTGTTTCATTGTTTCTTGCCCTCATGAAAAAGGGAACAACTGGTGTGTCTGAGTGCAAATGGCTGCCCTTTGCAGCTGGCAGATCTGGACGGTAAAGAAACTGTAGAGAGGAAAGGGCTCCATGCCCAGTAGTGAATCCTAGGGGATGTAGACAGGAATTTTAATAAAGGATAAGTCTTGAGAGAATGGGGAAAGTGATGTTTTGCTGGTTTTAATTTACGTGCTTGGGCATCAGCCATGCATCATGGAGCCCTCCGCCCCACTTCTCACACTGTTGTCAGTCTAAGCTGAAAAGGCAGAGAAAAGCTCAAAGTTGCCCACCACCCAGCTCTGCACAAATAAATCTGAGGATCCACTAGAAAAAGAGGGATTTCTCCTTCCCCAGGGCGGTCCTCCCGGCTCCTCTTAGTCCTCTCAGCAAAAAGTGCTCCTGGGAGTTGGAGCTGTCAGGAGAGAGGAGATCTATCTTCTGTCATATTTTGAACCTGACCCTCTCAAACTGAGGAAACTAGCCTAGGATCATTTGACCTGCTTGTAGCAAAGCCAGAATTAGAGTCGGCTCTCCTGTCTCTCAAATCAACCAAGCCAGAAACCTGAGCTCTCCTTGATTCTCCTGTCTTCCCCACAAGTCACATCCACTTCATCACTATTAGTTATACTATTCTGACTTAAAAAGAATTCTGAGACTTATCCGCTTCCCCCAATTATCGTTGTTACTTCTTTTGCTCAGATTCTACCTAATCTCTTGGGCAGTTGCAGTAGCTTCATAACTGGTCTCTCTGCCTTGTTTTCTCCCATTGCCACCCATTCTGCACACATCAGCCAGAGTCATGGTTTTCAAGAGCAAAACTGACAACTCATTCCCCTGCCTAAACATTTCCATACCTGCCATTCCTTTTCATGGTAAGGCCCAAACTCCTTAGCTACACACACAAATGTCATCCTTAGCCTGACAGCAGCTACAACAAATTTGACATCAAGCACAATTAATAGTGGCTTTCCCCATAGGATACTTACTATTTTCTTAGCTGAATGTCCTAAGATAGCCAGTCTTACAATTGGTTTGGTGACTCTGTGATGTTTGAAGCCCCCACTGCTTTCTGTCCTTTCTCGTTCATGCTTGGTATGTGGCTTTCATCCTCAGGTTTCTCATTATGGTCACAAGATGGCTATTGCAACTCTAGACATCATGTCCTCATATGAGAACATTCAAATCACAAAGGAAGGGAAGGAGGAAAAAGGGAACACCTCCTGGTACAGAATTCTCTCTCTCTCTCTCTTTTTTTTTTTAATCAGAGATGATACTCTTTCCTCAATGTCCTCCACCAGACTTCTTCTGTTTCTTTAGCCAGAACTAAGTGCCATATCCAGCCATCAACCAAGCATTATTCTCAAAGGTAAAGGGGATTGCTACGATTGGCTTAGGCTAATTGTGATTTGTGTTCTGGCCAAAGTTCTGTTGGCAAGAAGGAGAAATGGCTCATGGGATGGCAACGTACAGTGTATGCCCCAAGCTATAAGGCCCTTGTGAGCTAGCCTCTGCTGACCCCTTTAGCTTCATCTTCTGCCACTCTTCTATATAACAGCCTTTCTCTCCAGCTGTATGGAACCACTCACACTTCCCAGAACAGTCCTCCATGACTTTGCACAATGCTGTTCCCCCTGCCTAGGTTATTCTTCTCCCCTTGATAGTCATGAATTCTCATTCTTCTTGGGAATCTCAAATGAAGTGTTACCAGCTTTTTAAAACCTTTCCTGATCCTCCAAAGCAGGATCAGTCTCCCTTGACCTTACTTGGTCCAGACAGTGCCTCGTACACTGTAGTTGCTCAATAAATATGTGCTGAGAATCTTTGCATCATTCAAGTGTGCTTCTATTTTGAGCTGTCAGATTATTACCACTGCTCACACTTCAACTAAAATCATTACTTTTATCATAGAGCCATGGGATGGTTAACTTGATGTGTAAACTTGATCTGGACATGGGGGTGCCCAGATATTTGGCTAAGCATTATTTCTGTGTGTCTGTGAGGGTGTTTCCAGATGAGCCTAGCATTTGAATCAGTAGGGTGAGTAAAGCAGATTTCCCTCCCCAATGGGGTGGGCCCCATCCAATCCGTTGAGCACCTGAATAGAACAAAAGTTCAGAGGCAGGAAGAATTCGCTGTTGGCCTGACTACTTGAGCTGGGGCATTGGCCTTCTCCCGCACTTGGATTGAGACTTACATCATCAACTCCCCCGGCTCTCGCCTTCAAGTTTGGACTGGAACTACATGCCAGATTTCCTGGGTCTCCAGCTTGCAGACGGCAGATTGTGGGACTTCTCAGCCTCCATAACTGAATGAGCCAATTCCTTATAATAAATCTCTTTCTCTCTCTCTCTCTCTCTCTATTGGTAGATAGATAGATAGATAGATAGATAGATAGATAGATAGATGTCTATGTAGCCACAAAACAAGACTACTCACATCAACAGAATGAGACTTTGGGGGGGTGTGGTATATACACTCAAAAAGAAGATTACTAGGGCCATAAGTTAAAGAACAAAAGAAAAGGGACTGGCTCTGTGGCTGAGTGGTTAAAGTTCTACACACTCCATTTAGGCAACCAGGGTTCATGGGTTCGGATCCCAGGCAGGGACCTACTCCACTCATCAGCCGTGCTGGGGAGGCAGCCCACATATCCCACATACAAACTATAAGAAGACTGGCACAACTGTGAGCTCAGGGCTAAACTTCCTCGAGCGAAAAAAAAAAGAGGAGGATTGGCAACCGATGTTAGTTCAGGGTGAATCTTCCTCACCAAAAAAGAAAAAGAATGAAAGAGAAAAGGAAAGATGGAATGAAGGATGGATGGAAGGAAGGAAGGAAGAAATGGAAGCCTCGAGTTTTAAATAGGACTTCGGAAGTTGTTCAGACTCTTGCTTCCAGGAATCTCTGCCTAATTTCTTTGAAATAAATACGAAGTCTCCTCTTTTCTGCCTAGGCAGAAAACAGATTATAGGCAAAAAACCTATATATTATTGGTTCTGTTTCTCTGGAGAACCCTGACTAATACAAGTCAGCTAACAGATTCCTTAGTATCTAAAAATGTTTCTAAATAGTGGGATCGAGTTGCTGATACAGAATGTGATTTTGAGGGAGCTGAAATACCCTAATTTGATGTTTAGTTTCATAATATTCTATCCAATGGTATCTATGATAAGTAATTTTCTTTTACTTCTGTGTATCTTGCATACCTTTTCTTGCTATCAGACAAATTATTTTATGCATGTTATGTAGAGATAGGGACACTTAGCAATGCTAATTTGTGTTGGGCCTGATACTAGCTGGGGTGTGTATACAGAAAAATTGTTCAAATGCACCAGTGAGATAAAGGGGGAAAGGAGGAGTGAATATGAAGTAGAAAATGATAAAATGTGGCAGTGCAATTTATCCCAGAGCATGGGAATTCAAAATAATTTCAGGTGGTACAGGTACTTGCCTTAAATGACACTAATGTACAATAAGCTTATTCCCTTTTTTTAATAATTCTCTCAATTGTTGTAAATGGTCTATATCCACAAGTTACCAGGCTCAAGAAGTGGCATTCCACCTTCTCTGGAGTTCTGTGCTCTGATCAAGCTGACAGGGGCTTACAGCCATTCCAGCAAAACAGGTGTTGCCAATCTTTGGCATTCTGCTGCCTGACGGGTATTGTCTAGTGAATAAAGAGTAGCACAGAACGGGACTTTGAGAAGGAAACTACTCATATCAACAGAATGAAACTTTGGGAGGCTGTAAATATGCTTGAAAAGAAGAAATCTAGAGCTCTAAGTTAAAGAACGAAAGAAAAGAGGAAAGGAAGGAAAGATGGAACGAAGAAAAGATGAAAGGAACAAAGAAATGGAAGTCTCAAGGGTTAAATAGGACATCTAAAGTTGTTTAGACAGTTGCTTCCAGGAATCTCTGCCTAATTTCTTTGAAATGACTCAAGTTCTTACCTAGGGGCATGTCTGTCCTTGTTCTGACAGAACTTTAAAATATTTACTCTGTACTCAGTCCAGGCGCTTCTTCATTCTTCGTATCCAGCCATCTCCTTTGCAGGCAAGAATCACAGAGGACCAAGGTACCTACCTCACACACACCTGACAGGACCAAAGTTGCGATTCTCTTGTCGCTGTAGCCTGCTACACCACCTTGGCCTGCTTCCACTGTCTTTTGGCTGCCACCATCCTCATGGTCCTTAGTTCTCTTGGAACGTCTGCAGCTGAGGGCTAGGATCCGGGGACTGCCTGGGCAGAAGAGGAAGATTGGGTTACATGCTGTGCTTGCTGTTTAACAAAGGTTTGTCTGGCCATTTTAGCCAAATATCCTTCTTTAAGTTCAGAAAAAGCTTGTGCCTTCTAAAATCTCAGGTTGGAGCTTCTTGAGAGTACCTAGCCATGAAAGCACAGGAATATGGTTGGACTTCCCCTCCTGAGGTCTCCTCTGGGTGTGGCCATGTTCTGCTTGCTCCCTCAGGGCACCCAGTGGCCTCCATTATCTCCATGGACCACTATCAAAACCTGGCCTCAGGAAGGGAGTTAACAAACTCATTCACACAGCTGCTATGGCTAAAAGAGGAACTTCTCTTTGAAGGTCTTAAAACAGAGAGATTAATGACTATTTTTGACGTCTAGGGCTCTCAGCACCAAGGAAAGAGAAGTGTTTTAGAAGATAGGAAAACCTTTTTGGTGTCTCTGATATCATACCCCGGGGGATTCAGCCTCTCAATATGACTCGCTCTTTATCATGCCTGGCAAAACTTGTTTAATATTCAAAATAAGTATGAAGTCTCCTCTTTTCTGAACTAAACTTCATAAGAAGCACAATCAAGCTAACTTTATTGAGCATTTGTTATGTAGCAGGTATCTGCACACTTCAATACATTATTTTCCTCTCAAATTTAGGTAGAATATCATTTAGAGTTGGTTTATCTGAACCAAACAGATATAAATGCAAAGGGCATTTATTGGCTCATGAGACTGGGGAGTCCAGGTATAGAGCTGGCTTCAGACCTGACTGGATTCAAACAATGTTATAAGAACCTCATCTCCCTCCATCTCCTGGATTGGCTCCACCTTCCTCTGTGTGTTGGCTTTGTTCTCAGCTTTCACTCGGGGGCAGGTGGCTGGAGCTGCTCCAGCCAGTCTTCCAATGCCTCTATTCTCAGTAGGAAATAGAATGCTTCCTCCTGAGTGCTCAGATGCACTCTAATGAGATGGGGTCACATGCTCATCTCTGAACTGGTCTTATGGCCAGAGCCTCAGAATCTGTCTGGCCATGTTCTGCATTCTTAGAGTGAGGTAGGTAAGCACCCAATCAGACTAGAGGGCTAGAGAGTAGGGAAGGAGGACTCCCAAGTGGAAATGGGGGAACAGATACTCAGCAGGCACCTAGAAATTTTCAAAACCTCCATGAGTGTTAGTATTCCAGTTTAATAGATGAGGAAACTGAGGCTTGGAAGTTTAAGTAACTTACCCAAGGTCACTGCTACTAATTGACAGAGCAGACACTTGAAGCCCGTTATATTTAACAAGCCATATTTGGTGCTCCATTTATTCAGAGGAAATGTGTCTGCTCTTTAAATAAATAAAAACAAGAATGCATATCTAGAGTAAATGTATTAATATCAAATTTTCCATAATGAAAATCATCCCTCGCTTGTCCTGCAAATTTATCCCAGGGGATAAAACTAGAAGCCCTCTAAGGAGGCATAACTCTCTGTCCAATATGCCATTGGCCAAGTTCTGCTGCCAAGAGGAAGAAAGGGAAGGTGGCTACTTTTAAAAGATATGCGACATGCTTTTGACTTCATCATTAGAATAATTTGAACCAAAAACTCCACTGGCTTCAAGGAAATCAACATGCTAAGTGAATTCTTGGTATAATTTTTACTTTCTTAGACACTTCAGACGGGCCCAGCTGCCTCCTGGGAGGATTCAGAAACAGTCTTCTAGGAGGCATGGTCATTGCTGATTTTGTTCTGAACTCTCAACCACAAGTGGCTATAAAGTCTATTAGTCATGGCCTTATCAGATTGACACAGGGCCACTTACTAACCAAGATAGAGAAAGCCCTGCTATGCACTACGGGATGGAACACTTAGTTTAGAGTTAGCAGAGTCTTGGACCTGGCACCAATTAAGTCTGGAACCTCAGATAAATCACCTAACCTTTCTGGTTCTCACTTTCTTCATTTATAAAATCTTTAAAATGATGATCACATTTTCTTTATATGTTTTTGTGAAATTCAGGTGGTATAATTGTATTTTAAAATTCTCCAGAATATCTGCAAGTCTTTAAACATTTCATAAATATAAAATATTATAATCCTTCCAATCTAAGAATCTGAGAACTCCATGGCTGCCTATTCATATTAACAGCAAAGAGTACCCAGAGGCAGGCAGGTCTAATTCAAATTAGAAACGAAGCCTGCAACTTCAGCAGCTGCTTCTGGACTAGGTGACAACGACCTGCTTAATAAGGAAATAACGGCTTGCTGCAAAACAAAACAAAAGAAAGCAAAACAAAAAACACAAATTTGTTTCACTAGATTGAAATGCAAAAAGAGTGTGATAGAAGTGTGGCATCAAGTTCTGAAGCAAAGTTAGCAGTTACCCAAACTCTGTATGAGCCAACTTTCTCAGCACATGGGACTTCTAGATCTTTTACTGTCATCCAAAAGGTTTCATATGTAGTTCAGGTAAAAGTGCTCACTGTTTGGGCAGGACAGTGGCCAGACCTGCGGCTGAACTCCATCAACATTGGGGACCATCTTCCTTCCAGAGCCTTCCCTGGAACTCTCTGCCTCACTTCAGCAAGGTGCAAAGAACTTAACTCCTTTGCTCATCCTCAGAAGACCATGCTTCACAGACCACGCTTTTGGGCATCTCCTGACCTTCCTTACTTACTAGACACTGACATCATTTGTGTGTTGGGTGGTTTGTTTATAGGATTGGAAGCAGAGTGCCTACTGTTATCTGATCACAGGCAGTAGAGATACCAACTGGAAAGCGCAGTTTCTGCCCTAAAGGAACTTTCCAACTGAGGTTTTCTTGGGCTGCAGAGGTGGTACCTGAGCCAGCTCTTCAGACAAGAGGTGAGAGTGAGGGATATTCTAGGCCAAAAGAACAAGGTGAGCCGAAGAGAGACATGGGAGACCATGATGCATTTGGAACATTTGTGTCCATATCGGTGGACTACAGGATGTGTGTGGCTGAGGAGGTTGGGAGAGGAGACTAGAGAGGTAGGCAGGGGCTGGATCATGAAGAGCTTTGTAAACCATGTTTTAAAATGAACCTTTGGGGCTGGCCCAGGGCGCAGGGGTTAAGTGCGCACATTCCACTTTGGCGGCCCACGGTTCGCAGGTTTGGATCCTGGGTGCGGACATGGCCCCGCTTGGCAAGCCACACTGTGGTAGGCATCCCACATATAAAGTAGAGGAAGATGGGCACGGATCTTAGGTCAGAGCCAATCTTCCTCAGCAAAAAGGGGATTGGTAGCAGATGGTAGCTCAGGGCTAATCTTCCCAAAAATAAAAAAATAAAAAATAAAAAGTAAAAAAATAAAAATAAATAAATAAAATGAACCTTATCATAAGGGCAATGCAGAGGCATTGAAGCATTTTAAGCACAGAACTGATATGATTAGATGTACATTTAAATAATAACAAGCAATATGTATTCCAAGTAAAATACGGAAAATCAGAAAAGCACAAAAAGTATATAATAGATTTATTGAATGTATTGGACATACTATAGCACTAAGAAGAAGTGCCTTTTTTATTCTTTCTCCTGCTGCTCTAGAAAACCCATTCTAGAGTGAAATCCTTAGTTTTCCTGATCCTATTCAGTCACAAGAATGCTCTCTTTGAGTACTGTAAAAGTCCTGTCAAGCCTGGCATTACTCCTTCAATCTTTTATTCATTTTAAAACTTCTCTCACCACTCCAGCTAGCCTTGCTTCAGTCCTGGAAACTTGAAGTGGAGGAGCGCATGGTCAGCTTTTTCTCATCCTTTTCTACCCTCTAGCTGCCGGTTCCTCAGGCCCTTTAGGAAAGATTAGGGGCACGTGGCCTAGACTTGTGTGACTGGTACAGTTGTCATCTGGTGTGGCATTCGCACGTTGAAGATCCTTCTACTAGAAACCCCTGACTATAGTACCCTTCTGCCGGGTCTCTTTACCCTCCTGCTGGTTTCTTGGGTGGCATCCCTCACACCATTCACGGGTGGCTTATGTGTGAGTCTCCTCCATTCCATGGCCCTCCCATCAGGGAAAATGCAGCTCCCTGCCAATGCGTCCTCTCTCTTCATTCTGCTGCAAGGCAGGCCCCTCCAGCCAGCATTTCACATTTAGGCTTTTTTTGGTGAAAGTCAGTCACCAGTCCCACCCCCTTCAAACTCCAGGAGGCACAGGTCAAGATCTCCAAACGGTTTTTGTGAAGCCCCCTCACTTGGTTTAAGGTGAGGGGTGTTTCCGTGGCAGAGCGGGGATGGGGTGGGTTGTGGAACGCATCACCAGGACCACTCTCTATCGAGAAGCCCTTGCTCTGGCTGTTTAAACCTCCCAAAGTATGTTTCCAGCCTGTCTCCCACAGCCCGAAGCTGGGTAATGGGCTGATACTGGCAGAGCCATTTCACAATGTCTTTGCATGCCCTGCATAGCTAGGTGGCCTAGCACTTCCTTCTAGAATGTGCCAACTTGGGGCCAACCATGCTATCTTTGCAGGCTTGAGATAATAAAGGAAGCGATTTTCTGTACAAAATAAAAATCACCTGTAATCCCACAATTCCCCCCTCTTCTGGAAGTGCAGAGAATAAAGATTGGAAGTCTCCTTTCCTCCTCTCATCTTTAACAGTTTGGTGTGTATCTTTTAAAATTGTCTTTTATGCTTATACAAATCCAGAAGATAGAAAGATAGACAGGTGATTTTAAAACATAGTGACAAAATTTTTGACGTTGTTCCCATCTAGAGGTAGAGTTTATGTTCCCTTCCCTTGAGTTGAGCCAGGCTGTGACTGCTTTGACCAATGGAGTACAGTGGAAGTAAAGCTGTGTGACTTCTGAGGCTAGGTCATAAAGGGCCATGAAGCTTCCACCTCAGTCCCTGGAGACACTAGCACTTGAAGCACTGAGCCACCATGGAAGAAGTCTGACTACCTTGAGGCCTAATGTTGAGGAGGCCACACATAGGTCCTCTGGTCAACAGTCCCAGCTGAATCTGTCCTTCGGCATTGCCCCCCAGGCGCCAGACATGCAAGTAAAGAAGCGCCTTAGGAGTGTATCTTCCAACTCCAGCTGTTCCAGTCCCAGCCATTCAAGTCATCCCAGCTCTAAATATCACAGGACAGAGAAAACCCAACCCTGCTATCCTCTGTCTGAATTCCTGACCCACAGAATTTGTGAGTATAATAAAATGGTGGTGGTTTTATGCCACTAAGTTTTGGGGTGCCTTGTTACGCAGTGTTAGGTAACAGGAACAGACAAAGATATTCATGTTTAAAAGTGCATTAAACTGCAAATGGTAAGGATGGAGTAGAAGGGGGCAAGATTAGGGGCAGGAAGAGAAGGTATAAGGCTTTTGCAGTAATCCACATGGGAGAGAAGGACTTAATTAAGGTAGCGGTTGTAGGAAGGAGAGGCAGGACCCAACTGAGAAATATTTAGGCATAATGCTTCTGCCCCCCTGGCCAGCGTCAAGAGGATGAAGCCTAAGAGACAGGAGAAGGCGGCAGAGGGCAGGCACCCTTGTACGTGCCGTGAGTGCACGTCTCCTTTGGTGCATCTTTGGTTTTTCCTCTGTGTGCAGAATGGGCTCTCTTCCCCTAGGCTGTGATTACATGGTTTAGTTCCACAAACGGGGGGCCCTGAATGTTAGGCTACAGATTACATTAATCAATCTATTTTGTTTTATTTTACGTGCTTACTTAAAAGTCTTTTATACTTAGGAAATATATGCAAAGTAATGTACAAATCAGCAGAGCCTTGTCATCTTATTAAGCTGAGCCCTTGTACCCTGTCAGTGAACAAAGAGGCCCCTGGGCGAGCAAGGTCGGTCTCCAGTCTCCGTGGGGTCTACCTTCCTGCGCCAGGGCAGTGAGGCGGGGCGGGAGGGACGGAGTGCACAGAACAGAGAGAGACAAATTGCTCACAGCTGCCTCACTAGCATGTTTCAAGATATACTAGGCACAGACTGTAGAACAATATGTGCAGTATAGTTTATATTCTAAAAAAGATACGCACATGTGAATATGTGCATAGACAAAAGACCAGACGCATACATGCCCAAAATGGTAAGCATATTATCTCTGGGGTATGGAATTACTTCTGTTTTTGTTGGTTGGCTAGTTTGTTGGATTCTTTGTGCTTTTTTTATGTGTCTCCAGCTTCCTGCACATATATTACTTCTGAAAACTCAAAAAAAAACCCAGCTATGTTAAAAATGGTTAAGCCGTCAGAATTTCACCCATCTTGCCCGTGCTTATCAGTGCTATTGTTTCCTGCAAGTTCGACCTTCCGCCAACCTACTAGTCCTCATTTTACTAGGCTAGGAGATCACAAATTCAATAAGAGACTGTCTTAAACACAACATTTGGGGGCGTTCTGATTCTCCCTTTCAGAATTCTTTTCTAAACCCTTCTTTAATACTCATCCCATTCTCCAAGGACTCAGGACAGCCTCTGGGTCCCCTCTGATCCTCTTTACAGTGCTAGTTCTGTGGTCTTTCGTAACCAGGGTCTGTGCTCCCAACTCTCTTCTCTCTCTGGCTTTTCCTGAATCCCCCCCACTCCCCACCCTCCATCCAAGTGCCTGCTTCCCAGGTAGATTTCCGTTATCTGTTAGAAACAGTCAATACATATTAAACTATTCTGAACATTTGAATAGCTAATCGCTTCCTACTCACTGGGTTTTAAAAGAGGTTTCCCAGTTAATGTTACTGTGTCTCTAATTGGTGATAGGAAAGCTTTAGTCAAATACAGATTTTCCTGCTCCCATTAAGTCCGTGCACAAGCAG
Organism: Equus caballus; assembly: GCF_041296265.1. Lineage (NCBI taxonomy): Eukaryota > Metazoa > Chordata > Mammalia > Perissodactyla > Equidae > Equus > Equus caballus. Next base: position 15,245,331 of record NC_091688.1, read on the forward strand.
GTCACAACCTCTTTTAGCCAAGCAGAGAAGGTTTCCTGTAGCCAGGCGCCATCGCCATTACTATCAGATGGAGCAGCGACTAATTCAGTCACATTGATGGATGCCGAGATGGTGCCTGGATTCATCTAGAGTCGGAGCTACAGAGCTAGAGTGCGAGAAACCAATTTCCAATTTCCTCCTGGCCTGAAGTGCTCCAGGTCACCCCTGCTTACAGAGAAAATGACATGAGTCACCACGTCTCCTGAGCCAGCTCATGCAGAGTGCCGTGCACGGCTAAGCTGCCCAACAACAATAGGTGTATGCAGAATGCACACTGTATCACCTCATTAGTTCCAAAGATCTAACTCTGACTTCCCAGAAAAAAGGTTAGGGAAACTGCAAAATGTGGCAGTCACAAAAACCACTTCAATGGGCCTCCCTGTGGCGAGTGGGTAAAGTTCTGTGCATTCTTCTTCCATGGCCCAGGTTCATGGGTTGGGATCCCAGGCGTGGACATACTCCACTCATTGGCCAAGCTGTGGAGGCATCCCACATACAAAGTGCAGAAAGACCGGCACTGATGTTACCTCAGGGCTAATCTTCCTCAAGCAAAACAAACCAAAAAAGGGGGTGGGGTGGGAAGATTGGCATGGATGTTAGCTCACGGCAAATCTTCCTCACCAAAAAAAAAAGCACTTCAAAGCAATACCCAAGAGGGGAAGAAATGCAGACAAGCTTCTGAACTCTAGCAGGTGAGCCAACTCAAAACAAGGCCGTTCCTGCTCATGACAATCCCTTCCCCCAGGGACCTTTAAATGGTTTGGAGGGTTTTCTGTGGCTTCTTTCTGTGGAGTAGAGCCGGGATTTTTGTTTTGTTTTGTTTTGTTTTTCTGCCAAAGTTTCATTCATTAAACAAATATCTTTAAGTACTTATTATGTGCCAAGGATTGTGCCAGGCACTGATGCTTCAAATATGAACATAGATCAGTTCATGCTCTGAAGGATGCTACCATCTATTGGAGGGTGGCAGTGGGGTTTGGCTCAAATGATGAAACAAACAGAAATAAAATAAATTAAGCCCAATAGAGAGTATAGGAGAACAGAGGTAAAGAAGTGCTTAAGTCCTCATGCCAGAAAGGAGGCAGACATGGGAATGGGGGTGGGTGGGTGGGAAGGAAACTGAGAGGCAGGGAGGAACAAAGCACCCTGGAGTGAAGGCTTCACTCCAAGGATAAGTAATTAAGCAAGTGGATAAGTGAGGTGCAAGTGAGGAGGGAGAGAGAAAAGAGATTAGACCATGTTTACCCCTGAAAGACAGTTCCAACTCTACATTTTTTTTGGTATCAGTTTATTTTTCTTTTGTTTCTTGTTTAACTCTAAAATTGAAACTAAGTGGAAACAGTTTGTAACCGTGAATATTGAAATGGTACTACCCTTAATTTCACACAGTTAAGCTCCTTCCAATCTTCATTTCTCTGCTGTGAGCCTTTTCCAGTTACACTTGTCTAGAAGACAGATCAGAGAAATGAAAAAAAAAGTGAAAGTCCATCCTTTTTAAGTAGTTGGTTTATGTTTTATAATCTATTTCTCTAAAGTTTCAGAGGAAGCAACTAATGTATTTGTTTAACTAAGCCTGTTAAAATGATTGGAAAAAGTTGGAAACAAAAACTACATTTCAACTTTATTTCCTCAATTAGCCTAATAATTGAGAGATAACTATAGAATATGCCACTTCCACTCCAAAGTATAACAGGAAAAATGCCAGAGATCTGGCTCTCTAGTCTTGCTCTCTGCATAAAGGGTTCCCAGCTGCTCTACATGCACCTAAAATGTATGATTTTATTTGACAAACTGATTCGACATGTATTCCTTTTAAACTAATTTTTAAAATTATAAGTAATACATGCCTATGGGTTAAAATAAAAGTACAGAAGGGAATGACAGTTACTCCCCAGAAGAAATCACAGTCAACAGCTTTGTGAATCTCCTTTCAACATACATAGGACAACAACAGGATTATGTTGTAGACCGTGGCATCTTCAGAATTTCTATATTGCAGAGCTTAGGAGGGGCAATCCCGCTAAATGGGAAGGCTAGGAGAGAAGCTGTATTTGCATAGCAAGCAGTTAGTATCAGTGTCGATTTAGCATTGTTTGTGGGGGTGGGAGCCCAGGAGATTACGGGAGAACCTAAAGGCTTCTCAGAGCCAGCTGCCAAGCACTGCCATATATATATTTCCATAACTTGCTTTTTTAAATGTAAAAACACATCTTGAACACTTCACCATATAATCAACACATATAGATCTATCACCTTCTTTTATAACAATTACAAAAGATTCCATTGTATTTAACTAGACTATTGATAAACATTTACATTATTTCCAGTTTTCACTAAGCATTTGTGTGTGTGTGTGTATAAAATTTTCTGCTTATAACATTAGAATTTCTATAGAATAGATTCATAGAATGGAAATTTCTAGGACGAAGGATACGTGCACTTAAAATTTTGAGAGAAAACTGTCATTGTTTAATGTGCAGTTAATATACAGTTCAATCTCCAGTTGTTACATGACCCTGCTTCCATTGTGATGGCACGACACTGTCTGATATGATTAATAGAGTGATCATATAATTTAGTGTCCAAGACAGAACAATTTTGAAAGAGGAAATAGATGCTATTAATTATTTTATGGGACCACAAGCATAAACCAGGACCATCCTGGGCAAACTGGGACATTTGGTCACCCTAATAGGTATTAAGATAAACATTATTAAGGAGAATAATATTGCTGAAAATTCAAGACAGCTCTGCAAACAGCTTAAGACATTTTAATTATCCTCCTTTTATCCTTCCCAAACCTGCTTTCATACTCCCACAGTGTTATAGTGAGAGAGTATATGAACCTTCCAGCAAGGAGGAAGAATTCGCTTCCAAATATTTTGCACTATTACACTTTTCATTTGAAAAAGGAAGATTCCCAAGCCAGGAATCATAGTTGGATGTCAAAATATCTCACCTAATAAAAAAATAATATGAAGAGAAGAAAAAGGTGTTTCGGAAAATAGTAATAGGACAATATCACAAAACGTTTGTTTCCTGTAAATGCAGCCTCAGCATTCCCTGATAAGCCCAAAAGCTAGTTAAAACATGAAAAAGAACAAAGCATTGTAGAGGAGAAAGACAAATCCTCTACTCACTCTAGGTCCTTCTGGCTGGCCTACGAAGTAAATTGATGTGAGACAGAATAACAGGAGAAAATCAAACAAAGCTTTATAACATGTGTACATGGGAGAAACCCAGGAAAGCTGAGTAATTCACCAGAATGGCTGAGCTGCCAGCTTAAATATTATCTTCAGCTAAAGGCAAAGGAAGGTGTTGCAGTGTAGTGGTTTGGGACTTCAAAGGAGAGAAAGGCAATTTACACGGAGATGGAAAAGCAAATGTATGGTAAACAGAACTTTGATGAGAATGGTCTTAGCAAGGATCCTCTCCGTCTACCAATACCCAGAGTTACCTATGGTGATGGTCTGTCCTGGGTTATCTTAAAGTTCTTTTAGGCAGTTGTGGCGGGGGTGGGGGGGGGGGGCGGGGGGAGGGGTGTCAAAGTTTCTTTCAGAGTCTTTTGTTCTTGAAAGTAATCAAGGCAAGGCAAAGAGACACATTCTGGGGTGGCTAATTCTATCTCTCACAGCATATTTGCTTTTCTGAGGCCTTTAACTTGAGTTCCAGCAGGCCAAATTTCAGGTAATTTGGATTTGATTTTTACAGCTCAGCCTGAGAATATAAATTCTCTTTGGTGTCCTGGAAAATGGTGGCACGGCTCAGCCTACTTCTTTGGTTCTTTAAGGACAGTCCAAGACCTGGGATATGAGACATATGGCCTTCTGTGAGTGTGGTCTATCACATGTGTCACTTCCCAGTTCCAAGAAGGCTGGGAAAAGACTTCTCTCCCTCCCAGGCAGGATCAATCTACAGTGAAAATCTGTGTAAATTCAGGAGAGGACTGGTTGTTCCAGATGGAGAAGGAGAGCCCGTCGCATGCCTTGTGTGTGTGTTCCTGCCCCTCCAGCAGCGCCCTTCGTTACTCATTAAGGATTCCATTCCTTATTCTGTCTGTTATCCCAGGCTCAAGAAGAAAGCCTTTGACGGGTTAATAAATTGCCCCGCACGCTGAGTCATCTGCCTTGTGTTTCTCACTAAATGAGAGACTTTAACAGATCAGGGCTGAGGTGTTGGGAAGCATGTTTCTAGCTAATGGCAAGCTGTTGAAAATGCCTCAGAGCCTTGCAATCCACCACCTGGAGGCAACTCCACGAGAGGGTATTTTCCAAAACATTCCTCACTTCACCTCTTGTCTATTGGCTGCTAATTCAAAAAGCGAAAGTAATGGCCTAATTTTTTTTTAAAGGCTGAGTTAGTTACAATTACGCAGTGTTTAGTAGGAGCAACTGTTAACCTACTTTTTTTTTTTCCCCAATATATAGCACTATCCCCACTTCCTCACCTAGACTTTGTTTTGACTAAGGCATGTGTTGGCGAAACATTTGAAATTCATTGTTGCTGTGAAATGGATATTTTCCTTTGTCAAAAGCTGAGAGCTGAGATCAATCTGTAGATACTGACAAAGAATGATAGCTAAGACATTGTTTGTCAAAAACAAACAATAATTGCCAAACAGGATGTATGGCAGATCCATTTGTGTAAAAATATGCATAAATATAATATGTGTTAATTTACGATTAGAGGAAATTTGAAAGACTATGTACCACATTATTAGTAGCTGTTACTTCTGGGGGTGGGATTGCCGAGGCTTTTTACTTCCTAAGACATCTGTATGATTTGCCTTTTATACAATAAGCATCTGTTCCTTTTCCGATCCAAAAGAGAAAGTGGGTGCAAAAATAAAGTTACTCAGGAAGACTGAAATGATTTCTTACTCCTACCATCAAACAGCCTGAGCAAACCGAAAGCAAATATAAGGAGCTTAGCAGTGGAGAATGAACAGTTCATGATGTAGAAGGCAGCACGGTTACGTATTAATAAATGTTATACATATTCTTCTCAGGGCAGAGGAAAAGGACAAATGCCAGAGCGACAGAATTTTCTACAGGTATTATTCATTAAAAATAAGCTTGTTTTAAAAATAAACTTGTTTTCTAAACTGTTTAGAGAACTTTTTCAAACTCACAGAGTTATTTTAGAAGAGTACTCATTTTGGTTACATAATCTGAACTCTCAGCTTAGGAGAATGTTCAGCTAGAATATGTCAGATGTTAGTTGGCTGTGCCTGATGGCAAATTACTGATACATAGTTCAGTTATGTCAGATCTAACATCCTGTTTGGTGAGTCACCTCAGTGTGGGGCGGTGGAAAGCACACAGGTTTTGGAGATTCAACTTGGACTCCAGTCTCCCCTCCCCCACTATACTTGCAGTTTGATCTCGAATATGTTACTTAACCCCCTTGAGCCTCAGTTTTCTGAATTAAATGTATGCTGTAACAATAACTACTGCAGAGGGTGGATGTAAAGCTTAAACAAAATCCCCTAAAAATAGACTTTATAACCTGTAAACTGCTCTGGCATACAGCAGGCACCGACTATTGAGTGAGTGAGTGAATGAATGAACGAGGGAATATTGTCCTAGGCTTTAACTGTCCATACCAAAATGAGAGAGAGAGAGAGACTGAGAAAAAGAGAGAGACAGACTCATTCTAGTTCCTTTAGATGTTAAGTTTCTTAAGAATGAAAGTGAGTCACGATTTAGGAAAGGAAAAAAGTAAACAATAGTTGAATGAAGGCTGTAGATTTAAATTGATGCTGCAAAATTCTGAAATTGCCACACACACCCAAATTACACACAGCACCTGTTATCGTTGAAGGCTGTCTCAAATGTCACAGCCTTTTCGAGGTCTTTCCCGATTTCCCAGGCAGAGGGAGGAACTCCCTCTGAGGGAGGGCCTGGCAGGAGAAGATTAGCTGTGCCAATGAGATTCTCTTTCAGAGGAATTAAAACTAACAAAATCAAAAGAATTTGCCACTTGGAGCGAAGAGCCCACTCACACTGTGAGTGCCCTTAATGATAGTGCCCCAAAGTGATGGTTCTATGACCCCGGTCTGCTCTGGCTCCCCTGGCCAGAAAAGCGGTAATGTCAGGCATACACTCAAGGATATTTTAACTTAGTTATCCTACACAAGTACTTTGGGAGGATGTAAGCACCTCAGAGAGATGTTTAAATCCTTGTTCTTTTAGAAATAACTTGATCTGACAGCTTGTTTTCAGCTCGCTACCTATCACTTTTCCTTCCCTTATCCTGCAGCCTTTCCGACTCTACTGTCTGCCACACAGCACTTCTGACCAGCCAAGTACATGCAAGCAACCCTTGAGAGACCTCAGAGCAAAGCGGTTCAGACGTGTGTCTGACGGCCAGGAGAAAGATGGCGGCCAGAGTTCTACATTTGGAAGTTAACAGCAGACCGGTTGATTTAAAATCTGTGAGAACAGAAGAAAATGCCCAATGATTGTGCGGGTAGGAGAACCTAAAACAAACGTGGTGGACAGAAACGCTAAAGCAGCCGGCAGGGTAGGAAGGGGAGTAGGGGGAACTCACAAAAGGGCACCCAAAGAAGGGCCCAGTGTAGAAACCATCAGTAACCTTTTCCCAAGAGGTTTTAGGGGAGAGTGGAGACAGAATTCAGACTGCAGTGAGTTTCAAAGAGAAGTTGGACTGAAGACACATAGAGCAGTGATCATTGATAATCCTTTTAAGGAGATTGGCGGGGAAGGAAAAGCGTCCAGACAGGCTTGGCAGCCTTAATTGCTCCCTCTCCACCCTTGGGCAAGGCTGCATGCCCCCTATAAATGGAGTGTGGACTCTAGGTATGCGGACCTTGAGAAATCTCTTTGCTCTGGCTCCCATCCAATTTCCTGAAACTTTCGGCTCTATCTTCCTATCCCTTCCTTAACCCCCGTCTGTTTTTTCCCTCTCTGCCCAGTATGTTTTGGATTGACACTGTGTTTGACTGTCTCTTTGGTTCTCACCCTTTTTCCTGAGACACTGCCCTCAGTTCCTTTTTTATTCTGTGTCCTGAGGCTCTAGTCCAGCCCCTCCCTATCTGGGCACCTAGACCCCAACTCCTGGCCTCCCTGAGCCTCCTAGTTTGGAGCAGAAGTGGTTCAGAAGCAGAGAGATAGATGCAAGATAGAGGAGGATAGAGTCAAGGAAGGAGGTGTCAGTTGGTTGTACTCTCACAGAGACTGGTCAAAGGGAAAGAACCAGCGGGGTGGGGTGGGGTCGGGGGGTGGGGGTAAATGCAGCAGTGGGGGGTAAATGTAGGAGAGGGGAGGAAAAGCTGCAGGGGCAAGTTTCCTGAGTGAGTGGGATGGGGTTAAGGAGATAAGTGGAGGTCTTGACCAGAGGAGGGAAACCTTCAGCCTCTGAGATAATAGAGAAGGAGAAGACAATGAGGGTGGGTGCAGTTACGCTTGTAGGAGGTAAGGGTTTCGCTGAGAGAGGTGTGGAGGTGGGCAACAGGTTTGAACTTGTGAAGATTTGCATGGTCGCTCAGGGAAAAGGAAGAGTAAACTAAGCAAGGAGCAGGATTTTGAGTTTCACTGTGAGACCAGTGGAAGCTGGAGACCCAGCACTTGTAGTGGTGCCTGTTGTACCGTGTGTCATTTTCTCCAAAAGAGTGTTAGCCCATGCAGACAATCTTTCATGAGCCAGGCTGACCATCAGTCCTGGGGATTAAGGTCAGTATTCCCTGGACCTGCCTTGGTTCCTGCCTAAGGGTCAGATGCACTGTCCTTAGGACTCTGGAGGAATCAATGGAAGAACCTTAATGTCCCTCCAACACATCTCTTGTCTTTATGAAAGGAAGACAATGCTCTGCAGGCAACACAGATGAATTTGACAGGAGAATAGTAAACCATGTGGTTTACTGCATGCTGGTCCTGCCCTAATTGAGCCCTAATGAGACCGAGCCTGCTTAGGGGGATCCCTGCTACAACTGGAAATTCTCATGGCTCTTGCAGCCCATTTTCCAATAGAGACTGAGCATGTGGCCTTCCTTGTCTTTGCCACTCAGAACGGGGAGTAACCTGGGTAAGAACTATGAGTGATTCTGAGGCAGGCTGTGCTCCATGGATGAAGTTTGATCCAGGTGGAGGGTACCACCTGGGCCATTCACAAGCTCCAGCAGGGTCACGATCTTGTCAACCACTTTGCAACTGGGCTCCAGATCCTGGCCCCTGAGCTGGCTGGACAGCGCTGCTCTGGGTATCATTTCCAACAGCCTGGCTGGGCCCTCCGCGATGAACTGTCTGAGGTTGCTCAGGGGCTAAAGGCATAGCTGCTGCTGTTCTCTGTAATGGAGAATCGCTCTGCACAAGAGAGCTCTGCCGGGGAACCCCTCCTCCACCACCAGGAAATGACGTGTTCCCTCAGCTGGGAGAGAAGCCAGCTAGGACTGAAGGGATCTCCCCTCCTTTCCTTGCCAGTCCTACCTTCCTGGGAACGTTCTGGCACCCCTATGGCTACAGGGAGCCAAAGCTCCCTTGTAGCCCAGGCCCTTAAAGTCACAAGGTTCCAAATGCAAACGACAAAAAAATATGAGCCAAACATCCACACATTCCCAAACAAAGTGCTAGACCACCTGTGCAGAGCCTGCTGACCTGGCCATCACCCTTCTCTACCCTGTAGAAGAGTGAAGAGGAAGAAGCTGGCGGAGGACTGACGCAGAGACAGTGCATGGTGTGACGTGCATCCTGCCTCATCCATGTTGGCTGCGGAGTGGGGGTTTCCTCCTCACCAAGAGGAAGGGGCTTCAAGGGAACTCCCAGCCAGTTTGACACCTCCTCATGGCTGGCTAACTAATTTGTGGGGCCCAGTGCAAAATGCAAATGTGGGGCCCCTTGTTCAAAAAGCAAGAAAAAAAAAATGGCATTAAAAGTACCAAATTATTAAAAAAAATAAATAAAAGTGGGCTGTACACTTGCTCCCAGAAACAAATCCTGTTGAAACAGATTTTTGGGCAAAAATCAAGGCCTGGATTCTTTAGGAATTAAGACACCAGGCACCACGGTAGGCGTTTACATGTTATCTTGTTGAACCTTCACGACAATCCTCTTGTTTTTACAGTTGTCCAGGGTCACGCAGGTAGTCAGTGGTAGAGACAGGATGTGGGCCCAGGTTTTACATGCTCCAAAGTCTGGATTCTTTCCATTGTACTTCAGCGTCTCCCGTGCAAGATGGAAAAGGGGAGAATGCTGGCACTTTCTGAGCATGTACTTGTGGCAGCTCTGTGCTTGATGGAGTTGGTCCAGCTCTTTGAAGATGAGCTTCTGCTTCTGAAGGACCCTCTTCCAGGCCCTTCGGATATGCACATGATCTCCACTGTTCACTGCAGCATCTGACCACCAGGCAGAGGAGCTGGAATGCTGGTGGAGAAAGGAACAGAAATGTGTCTCATTCTCTCATGCAGTATTTGTACGGTATTTAATTGAGCCCTCCTCCTTTGCACCCGTGAATTCCCAGGGCAATTGTGCCTGTCTCTCTCTTTCTTTTAACCTCCTCTTTGTCCCGGGCCAGCAAAATTTAATGAAAAGACAACTGAGAGGTTATGTACATGATGAAAGGAAAATAAATTATCTCAGAGCAGCATGCTTTCTGAAATGAGATTTCAATGTATTAAACAAAAAATATCTTGTCTGGCCAATTATGTTGTTTGTCCAAGAATTATTTTATTGCTCCATTCAGCTGTAGGTCTGTGTAATTAACTGCCATCAGATAAAACAAAAAGGGTCATAATTAAGCAGAAGCTGAGCAATGGGGTTCATGATCTTTTCCCAGTAAGGTTATGATCTTGGAATGTGTGTAGATTCACGACCGTATTTGATGCCTTGTTTAAAACATGGTCTGAAAGGCTGGAGCTGCAAGTAACCTTGGCAACAAAGCAAAAAGGGAGGATGGCCTATTGTGGAATCCAGAGATTTTAGAGCTGAAAGTTTCATGGTAGTCATCTAGTCCAGTCACTTTGTTTGACAAATGAAGAAACTGAGGCTCAGAAATGCTAGATGAACTTAGTCTGAAGACACCCAAGTCATTAAGGTGGAGCTGAGCCGGGAATCCAGGGCTGCAAAGCTGGGGCTTTCCTATTACAGCATATTATTTTGCCTATGGTTTATTTTTGGAGGTTATTTTTGTTTACTTGCTTAACTACATTTAAATGCTTTTATTTTCATTTTTTTGTTGTTTTTAAAATTATAAAAGTAATATATGCTTATTGTAAAGAAATTCAAAACAGATGTATATAGAGTAAACAGTGAGCCATCCTTTCACGTCTCTCTCCCAAATACGTTTTCTCTCCAGAGGAAACCTCTGTTAATGGACTAGTGTGTAATCTTCCTGACTTTTTCCCATGCATTTACAGACACCTCTATGATTTCTTTTTTCATCAGTGGAAACATACTATTGATATTGTTTTGAGGTTTGCCTTTTTCCTTTAACACTTTTTTGTATTACACAAAGATACCTACCTGATTCTTTTTAAAACTGAGATAAAATTCACAAAACATAAAATTCTATCATTTTAAAGTATACAATTTGATGGTTTTTAGTGTATTCACCATGTTGTGCAACCATCATCACTATCTAATTTCAGAACGTTCTCAACATCACCCAAAAAGAAGCCCTGTACCTATTAGCAGTTAGTCTCAATTCCCCTGTCCTTCAGCGCCCTGGCCCTCACTAGTCTATTTTCTGTCTCTCCAGATTTGCCTATTCTGAACATTTCATATAATTGGAGTCAGAGAATATGTGGCCTTTTGCGTCTGGCTTCTTTCACTTAGAGTAAGGTTTTCAAGGTTCGTTCATGTTGCAGCATGTGCTCATTCCTTGTTAAGGATGAATAATATTCCATTGCATGGATAGACTACATTTTGTCTGTCCATTCATCAGTTGATGGCCAATGGGGTTGTTTCCACTTTTTGGCTATCATGAATAATGCTACTATGAACATTTTACATGTTTTTGTGTGACTAAACATTTTCAATTCTCTCAGGTTCATTCTTTTGAATTACTGCATAATATTCTATAATTTGAGTTTACCATATAACCATTTCTCCTATTGATGAACATTTATGTTTTATTCACTTTTAATTACAAATAGTGGTGCAATTCTTATCTCTGTACATATTTCTTTGAGAGAGAGCATAGTGTCCACTGTGTCACGCAGAAGAGAGCACTTGGTGTCTGAATCCCTGCACTGCCACTTACTAGTTGCATTAACTTAAGCAAGTTGCTTAGTCTTTCTGCCCCTGTTTTCTTATCTGTAAGATGGGATAAAAGTGGAACTTACCTCCCAGGGTAAATAATTAACATAAATAAAGCAGCTAAGTCTTGACACATGGCATGTGTTCAATGAATGTTGTTAACATTATATGCAAATATTTCTGTAGGTTAGGTTCCTAGAAATAGAATTTTGGGGTCAAAATATTCATTTTTATAATTTTGAAAGATATTGCTAATTGCCCTCCAATTAGGTTATACCACAGGGATAAGAATGTCTATTTTCTCCACACCCTTGCCAATTCTGAAAATTATTAAGCTATTTGAGTTTTTAGTTTTAATTTTGTCTGTCTCACAGATAAGAATGGCATATTGTTGCTGTAATTTGTATTTCCCTAATTACAACTGAGGTTAATAAATATCTTTTGATGTGTTTATTGGCTACCTATATTTCTCCTACTGTGAATTGCCTGTTTATATCTGAGTCACACTTTTCTATTGGTTTGTAGACTCTATGTATGGTTACTAACCTTTTGTCATATATTTTGAAAACGTTTTCTCTTAGTTTGGTTCTTGCCTTCTAATTTTGTTAACGATATCTTTCGTCATATTGAAGTTCTTAATTTTTATGAAGTCTAGTTATCAATATTTCCCTCCGGAAGATCTCCCATAGACACTTAAAAGCTCAACCTGGAAATGATATGGATTACTTCTACTCACCACTCATTGGTCAGCACGGGTCACACGGCTCCAGCTAACCACAGAGGGACCAGGAAGTATAATCCGAGCCCAAGCCTGGAAGATGAAGAGCAGGAAATATTTGATGGGCAGCTTAAATACTGCCACAACGGTTCAAGTCAGAAAGAGACCGACAGAAACAGGGGAAGATCAATGGAGATGTAAGGGAAGTCTTAACTGCCTCCGGGTATTAGGCAAGAAGACTGTGATCAAGTAATACAGAATTAATTCAGCTGAGTTAGGAAGATAGGGCTTCAGGAAGTAAGCCTGGAACAGGATTCCAAGAGGGCCACATTTTCTGAAGAAGCTGATATCGTTCTTAGCCTTCAAAGAGTGAGCATAGGGATAATGTTTTTGCTCATCAGCCATCCGTTTAATCCTGATTTGAGGAGTTTGTATAGATCATCCAAATATTAAGTCACCAAGCCAGAGGGTATTTTGAACGCACTTGGGGAATGGCAGAGCTGTCTGTTCTTGAATAAATGCCTGCCCAACCCCCATCTTCTGTAAGCGCTCTTAGTACGTGCATGTGCACTTCCATGAGAGGAAAATCAATAGATGGAAATTGAGCTATGTCAAGGAATACATGCATTGTCTGATAGCATCTTTCTGCCAGGAATCTAATATATTGATCAAATTTCCCTCGCAGAGCATCTGTGCAATATACAATAGCAAGACAGGCTAATGGTGGGAATGTTGGCTATACATTATTCTGAAATGCTTCCTTTAACCAAAAAATCAAAGCTTGAGATCTCCATGCAGGGCACTGCCTCGCCTGATGAGTGTCCTAATCTTGCAATTTCTAGGAAGGGTCACAAACAACATGCTGTCCTATCTGTTTCTGTGTTTCACCTGCTCCTTACTGAGGGTGAGAAATGATTTTCTCAGTTGGAATACTCCTCTCAAAGACAGGGTTCTGCCTCCTCCTCTCCTTCGCCTCCACATCTTCCTCCCCCTTCTTTGAGGCAAACCAACATTCCCTTTTTTCCCCAGTAACAGCAGCAAAAGCGTGGGTAGCTATTTGGCGGTAGCTCTACACAGCCACAGAAGTTGTACCTTTGCACTGTGCACATGCTAGTTTGATTGTTGTTCATAATTTTTGTTATTGTTGTTGTTGCTGTTACAAGGTTAGGGTGATGATAAGGAGGAGGAGGAAGGGTTCTCTGCCCGGCTCTTTCAGACGTGCTCCTTCCCAGCTCAGAATGATGACACAGAGGCACAAGGGGTGTTGGCTGACACTCTGTTCATCATTGGTGAGCCTGTCTTCAGCTGCTAAAGAGGAAGGACACACAGAAGCAGAGAAGAGCATGTGCCTGTATTTTTAAATAAACTGCCTTGTGATGCAGAAGGCCTATGAAACATTTCAGATATTGAACCCTAGACACATGGAAAATTACTCACATGGTTTTATATTTTTTTTTCCTCTAATGACTCTAGTAATCCAAAGGGAAATTATTCCGGTTAAACGACTCATTTAAAACACGTTTTTTGACTGTCTCTTGGGCATGGAAGAATCTATTCAAAGATAACAATTTATTATTTAACATTTCGACAGGTGCATGGAAGTACAAGTTGATTGAGTCCAAATAAAGAAATGTGCTATTTTTAACAGCATCTAGATGTTCTTGGCAGAACCTAGGCTAGACTATGTTAGAGGAAAGAATAGGTTTATGATCTTTTTCATTCAGCTTTTCAATTAAGATTTGATAATCAACATAATATTTTAAAAGAAAAACCAAGAATTAGCCTTAGAAATTTTTATGAAGATATGATGAAAGGGTTAGCAAAGAAAAAAGAAAGGAAGAAGAAGAACGCAGAAACAAACCGCCCTGGAACTAGAAATAGATGCACCTGAAATAGAGAAATTGTAATAATTCTATTACTTCATTCCTATTATTGCATAGGTTGTTAGAGGAGATTTCATACATTACAATATGCTTTTATTTCCCTATAATAACAGTATTTCTTCCTTTGTAGATGAAAAATACCATTCTGTTGTAACTTTATCATTCAAATGTGCAATAAATCTAATACGGGATTTTTATATTTTCACAATGTTTTCAAGCATTTCAGACATGTTATTTTATTTAAGAAGCATGCATTCTCATCAAATAGGGAGAGCATGAATTATTATCTGTGTTTTTAACGATGAGACAATGACGACTAAGGTCATGTGGCAAAATAATAAGAAGGTTGGAACACACTTCCTCAACATCAAATCTATTACAACGTACTGCCTCTGTAGTCCAAAAACTTACCACATTTTTGGGCACACACTTACTTTCAGTTTCTTGCTTTTTCCTGGGACTGAGTTTGAGCCCATAGAAGTGCTTGAAAAGTTTTGTTTGATGGATAAAATTTTTATCTTTTCTTCTGAGGGAGTGACAAATGAGTGTTTTGTTCCCTTTGTAGTGAAAATAGACATTATGCTGCACTTGGAAGGCCCAAAGCAGGAGAATTGGCCCCAAGTTACCTTATACTACTTTCCAGTACCTTCACTTGGAGTGTCTTATACTGTGGTTAATTCCAGTAAAAATGGAGAAATTAACATAGGTATGTCATGATAATTGGATATAGACTGTCATAAATCCGAAATGAGAGTTTGAGTAATCACACCATTATGTAACAATCCGATTCCTCTCTCTCTTACTTTTCCTACATTACACAGCGTAGCTCTTTGCTATCATGTGTTTTGTGTTTAAGTCTAGTTTTACCAATCAGTAAATAAATTGAAGGTAGGAATTCTCATTTCTTTTGTAACCCAACAGCTAAAATTTTTAATCTTTAGAATCTTCCTGAAACTTTTTTCATTTAAAAATATTCCATGCTCTCTTTTTTGCTGAATACTATACACTTATTTCCTGCCTTCTGTGTTGAATTTATTATATTCCATAAATATCCATGCTTACTCATTCCTTCATTAATTCCTTTGTTTATACATTGTACATCTAGTACAGCTAACGTGCTTTGTACTCGCATAATCTTTACCACATTGTGTTGTAATTATCTGTTTCTCCTAGATTTGAACTATTTGAGAGCAAAGACTGTGTGTTTGTAATCTTTTCGTTTTAGGAAGTACCTGGTACATCATAGGTATACAACGAATGTATTTAGGTGAATGGCCTCTAGTAAAATGCCACATACTTGGCAGGTCATGACTAAATGCTATCTGGTGGTGAAGACAGCTCTGAGTTCTTTTACTTTGTTTTAATCATTCTTCTTATAAATGAAAAGTTTGAAATATTTGAAAGAACAAGACTACCTTTTGAGCAGAGTTTAAAATTGCCTTACCGTGCAAGATCCTGTTTAGATAAACAACCAACCTATTTTGGGGGTGGCTGGATATTGAATGCCCGTGAAGCTAGTAAATATTTTATTAAATGCGTAATTTTTTCAGTAAGTTCATATATGCATGTTATAATGGCAAAAACCTCAGGTGAGGATCAATATATACTAAATTTTAAATCCTGGTAGAATAAACAGAAAGTAATTTTTTAAAAATGGATATTTATTTCTTTGTTCGTTTGAAATTCTGCCTCTGGTTAAACCAAGCAGCCTTTTCAAAATCATTGGAACTGTAATAACATGCCACTAAATGCTTTTGCTTGTTCAATTTTTCATTTGCAAAGGTAATCCGTGCCTTAAAACCTGGAAACCTTTGAAATATGCATCAGGCAGGAGGCTGGCGTGGAGATTGCCTTGAGGTCAGGGCTTTCAGTTCCTCGGTTGCTGAGTCTGAGGTTTCTGCCAAAGGCCACGAAATATCCCTTCATTAACTGGTTCTTGGCGGCAAAGATAATTAAGAACTAGCCATAGACCAGAATGTTGTAAAAGGATAGATGTCTCCTGTGGTGTGAAAATGGGGCCAAAGACGCTGATCCTCTGACAAGAGTTCTGTACAATCACCACCTCGTAGTTGATGGGGATTTGATTTAACAAAACGGTTTGGAATAAAGCGGCTTTGTAATGCTGGTGGTTTCTGACAGATAGCGCCAGCTTTTACGGTGCTGGCATGCGCAGAGCACAGAGGCGTGACTCCACATGTTGGCAATTCCTCTGGTTTACCAAAGCCCTTCCCCAGGGACTCTCATGTCAGGCCAGTTAGGTGCATGTTTTTACAGGTAGTGGATCAGCTGTTTTCCCTGGAAGTCACCCCCTTCTCTTTCCAGTTTTCCCCTTGAGGGTCACTCAAGGGTGACAAGAAGTTTACTGCTCCTTGAAGGCTGAGCCTGCTATTGCTGCGGCTACCAAAACACAGCCTCAAAGAGACAATGATTTGAACCTGACCTGCTGACTGCTGCCTCTAGACTCCCTGGCACCACTCAGTTTGGGGAGGAAAAAAAATATACCTGGTAGCATTCAAGTCTAGAATTGTAATGAAGTTAGCGTGTCCAGATGTATCCTTTTAAAGGGATTAACCCAGCGTTCCAGGAAGCCTTTGGAGGATAATAAATTATTTACTTTTTCCAAAGGAGATAGGAATAGGAAATCTTCAATTGTGCTCATAGAGATTAGAATTTTAGATAGACCTTTTGCAAGTAGGCAAGAGGTAGCTGTTTGTCTTACACAGAACGCATGCACAGCAAATCTTTGTTTTCACCTGGGTCATTCATTAGTGCATGCGTCTGATCAGGCCAGGGTACCCTGAGCACGCCAATTACACTTTGCTGAAGTCTGCTATAAAAAAATTAGATGATGTGGTTAAAGGAAAAATCCAAAACCATCTTGGGCTGGGAAGGAGGGATTTTGAAATGCTAATATTTGCCTTGGAAGATTACATACTGCTGCTAATCCCTTCCATCATGCAAGGCTCTCCTCCTTTAGCTCATCAAACAGACTTGAACCACTTGCCAAAACCTCTCTTCACACCCTTGACACCAGTCAAACCAGACTCCTTGCCATTTCCCGAACACAGTATCAAATAAATATTTATCAAGTGCATGCTATATGCCAGGCACTGTGTTATGTGTTCTATATACATAGAAGCTCTTTAAGGTGATTAGTAACTGAGCATTCCTTTATTTAGTCAAGAAATACTTAATGAGCACCTACTGTATGTCACGTGTTAGCTAAGCAGTGAGGGTATAATGTGAATAAAGCAGACTTGTTCCTTGTCCTCAGAGAACATATAGTCTAGCAGAGGAGACAGATGCTAAATAATAACAATAAGGGCAGGATAGGAAGACCTAAGGACATAGAGCAAGGAGGTCTGACCCTGACGAAGGGACGTTGACCCTGAGACGTGAAGGAGTTGTAGGCATCAGCCAAAGTAAGAGAGTGAGAGGGAATGCTGAGGCTGAGGGAAGGGTCTGAAGGATTGAGAACAAGGTCAGAGCATGGCACAGTAGTGTGGACTGCACAGCCGATGTTCCTGGTTCAAATCCTGGCTTGCCACTTACTTTCCTTGTAACTTTGGACAAGCCACTTAATTTCTGTGCCTCCATATCCTTATCTTTAAATGAGGATAGCAACAGCACCAAGCTTATATGTTTGTTGTCCTGACAAAGGAGTTGCCACACATATGCCCAGCACATAGTAAGCGATATATAAGCGTTAGCTATTTTAACAAGGACGTAAAGGTATTTTGAGTTACTCTCTAGCCTAGCGTTAGCGTGTAAGAAGTACAGAGTAAGAGGTGAGGTTAGGAAAAAGGATAGGCTTGTATTAAGAGTGGCTGGGGTAGGGAGAGGTTTTGTAAACATGTGAAGGACTTTCTTGAGCTGTAGAGCAGTAGGAAGTCATTGAAGGAATTTAGGCAGGGCAGTGACACAATCAACTTGTCTGAGCCAAGCTGGTGGCCATGGAGATAAGCCAAAGTGTGTGGATTGGCAAAATATCTAAAGAGGTAGAATTAACAACACTTGGTTATGGGTTGAAAGTGTGAATGAGGAAGAGGAAAGAACAAAGAAGAACAACCACCTGGACTAGAAAGAAGCCAGGGTACTTCTCATGCCCAAATGACAGGGAGAAATCTAGGACAGCTGTGGGTTCATGTGGGTTAATGGGTTCAGTGGTGAGAGTTGAGGAGAAACGAAGGGTGCTAGAGATTTGGGGAAGCATGGTTTGAAATACAGGTTGTAGAGAATGGGAGAGAGCATTTAATAGGGAAACCAAGGCAGGGTAGAGGACTCTGGTGAATTTGGTGACGTTTAATTTTTAGTGGCAGCCGACTGCTCAGCTGTGAGGTTTTTTCAGCAGTTCTCTGAGGCAGAAGAGACATGAGCAGCCGACAGCCTTAGGATCAGGATAATGAGATGATGAAAATAATGATCCTATCTAACATTTATGAAAGTTTACTAGGTGCCAGATGCTATTTTAAGAGCTTTAACTACATTCTCTCATTTAATTAGATACAGGCAGGTCTTAAAGTTGCATGAAGTGTACTAGACTGTGGCACATTGACTAAATTCAAGTCAGCAAATAAAACTTTAGCTGTTTGGCATGATTGTTTTATATCAACTGTATTTCTCTGGCCTCACAAATCTATGGGAAGAATTAGGGTCACGATAACAGCAATGAAACAATGTTTCTTTGGCTCTGTCCTACTCTGCAAAATTCCTCTCCTCAAATTCTGTATTCGTTTCCTAGGGCTGCTGTAACAAAGTACCACCAACGGAGGCACTTAAAACAACAGAAATTTATTGTCTCACAGTTCTGGATGCTAGAAGTCCAAAATCAAGGTGTCAGCAGGGCCATGTTCCCTCTGAAACCTGTAGAAGAGAATCCTTCCTTGCCTCTTTCTAGTTTCCGGGGTTGTGGTCAATCCTTGGCATTCCTTGGCTTGCAGCAGGAGCCTTCCACTCTCTACTTCTCTCATCACCTGGTGTTGTCTTGGTATGTCTCTGTCTTCGCTTGGAGTTTTCCTTTTCTTATAAGGACACCAGTCACATTGGATTAGAGCCCACCCTAAGGACCATATCTTAACTTGACTACATCTGTAATGACCCTATTTCCAAGAAGGTCACATTCTGAGGTACTGTGGGTTAGTACTCCAACATATCTTTTTGGGGGACACAATTCAACCCATAATAAATTCTTTCCAAGTAGCTCTCAAAGTGCCCAGGAGTGCCCCTCGGGGTCATGAACTATACTCTTTGTTTCCACACACTTTTCTCCTCTCCTGTTTTGGTTTGTTACAGTGATGGCTCTCATGCTGCCACCAAGGTCAATATACTACTGCAAATGCTTCCAAACCTGTAAAGAAACACCAGAGGGACAATGCTCACTGAAAGTGCCAGCGTCTCCTTGATGCCACTGCAGCCTCGTGTCTTCTGCACCTTCTATGATCCAGCTATGGGTTGGTCTACTGTGACCATTCCTAGTCCTCACACATTCCACATTGTGACCTGACCCTCCACCCGTACCCCCCCGATGGTTTGTAGACTGCTCTACCTTATGCTTTGCTTTTGTCCACTCTTCTGCAGGTCCTGCTCCCTAGGCTCAGCTGGGCTGGAGGACAACCACGATGACATACGCTGTTTGGGACTTAATCATCCCTCTCATTGACACTGACCTTGAACCAGAGTCCTTGAACCAAATTTGTGAGCCTTGCTGCTCTTCCCTTGGTCTGATGGTTGTTATGGTGCCCCTTGGTACAAATAAAACCTCTGCTATAGCCAGACATGCCCAAAAATGTCAACAGGAATCCTAGGGTGAATGCAGATTAGCTTCTCAAGCCAAGACTATGGCTTCCTATGGTATATATTTTAATTAATTTTATACAGAAATTTATCCACAGCATGATGCGTATCATCGATACCTGCTAGGTTAGGCTGTCTCCTGGATCTGCTGCTCAAGATTTGAAATATTGTCTTCTGTCCTACTAGAAAGGGCTTTCTCCACACACTTCGCATTTGGTCTACTCTCCTTCTCTTTCCAAGCCCTCTGAATCCAGCGAGATGGTTGATTTCAGTCCACAGCCCCTTGTAGCCAATCATAGCCTCTCATGCACGTAACACAACCATGCCCAGTAATGTTCAGCAATAGTATGTCTTGATTTCTTTTTCCTGTAAGAGGCCCTGTCATTAAAGTAATTATAAATGTTTGTACCTAATCCTCAGTATGACAGTTTTCACTTTCACCACAGTAAGAAAAGGGTTGACTGTAATTACACCTGGGTGTCTTTGATCCTAACCTACCCCTCCAGGTGTGATACCTTTCTTGTCAACCAAACTATCAATCTAAAGTTGGCTAATCAATTAACAAATATTTTCTGAGTGTTCCTTATGCGTCCTGCAGTAGCAGAAAACAGACAAAATGATCTTTTTGGCAGTTATTATTTTAAACTCTTCAAATTCAGATGATTTCAATCATCCATTCAAGAAGTACTGAGCACTAATATGTGTCAGGTACTGTGCCAGGCACTAGGGGATACAGTAGAAGCAAAACAGACATAATCTCTATCTTCTTAGAGTCTACCATCTGTTGGGGGGGGCCCAGACCTTCACAATCTTACAAATAAACATATGTTTACAAATTTTAATAAGAACTGTAAAGGAAGCATATAGGGTGCCAGGTATTATATTATAGAGAGAACCTAAGTTAGATTGGGCATGGATGGTCAATGATGTTTAAGCTGAAGTTTAAAGGATGAGTGAGAAGGGAGGAGAAGAATATCTCATGCAGAAGAATAGCACATGAGGGGTCAGCTCAGTGGTGTTGTCGTTAAGTTTGTGCACTATGCTTAGGTAGCCCAGGGTTCAGGGCATGCACGTACACACTACTTGTCAAGCCATGCTGTGGAGGCATCCCAAATACAAAATAGAGGAGGATTGCCACAGATGTTAGCTCAGTGACAATTTTCCACAGGCAAAAAGAGGAGTATTGGCAACAGATGTTAGCTCAGGGCCAATCTTCCTCACCAAAAATAAAAAAAAGAGAGAGAGAGAATAGCACATGGGAAGGCTCTGAGGTAGAAAAGAGCTTGGTGCCTCAAAGAAACTGAAGAAAGATATGGAGCAAGAGCACAGTGAATTAGGAGGAAGGTGAGAGTAGACGAAGGAGAGAGAGAGCAAGGACAGATGCTGCATGGCCATGGTAAGGATTCTGGATTCTACTATGTGAACCATGGGAAGCAATGAAAGATTTTAAGCAGGAGAAAGACGTGATGGGATTTATGGGGGACACCAGCTAGGAAGCTATTATTACAGTTAAGGTGTGAGAATATAGTGACTGGTGCTATGGACTCAGGAAGAAGTGAACAGATTCAAGAGAAATTTTGGAGATGGAGTCAACAAATTTTTTCTAGGGGAGTATGAAAAGAAAGCATTAGCCAACATAGATCACTGAATTATTTAGGTTTGACATGAAATAATCCAGAAGTTAACCTCCAGTTCAGCACTGAAGTCACCACTGAGAATCTGTCCCAATGTGTTTCAGGGGCTATATCATCGAGTAAGACCCAAACCTCCAGTTCACGTGCAGACAGAAAAATCAACGTACATTTTAGTGCACGCTTTGCCTGGGGCTGTGTGGTCCACTTCAGGATTTCAGGAAGTGAACAGATGAAAGTTGTTTGCTCTTTTATTTTTAAGACTGTCTTCATAGACCAGCTTTCAGAGATATACAGGGAGCAGGAGCAGGAAATGATGAATGTTTTTCTTTTTTCTTTTTTTAAGATTTAAAATTTTTTTTTTCTCCACAAAGCCCCCCAGTACATAGTTGTTTATTCTTCGTTGTGGGCCCTTCTAGTTGTGGCCTGTGGGACGCTGCCCCAGTGTGGTTTGATGAGCGGTGCCATGTCCGCGCCCAGGATTCGAACCAACGAAACACTGGGCCTCTGCAGCGGAGTGCGCGAACTTAACCACTCAGCCACGGGGCCAGCCCCTATGAATGTTTTTCTTAAGTAGGCAGTCTTCTGCTTGATGTCTCCTCCCCCATTCTTTGCTTTTTCCTGGACATTCACTAGCAGGAGATTTTAGGAATTATCTTCAAAATACACCTAGCAATGTACACCCAAATCTACACTCCTTATGTGCTCCCAGTCACGCTGACATACACCACTTTCTACAGACACACCCTTCTCCCTGTCTCCCCAGATGTGATTCTTTTCATGGCCCCCTTCCCCATCCCTTCTACGCAGATCAGGCTCTCGGAAGACAGCTGGAAAGAAGTGAAATGGGATGCACTGGTGGGAAGGACATGCTGGGCTTCCCTAACTGGTTTTTCTTAACATCAATCTGTCACTAAAAAAGAGGAACTCCTTCCCTCAGAATCAGCACAAAACATATCTTTGTTTTAATTGCCAAGTCAGAGGTTTTTGGCAGCTTGTGGAGGTGTCTTGTGAAGAGGGGGATCTTGCCTCAGAGACTGGTACCCTCATATCAGGAACACTAAAGACTTACAAGAGAGGAATACATTTCTGCTCCAACCTCTCACTTTCTCTAACCTCTCAACTATGTTAATTTAAAAAGACAAAACTAATATGCCCAAATGTTGATAGTAGTTTCTCCTGGGTGATGAGATGGGGGTCTATTTTTTCTACTTCTTTTACACTTTTTGGTGTTTTCTAAATTCTCTACAATTAGTGTGTATTAATTTGATGATTAACAAAAAAACCTAAAATTAAAATCAAACATCCTTGAGGTTGGGAATTTTTTGATTGGCTGTATTTGCAACCGAACAGAGTACCAAAAGGCTCTTACGTACCCCAGGAGGACTCTTGGTACATTTGATAACAAGACCCCCAATCTCTGAATCTTCCGACTTGTCACTTTTCTGGATAGTCTATATCACCCCTTGCTTACAAGTCTCTCACTCTAGCTCAAGTTTCCAGCCATCCCCAGTGTTGGGGAAAGAGCCTAGATTCTAACAACATGTTTTTATAACAAGGATGGATCTGCATTGATCCAAAAATTGTCATGCTTATCACTCCTGGGGTGGGGGGGAAGCATATACTTAAGAAGATATTTATATTACTATGTGGAGTCTACTGTGTTAAGTGCTGTTAAGAGTGAATAAAATAGGAATGGTTCCTGTCCCTAAGGAGCTAGCTGCAATTTGGGAAAGGTTATTTCTCCAACTTTATAGATGTAAGTGTTGGCAGAAAACAGCGACTCTTCTTCTTTGATCAAGACATCTGTGGGACTCATAAAAGACAAAGGCATGTCAAAGTGAGCTACATAATGGCCTGCAGCAATTTTTATAGCCTGAATAAAAGGCAAAAGCTCTTTTAAGTAACCAAAACAAATAATCTAAACGATGATTCCGTAATCATTTTGATTCAATAACAAAATAAACAAATCTTGTACTTTTTCATTCTTTGCAGTGTTGTCTGGTTTGTTTTGCTTTTTGGTCAGAGCTTAAGTACAGATAACACAAAGCCACCGTAGCAATTTTAAGCAGGAAGACCTGAATACAAGGAACTAGGTGCTTACAAATTCATTGGAAGGGCTGGAGGAGTGGGCTGCTGGCTGAGAAATCAGAAAAGCCCTAGATGAACTCCTGACTCCAAGGGGATGTTCATTCCTCTTCTAGTTTGGTCACAATACCACTTTTACATCCTATAACATAAAGTCTGACTTATAAAGTTCACCACCTCCAGCAGAGTACCATGAAATACTAGAGAAAAAGGAAAGGGTAAACAAAGGAAATTCCTGACTATATGCATGACAAAGCAAGGAAGAAAACGGGGCAGCTAGTAGAGACCTTATTTCTGCATCTGATCCCAGGGCCATAGTTGATATTTATAACTTTCTTCCACTCCCATCTCATTTTTTTTTTTTTTTTTTTTTTTACCTTCAACCAGCACCTCAGATAGTCCTGCTACTTTATCTGATGGGGAAACCCAAACTTCCATCCTAAGCGGTCTGAACCCTTGGTGATCCTGCCTGTGTTGGGGTGGTATGTCTTTAATTAATTTTTGCTACTGGGCAGAGCAGCACAAGAGGGTGCTCTGGAGGTTCCCCTTAGTTCTAGATCCCCTCCTACTCATCTAGTTCATTTTTAGTGGACACTCTGTTTCCCCTTGAAAATCAGGACCAATCACTCCAGCAATACAGGAACCCCCCTTGTACTTGTTGATTTAACAACATGAAGACCCATATTAGCTAAATGGCTCTCTCAACTTCCCCTTTAATGGAACCATTGTTGAGTCTTCAGGTGCAAGCAATCTTTCTCTGGGTTTTAAGCCTTCTAAATCACCAGAGGCAAGCATTATGAGAAACAGATACAAAAACTTTGTGATTGGCTCTTATATGTAATAAGAGATGGTACTACCCATCCACTCCTTGGTTTCTAGACTCATAACCTCTGGGAGAAGCAGTATCATATATTGGTTATTGGTTAGAGCATTATCTCATTCTATAGCATAGCACTCCAACTACTGAGAGTAGTGTCCCCTCACTGGTACCATAACTGAGTCTTCAATAGGTTATAACACCGTTCTGTAAGGTCATGTGCTTGTAGGTGATGGGATACACGGTGAGACCAGTGAAATCTATAGACATTTGCCCTTCCTCTGACTTCTTTGGTAGAAGAATTATTAAATGGGACACTGTGATGGTAAATAGAGACGTTCACTCACGGTATTTCTGGCAAAAACATCGTTGGCAGAAAAGGCAAATCTGTATCTAGAATAATTACCTACTCTAGTGAGGATAAGTTACTTCCTCTCCTCCCCACTCCTATGATGGAAAGAGATCAAGGTAATCAACCTGCTGCCAGGCATCTAACTGGTCTACCCCCACCCCAAATATGGTATTATGTTAGAGACTCAGTATTGGTCTCTGTTGGCAGGCTAAGCAATCAGCAGTTGTCAGATCAGCCTTGGAGAGGGGAAGGCAATATTTTTGAGCCCCTATGTATCCTTCATCCCTGCCACTATGAGCATTTGATCCACAAGCCCATTGACCAAGACCTAGGGTAGCTGGGGAGAAAGGCAGACTGACATTCATAAAAATCATTCCATGTATCTGATTATTGAGTACTTTCCTGCCAACAGCTATGGGTGAAGTTCTTAATCTCTATGACCCATTCAGGGTTCTTGCCCATAAACAGGGAAATCTGACTCTTGTTAACTTAAGCAGAAATAGATTTTATTGGATAGCTTTGGGTTGCTCACAGTATCAATATGCAGGCTGGTAAACAAATCTAAGAAAAAGGCAGAAGCCAAGGAAAGCTTACAGCCGAGGACAAAGCGAAAGGCAAAAGATCTTGGGTCAAACTTGATGCCTCTCTTTTGCTCACATCCCACATCTAATCCACCAGTAAATTCTGCTCACTCTATCTTCAAAATATACTCAATTTCTAACCACTTTTCATTGCTCCACTACTAGCCTGGTCCAAATCACCATCATTTCTTCCTTGGATTATTATAATACTGTCTTTACCAGTGTTCATATGTTGTGGGCTGACTTGTGTCCCTACCAAAAAGATACATCGAAATTCTAACCCCCAGTACCTGTGAATGTGATCTTATTTGGAAGTAGGTCTTAGCAGATGTAATTGAGTTATGATGAAGTCATACTCAATTATGGTGGGTCCTAATCCAATAAGACTATTGTCCTTATAAGAAGAGAAAACAGATGCAAGGAGGGAGAACAGCCCTGTGAAGATTCAGAGACACACAGGGAGAATGTCATTTGATGATGAGGGCAGAGACTGGAGTTATGCAGCTGCAAGCCAAGGAATGCCAAGAATTGCCAGCCACAATAGAAGCTAGGAGAAAGGCATGGAACAGATTATTTTGATAGAGCATTTGAGAGCACATAAGGCTGCTGAAACCTTGATTTCAGACTTCTGGCCTCCAGAACTGTGAGAGACTAAATTTCTGTTGTTTTCAGCCACTCAGTTTGTGGTAATTTGTTATGATAGCCCTAGGAAACTAATTTACCTTGGTTTTTCTTTTTCTCCTCTGAAGACTACTTTCCACACAGCAAAAATATATATGATTTATCCGATTGATGATGTCACTCAAAAACTACCATTTCCTCAAAAAGATAAACATAGAATTACCATATGATCCAGCAATTCCACTGCTAGATATATGCACCAAAGAATTTAAAGCAGAGACTCAAGCAGATACTTGTAAACCAATGTTCATAGCAGCATTATTTACAGTAGTCAAAAGGTGGAAACAACCCAAATGTCCATCAACAGATGAGTGGAAAAACAAAATGTGGTGTATTTGTTTAGCACTAGCAAATAATATAAATGGTTAGTGATTACCACTAACAAATGGTATGTCTACCACTAACAAGTGGCAACAATGCAATATTATTCAGACTTAAGAAGGAAATGCTGATACATGCTACAACAGGGATGAACCTTGCAAAGATTATATTAAAGGAAATAAACCAAATACAGAAGGACAAATATTGTATGATGCCACATATATAAGGTACCTAGAATAGGCAGAGAGACAATAATTCATAGAGACAGAAAATAGAATAGAGGTTACCAGAGGGTGGGGGGAGGAAGGAATGGAGAGTTATTGTTTAATGAGAATAGAATTTCTATTTGGGATTATGAAAAAGTTCTAGAAATAGATAGCAATGATGGTTGTACAACATTGTGAATGTACTTAATGCCAGTGAATTATACATTTAAATCATGGTTAAAATGGACAATTTTATGTTTTGTATATTTTACCACAAGTTTTATAAATGCACAGAAAAGAAGGATGGTTATTACCACATGTAAAGGAAAACAAAATCCCTAAAACAAAAATTTCCAAAGGCTTCAATTCACTCAGAGCCCAAGTTTTCACCTTGGCCTACAAGGCCCTGGGTGATTTGGCTCCCAACTACCTGGCTGACTTTATATCTCTCCCTGAAACACTTTTTAACCACACTGGCATCCTTGCTGTTCCTCCAACACACTCAGCACATTCTAGTCTTGGGGCCTTTGCACTTGCTGATTCCTCTGCTTTGAATCCTACTCCCCAACGAGACCCCCATTGTCAACCCATATCTACATAGTTCTCTCCCTCCCTTCCTTCACATCTCTGGTTGAAAGTCACCTTATCAGTAAGGCCTTTCCTGACTACCCTATATAAAATCATACAGCAATCTTCTTATCTCTCACTCTGCTCTGTCTTTCTCCATACACTTATCCCCATCTATGTGATTGCATACTAGTTGATTTATTTATTGTCTGCATCCTCCCATTTGACTGAAATCTCCATGAGGTCAAGGACTTTGTTTTGTTCACTGTTCTATCTAGCACAGTGCCTAGAACAGTGCTTGGTAAGTAGTAGCTGCTCAATAAGGATTTGTTGAATGAATGAATGAATGAATGAATATTTAAATACTCTTCTGTAACTTGCAAAATACCCTCCTTGCTCCTTAGAAAACTCAAGGTGTACTTAATCAAAACTGTGTCAAAATAAAGATATTTCTAGAAATTACTGAATTGAACTGTTTGAAACTTCATTTGTAAATGCTCTATGGTAGCTTTTTTTGTTGTTGAGGGGGGTACTTAGTGCCCTGGTGCTGTTGTTCTAAATATTTTTGGGGTATGGAAACTTTTGAGAAATAATGTGGACCCTTTCTCGAGAAAAATATTCAAATGCACAAGGTTTTGCATGTAATTTTACGGAGGTCGTGGACTGTCTGAAGCTCCTCTGTTGAACGCTATTAGGTCTATAAGCCTATCATCTTTCAAAGCTGGCCTGGGCCCCATATAATTCCGAGCCTGGGCTGCACTGGGAACGTGATCTTTTTACTCCTTTGATGCCCTAGCTTATTCAGCTTCAGTGGGAGGTGTAGCTTAAGATTTGATCCCTCTGCAGGTCAGTTCCTCACCCTTCAGCATGATCACCAGTCTCATTTGCTCAAGCAACACTTTGACTTTATATTTATCACACATAATTCTAAGCTTTAGAACAGTTACTTTGTGGTAAGTATAACTGTTCCCCAACTTAGAATTATGTGTGATAAATATAAAGTATTCAGACTCAGCACTTATGAATTTCTAGATAAATTGCTGAGTATGCTATTAAATCCTCACTTGTGGTCATCCTGCAACACGTACACAGAATAAACACAATTTAGGATGCACAAAAGCAAAATGCTGTTCACTGCTAAGCTTTCTGCAGCCCTCCATACTATCGAAGCCACTTTCACTGAGGTTACTAATGACTCTTTAATACTAAGGCCAATGGCCTAGGAGTCACTCTACTCAATTTCTCTGTAACATCTGACATTGTTGGTCACTGCCTCCCTTATGAAACTTTCATCTTTTTATGGCTTCTTTGACACTGTTTTCTCCGAATTATCATGCTGCCCACTCTGGCCACACCCTAGCCTCCTTCCTTGTCCGATCTTCTTTATCAGACTCAAACCAGGATGTTCCCTTGAACTTCTTTCCATTTTGGTGTATGCTCTTTCCCTGGGCAGACTTACCAGGACTTAATTATCACCTAAATGTGAATGGCTCCCCAGTCTTCAGGCTTGCTCTCTCTTTCCAGCGCTCTAGATCTGTATTTCCAATTGAAGTATTGCATTTCTCATAGATTCCTAACTATCGAACACATCCAATAATGCCCCAAACTTGCCTTCCACTTCCATTCCTTATAGCAGCATCATCAACCCAGTCACTAGAGTTAGAGTCACATGTCACACCTCTTTCTGTCCATCACTACGACTGGCCTGGGACATTCCATCAACAGGCAGCATAATGTAGTGGTTAAGAGCAAGGACTCTGGAGCTGGATTGCCAGGGTTCAAACCCAGCCCCACCACTTACTAGGTAGGTGAACTTGAACCAGATTTTTAACAGCTCTGTCTCAGTTTACTCATCTCTAAAATGAGGATAATGCTAATAGCTACCTCCTGTGGTCCTTGTGATGATTAAATAAGTTTGTATTTGTAAAGCACTTGGAACAGTGTCTGGCATGGAGTAAATGTTACATGGGTGATTGCTAATAAACTGGTCTCTAGTTTGCCCCCACTCTATCCATTCTTCACACTGCTAACAGAAGTTTTTGAGGGGCTGCCAATTATTGAGTGGTCAACCAGAGGCCAGTCATTGTGGGAAGTACTTTATATACAGGATCTCATTTAATCCTCACAACAACCTGTTAGGGAGGTGTTATTCCCATTTGAGAGATGAAAAAACCGAGGTGTTAAGCGCTAACGTACTTTGCCCAAGGTCACACAGATTATAAATGCCAGGGCTGGGATTTTATTTCAGGTCTGTCTATTCCCTGCGCTAGTGTTCAAAACCAGGAAGCTATATTATATTGCTTTCCCAAGCCTGAGTTAGTCACTTATTCCTTCAAAGATCCCGCACTGCCTATACTGTCATGATCTATTCCTTCACAATCTTGTTCCCACTTAACTTGACTTCCTGAAACTTCCCTCTATGTAGACTGCCTTTTCCTCCTTCTTCCCTCTCTCTCTCCCTTCTTTCTTTCCCTTATTCCTTCAACATTTATTGAATGTTTGAATGCCAGGCACCATGCTAAATTGGGGAAAACAGGAGAAATGAGCAATTTGTCTTCACAGAGCTCATAGTCTGACACAAATTATTACTGACAATACGTTGAGGGGAGTTCACCAAGGGGATATGGGACCCAGATTGAGGAAAAGAGGGGATAAGGAGAGTTCCCCTGAGGAGGGAACATTTAGCCACCTTAAAGGATACTCAGGTCAGACAACTTCTTGCCATTCTCTAACAATACTGACTTCTTGCCTTTTGCCTCTGAGATTTTTGGGGTGTCTTTCTCCCTGTCAGATCATTGTTTAAGACTGTATTTCAAAACCACTTTCTCTGGGATGCTATCCTTTCCTTCCCAGTCAGTTGGATGTTGGTTTCCTTGTACATGCCTCAGTTACAGCACACATCGCATTGTAGTCTAGCTACTGGTCTATTTGCCTGCCTTTCTGACTGGATTGTGATGTCCTCCAAGGAAAAGACAGAGTCTTATTCATTTTTGAACTGTCCTTCATTTCCCAAGTGGCACGACTGGCATATCATAGTGTTCAATACAGTTTTGTTAAATGAAGAGTTATTTGCCTATTTACAAAAGAAAGTGTAAGGCAAGGGGGCCTTCTGATTCAGAGTAAAACTATTCAGTCCACCATCGTCATTCGCACTACCTAGCACAGAAAGTAGGTGCTCTGCAGAAAGTAGGTGTTCAATAAATACTAAGTATGTGATGGTTCTGTGAGTGAAATATCTGATGCAATGCTAGGAATGAGGAAACATTATTAAATATGCTTTTGGAGATAAATTAAGATTTTCATGTCCAACTGAGTGTCAGGGCTCTGGATCGGCCATGAGAAAAATTAAGAATTGTTGGTTATAGAGTATTGAGGATTTCCTTTCTTCCCTGGGTTGGACCATGGTTCCAGAATCTTGTGTACAGTTAAGGCACCAAGATATGCTTCTGTTGGGAGAAGGATGCCATGGTCTATAGCAGTTGCTGCCCAGAGTCTACCATTCTAGTCCGTATCCGGCTAAAGGCTCAGCTATCACTTTTGCAGCTGTTCCTGGTTCCGTCTTCCTAGGCACACCATGCAGTCATTTCCTCTCTGTGGTTGTTCCTCCTTCCTGGGAGTGTAGCCCTCTCTTTTGCCTCTCTCTTTCTCTTGGCAACATTGACCTCCAGTAGAGGCAGCACAGCGAAATTGTTGTGGTGGCCAGAGGGCTATGGTGCTGAGGTGTGGAGAGTCCTTACTCCTTCTCTTTTTCTTCTTCTTTTTTGACCCTGATTACCCTTTCACTAGAAGTTGAGGCTTTTGTACAACAAAAGTCAGAAAGACTCATAGCCTATGCCTATTTTCCATCATGCCTCATGCCTCTTTTGAGGAAATGATTGCAGAACCCCTACTAGCATGAATTAAGAGGGAGGGAAAGGGGGAAAATACATGGAGGTAAAAAGCCAACAGTAGATACTGATAGCTCAGAATACTGTCCTCATCACAGTAGTCCGCTAATCTCTTTGAGTCTCATCAAAATTGTGAGAATTAAAGGACGAAGTACGTGGAAGGGGTTTAGAATAGTGTTTGGTACATGGACAGTGAGTGCTTACTAAACATGAGCTATTATTATCCAGGGCTCCTCCACTCAGGAAAAGACCCGGGTTTCTGTCCCAACTCAGGTCCTCCAGGACAATCTCTCCTACACTCATAGTGCCAAGCTGTGTGAGTGATCTATTCCCCGTGCTCCTTGAAGACAGTTCTGCCTGGATGCCAGACCCAGTTCTGGTCTCCCTAGGGGTGGGGTTACTATCGTACCTCTAGGGGATTCTCTTTCCTCTTAACATTGATTTCCCTCTCAACCGCACTCCTAATCTCTAGGAAGCTCAGCCACAAGTCAAGGTGGTACCCTCCCGTCCTGGTTTGGGCCCAGGTGTTGTTACTGGTCTTTCTGGTAGCCCATGGGACTAGATAATTACACTAACATTCAGAAGCAGCATGCCAATTTTGGCACTGATGTCTTTAATTAAATTCAACAAGTATTTATTGAGCACCTAGAGCGTGTAAACTACGGTTCCTTTAAATATATTTGGCCCTTAACTATTTAGTCTGTTTCAGTTACTCAACTTGGACTAATCCTGATCCATCCTTAACGGTTTTATGAAGAATAAATATTAAAACGGAAAAATATTGCTACAGTTCTTTGCAAAAATAAATGTCTCGTGTGGATTATTGTTGCTACAGTATTAATATTAATTGCAATAACAACACTGCTGCTTCCCAAGCAGGCGGTAGAGAGCAGCTGTAACGCCAACAGGAGGCAGACGGAAGAGGTCAGGGGAGGTGCCTCCAGCACGTCCGGCCCAGAAGGGGCGGGGCCTTCAGGAATGTACCCCAACCCCACCCCTTACTCCGCCCCTTTCGTCGTGCGGCGTAGGCGGTTACCATGGCGATGACGTCTAGAGGGCGGGGCGGGGCGGGGCTATGGAGAGGAGGAGGAAGATGGCGGGAGGGCGGCTCTGAGGAGACCTCGGCGGCGGCGGAGGAGGAGAGAAGCGCAGCGCCGCGCCGCGCCGGGGCCCATGTGGGGAGGAGTCGGAGTCGCTGTTGCCGCCGCCGCCGCCGCCGCCGCCTGTAACTGCTGGACCCGAGTGGGAGTGAGGGGGAAACGGCAGGATGAAGTTCGCCGAGCACCTCTCCGCGCACATCACTCCCGAGTGGAGGAAGCAATACATCCAGTATGAGGTACCGGCGGCGGCCCGGGTGTGGGAGGACTCGGAGGGGCCGCCGTCTCTCCAGTCCCGACCTCCACCGCCGCCTTCCGCTCCCGCTCCCGCCCCGCGCCCGGGCGGACTTTGCCCCGGTGCCGCGGGGAGCCACTGCGGCATCCCCGCCGCGGCCGGCCCCCTCCGGGCCCCGCTGACCTTCCCCTCCCCCGCAGCCCCGCCGCCGCCGGGGTAACGGATATGCAGGCGGCGGGCCGGGCGGGAGGGCACAGCCCGGCCGGGGCTGGGGAACGGTGCTGGAGGGCGAGCCGCAGGTGGGGGCGTCGGGGTGAGGGCGGCCCGGGGTCGCGGGGGGTCCGCGCCGATGCCCCCTGCCTGAGCGCCCTGACCTCGCGTCCCCACCCTGGGCGAGCGCCCCCTCGCCAAGGTTAGGTCTTGCTTCTCTGCTCACCTCTCGCCGAGGAATCCTCCTCTTCCGAGAGGAGCCCCTCCGGTGATTTCCTTCATTCCACAGAGCCCTTCGGCTTTCCCCCGCTTGCCCAGTGTTGACAAAGGCTTTGTAGCAGGGTTGAAACTTGATTTAAACGTCTATCACATAGGCAGTGGTTACAGGATGCAAACGGATTGGAATCAACTATTCTGTTTTGATAACAAGACGGGGACTTGTCTTTTTACTGATTGCATGAAGTGTACAAAGTAATCCCGTCTTTGGTTTGGGCTGTTCTGTTGTTTTGGAATAGAGTGAAGGGGGAAGAGGAAGGTGGAAAGAAGAGAATTATTAAAATTTTCAGCTTCTCTTTCCTAAAATTTTTGTTAGCTAGGGAGCAAAGTACTATATTGTAAACAACGTACTTTTAAAACATACTTGTGTATTATAGAAGTCATGCCCCCCCCCCCCCCAATTTCTGTGATAACAGCTCCTGGGGGGTATTTAAAAGATAGTGATGAGGAACCTAATATTGATATGGGGGAAAAGTAAAGATAATGAACCCATTTATATATTCAGAAGGCAGGATACCTGAGGGGCTTTAAGCATTGCAGTAGGTTATTCTCAGTAGCTGGCAATTCAGCTCCTGGATAGAGAAAGAAAGACTTATCTATAACCTCCAGGAATTCACATCTGTGTTATGTGCAGGAACAAAGAGTATAAAATCAATATGAACACGAATATGCTGGTTAGATTTTATGAACTAAAATCTTTTAGTTCTCCATTTAATTTCTATTTAAGTTCAGTGATAGGATGTTTAGGCAATAACATGAGTTTATTTATTTATGTAGCATTTGTAATGATTGAAGAAAACAGGGAAAGGGTAGATGGGCTAAACAGAACCTAGCAGATTGTAAAATAAACTCACGTTGTAATATACAGAATTTGATTATTGCCAGAAATGAAAGGCCTAGAATTATTAATGCTTTCTTGTCAATTAATTTTCTTACAGTGTTTTGTGGCTGCATTTTGTGAGAATGAAATAAGAGACTAGCTTTTCAGCCTGTAGAGTTTTTGATTTATTGTTTCTAATAATATTCGGTCAGTTTTAAAACCTTGGCTAGAGTCCAGACGATGGTTTTTATTGAAAGGAAGGTATTGGTCTTTCATCTTTTTAGTAGTAATTTTCAGCACCACTGCCAGTTCTTCATAGAGGCACAGAATACAGCATGCTGAAGCAACATCTTATAGTTGTTATGTGGTATGGAATGCTTGGTTTGGGCAGAAGTAATAGTGGCTGGTTGTATGCTATGATTCATTTTAAGTATTACAGCACTTAATTGTTTCATAGAATTGTATTAATTTGGAATATCTGGGGCTGGAAGGGGAAGCATAAGATTTAGTTTGAAAATGCAATTACCTTTTGATTTGTAACGTCAGCTTTGTGACCATAGTAATCACAGTAATTCTGGGACTCCTCATTCATAGACTCCATTTGGATATTGGTCCTGAATGGTTACTCTAGGTGGTCACAGAGGGACAAAATTCCTGGGCATATGTGTGAGTGCATTATCTTTCCTGGGCCAATTATAAATTATTTTTTGAAGAATTCATTTATTGTGGATAATTGAAATTTTATTCTGCAGGGAGTCCCTACTGTGTGACTCCTGTTTTGGATAAGCTCATTGTTTGGTAGGCAAAATTAAATAAGGGCCACTTTTCTTTGTGAATTGGAGCCCTTGAAGACATTTTTTATAGGGTTGGGATATGTATTGTATATTGTTTCTCAAGAGCTGGTGCTGTTCTTTTAAAAATACTTAAAGAGGCCAGGAATTTTGGCAGCTTAAAAACTTTGGGGAAAAGGGACATCATAAAAGATCTTAGCCTTTGCTAGAGAAAAGAAACTTCTCATAATGCAGTAACACGCAGTTTCTCATGTATGAAGATGATGCTCTTGAAACACTTAGTAGAACACACTTGAATTTGTTTGTCAAGCACTAGTGGTGAAATTTTTGTGTATTGCTCCTGATTTCCAGCCTAGGGTGCTTTCTAGTGCAGTGAACCACTATAACTGTTCAGCTTCTTTCATCTCTGTGTCATTTTGCTATATTAAATTTTATTTGAAATAAGCAGAGCATTAGATAGAAGCTGAAAATTTTGTTTTACATCTGTAATTATATGTATAATGTATACACGGTCACACAGTAAGTGCTAGTTCCTGTATTTGTTAGCCATGAGACCTTGGGGACAATCTTTTTGCCTTTCCAGGGCTCTTTCCTCTTCCATAAAGTAAGAATACAGGGCCAGAGCTTTTCAAGGTCCATTGTAGTTCATACATTTTTGATTTAACTTTTAATGGTTTTTATTCCTTGGATTGCTAAAATTATTAATGTTAGTGACCCATCAGTATCCTAAAAATTATTAGAGTTTCTAATTTAAAAATGAACTGTGGAGTTCATAGACTGAGTCTTCATAGGCAGAATAAAAGAATAAATAAATAAATAAGTAAATGAATAAATAAATAAATAAAGCATAAAAGAATAGAGCAACATGGAGAAACCATATAAAGAAAATCTATTTGATCCACTTGTGAATAGTTTTTACAAAGAACAAACACAAATGAGCAGAGACTATCCAGATGTTGGTCGAGTAATCTATTTGAGTATAAATCTTGGTATATAAAATAGAACATTAATAAATCTTTATAAAAACACTTTTTTAAAATTTAGAATGAGTGATTGTATATTTTAGAGTTCTGTAATTGATTAATCAAAATTAACTTAGACCCGTTGCAACCAAATAGACTAGAATGACCATGTTAATATTTTACAGAATATTAGCAAAAGAAGCAAATATATTTGGTGCCTTAGGCTGCTGACTTGTGTTTTCTTCCCTAGGGTCCTGTGCTGCTTTGGTTTCTCAGGAACCAGGAATGGTTTTTTTCATTGTATATTGTAGTTTCATAAGATACTAAAATAATGAGGTATCCGAATTTCAGGATTTTAAAGTTTAAAGGGAATTTAGAGATTATCTACCTCCTTGTTTTTTCAGGCAGGGAAACTAAGGTTCCAAGGAGGTCAAGTGGCTTGTCCAGAATCATGTGTAGATAGCTAGTCTCTTGAGCAGAGATGTATAAGCATTGGGAGTCACATCACCCTAGCTGTGTGACCCTGAGGAAATCACTTCCTCTTTCTGTGCTTTAGGTTCTTCATCTGTAAAGTGAGACAACTGGACTTAAAGGTTCCTAAGCTCACAGCCCTATATTTTCTATGGACCCATCCAGCTCTAAATTTCCATACTGTTTTTTTTTGGAAGATTATCCCTGAGCTAATATCTGCTGCCAATCCTCCTCTTTTTGCTGAGGAAGACTGGCCCTGAGCTAATGTCTGTGCCCTTCTTCCTCTACTTTATACATGGGACGCCTACCACAGCATGGCTTGTCAAGCGGTGCCATGTCTGCACCCGGGATCTGAACTGGCGAACCCTGGGCCACCAAAGCAGAACGTGTGCACTTAACCGCTGTGCCACTGGGCCGGCCCCGCCATACATTTTTATGGTTTAATTATGTTTGATATATGAAAAGGACAGAACTTAAAGGACTTATTAATAGCGTCCTTTTAAATTAATAGTGTTCTTTTAAAACTTTTGAAGAGAATTAAATCCGTGAATGGAAAGCTGATCCAATGAAGCTGTTTTATTTAACTTAAATGAATAGGAAGTGATAGTCATGGATTGATTTTTTGTTGCAGGATTTGGGAAAGGATAGATTCTGCATAAACTGTGCATCCCTTATTTTCAAGTCTAAGGAAACATTGCTGTAACATTATTGTGATTTTCGTTTATAGAACTCTCCTGTGAGAACACTTGTGTTGCAGGCATCAATTTCCCAAAGGTATTATGTTGATTAGTTAGGGTTAACTTGCCTTGCTGGAACTTGTTTGAAATTTCCAGTTTGGCCACCCGATGGGGCACAAGCCACATTTTTTCTTTCAAGCACTTCTGCAATTGAAAGTACTGTATAGCACATTTAAGATAACACTTGTAAATGATTGTGTCAGTAAGATGCCTGGCATTTACAAATCTTTCTTAAATGAGTGAATGAATGTGGTGTAAGACAGGAAGCTATTACTGTTCTTTATTATCTTTATATAATAAGATGTGTTAGGGTGAGTATCCTGGAAAGATTATGCTTGTCCATGCATCCCTGAAGGTTGGTTTTGGATCAGCTTTTGGTTGAAGGCCCAGATCATAAGAACCTAAGAATCTTATTTGACCTGGGGTCACCGTGGAAAATTAGTCCTGGCTTCAAATCCAGTACTGATTTGGAAAGCGTTTGAGAGACTGACTGAGTTGTGCTGCCTAGGGGTTTCTAGCTCCCAGAGGAGAGTACCCAAAACTCCTATGGAGTAAGAGAAGACAGTATTAGAACTCTTAGTTATGTTCATTTTTATTCATAAGGCAAAGAAGAAATAGAATTTTACTAATATTTGATAAACGGATTGATGCGGTGACCTTGTTTAGGAAGTATTCTGAGGGAAGGAACGAGAAGGATTGTTAATAGTTTCCTCTTGTTTGTTCACTTTCAGCAAATAGCAGTTAATCCAGTTTATGGTTAAATGAATTTATGGATATTATATAATTTTGACTAAACTAATCCTTATAAAATAGATGTGACTTAAAAAAGACTCCTATAAAGAAGCCTCAAAGATTATACCAGTAATGAAGGCACACGTGAACAACAAGAAAATGGCAGGGCTGCTAATTCTACTTCTAGTACTAGCTTTTTGTCAGCCAAACTACAGATACAAACAATGACGCTTTAATAGACTTGACAGGAAGTTTGCCAAAAGATTTCAAAATAATTAAGATAATTCTTTGAAATAAAGTTTTACATCCACTGTCATCCACAGTGAACTTCACCTTAAGTATATATTATGTATTAAGAGTATTCTGCCTTTGTGAGGTCTGTTTTTCAGCTTTTAGCCGTTATAATCTAGTTTCAAAGTTAACTGAATCCTGAAATTTGAAGTACACCTTTGAAATACTGTATTACAAAATGTTAAACTAAGTTTTGTTTTCTGTGTGGTTTGTTTTTTTGTTTTTTGTTTTTTTTGCTGAGAAAGATTCCCCCTGAGCTAATATTTGTGCCAGTCTTCCTCTATTTTGTATGTGGGTCGCTGCCACAGCATGACTGATGAGTGGTGTAGGTCCGCTCCTGGGATCTGAACCTGTGAACCCAGGGCACTAAAGTGGAGTGCGTGAACTTAACTACACCACGGGGCCGGCCCCATAAACTGAGATTTTAAAATGAAGCTTTTCAGTTATATTGTTCTCTAAAAGTATTGTTATTGATGATAATGTCTTAGATTGAAAATATTTTGTACTATTCATAAATGAAAGGTAAAAATTATTTTACCATTGTCTCATCTTTTAAATAAAACTTCTATTTAAAAAAATTTTGTTTTATAGTGTACACAGTTGTAGAAGGATATAATTTATAAATAAGCATACATATATTGGATGTGCATAGTGAACCTTTTTTGTTTTGTTTCTTTTGATAGAGGTGTGACATAAAAGAGTTGGGAAGACTTTGCTCAAGTTGTACAGCTTAACCAAAGCTGGTTTGTGGGAACTGGCTCTTGGGATTGAGAGAGTGTCAGAATTCACTGGGGTTCTTGCCCAGTTCTCTTTGCCTTTGCAGGTCTTCTCCTTACCTCATTAATGCTAAAGAAGCCAAGTAAGCAAAGCTCATCAACAGATGCCTTAAAAGATTGTTCATTCATTCAACAAACATTTATAGGGGTTCTACTATTTGCTGTAGGCTGATAAACTTTTAATTAAATTCTAGCTCTTCATTGTTTTAAAAATAGAAAAAAATAATATTTTTCAGAACATGATTATAAGTTTGGATCACCTGTGTAAATGATATGAAATATTTTTTCCTTAGCTTTTCAAACTTTTGTATTATACATCTTTAAATCTAATTTGTTTATAGGAGGAAATTTAGTTACCTATTTTTTTCCCATCACCAAGCAGGTGTAGTATCTATAGAGGTTGATCAGAAAATCCTTAAAAGGTGTTTATTTATTAGAGGCCAGAGAAAAATATAAATAACTTGCTGTAAGCATAACTTGTGATTTTCACATTCTCTGTAAGAAGAGGGACAATATGTTAAGAAAACATAGTCATCTCTTATTTATTGAGGATGACTCTGCCGTGTTTAGAAAGACCCTAGACCAGGAATAAAGAGATATAAGTCCTTAGACCTGGTTCTGTCACTGGTTATTCGTAAATAATTAGTGAATAAGTGATCTTTTTGAAGATTGAAGGGCTGAAATGTAAGCATACAGGAAAGTGGGAAGTTTTTAGATTACTGTGTGAATTGCTTGTTTAGGCTAAATTGGTAAAGTTGTAATTCACAGAGTAATCCATGTGTTTTGTTTTCTGTATCTTAGAGCACTGGTTCTTATACTTTTTGGTCTCAGGACCACTTGAAACTCTTAGAATCTTTATTGAGGATTTCAGCGTCTCCTGATATATGCTATATGAGAAATTAAAACTGAGACATATTTAAAACACGAGCATATACAAGCACACTTCTACTAGCCGTGAGACATGACATCACATTTCATGTAGCCTCTGGAAAACTCCACTGTGTACTGGTAAAAGAATGAGAGTGAAAAAAGCAAAAGAAGTTACAGTATTATTATGACAGTAGTTTTGACATTTTGGCTTCACTGAAAGGGTTTCTGAGTGTTGCTGTCTTAGAGCATGGGACTCCTTTCAGAAAGGTTGGAGATCGCCTGAGAATAAACTCTAGTCTTAGGAAGTGCATCAGAGGATAAGGGAATCCAATAGGTGAGGATTCTCTAGCGTCTCTCCCACTACAAAGGACGATAGAGAAAAGGAAGTTGGCTTCCCTGAGATTGCCAAGTCTATTCGCTTTTCTTTGAATTGAATTAGTGGAAATGTGGTCAGCTTGTCATTAAGGCAAAAGGAATTAACATTTATTGAGCAGTTAGGAACCAAGTGTCAGCTGCTTTACATATGTTGTCATTTAATCTTCACAACAGTTTTGCAGGATAGGTGATTTATTATCTCCATTTTACTGATGAGGAAACCCAAGTTTAGAGAGATTAAACAGTTTGTTCCTGGCTACACACCTAGTAAGTAGTACAGCCAGAATTTGAAATCAAATCTGTCATACTTTGGAGCTCCTGCTTTTCTATGGGAATTGTAAACAACAATGGTGGTGGTAGCAGTGGCTGTAATGACAGCTGTTATTTTTTGAGTGCTTACTGTATGTCAGGCACTATTGCAAGTACTTTAAAAACGTTTTCTCTTTATAGCAAGCTATTTAGGTAGATTGTTAGCTCTCTTTATAGATTGGGGAGACTGAGTCTTAGAGCTGTTAAGTAACTGGTTATGTTGATACTGCTAATTGTGGATAGCAGAGATGAGATTGTAAGAGCCCCTGCTCTTAATTCCTACATCATACTGCTTTGTGTAAAATAAAAAATAAATTTGTCCATTTATACATGCATACATTTAAGCATGGTCTGACCTGTTCTTGAGCACCTGCTGAAGTAATGGCTGGTCTAGGATTTTTAGTCCTAGGTCTTAGTCTACATGATTTGGAGGTAGTAGAGTGTCGTCTGGAGGTCAGAGTTCACTTCTTTAATTTATATTTTCCTCAAGATTATCAGTGTAACTGTTATTAGGTAGGCAGCTGGTAAATAGAGGACCTTATGAAGATGAGCTATAAGAAAAAGATAATGAGATGTAGTGATAAGGGTAAAAAGAGGAAGCTAAAGAAAAGTAGACATAGCTGTCACTATGCCAGAGTTGTGGGTTTTGGCTTTTCGATCTTAGATCATGGAATGTTAGACCTGTAAGGAATTTCAGAGATTATTTAGCCCAATTCCCTTTTTTTTTGGCTTAAATGGGAAATGAAATCCAGAGAGGTTAAATGATTCAAGATCACATGGCTTGGTTAGTGGCTGAGTTAATACAATCACCCTGATTCATTTTATTGCTTATTATTTTACGTCGTATTCTAGTATGTTAGTAATGTATACAGAGAACAAACTGAATCCAGACTGCCTAGGTTCATATTCCAGCTCCACAGTTTACTAGCTGAGTGACCTCAGGCAAGTCACTTAACCTCTCTGTGCTTCAGTTTCCTCATCTGTAAAATGGGGATAATAATAGTAGTCATAAGACTTTTGTGAGGATTAAATATGAAAAGTGCCTAGAACAATGCCTGGCACATAGTAAGAGCTATATATTTGCTATTAAAATTATTTCTGCTACAGAGCTCAGCAGTATTAGATAATGTTAGGTTAACAGAATCTCTGTAAGGAAAACCGAGCCTCAAACTTTGTCCCTCTGGGCTTGTACGGGTTCACGTTTTCTTGGAAAATGGCTTCATTGGTTTTAGCTGTTACTCCTGTTATCTGTGGTATTTATACTAGTAAATTGTCCTTACCCTTTTAATACAGAGTAAGGAAACTAGATGGGAACAATTATGTAGTTTTAAAATAAATTAATTCTCCCTGGTCACTTGTAACTTGTATTCATTTCAGTTACATATAAACCGTGTCCGTGTATTCTTTTTTTTTTAAATTGGGGGAAAGGCACATGTGTATTCTTAAGTATGTCTAAATAGCTTAAGTGAGTTGCTTGCGTTTTTAGTGGATATCTAATTTTAGTTCTTTTCAATTATCTAATTAAAATTTAATTTTTAATATTAGAATTGGTTTTAGAGTTGAAAAAGAACTTCTCAACCCCTCTCTTTTACAGATAAATAAATTCAGGGCAGAGAGGCCAAGATATGTGGTCAGAGTCTCACAACCAGCTGACTATAATAAGAATATTGGCCCTTGGCTCACTGCTATACCTTGCTAAGGCTTATCACTGCTGTATAAACATTTCTTTGCTTTTAAATTTTAAGAATGAATTTTCTTTGTGCGAGTCAATATGAATTTAAATGTTCTTGTTAATGATTACTTAAATACTCTGCATTGATGCTTTTATCTGAATCTCATCCATTAGATCACATTTAAAATAGTTCTTGTATTTGCCAATTAAAAGACTGAGTAAATTATGAGACTCAAACCTTAAAAATATTATTGTCTACTCAACTACAGAAAATTAGCCATTGTCTAGGTAGAAACCTACCTTAGGTGAGATGACAGGACTGAGGAATTGTGGTAAGGCTTAAGGGGTTAGGTAGAGATGAGAGCAAGACTGAGGAAAGTTGAACAATCATTTGGCCGTTCCTCTGTAACATATATGTCTGTGTTTGAATGGTAACACAGGTTACATGTGTGTTACTTGTACAGGTACAAAGGTGTACCTGTACACCTGTATACCCCCCACACTTATAACACATTACCAAGCCAAAGTCAGGGTATATATGACTAGAGAAAAACCAGAATATGTATTAAACCAATTCATTTAGTATTCGTGAGTATCCCTTCCATTTTTTTTAATAATAAAATAATAATGATGATAACAACAGCTAATGTTTATTGATTGTTTCTGGTGTGTCAGGTATTTTACGTTTAATCCTTACCCTTAAAGTTAGGTTTTGTTATCCCTGTTTTAAGAAGACACTGAGTCTTAGATTAAGTAGGTTGCCTGTGGTCACAAAGTGAGTGGTAAAAACCAGAATTCAAACACAGGTGTGTCTTTATTTCAGAGCCTGGTTTCTTAACATGGTGTTACACTGTCAGGATCATGCATGGAGAAGTAAAGATAAGTGAGTTCCCGCCCTAGAGGAGCTCACATCTTGGGTGGTCTCCTAATCATAGTATACTGTGATTAGGTTACAGAGGAATGGCCAGTTGATTTTGCTCTGGAGATCAAAGGTGTTTATCTTGGAAAGTTTCTCAGAGGTGGTATTTGAACTGGGTAGAGTAGTCCCCCCTTATTCACGGAGGATACATTCCAAGACTCCCAGTGGATGCCTGAAACTGTGGATGGTACCAAATCGTATATATACTACATTTTTTCCTATACATGTATACCTGTGATAAAGTTTAATTTATAAATTAGGCACAGTAAAAGATTAACAACAATAATAATAAAATAGAACAATTATAATAATATGCTGTAATAAAAGTTACCATAGATCTTAGCAACCTAGCATACAATTATTTTTCTTTCCTTATTGTCAAAAACTTTCTCCTTTCGACTTAAAGGAAGCACTTTACGGCTTCTCTTTGGCGTATCTGAATTGCCTGCATCACTACTTTTGTGCTTTGGGGCAATTTTTAAGTAAAATAAGGGTCACTTGAACAAAAGTGCTGCGGTACTGGGACACTCAATCTGATAATTGAGGTGGCTACTAAGTGACTAATGGGCAGGTAGCATATACAGTGTGGATACCCTGGACAAAGGGATGATTCATGTCTTGGGTGAGATGGCGCAAGATTTCTTCATGCTACTCAGAGCAGTGCACAATTTAAAACTTATGAATTCTTTATTTCTGGATTTTCCATTTAGTATTTTCGGACTTTGGTTGACCACAGGTAACTGAAACTATGGAAAGTGAACCCATGGATAACGGGGACTACTGTACTAGAGATTGAGTAGGGTTTGATTGATCACAAGGTGAAGAAGGGAGAGGGCACTGGGGGCCATCTAGGCAGATAGAGTAATATTGACCAAAGGCACAGATAGGTGGAAGCATGCAAGCATATTAATGAAATCTGGTTTAGTAGCTGTGTTGGAGAGCTGATAGGGTTGGAAATGTGGATTGGGAGGGATTAAGGGGTGAAGGGCCTCGAATACCATACTTAGGATTTTAAACGTTTCCTGGGTGTGAACCATCAAGGATTTTAAAGAAGAGATTATAGGGGAGGGATCAGTGCAAAGTGATTTGTATAATTTAGATCTTGGAGGATGCATTGGAGAGAACAAGACCAAAGACAGGAAAACCAAATAGTATAGCCAAAAATAATGAGAACTTGAATTAATACCTTATTTAATCAATTTTAATATGTACTTTTCCCAAATTTTAACATCTAAAATCAGGATATATCTTATAATTAATGGCTGTGTTATAGATAATTGGCAGGCTTTTTTTCTTTCTTAGAAGCACATAAAATAATGATATATATTACTATTACTGGTATCTTAGATTTGATGAAATATGGTAGTAATAATATATAACATTTACTGAATGCCTACTCTGTGTCAGGTGGAATAGTAGATACCTGTCAGTATCCAGCATCTGGCAGTGTCTGGCATATTTAGCAACTTTTTTTTTTTTTTTAAATAACAGAAAGTGACTGAATGGCCATGGGATCTGCCTGAGATGTCATTAAGGGATGAGAAAGAGATTCAGAAGAGCATGGTTGAAGGCAGTGAATGGAGAAAATAAGAAAAGTTCATGTTTGTCACCTATAAGAAAAGTCATGTTTGTCACCTACAGAGTGTGGCTAGAGCTCTGGGAATGAATTACTTTGGTATCAATTTTGAGAAATTTCTTATTCTTTTAGTTTTGTTGAATTTATGCATCTTTTTGATTACACCTTTCTTTTTGAGTAGAATAAGCATATTTGAAATATGAATATTTCAAATTATGCTGCCATTAGATATTTGCTAAAGAGGGCTGCAAAATGTTTTCTCTAGGATTTATTTTCTTAGTATCATGGATTTTCAAAAATTCAGTTCTTGATAGATTGAGAAATCAGGAAATACATTGATTTGGAGACCACCGAAATTGAAATTGTAATAACCCTGTGAGCTTGGGCAAGTCTTTTAGCCTTTCTGTGCCACAGTTTTCTCTTCCTTAAACTGAGGATAATCATAATGCATACTTTAGAGAATCATGTGAAATGATATGAATTAATATTTGGAAAGCACTTAGGACAGTAAGTATAATACTTACTATGTGTGGTAACTTACTACAGTGTCCTAGTTGATTCATTTACTTTTGAGACAAGGGGGGGAGGGGTCAGTGAAACTATAACTAGGAAAAAACAACTTAGATACTGTTCATTTCGATTTTGAACAAATGGAAGATGAAAGAATTTTACCTTTTTAAAAAAGTCTGGTATTTCATAGAACAGAAAGTTTATATTACTACTTGTTGATGGTTGTTGATGATAGTAAAAAAGATTAATTTATAAAGTTTTAAAGGTTTGTTTTTTGATAGAGATGAAAAACTGGGAAGAAAATTGATAACTTTTTCCTTTTTCATTTCACACTTTTGTTGTAGAGCCTTGTTAGAATTTCAGAATTGATTTGTAAGCATACAGTATTAGAGAAGAAAATGTTATAGGGAAAGAAATTATCATCAAATGCAGTATTTT
Source organism: Equus caballus (assembly GCF_041296265.1). NCBI lineage: Eukaryota > Metazoa > Chordata > Mammalia > Perissodactyla > Equidae > Equus > Equus caballus. The sequence goes on from NC_091688.1 coordinate 15,290,175, forward strand.
GAAGTTCTCCGTTGACCTTTCTTACTTTCATTTTAGAGACAATATTATTTAAAATGTTTTAGGTAAGGAGCATTTATTAAATCATATTTAACCAACTATAATAACGATGATTTAAAATTTTTAACAATATGATATCAATAATTAATAGTAATTTAATGCATATTTTGTGAAGGTGCCTTGTTAAACACAGAATATCCTATTAAAGTACCATCTCCCTTCCAAATTGTGTAAGTTGCAAACGTACACAATATTTCAGTAGTTAGATGTTTTTATTCTCATTAGTATTTGAAATTAAATAAAAATATCATTGATAAAGATAAAGTAATACTATTAAACATTTTCTAGTGTATGACTTTCTGGTGGGCAGCACAGTGATTTATGTAGGTGCTTCAGTATTTGTGCGTTAAATAACAGAATTTGAATGAATAGCCAGATATAGGGAGTGAAGGAAGGAAGAATTCAATATAATGGTTTAAACTAAAGAAACTAGTACAAAATAGCTACTTTTGGGGTGGTAAACTTATGAAATTAGGTCTTAAATATCCTCATTTCAGGTGTGAAATGTTTATATGTAGAGCTATGTAGCTAAAACTTGAAAAATTGTTGAAAAGATAAGATTCATTAAAATCGAGGTAGTAGTTAAAGAATTAATTCACTAAGGGAAAGTATGTAAGGCAGGAAAATAGAGATGCAAATAGGGGAGATCTTGGAAAGACATTGTCACAGGAGTCAAGGGTCTTAAGGGTAAATGGATTATCAGCAGTGACATACTTTGTAGACAGGTCACTGAGGAGGAGGATTAAGGATAGGCCTTTGGACATGACAAAAGGAGGTCATTGGTGAACTCTGAAGGTAAATTGTCTTTTGCTAACTTTCCTCCAGGTTTTAAGACGTTAGAGTCTGAGAAAACACGTGTATTTTTCATTTGAGAAATTTGGCTGTTAACAAAATGAGGAAAATAAAATAGAACCTTTAGGAAAGAGCAGGATAAAGCAAAAGGTTTTTTGATGCTACGTGAGATCTATTCACATATGAAGGCAGTAGAGAAAGTAGCTTTAATTTTATCTAAATTTTTTGCTTTAATTGCATTTCCCTCGTTTATTGGCAGTGAGACCTTTAAAAAGTTATTTTATTTCTATGAATCTGGTTTTCTTTTGTGTAAAATGTAGATAATATTTGCCTTTCAAGATTGTTGTGAGAATTAGGCATAATAATATATGAAAGTGTCAGCAGGGACCTGACCCAGAGAAGATACTTTTCGATGAAGAATAGCTGTTAATTTCTATCATCATTAAAAATAAGCCATAGGGGGGCTGGCCCCGTGGCCGAGTGGTTAAGTTTGCGCGCTCTGCTGCAGGCGGCCCAGTGTTTCGTTGGTTTGAATCCTGGGCGCGGACATGGCACTGCTCATCAAACCACGCTGAGGCAGCGTCCCACATGCCACAACTAGAAGGACCCACAACGAAGAATATACAACTATGTACCGGGGGGCTTTGGGGAGAAAAAGGAAAAAAAATAAAATCTTTAAAAAAAAAAAATAAGCCATAGGAGTAACTTTTATTCATTTATTCAACAGACATTTATTTTAGGGTGTTGGACTCAATCTTTTAGTATAACAAGACCCTCTTTCAATGTCATGCATTTTCTTGGAAACTAAATGATGGCAGCTGGACTTTTAGAATCCATTGTTTGAGAAATTACATTCTGACAAAATGAATCCACTCTATTTCATAGATTCTAAGATTCACATTCCCCTGTTCCACATTCCAACATCTTTGAAATTGGGATTCATTGTACAGACGTCATAGTTTAATTGGTAGTCTTTTTCTTTCTTTTCTTTTCTTTTTTTTGAAGATTGGCACCTGAGCTAACAAGTGTTGCCAATCTTCTTTTTTTTTTTTCCTTCTTCCCAAAGCCCCGCAGTACATAGTTGTAGATTCTAGTGTGAGTGCCGCTGGTTGTGCTGTGTGGGATGCTGCCTCAGCGTGGCCTGATGAGTGGTGACATGTCTGTGCCTAGGATCCGAGCTGGTGAGACCCTGGGCCGCCACAGCAGAGCGCGTGAACTTAACCACTTGACCTCGGGGCTGGCTCTCTTTTGTTTTTTAATGGTACATAAAATAATGGTGTGTCTTAACAATTGATGGTCTCTTAGACTTGGTGAAATATGGTAGTATTTTATTAAGTACAAATATTTTCATATATTTTGACAAGTAGTAGTATGTTTGTGGGAAACATTATTTAACCTATAGAAAATACCTAATTTATTAAGATTTTGCAGTATTGAAATTGAAGCTGTGAAGTGATCTGAGACCCATGGATTAGAAGCCATTTTTTATAGGCATATAGGAAACAGCATTGCTGAAACTTTGGGTTGCTTTTTGTTTTTTTCAGATAAACTGGCAACTAAGAGCAGGAGTGAGAATTTTATGTTGCAATAACTATTATATATTTGGGCAAAATCTAACATGTTTTACCAAGCCATATAAACCTTATATTTTAAGAGGGGTGGAAGCCAAAAGCACTGAGAACTTTTTTGTGATTGGTAAGTGAAAGAGATTTGAATTTTGTATGGAAATAAAAGATAGTGAAAATTGGGAAAAATAAGAAAGGACTGTGCATTTTGATATTTCATGAAACTGCAAATGCTATAACTCAGTAAAAATAGCAATAACTAACACCTAAAAAAATTAACTAATGTGGTGATTTTGGACTTTTAGGTTTTCCATTACAAAGTCTGTGCAGTTTATGAACATATTGTGAACTTGTGCTAGATGCTGTGGCCTGTAAAAATTGAAGTGAGATTGTTCTCTAATCTCAAAGAATTTACAACTGTTACCACAATAAATGTAAGAATGAACCATACAGATTTAATTAGTTAGAAGAGTGCATTTGTTATAACTTTATTTTATCGTCAGAATAGGATCCTTAGACAAAGAAGATGCTGATTTATTCTTCTGGTCAGTTCTGCTTCAGCTCAGAAATGTGGCTATATGACTTCTCAAGGGCATTCAGTGTAAGTTAAATCACTATGTTGGTGGCTCTGACATAGGGAAATGCAATTTTGCGTGTTATTGGTAAATAAATCACTTATTTGAAGTTGTCGTAGTTTTCCTTTCCATAATTTTATATCTTTATAGGAATACAAATCTTAGCCACTTTGATCAAAACAAGCCAAAGATGTTGGTTATGATCTAATAACGTGCACATTCTATGATATAAAAATACTTTTCAAATTTGGATTCATGTGTTAATTATCTATTGCTGTATAACAAATTACCCCAAAACTTAATGGCTTAAAACAATAATGAACGCTTATTACCTTATACTCTGTGTGTCTGTCAAGAGTTTGGAATCAACTTAACTGGGTAGTTCTGGCTCAGACTGTTTTGTGAGGATGCAGTCAAGATGTCACCTGGGGCTGCAGTCATCTCAAAGTTTGATAGGGGCTGAAGAATCTAATTCTAGGATGGCTCACTCAAATGGTTTGCAAATTTGTGCTCGCTTTTTTCAGGAAGCCTCAGTTCCTCACCACTTGGAGCTCTCCATAGGGCTGCTTATACTTTTTCATGGCTGGTTTCCTCTAAAGTGGGTGATCAAGAGAGCAAGATGAAAACCCAGTGTCTTGTATGACCTAGCCTTGGAAGTAGTACTTTGTCACTTATGCAATATTCTATTGGTTATATAGGTCAGCCCTATTTAGTGTGGAAGGGGATTGCACAAGAGCATTACTACCAGGAGGCAAGAATCATTGGTGGTCATCGCAGAGGCTAGTTACCATCCTTGGTGTAAAAATCTAATGGTTTGGAAAAGTGTTGGAAATAAAAGGGAGAGTATCAGAAAATTGAGAGGCCAAAATTAGAGGTAAATCTTAGAAAATAAGATTTTACTCCAAATAGTGAGCCTATGTGTCTCTTTCTCAAAGAAGCATGGATTATAGAATAAACACTACTTGGGCAAGATACTTTAATAACCTCTCTGAGTCTCAGATCGTCAGTGGTAAAGTGAGAATTATATTTTAAAGAGTTGTGGGCCTCTGTTAACGTAGTGCATTTAAAATTTAAAATACTCAAAACAATATCTGATAGTAGGCATTCAATAAATAACTATTATCACTTTTATTGTTGATCAATATTTATGGGCATCATGTCCTCATGTGTGCTCAACGCAATCTAACCTAGCTTCTACCCTGTCACTGCTGAAACCATTTTTTGATGGTCACGAGTGAGCTCCTGATCCTCAGATCTAATTACCTCTTCTTAGTCTCTTCCTTCTTAATCTCTAAGCAACTTTTTATTTCTCTTTCCTTTAACTTAAGGTTATATTTTATTAATCTTACATGTTGATAGTTTAAGTTATATCCTGTAAAGTAGAAAGTCAGAGTCTAGGGATTCTAATGTTAGCTATTTTTCTTTCATTGTAATTCAGTTGTAGCATTCCGGTTAGATAGATAGACGTGTAGACAGATAGGTAGAATAGGCCATCCAGCTCAAGAAATAGAACAATTATTAGTATAATGAACCCTTCCCTGATTGTTGTTTTATTTAACTCAGATGTTCTCAGTTTTTTAAAAAAATTTAGTTCCAGCTTCATTGAGATGTAATTGATGTATACCATTATGTAAATTTAAAGTGTACAACGTGGTGATTTGATACATTTATACATTGCAAAACGATTGCCACCATAGCTTAGCTAACACCTCTATCTCGTCACAAGTTACTGTTTCTTTTTGTGGTGAGCACATGTAAGATCTATTCTCTTTGCAACTTTCAAGTATATAGTATAGTATTACCATAATCACCATGTTGTGCCTTTGATCCTCGGAATTTGGTAATCTTATAAATGGAAATTCGTACCCTTTGACCAGTATGTCTTCTTTTCTCCCACCCCCCCAAACCCTGGTAACCACCACTCTGTTTCTCTGAGTTTGGCTTTTTTAGATTACACATATAAGTGATATCATACAATATCTGTCTTTCTGTGATTTATTTCACTTAGCGTAATCCCCTCAAGGTTTGTGCAAGTTGTTGCAAATGGCAGGATTTCCTTCTTTCTCGTAGCTGAATAATATTCTATTGTGTGTGTATATATACCCCCCAACTCTCTCCCCCTCCCACTGTTTTCTTTATCCATTTATCTGTTGGTAGACACTTAGGTTGTTTTCATATCTCCGCTATTGTGGATAATGCTGCAGTGAACACGGGAGTGCAGATATCTCTTCCCTGAGCAGTTTTTGATAATTTTTAATCTCTCTTCCTTCTTAAAATGCTCCTTTAATTTTTGTGGCACTGTGTACATCTGAGTTTTTCCTTATTGTCTTCTCTGCTACTTTGTATTCCAAAAGATTCTGTACTTGGCCCACTTCTCACTTTCTGAGAAATTTCATTTACCTAGAGCATAGGCAGTTTCAAATCATCTTTATATAGATGATTTCCAGCTCTTAACTGCTAGCTCTTATCTGTCTTCCAAATTGTAGATCTCTGTTTTCATCTGTCTGCTGACCATCTCAGTTGTCCTGTGGATGACTAAAGTGGTTTGTCAATGCAAACTCCTGTCTTGTCTTTGCCCAAGCTTTTCCAGCTTGGTTAATAGTATCCCTAATCATCTTTCTTTTCACCTCAGCTCAGTATCTTGGAGATCTTTAATTCCCTTAGTTCATGTTTAGTTGTTTGCCTAATCTTTCTATTTTGCTTTTTGGTATCTCCTTTCTTTCCCATATTTCACCTCCTTTTTTTTTTTCCCATTGCCACTACCTTAGTTAGGCCTTCAATATGCTTCTTCTTCTTTTTTTTTTTTTTTTTAGTATTCAACATATTGTATTATAATTTATCTATTTATATGTCTGTCTTCTCCTTGTTTGATTCATCGTTATTTCTCTAGAGCCTGGCATAGAGCATGGAGTAGATATCCTCTAATGTTCATTGAATGAATAAAGCTCATTAACTTCCTTAATGATGATACTAAATAATCTAGAAATATTTATGGTGTGCTTCTTTTATACAAGTTGAAGCAAGGTGGCTAAAACCCTGACTTTACAGTCAAATGGGGAACAAGTGACACAGATAAATAATTAAAACATAAGGTGGAAATATTAAGTGCTATAAGTGGTTTCAAATAGAGTACTTCAAGATTTCAGAGGAGGGAGTGATGACTTCCTTCTGGAGGAATCAGGACAAAGCACAAAAGAGGTTAAATTTGATCTAGACCTTGAAGGATGGTTAAGATTTGGAAATTAGATTTAAAAGATGAGGGCAGGTGTAGAGGATTCTAGGTAGAGGCAATAGTGATAATCAAAGGCAAAGATGGAAGAAATATTGAAGACTCTAAAATGAGCAGGAAGTAATTCATTTTGGCTTGAGGGTCAGGTTGTGAAAATGAAATTGTTCTCTCCAGTTTGGAAGATAAGCCTAGAAAGATAGACTGGGCCATCCTTGGTGCCTTAGAGGCCAGCAGAGGAGTATGGGCTTTATTTTGTGGCCATTGGGAAATCCTTGTAAGTTTTTAAGCAGGAGAATCAGACTGGTGCTCTGGGAAGATTGATACGGCAGCAGTTTGTGAGTGTGTTAGAGATCTGAAAACCTATAGGTTGGTACACCAGTTGAGAGTCCGTTGAAATAGTTCAGCTGAAAGGATAGGAGAGAATGAATGTAAAAGAGGTTGTGGTAGTAGCATTGACTGAACCAGACCGCTGAACTCTGGAGTGGAAAGAGGAGAATGTAAGCATGTTAACAAGACTAGGACAGGGATTTTTATTTTCCTTGTGATGTATCCAGGTACCTAGAAAAGTACCTGGCGTGTAGCAGTTGCACAATAACTATTTGCTGAATGAGTGAGACACTGATAACTGAGATTTTGAATGTGTGTGATTTGGATACTGGCAATGACATTAACAGAAATAAAGAATGTGAGAAGAGCAGTCTTTGGGACGTAAATGAATTGAATTTTAGACATTCTGAGTTTGTATTAGCAGACATGTGGCTGAGGATATAGATTTGGGAGATATCCACAGAAATAGTAAAAGCCATTTCAGTGAATATCATTGTATGTTAGTGTAGAAATTTATAAATGTGAATGTAAGATGACATATTCCAAATTAGTTCTTCCTATTATAAATGTATATGTTTTAAATTTTAATAAATTCACTAATAATTTAATGTAACAACTTTTGCATATTAAATTGCCTTTTGCTGATGGGATACTTTTAAATTCCATGAAAATTTTGAGTCATGCAAATTATTTTAATATACTGTTGGCTTTGGATTGTTAAGTATGTACAGGAGCACATTAGTTTTAAATTTTAATATATTAGACTATAAGAATTTATGTGAGAGATTTATTGACTTTACAGATTATTTCTATGGCCCAAAATAGAGCTAGGTTAGTTTATTTCTGTGTGAGGATAGAATTGGAGATTAATTAGATGGTGATTCTTTGTACAGGACACATGAGAATACTAGATGCCCTCTTCTGAGGTTTATAATTTGATTTACAGAACTGTCCTTAGAATTTTAGTATCAGGAAAACATGACTGATTTCTAGATGATGAGACAGAGAAACCAGGTCAGATGTAGCTGACTTCCACATTATTCACAGACTATCCAGTATTTCTGTGTGAAAAAAATTAAGAAGGGAATGCAAAAAGAGGAAGTAGAAACTGAAAAAGAGATAATTGGAGAATGTTTCTGGGGTGCTGTAAATCAGCACATGATGTATGTATTTTTAAGAATATATCAAAATTTTATTGTTCGAGAGTTCCATTTGGAAAAGTTTTCAGATAAAAAAAGTCTGATGTAAATTTTACCCAATTGTTAAACACTAACAATATTCTTTGCCCTTCCTCTTCAAATGCCTGTGTTATTTTATTGTTTATTAATCCAGTAATTAGATCGCAGCATGCTGACTTTGAGTGGATCTTGAAGCAAACGAGAACATAGGTTCTACATTGTTATTATCACAACGTAGAAAGTGGGAATTTTTCTAGCTCCTGATCTCCTTGGTCTGTGAGATGGTCTGTGAAACCCATCTGTGCTTTGTAAAGGAGATCAGAGATCATCTACTATGGGTTATTAAAAATTAACAACGTAAGAAATTTGTATTGGCAATATTATTGAATATATATGTTAAGTTTGAACTATACCCTATTTTGTACAATAGAGATGTTTCAGAAAGTTTACGTAATATAATTAGGAGATGTTGTTTTAAGCATATGCAAACTGGGATCTGCATATATTTTCTTAGGAGTTTGTAGGTTTCCTATGAGAATTAAAAATATAATGTGTTCATGTCAGCAATCATCTGAAAATGTAAAAGGAGCATATTCTAGATCATCTAGATGACCATCTCATAAACTAGTGATGCCAGCCAAGAGATTACAATCCCTATGTTTATGCTTGTTTGGTAATGTTGGCTCCAGGTACTACTGTACTACTTTGTGAAGAGTTAGTAAGAGCTGAGGCATATCTAATGTGTAAGTGATGTATTCCTGTCCAGTAGACGGCCAAATGATGCCACAGCCCACTGTATGACGTAAGTTTTGTGACAGTTCACATTCTATTAGCTAACATTCTTTGAGCATCTTCTATGTTCTAGGCACTGTTCTAAATACTCTTCATGTATAATCATGAATCATAATTAATATAAGGATCTGTGTTTTAGGAGTTCTCAATTCTCATAACAGACCTGTGAGGTATGTGTGATCAGTATTTCTGTTTTACAGATGAGGGCACTGAAGTACACAAAAGTTAATTTTCCCAAGCTTACACAGCTGATAGTAGAGTTGGTTTTCATACACTTTGTCTGACTCCATAGCTCCTAGCCACTCTGCTATGCTCGTTCATAGTAGAGAGAGGTACTAGGAGAGTTACATCACATCTAACACAGTCTTACTGGCATTCCACACTCAGAAGAGGAGGTGTATTGGCAGTCAGCATTGTAGTCATGTTACCAATTGAGATTTTGTTTCAGCAAACATCTTTTTTCCTGTCATGTTAATGTTGTTGGTTGAACACTAGTGGTTTTTTGTTTGTGTTTGTATTTAATTTATAAGATTTTACTGTTATATGAGTTGTTATAAGCACTAAGAGTTTTGTTGTAGTTTATGTATGTTTCAATATCATTATTACAAAAATAATTTAACACTCAGATTACAGTGTAGAGCTGCTGATATAAAGGATTGCTTTGAATCCTTTGGAAATCAAAGAAATCTTTTGTAATGCATGTGAATACATGTTGATTTCATTTATTATACAAATTCAGAGTTATCTATGATGTATTGGATTTCTTTAAAGTGAGGCAGTATGAATCAAGGACACTCTGAGTTTGTTCTTTTTTGCATTTGGATGTAGTGCTCCCAACCCAGGCAAGTGCTCTGAGTGACTCATATTATAGACAAACAATCCATAGATACTAATATGGACAATTCGTTGTAGGCTCTTTCCCCCTGCTAGTTCCCAATTGGAGCCTATTCTCTTGTTACAGACATAGGATGGTATCCTATTTATGGAGTTCTCTAGAAGCTATTACTGTAAAAACATAGAGGGTCTCTTTTTCAGAGGAAGACTGAAGTAATAAGCAAAAAGAGTTGTCCCTGATTTCACTGAGAGTTGTCTTGATTTAAATCAAATTATGAGTCAGTTTTATAATCAAAATGAAGACTATTATCATTTTTCTCTTTATAAAATTTTAATCATCTTTTAAAAACTTAATTTGGTAGCCTTTCCTTTTGAAAATTTAGTTCATTTTCATTACATGTCAGAGATTCTGGTTAGTGTGCTTTCTCAGTGTGCTTTGTTAATCATCTTTAAAGTAATTTTCTCCAAGAAAGAAACCCTTCTAAATTCAGGAACTGTTTATTGAGCTTCTACTGTGTACAAGCTGCTCAGCTAGTCATTGATGGTTTATTGATAGCATCATTTAATTTGAGTACACATGCCTATTATATTCCAGAATTAGAAAAACTTCATTCAGATATTTGAGTCTCTGACATTACCTGCTCTCATGATTGATTTATTTCCATAAATATTCTCTGGCTGGATTTATTTGTTCCTTTCTTCTTCTACTTCTAGAGGTTTACTCTGCTCTGAGCAGTCTATTCATTTACCTTCTTAAAATACCCTATGGAAGAACTGTAACATAGCCACCACTCTACGCTTGTATAGGACTTGAATATAACATTCCAGTCTGTAAACTGAAATAACGACTTTCTGATGTTTGGTAAGATCTTCTACACTTAACTGGAACTGTAACATAGCCACCACTCTACGCTTGTATAGGACTTGAATATAAAATTCCAGTCTGTAAACTGAAATAACGACTTTCTGATGTTTGGTAAGATCTTCTACACTTAACTGGAACTGTAACATAGCCACCACTCTACGCTTGTATAGGACTTGAATATAACATTCCAGTCTGTAAACTGAAATAACGACTTTCTGATGTTTGATAAGATCTTCTACACTTAACTGGAACTGTAACATAGCCACCACTCTACGCTTGTATAGGACTTGAATATAAAATTCCAGTCTGTAAACTGAAATAAAGACTTTCTGATGTTTGGTAAGATCTTCTACACTTAACTGGAACTGTAACATAGCCACCACTCTACGCTTGTATAGGACTTGAATATAAAATTCCAGTCTGTAAACTGAAATAAAGACTTTCTGATGTTTGGTAAGATCTTCTACACTTAACTGGAACTGTAACATAGCCACCACTCTACGCTTGTATAGGACTTGAATATAAAATTCCAGTCTGTAAACTGAAATAACGACTTTCTGATGTTTGATAAGATCTTCTACACTTAACTGGAACTGTAACATAGCCACCACTCTACGCTTGTATAGGACTTGAATATAAAATTCCAGTCTGTAAACTGAAATAAAGACTTTCTGATGTTTGGTAAGATCTTCTACACTTAACTGGAACTGTAACATAACCACCACTCTACGCTTGTATAGGACTTGAATATAAAATTCCAGTCTGTAAACTGAAATAAAGACTTTCTGATGTTTGGTAAGATCTTCTACACTTAACTGGAACTGTAACATAACCACCACTCTACGCTTGTATAGGACTTGAATATAAAATTCCAGTCTGTAAACTGAAATAAAGACTTTCTGATGTTTGATAAGATCTTCTACACTTAACTGGAACTTCAACTGGAAGTTAGTGGTCTCTGAGACGTCTGAAATTGTAAAGAAAATAGTGAGCCTATATACATTTTTCTTAAAAGAAGTTCCATACCTTGGTCATATTCAGTTAGGGCTTTTGTATATAAATAAATTTAAGAATTAATGGTCAGTAAGCATGAGGCTGAGCTTCAAATGTAATCTTAGAAAAGCTGTGGCCCACTAATAAAGGTTTTCCAAAAAGATTTCTGTTTGCGTATTTTCTATCATGACTTCTGATCCCAAATGTATTTCTTTTTACTGACACCAACAACCCTTTCTCCAACATCAAATGGGTGTCTAACGATTCAGTTCAATTCTGACACTAACTCTCTGGAGTTAGTACAGACTCTGTGGGTTAAGGGCTTAGTCCCGCAAGACTGCCCCTGCTTAAGATGCCAGCTGCAAATGGGGTACCCAGGCTACCCACACTTCTGCCTGGCTGACTACAAATTTGGAGATTCCCACCCCCTCACCCTCAGTTTGATAATTTGCTAGAATGACTCACAGGACTCATGAAAGTGCCATGCTTACCCTTACAGATTTATTGTAAAGAATACAACTTAACAGTCGAATGGAAGAGATGCATAGGTAATGGCGTGGGGACAGGGGTGGTGCAGAGCTTCCATGCCTTCTCCCAGCATGTCAATGTGTTCATTAACCTGGAAGCTTTCTGAACCCTGACGTTTTTTGGAGCTTTTATGGAAGTTTCATTACATAGGCATGATTGATTACATCTTTGGCGCTTGGTGATTGAACTCACTTTTTAGCCACTCTCCTTTCCTCAGAGGTCTGGGAGTGGGGCTGAAAGTTTTAACCCTCTAATCACAGTAATCAGGTGGTTGGGTTTTCCTAGGTCCAACCACCATGCTGAAGCTATCTAGCCCTGCCTCCTGCCCCCCATGAGCCATCTCGTTAGTACTCAAAAGACAGTAAATCCCAAAGGTTTTTGGAGCGTTGTGCCAGGAACCTGAAACAAAGGGCACGTATTTTTTTATTATACCACAACTGTATTACTTTATTGCCTAAAATTCTATTATAGTGAATCTTATTGAATATTTTTGGATTTAAGCATGTGTGACATCAAAATTTTTATATATATACATAATTTTCCTACAAAAATTCTTTAGAAAATATAGGTTAAAATGAACAAAAATGCATTGATTTAAAATTTTTAATTTTCCTCGTTTCATTGGGAATCTTTTTTACTGTATATTGTCAGGCTTGGTTAGACAGGGAACTAACAGTTTGGTCACTAATCTAAAGTGAATGGTAAATTCACTAGGGAAGAATATAATTTACTAGATTGAATACAGAGTGGGTTACCCTGGAGGTTTATTTCTTCTTTTTTGTTTTTTATATGCTTTAATGACTCTCCGCTAGTGGTTCTGGGGAGGGCTAATTTTGTCCCCCAGGAGACATTTGGCAGTGTCTGGAGACGTTTTTGGTGGTCGCAACTTTGGAGAGGGGGGTTGCTGCTAGTATCTAGTGGGTGTCTAGATGCCAGGGATGTTATTAAAAATCCTATTATGCACGGAATAGCCCCTGACAACAAAGAATTATCTGGCCAAATGTCACTTGTACTGAGGTTGAGGAAGGCCGATTTAAGAGTGGCTAATGGTTAGATGGTATTTAAAGCTTTGAAGCTATGGGACTGGATAAAGTCACCTAAGCTTATGACCAGCTCTTCAGCTCTAGAGCCTTATCCACTTAATTGATTCTCCCATTTTGATAGGTGTGGAGAAATGCTTTTCATTCCTATCTCAAAACCGCTTATTGAGAGACCAAACTGCAACCATCCAAATTACCTAAATATGATTGTTAGTTAATTTACTAGTTTGGAAAAAAGCCCCCGAACCTGTACTATCTTTATCGTCCTGAACTCTTGTGGAGGACTTTGCAGACCTCCACTGAGAAGTATTTGTATTCAAGGTGAAAAGAATTCTGGAGATACTCTACTCAGCAGTATGAATGTACTTAACACTACTGAACTGAAATCGTTAAGATGGTGATTTTTATGTTACGTATGTTATCACAATTAAAAAAATGTTTTTCCCAGCATTTCGTATTTTCTTATGGAGTGTTCCATTTTCTTCTTCTAGGACCATTATTCTCAGCTCTATCACTGTTTTCTTTTAGTCAAGAGAGTTTAGGATCTTTCAGGTGATTTTTTATTCTTTTCAAATGGCTTTTAATTTTTAAAGCATACAGATTAGCTTTTGTCCTAAAGATTGGACAGTACTGGATTGACATGAAAGTATAGTATTTGGGTTTTAGCTTTTTAAAAGTTACTTGAAGTATTTCACTAAGTTCTTAATTTAGGTAACCATATGTGGTCATTGTTTGGTTATTGAAAAAGAAGTAATTCAAAAGAAAAGCTTCAAATGCTTTTAGTTTAAAGATTACTCAGGATTTCATGTATTTCTTTTCTTTCTTTTAATAGGCTTTCAAGGATATGCTGTATTCAGCTCAGGACCAGGCACCTTCTGTGGAAGGTAAGATGCATTAACCCCTACATTTAGTTGCATAAAACTTCTTTCTAAGGAAAGATAATTTAAACTGCACAGTATAAAACTAATATAACCAGCCCTATTATATAGATCTTTTTTTTGCTTTTTATAATATATATTATGATTACTTTGTATTTCAATTAAAATTTTTTTTGTTTAGCTCACATTTAGTCTCTGAAGGATCTCTTAATATCCTTAAATCACCTTAGTATTGTGAATCACAGATATTGGTTTAGAGTCAAAGTTCTTATCTGTGTTGTGCCCCGCCCCCCGCCCTGATGTAGTTTAATAACTTTCTCTCCATCCATCCATCCATCCATCCTTCCATCCATCCTTGCTTCCTTCCATCATTCAGTGAATCATTAGTCCATAATTAGTCTGGACATCACAGCTTTTCATTTCTATTTATGCCATGTCTTTAGACTGGGACTAGTAAAACAATGGAGCATATTTACTCTGTGTGTCTGTGTGTTTTATAATCGTGTATGTGTATGCTTGTGCACAGTTTGACAGTCATAAAATGACTGACCTACAGACAGTGGTTCTCTCTCCAATTATCTTTATTGATCCTTTCTTTTCTGTTACCTCAGCTTCTGCTCACCAGCTCATTCTTTATGGGTTTAACCTTTGATAGGTTTGGAGACTTGTAAATTAAAGTTTTAGGAGTTCTTATATCAGTAAATAATTAGGAGCTAATTCAACAACTATTTCTTGAGGAAGCGTAACTTCTGAGGCTTGGTATTCTTTTAAAATTTTGCATCACATTTTTTCAGGAGAGAGGAATGTGAAAAAGTGTATGCCAAAAATATTCTAATGTGTACAGATTAATATCTTTATGATATACCAAACTGGAATTCTATGAAGTCATTCTAGAAACAGTCTTTTGGAGGCTTATTTTTATGGCATATAACAGGTGCTGAAGTTGTTTAATAAAACTACGGATCTATAATGAAAAATCTCATTGTCTTTAATAACATAGAAATGTACATCTTTCATCTCTAACTATTCTGAATTCAAAATGTGCTCTCTTCAAAATCTCAAAATCTTTACCAGGGTATTGGCACTTAGATATTAGTGTTATAATATGTCACTGAATTTGGGTTACAGTATATTTTAATTTTCTAATATATAAATGAAGACACTTAAAGATTTATCAGAATGTTTAGTTCTTTATTGGGTTGTTATCTCTTATTTATTTTTTTTTTTTTAAGATTTTATTTTTTCCTTTTTCTCCCCAAAGCCCCCCGGTACATAGTTGTATATTCTTCGTTGTGGGTCCTTCTAGTTGTGGCATGTGGGACACTGCCTCAGCGTGGTTTGATGAGCAGTGTCATGTCCGCGCCCAGGATTCGAACCAACGAAACACTGGGCCGCTTGCAGCGGAGTGCGCGAACTTAATCACTCGGCCACGGGGCCAGCCCGTTATCTCTTATTTTATGTGTTCTAAAGTGTACCTCCTCAAAATGTTTTAAGAATGTAAGAAAAATGAAATTACATGGAAGTTAAACTGATTCTCTCACCTTGTGTAACTTGCTTTAATGTATTTTTTTTTAGTTTTATTGTCAGATTGACCTACTTTAATTTTTTTTAAGTTTTGCCATCTGATTTGTAACAAACATACTCTGAGATATGTTGTAAGTTATGATGATCTTTATTCCTCCCTCCATGCTAGATCATGTTGCTAGTAATTTTCATATACTTTTAGCAGTTACTAGAGAAAAATTGAATTCTGTGAAAGTATGCTAAAATGACAAATATTTATAGTTAAGAACTTTTCCTTTATCTTATTGCGTAGAAACATTAACTTCTTTGGACCGCGTTAGAAATAGGGAGTATTGTAGGCTGATCTTACAGAGTATGTGCTGCTTTCATACGGGAAATATTCTGCACTTGTTTGTTCTTTCTACTCTCAGATAATCAGACTAGAGCTGTGTAGTTTTTATCTTCTTAAAATGAAATTTTCTCTTTTCAGACACTGGAGAATTGAAGGTCTTGGAAAGTGGTTTAAAGAAACATTGTATGTAGTATTGAGGTTAGAAAAAGTTATTAAAAGGACTATAATTTTGTCTCTCATTTGCTTTGTGATACTACATTAACTTACTATCTTTTATACGGTGTTAAGTTTAAATGATTATTTCTGTCATTCTTTTGTTCTTGCTGTTGAGTTTGTATCTCTAGGCTTTTATTTAGCTGTTAGCTATAAAGTAATGCAACATGAGCAGATATATCAACAAAGTCCAAAATAAGACTTTAAACTTTTAACATTTTTAAAGGGAAGAAAAGTTCAATAGACCTCCATTATTTTTTTGAATATTGTCTTTCTCTCTTTTCTTCACTCTCCTTTCTTCTACATCTGAGGTTTTAGTAGACTTAAAACCTTTGGTGCCAGTGAGAAAGTTTTCTTTTAATCTTAAAACTGTAGCATACCATAAATTGGTGGTTCTCAAATCTGCTGCACATTTAACTCAATTTACCTGTGTTTTGTTTGTTTCTTTTACAAATATTGATACTTGGTCCCCATCTCAGGCTAATTAAAATTGGATCGAGGGGTGGAACCCGGGTATTGGTAGTTTGAGTCTCCCCAGGTGATTCTACTATTAAAGCCAAAGTTGAGAACTCCTGCCATAAATCTTAAAATAATTTTAGGTCAGTATGGTTAATGCTAACTTCTTTTACACAGTAATTAACCAGTGGGTTTATAGGCTTCTTAAGTTCATTGATAGTTTGATTACTCTGTTAGCATATGGGGAGTATTTTTTGTTTGTTTATAGCATCTAGAGGACATTTATTTTTACAATGTTTATTGTATTGAACCGAATCTAAGTAATAGCTGTACTGATTATGTACATATGTTAAATGGTTATAATTTAACATCATTGTTAGAATGTAAGAACATTTTTGCTGGTTTGTTACTTAAGATGAGTTATATTAAAATAAGTAGCTTTCTCATATTTCACACTACTTTAGTTTAAGATGGAGAGTGAAGATTGGTTTATTTGATAAAAGTGTATTAGATAGAAGGCATAGTATATGAAAGTTTTTCTTGATAAGAAGTTTACCACAGACACTATTTTTTATACTGTGAATTATTTTTTTCTAATTTGGTAGGACATTTTGAGATACTGCCTTTACTCTTCATTGATAAAGTGGGCTTTTTTCCCATTTGAAAGTAAACCAATCAAACAAAATAATTTTAGTGTGTTAAGAAATCAAGCAGTGTTTACTTAAAGTTGCTTTTATTACTCAAACAAATAAACATTCAGATTCATGGTTATTTTGCTTCAGTCATCTTTTGAGAGTGAATTTCATGAACTATTTTTACATTGATTCATGAAAAATAGTTTCTATTTTTATTTAAAATAAATTTCTTACGATTGTAACTGGGAAATGCTCATATTCTGAAATAATATATAAGAATATATCAATGCTTATGTAAGATTAAGAATGCTTAAAGACTTATTCAGGCATTCTTTTTTATCACTTTATATCTAATCTCCTTTGATATATATATCATGACCTACTCTGTGTAATCTCTGTTATTTTTGGTAACCATTTACATTTGGGAGTATATGACTGAGAAGATGACTTAAAATTCTGTGTTAAAGCTTATACAATGTGTTGATTTTCAAATAATGGCATAAATAATCACACATTTTACTGTTTATTTTGTTAGCTTTTTCTGCATAAAGACTCGTAGAACAGCATGCATGACAGTAGAATAAGGGTATTAAAATGACTAGAATTGTGGATTTGTTTTTTCATGTGTTGGGGCAGACACACACTTAGAGTCCTTAGAGTCAGTCCTTCAGGGAGTAATGTTTTGAGGAATTTTTGGAAAATGATGCTAAAAACCTGGAATTATGGAATTAATCTACTTTGGTAAATATTCATATCTTTCTTTTGGGGGAACTTCCCCTTTCCCCAGGATACTACTGATACATATAATTTATGTACATATATATTTATGCACTATTCATATAATTTATACACTATATTAATTATTTTAGTTTTTACTCTGAATTAATTTCAAGTAAAGCTTCAAACTTTATTTTGCCATCCTCTTTTTAAAATGTAGTATCTTTTGTTTAGAAACATGAACATTTTCCATCTTATAATGGAAAAATACGAGAATCTGATAGTCAACTTAGGTCACAGAATTAAGAGATCATCGACACTTCTAATTGAAAGGGTCTTTAAAAGATTGTTTTGCCTAACCCTCGTTTTAGATTTGTGCTATCTGAGACCAAGCCAAGGTTGCGTGGCTCAGAAAAGACAATCAGGATTACTAATGCTGTATGTGACAACAAAAGGAGAATTCCAGAGACTAAACTCATATTGAAACATAAAGAGACTTTTTATATTGACTTTGCATTTTTATCCAAATGATATCTTTGGATAAAATTTTTAATTGGACATTTCCTTAGGTATCTGTATTTTATTTTATTTTATTTTTTAAAAGATTTTATTTTTTTTCCTTTTTCTCCCCAAAGCCCCCAGGTACATAGTTGTATATTTTTAGTTGTGGGTCCTTCTAGTTGTGGCATGTGGGACGCCGCCTCAGCGTAGCTCAAGATGAGCAGTGCTATGTCCACGCCCAGAACTCGAACTGATGAAACCCTGGGCGTCCTGCAGCGCAGCGTGCAAGCTTAACCACTCAGCCACGGGACCGGCCCCCTGGTCTTTGTATTTTAAAAAGATTTATGAAGCATGACTTACTTTGAATAATACAGAACTGTTTGACTTGCGTCAGTTAGCTTGTATCTTTCAAGAAATCTCTTTCTACTAATTTTTTTTTATTACTCTATGTAGTTCCCAGAAGTATTGGGGAAGGTTTATAGAATTAGATAAAATATATTAGATAACAGTAGTTACAGAGGTTAGAATAAGGGGAAAATAAAGATAGAACAGTGAGATAAAGCTCCAGTAAATTTAATTTATAGAATAGCTACCTTAAAGATCCTGGACCAGAAAAAGAACATCAGGTACAAATTAAAGAAATCTGAGTAAATCATGAACTTTCGTTAATAATGTATGATTATTGGTTTATTAATTGTGACAAATGTACCATACTCATGTAAGATGTTAATAGGGGAAACTGGGTGAGGGGTATATGGGAACTCTGGACTACCTTTGCAACTTCTCTGTAAATTTAAAACTGTTCTAAAATAAAAAGCTTATTAAAATAAATAGATGCCATAAGGTTATATGCAGTTGTCAGAATCTAATTGTAAATTCAACTGAATTTTCTGGAGTTCAGAAGATAGAGAAGAGCACGATTAATTTCAGAATTCACATAAGGCAAATTTATACCAGTTCCTCAGAAAAAGACCAGCTTTTACTAAACATGAGATTTGAAAGAAATTCTTCCTTTGGACCTTCATGAAGAGTGTTTTGTTTGGTATGGTGAGTAGTATCCCCAAAACAATTTTACAAATAGCGTAACAGTGAGTTTCATAAGGCTACTGCTTACAATCCAAGGGTGTAATGTAAAAATGTATTATAATGACCTACAAGGTCCTAAATATTTCTGGTCTTATGTCTATGACCTCACTTGCTGCCGTTTCCCCCTTGTTCACTCGGCTTCAGTCATATTGCCTTTCTTTCTGTATCTACATCAGGCCAAGCTTGCTTTTAAATAGGACGTTTGCTCTTGCCCTGTGTCAAGAATCATTAGATCGTTCCATGGCTGTGTCCTTCAAGAGGCCATATGAATATCCCATCTTATATAGCCACTCAGTTACTTTATATTACATCATCCTGTTTTATTTATTTCTTTGCTTAGCATTTGTCGCTTTCTGATATCTTGTGTTTTTTCATTGATTTATTAATTCTCTTGAACCAATATAAGTCCTTTTAGACCAGAGATTTTGTCTTTTTTTTTTTTTTTTTTTTTTTTTTTACTGTTTCATACCTGGTATCTAAAATATTTACTGAGCACAGCAGTGTGTAGGAATAAAAACGAATCCTTTCCCTCAGTCTTCCTTGAAGCCAGTGTACTATTTATGGGAAAAAAAAGAGTAAGTTAAGCTTAGCTTGCTTCTTTGTTTTTATTTTGGTCTTTTGATTTTTAATTTTAACTTCTCTTGATCTTTAGATGCAGAATTTTACCTCTGATTAGATTGCTAAGCATATCATTTATTGTTGTTTTATAATGCTGACACTGTAATTTTGTAAGGTATAGTCTGAGGTGACCCATGTAGCATTTCTTTAAAACCAGTGATGATATGAGATCCCTAGTTTAAAGATTTCGTGTTTTTGTGGCATTGTATTGTCTTGATGCCAAGCATAAAGTTTCTCCTGATTGCTGAGAAATTATATTTTATAAGGTATTTAGTGACCATATAGTTTTTGTAAGACATTAAATTACGACTTCCCATGATTTTACATGTTTGGTATGCCTCCTTTCAAAGATACATAAAATAGGCATAGAGTTGAAAAATTATATATGAATTGTTGATTTTTTTCATATATGTCTACTGAGTGGAATATAGAGATTATTTGAATTAAAATGTAAAGACCTATTGACGCTTTGATTGTTTTCCTCTCACATTTTGCCTCCCTTGTTATCTTATAAAGTATTCCTTTTGCTGGGGAGTATACATAGCTAATGTTAATACTGCTCTCTGATTCATTTAGCTTAATACGGCTATCTGACTTTCTGAAATGGAGTGAACAGATACAACTAAGGACATAAGTCACTGGTCACTGACCACAACTAGACTAACCTCTGCTTTCTGCCATTTCTTCTTTAGTTCTCCCACTCCCTTCCCAATCTTGTGAACAGATTTTGTTGGATAATTTTTGCTTCTGTTCCCTCTGCTTATTTAACTTGGTTAGCAGATGTGTTACAGTCTCCCTAAGCTCCTTAGAATTCAGCTCTTAGTGGCGTTGAAGATGAAAGTACGCTTGTAAATTATTCATTCTGATTATACGCTCGAAAGGACAGAGTCCACTTCAGGCATCTTCTTCTACTTCACCTCTGTCCCCAGGTCTTTGTTGTTTTAACAGATGTGAGCTTGCTTTTTAGTTCTAGAGGATAGAAGACTGAATTGCATTTCTAAAATTCATGAAGTAGTTTTTGCATATATAGGATTACTGTCAAATCTATGCATTCATAATACATTACTTTTCTCATGTTATTTATAATCTTCTGTCTCCCCTTCCCCCAGTTTTCCATTTCATTATCCTGTATCACCTCTTTAAAAAATTATTTACGTGACTTTTCTGACCTGGAAATCATGTGATATTTATAATAGGGAGAGCCATATCTAATTTGCTACATTTTCAGCTGGACAGTAGCAGGAGAGTATCTTTTCTCAGTTCCACTTTTCTGTTAGTGTTATTTTGTCTAGTCATGTATTGTGGATTTTTAAAAATCCTTCTGCTTCTGGTGGGTTAATGTTGCATGATAAGACTGTGTACTAGGGACTAGTAGAGAGTTTAACCCCTAAAATGAAATGCTAGATTCATTTGTAGCTGCTGCAACCTTGTTTTGAGAGCCATAAAAAAATGTAGATAGCTAAGAGTGGAAGTTGAGACAAGAGCCAAGGCAACAAGATAATTGTCATCTCTTCAGGAATGAAATATTTTCAGTCCTCCATTAACTTCTTTTAGAAAGGATGGAAAGACCTGATTGGTATTCAAAGCCATGAAATGGAGTTATTTCTGAAGGCTCTGCTTATTTCATGTTTACTCTGGAAAAGGATTGCATCTTCATTTGTATTGTGGGAGTGACAACTTCTAGATAACAAGTATTATTACCTTCAAAATAAACATGTATTCTTTAAAGATGCCACCAACCTCAAACTAGTTCACTAATAGGAAAGATGTGGTTCTGAATAGTAAATAGCATTACTATTCAAGTTGACAAAATATCTACTTCTGTTTCACAGAAAGAGAATTAAATGTAATTTAATGCTCATTGCTAGGATATCAGATGATATAAATAGGTAGTAAAATTATTGATAGAAATAATAACAGCTTTGAGTAGCATACAGGTAGGAACCTAGAAGAAATGAAGAAGAAATATTTTGAACACAATCTTGTAATCCTTTCTTTGTGACACCGAAGAGTATTTAAAATATTTTTGGTGTTTAAAATTTTCCTTCACTTGTAAAAATCAGTAACTTATAGAGGCACTGTAACAATTATTACACAGTGCTATTTATTTTTGTATTGTTAAGTTTGAGAGACGGTCATAAAGTAGAGAAGGGATAATTACAAAATATTAAATCATGAAACAAAAAAGGTCTAGGATTATTGGTATATATTCTACACGGTAGAGGAAAAGATATAATACCAAAAGAGTCAATCTGGTGATTTCAGATAAAATTTCCTAAACTAGCTGTTAGAAAACTGGAACAATTGTTGAAGCTTAAAACTGGCAGAGTTTAAAGTAAGGGAAGTTCCACTTTATGCTCTTTTTTGTTTTCTTTAGGCAGGGTCCCCTTAGGTGTTTAATGAAAGAATGCCAATGAGAAAGGTAGAAAGAACCATAAAAAGTTAGGATCAGAGAGTAGTTTTCCAGCACTGAGTGAGAGTATACATCATTGAATAAAAGAACCAAGAATTCCTGACCTCAAAATGGAGAAGGTACTCTAAAAATCATTTAAATTTACAATAACTTCTAATTATTGAGGCAATCTGAGGAAGGACTAGGTAGTCAATAATTGAAAGAGTAGATAATCCCTTTTATTAGTTTTCTGTGACTGCTGTAACAATTAGCCACAAACTTGGTGGCTTAAAATAAGAGAAATTTATTCTCTCACAGTTCTGGAAGCAAGAATCTGAAATCAAGGTGTTGGCAGGGCTGCATTCCTGGAATTTGGGGAGGAGAATTTGTCTCTTCCAGCTTCTGGTGATTGCTGGCTTCTTTGGCTTGTGGCCACTTCACTTCAATCTCTCCCTTCTCCTCCATTTCTCTATTCATTTTCTGTGTATCTAAGGACATTTTTCGTTGGGTTTAAGGCCACCTAGATAATTGAGAATGGCTTCATCTCAGGATCCAAAATTATATTGCACAGACCCTTTTCCCAAATAAGATAACATCACAGAATCGGAGGATTTGACGTGGATATCTTTGGAGGGGGTGTATTTTAAGCCTACCATATTCCTAAATGTAAATTGAAAAAATGCATTGTAATGTTCTTTGTTCAAATTGTGAACCAGAGCCAGAGGTCCAAATGAAGCATTTGCTTTCACATTCTAATCTACCTGCTTTGAAAGAAGCAGTCAAATGGTGTCGAAGAAAAATTCAGGTATGACACCCAGAAAATGAAAACCTAGCTAGTAGTCAGACTTGACTGTGTAAAATTTAGTAAAGGACAGTTTATCTGCCTCTAACTGGAGTTACCTACAAATTATTCCAAACCATCCCTCTTAAGAATTTCTTTTGTATTTCCAGTATCCTTTCTTAGGGAAACCAAAAAGCAAACCCCTTTCTAGCACACAAAGTAAATGTCCCCTCCTCCACCCCAAATTTTTGTTATGGAAATTTTCAAAAATGTACAAAAGTAGATTGTGTACAGAATCCATTTACCCCCTCACCCAGCTTCAATCATTATCAATACAGTACCTAATCTTGTTTCATCCTCCTTGATTATTTTGAAGCAAATTCCAGAAATTACATCATTTTATCTGTAAATGTTTCTCAAGGATAGTCTCTGCCTCCATTACCAAAATACAGTTATCACACATTAAATGTTAATAGTAATGTCTTCATATTAAATATCAGACAAGGTTTATATTTCTCTAATTACTTTATCCTTTTTAAAAAGATTTATTAGTTTGAAGAAAGTCTCAAATAAGATCCATCATATGGTATGTTGTGATTGATTAATAAGTCTCTTAATTCTCCATTGTTCTATAGTGGCACCACCCAGTATGGTAGCCACTAGCCCCAGGTAGCTATTTAAATTTAAATTAATTAAAATTAAAATGAAATATTCTGATCCTCCATCACACTACCTATATATCAAGTGCTCAGTAGTCACATGAGGTCAGGGGCTACCATATTGGATAGCACAGGATATTTCTCTCATCAAAGAAAGTTCTGTTGGTTAGAGCTGCTCTATATAGGTTTCCTCTCCAACTCTTTTATTTTTCTTGCGTTTTCTATTTTCCTTTTTAAAATCTTATTATCATTATTATTTGGTGGAACAAACTGGCTTGTTTGTTTTTTTTGGTCTCCCAGAGTCTAGATTTACTGATTGTACTTCTATGGTGTACCTTAACGTGGTTTCTGTTCTCTGTATTTCCTGTAAATTTGTAGTAAATCTAGAGGCTTGATCTAATTCAGACTAAATATTATGTATGTATATATTTTCCCAAGAACACTTTATAGGTGCTAGTGTGTACTTCTGTTAGGAGGGCTATATATCATCAGATGTTTCTCTCTTTGTAATGTTACTAGCTATGGAAGATCATTGCCTAGCCCTAGATGCATGAATTCATTAAGGTTTACAAAGTGGTGATATTCTAATGCTGCTGTGTTTTATTAACCAGAATTCTATAAAAAGAAACTTCCTTCATCCATTGGTTAGCCTTAGCTACAGATTGTATAGAAAGGGTAGGGCAGTTGCCTAATTCTTTCCCTTTATTTTCTAATTTTCAAAATAATATTGGTTCTTGACATTTTTAGAGATGACCAGTGACTTTTTTTTTAAGTTTCATAATGAATTAATATATTTAAACACATTTGGTGTGTTTTGGTCCAGTGTAGTTTTGGGTTTTTTTTTGTTTTTTTTTTGGTGAGGAAGATAGGCCCTGAGCTAACATCTGTTGCCAGTCTTCTTTTTGCTTGAGTAAGATTGTTGCTGAGCTAACATCTGTGCCAGTCTTCCTCTATTTTGTATCTGGGACACTGCCACAGCATGGCTTGGTAAGCAGTGTGTAGGTCCACTCCTTGGATCCGAACCTGCAAACCCCGGGCTGTCAAAGCAGAGTGTGTGAACTTAAGCACTATGCTACCAGGCCGGCCCCTGGTCCACTGTAGTTTTTATCCTTATTAATGATTAAATTTTCAACTTTGGCCCAGTGAGAGCCTCTTCAGGTGATTTCCTTAGTCGTTTTAATATGACCCTTGTTGTAGTCGTTGATAGTTTCTTTTCTATCTGATATGATAAAATTTTCCAGACTCATCTTATATGTTTGCGGCCTGTGACCTGAGATCAACCATTTGCCAAGGAGTCTTGGTTCTTCTAGTGATAACCAATGAATCTTAATTCCTTTAGAAGCCACATAATGGGCACTTCTTTCAAAGTGTCATTGCTACTAAGTTATTCATTGTTTTAGGTTTTCTTTTTCAGCTGAAAGAAATACGTAATATAATGGGCACTTCTTTCAAAGTGTCATTGCTACTAAGTTATTCATTGTTTTAGGTTTTCTTTTTCAGCTGAAAGAAATACATAATATATACATAATATATACCCACACATGCATGCACATAGACACATTTATAAATATTATATATATTTTTAAAGATAAAATACCTCATTCTTTAAAGCTTAGATTCTTAGTATACTTAGAACTTGAAAGTGTCTGCTCTAGCTGAAAAGGTGAGCTGTGGTGATTTTTAGGATTGAATAATACTCTTAGGCATGGTAACCACAAGTATAGCTGTTTGAGATTAGAGTGTTGGGCATAGGGAGCCTACCTATACTGATTAAATTTCCATTTTCTTCAGTGAAGGTTGAAAGGTGAAACCTAATTTTCACCTACAAGACTGTGTGCCAATTTCTGTTTCCTGATGAGAAATTGATCACCTATGTGCTTCTTATAAGAGGTGCGCACCGGTGAGGTTGGAAAAGGAAATTGTATTTATATTGGTGTGTTATCACATGCACTTAATTTTGTCTGTATACCCAAGACACATGAATCTTATTTGAAGTTGAAATATCTATGCTTTGAATCAGGGCATTGCAAATCTAGTGTGATTAGAGATATTTAAAAGTTTCTTTTGTTGCACAATTGCTCTGCAATTCCAACATATGTTCTATTAGGCTATTCACAAAGGAATCTGTTGGTTGTTATAATGAGAAAATGAAATAGCTAAATTTGTGCATTCCTTTTACAAAGAATGGAATAAAATAAGGTAATTTATATTGTAAAATTTATTATTTTTATACTCTTATTTTTTTGGTACAGGATCTCTGTCATCTTAATAGAACCATGGGTTGTTAGCTTTTTAAAAGACTACAGCTAGTCTATTATGTAAAGAAATATATGATATGGTCCACTGGTGACGTGATAAATAAATTAGGGTATTTACAGCAGAGAGGGACTTTTAACAATACAAGAATAACACAGTGTATTAGGTAGATATTCTCTGGAGCAGTTTATCCACAGTGAAAGTAGTAGAAGAATGATTAACGGAGGAGTGGGGTTTGAATTGCTTCTTGAAGCATAGTTACAGCTGTAGGAGAGGGCCTTCTAGGCACCGAGGACCAACAGGACAAAACCAACGGGATGCAAGTACATAAGGCATTCAGGGGAGATTCAGTAGAGCACTTTAAGTGAAACAGAGGGTCGTTGCAGGAGAACAGTGAACTGAAAGAATGAGGCCGAATTTCCAAGGAGCTTAAATTTTTTTAAAAGTTGGACTTTATTTGGTAGACAGACCAGTATACCCCAACATTTAGGGCCATTAGTCTAATGTAAATGAGAATTTAGACATCATTATGAGTTCTTCGTTCTGGTTCAGCACTATCCAAAAGTAGGTAGTCTTGGTGCTGTTTTTAACTGATTTCACAATTAGAAGTCCAGAAGAATGCAGGCTTTAGGTGTGGTACCATCTAGTCTTCAGCTCTCTTACTGTTATGATTCTTCTAGTTGTGTCCTTTTCCATGTTGGGGGTCCTCCAATTGTCTGCCAGCAATAAATAGGGCCACATGCTCCCTTCTTCAAGAGTATTGGAAAAAGCAGATTCATAATTTTTAACTAGCTATATGAACCCAGAATATGCACAGAAGGATTCTTTTTTTTTTTTGAGGTGAAATTGACATATTTAAAAATTAACCATGTTAAAGTGTACTGAAATCCAGTAGCATTTAATACATTCACAGTGTTGTGCAACCATCACCTTTATCAAGACACAGAGCATTCTTAAATGGAATTTAGTTAAACTGAAAACAAGATTTATGATAATATTGACATATGTTTTTGCTAGCTAATTTTTCAGTCAGTCTATGTCACTTGTAGAAATATATTTCTTTTTTGATCCTTCCTTGCATTCATATTTAAGATATATAATTTTGGGGAATCAAAAAAATAACTGTCAGGATAGAATTTTTCTTGTTTTGATAGTAATTGGAAAAATAAGCAACAAGGTCAGAAAACCTAAATGGGTTTTTTTGTTCACTTTTGAATAGAATGAAATAGTTTATTTAATAGTGGAATTGTTTTTCAAATAAGAACTATCCATGGTGGCTTTTGGATTTGGGAGGTTCTGCCTTTTAAAAGTGCTTACACAACACTATCCGAAATAGGGCTGTGAAATATAGGAGGCCTCTTTCTCCCTATTCTTATCTGTAGGTTGTGTGTTAGGGAGCTAGAAGGGTGAAGTTTGTGTTCCTAATTTCAGTTTTCTTTTTTTTTTTTTTTTTTTTTTTACCCCAACTCTCCAAAGAATCTGCACTTTTATTTGGAACATCTCAGTAGAAGCAAAGTGTTGATTGTTGTAAACATAAATTCTGGGCATTTGTGTACAATATTTTAGAAAGATTTTAACTTCTATTTTTTACTAAGAAGAGATCTATGGAGTTCTGATTTTGCTTGTGGATATCTTCAATCTCTGTACTAATTTTTTGTCACGGTCTCTTGTTCTCTCTGTGGAGGTGGTGGTGTTGGTGCTGAAGCAGTAACATGAGGAGGATGGCAGTGGTATTTCCAATTAGTGTTTCTTATTTAGGTCTTTTAGAACCCCTAGTGAGAAATTAGAATAAAACAATTAGGTCAGATTAATTTAGAAAAGCTAAGTAGACTATTTAAGGCACTGTATTCAGTCAATATGATACTGTTTTTAGATTCATAAGTTAAAATGCAATTTAATTGGACATATATTACCAGTAGGAATTTTCAGAAGTGATGGATTTAATCACTAGCCAATAGTTTTTACCTGTTGTTCTTGTGGATAGTAGCATCTGACTTTCCCATCATCTGTGATTTACAAGACTGGTTCTAAAGAAGTATCTTTAATTTTCTGCTTTTGTTTTATTTAACAAACACTTAGTGACTCCTATGTGTGTTTGAGGTAATGAAAAAGTTTGGAAATAGTTGTGATGGTTGCACAACATTGTGAATGTACTTAACATCACAGAATTGTACATTTAAAAATGGTTAAAATGGTAAATTTTATGTCATGTTATTTTACCACAATTTAAAAAAAAGAAAGAAAAATCAGTAAATAGATATTTCTGGAATGATTTCTTTGTAATTATAAAATTTTTTAGGGGAGATTTTAATACAGAGTGATTTTTAATGCTATACTCCTTGCATAACTGACTCCTACTTTTAGCCCTAAATATTCAAAAGAAGAGGAAAATGGAATCTGGTTATGACTTTTCTTAAATGTTTTTTATGAATGTATTATTTAAAATATCATGCAATTAAAAATTACAAACTTTCATAAAGATAACAGTTAATTTTCTGTGTTGTAAAATTAAACATTTTGTTTTTATACAAAAAATTCCCCCAAATGAAATGAAGTCTAATTTGCATTTTTAAAAAGATAAGCTTCAAATACCTGTAGTCTTTCAAGCATGTAAAGTGACAAAAAAAGCAGTTTTTCTCTCTTTTTCCTGGTTAATATATATATTTAACACCTTTATTGAGGTATAATTGATATTTAAGAAACTGTATATTTGTACATTTAAAGTGTGCAATTTGATGTTATGGCATTTGTATACAGTGATGAAACCATTGCTATAAACAAGATAGTGAACATAGCCATCACTCCAGAAAGTTCTCTCACACCTTTTCATAATCGCTCTTTCCCACCCCTGCAACTCCTCTTCAGTCAACCACTGATCCACTTTCTTTCACTAACCATCAGTTTGCATTTTCTAGAGTTTATGTAAATGTTTTGTTTATATAGTATGTACTCTTGTTTGTCTGCCTTCTTTGATTCAGGCTAATTATTTTGAGATCCAAAGTGGTTGTTCCATTTTACGTTCCCACTTACAGTGTATGAATATTCTGTATTTTCCGTGTCCTCACCAGTACTTGGTATTGTCAGTCTTTTTGATGTTAGCTGTTTTAATAGGAACAAAGTGGTGTCTCGTGGTTTTAGTTTGCATTTCTCTAATAACTAATGATATTGAACATTTTCCTTGTGCTTATTTGCCATTTGTATATCTTCTTTGGTGAAATGTCTGTTTAAATCTTTTGCCCATTTTTAAAATTAGGTTGTCTGTTTTGTTATTCTTGAGTTTTGAGAGATGTGGGACCTTTATCAGATGTAGACTTTGCAAAGATTTTCTGCCAGTTTGTGGCTTGTCTTTTCATGTTCTTAAAAGTGTCTTCCCAGGAGTGGAAGTTTTAAAATTTTGATGTAGTCCAGTTTATCGATTTGTTCTTTTATGTGTCATGCTTTTGGCCAAATCTAAGAATTTTTTGTTTAATTCATGGTGCTATGGACTGAATGTATTCCCCCCAAATTCATATGTTGAAGCCTAATCCTTAATGTAATGGCATTTAGAGGTAGGGACTTTGGGAGGTATTAGGTCATGAGAGTAGAGCCCTCATGAATGGGGTTAGTGCACTTATAAGAAGAAAGAGAGAGAGCTTGCCTCCTTTCGCTCTGGTCTCTGCCACGTGAAGATACAACAAGAAGACAGCTGAATGCCACCAGAAAGAGGGTCTCATGAGAACCTGACCATGCCAGCACCCTGATCTTGGACTTCCTAGCCTCCAGAACTGTGAGAAATAGATTTCTGTTACTTAAGCCACGGTTTTGTGTTATAGTGGTCTGAACTAAGATGCACGGTCACAAAGATTTTCTTCTGTGTTTTCATCTAAAAGTTTTATAGTTTTAGGTTTTGCATTTAGGTCTACTGTCCATTTTGAATTAATTTTCTGTATATGGTGTGCCATATGAAACAAAATCAGTTTTTTTTTGCATATAGGTATCAATTGGAACATCATTTTTCGAAAAGACTATCCTTTTCTTCACTGCATTGTCTTTGCATATTTGTCAGAAATCAGTTGTCTGTATGTGTTTGGGTGTATTTCTGCATTACTATAGCTTTAATAAGTCTTGAAATCAGGTAGTGTTAGTCCTCCAGCTTTGTCCTTCTTTTCCATAGTATTTTGGGTATTCTAGGTCTTTTGCATTTCCATATTAATTTTACAATAAGGTGTCTGTTTCTACGAAAAAACCTGCTGAGATTTTGATTGAGATTCTGTTAAATCTTTAGATAAATTTGGGGAGAATTGACATCTTAACTACATGATGTCAATTCTTTTTAATCTTCTAACCTGTGAATAAGGTATATCTTTTCATTTACATATTCTTTAATTTTTGGCAACGTTTTGTAGTTTTCATTGTACAGGTTTTTTGTATCTTTAATCAGATTTATCTCTAAGTATTTAACATTTTTTGATGCTATTATAATGGTATTGTCTTTCCATTGTTAGTATAATAGAAGTACAGTGGATTTATTTGATGTATTTTTTTACCTTTATTAAGATTATCTTGTATTTACTATTTTTACCTAAAATGAAAAGAAATAAAATTACCTCATGATAGCTCAGGAGCCTCTGTGGATGTGCTGCCCTCCTACCGTCCTGCGTCCTGTCTGGAGGTGGGAGCCCAGGGAGCAGTGCTACTCTCACCAAGATCAGGAAGGAATATAATTGATTTTTGTATATTGATCTTGTATCCTGCAGCTTTCCTAAAGTTACTTCTTAGTTCTAGTAGCTTCTTTGTTGTTGTTGTTGAGGAAGCTCAGCCTTCATCTGCCAATCCTCCTCTTTTTGCTGAGGAAGACTAGCCCTAAGCTAACATCTGTGCCCATCTTCCTCTACTTTATATGTGGGATGCCTACCACAGTGTGGCCTGATGAGCGGTGCCATGTCCACACCCAGGATCCGAACTGGCGGACCCTGGGCCACCAAAGTAGAACGTACACACTTAACCGCTGCACCACTGGGCTGGCGCCAACTAGTAGCTTTTTTTGTAGATTCTATCAGATTTTCTATACAGACCATCATGTCATCTGCTAATAAAGACAGTTTTTCCTCTACCTTTCCAATCAGATGTCTTTTATTTCTTTTTCTTGCCTGATTACACTGGGCAGAATCTTTAATATAATGTTGGATAGAAGTGGTGAGAATGGACGTCCCCTCTACTCCTTGATTGCTGAGAGTTTTTATCAGGATTAAGTGGTGTTGGACTTTGTCAGAGGCTTTTCCTACATCTATTGAGGTGATCAAATAGTTTTTCTTTCCTTAGTTTGTTAATTTGGTGAGTTAGATTGATTGATTTTCAAATGTTAAATCAACCCTGCATTCCTGGGATAAACCCCATGTATTAGTCTGCTATACCAAAATACTATAAACTGAGTGGATTATAAACAACAAATGTTTATTTCTTATTGTTGTAGAGGCCGGGAAGTCCAAGGTCAATGAGCTGACAGATTTGGTGTCTGTTGAGAGCCCACTTCCTCATTAACAGCCATCTTCTCACTGTAAACCTCACATGGTGGAGGACTTGAAGGATCTCTGTGGAGTCTGTTTTTTTTTTGAAGATTTTATTTTTCCCTTTTTCTCCCCAAAGCTCGCCGGTACATAGTTGTATATTCTTCGTTGTGGGTCCTTCTAGTTGTGGCATGTGGGACACTGCCTCAGCATGGTTTGATGAGCAGTGCCATGTCTGCGCCCAGGATTTGAAGCAACGAAACACTGGGCCGCCTGCAGTGAAGCACACTAACTTAACCACTTGGCCACGGGGCCAGCCCCTGTGGAGTCTGTTTTTTAAGAGCACTAATCCCATTGCTGAGGGCGTAACCCTCAAGACCTAAGCACCTCCCAAAGGCCCCATCTCCTAATACCATCACATTGTACATTAGGATTCATATGAATTTTGAGGGGACACAAATACTCAGTTTGTAGCACTCCACTTTGACGTTGCATACCTTTTTTATATTTTGCTTAATTAGATTCACTAAAATTTCATTAAAATTTTTACATCTATATTCATACAGGATATTTGTCTATAGATGTCTTTTCTGGTAATGTCTTTGTCTTGCTTTGGCATCAAGGTAACGTTGCGCTCATAGAATGAGCTGGGAAAAATTCTTTCCTCTTCACTTTTCTGGAAGGGTTTATATTGAACTGGTATTGTTCCTGCTTAAATGTTTGATAGAATTCAGTAATGAAGTCATCTGGGCCTGAAGCTTTCTCTGTGGGGAGGTTTAAATAGGGGTATTTAGATTATCCATTTCTTCTTCAGTGAACTTTGGTAGTTGATGTCTTTCAAGGTGTTTGTACATTTAGTCTAAAGTGTTGAATTCATGGGCATAAAGTTGCTCAAAATATTCCCTTATTCTTTTACTAGCTTTAGAATCTGTAGCTATATTACCTTGTTCATTCCTGATATTGGCAGCTCGTCTCTTCTTTTTGTTAACTGATCAGTTTGGCTAGAGGTTTATCAATTTTATTGTTCTCCTCAAAGAACTAGCTTCTGCTTTCATTTCTTTTCACTCTCTTTTTTGTTTTCTATTTCATTGATTTCCTCTTTGATCTTCATTATTTCCTTTTTTCTGCTTACCTTGAGTTTATTTGCTTTTCTTTTTCTAGGTTTTAAAAAATTTTTATTTTATTGGGGTCATAATAGTTTATAACATTGTGAAATTTCCGTTGTACATTATTGTTTGTCAGTCACCATATAAATGTGCCCCTTTACTCCTTATGCTCACCTCCTAATCCTCTTCCCCTCTGGTAACCACTAATCTGTTCTCTTTGTCCATGTGTTTGTTTATCGTCTGCATATGAGTGAAATCATATGGTGTTTATCTTTCTCTGTCTGGCTTATTTTGCTTAACATAATACCCTCAAGGTCCATCCATGTTGTTGCAAATGGGACAATTTTGTCTTTTTTATGCCTGAGTACTATTCCATTGTGTGTGTGTGTGTGTGTGTGTGTGTGTGTGTGTATGTGTGTGTGTATACACACAACACATCTTCTTTATGTATTCATCAGTCGATGGGCACTTAGGTTGCTTCCGTGTCATGGCTATTGTGAATAATGCTGCAGTGAACATAGGAGTGCATAAGTCTCTTTGAATTTTGATTTCAAGTTCTTTGGATAAATACCCAGTAGTGGGAAGGCTGGGTTATATGGTATTTCGATTTTTAATATTTTGAGAGATCTCTATACTGTTTTCCATAGTGGCTGCATCAGTTTGCTTTCTTCTAGCAATGTATGAGGGTTCACTTTCCTCCACATCCTCTCCAACATTTGTTATTTTTTGTCTTGGTAATTATAGCTATTCCAGTGGGTGTAAGGTGATGTCTCATTGTAGTTTTGATTTGCATTTCCCTGATGATTAGTGATGTTGAACATCTTTATGTACCTGTTGGCCATCTGTATATCTTCTTTGGAAAAATGTCTGTTCATATCCTCTGACCACTTTGTGATAGGATTGTTTGTTTTTTTGTTGTTGAGTTGTGTGTGTTTTTTATATATTTTGGAGATTAACCCCTTGTTGGATATATGATTTGCAGATATTTTCTCCCAGTTGTTGGGTTGTGTTTTCGTTTTGTTCCTGGTTTCCTTTGCCTTGAAGAAGCTCTTTAGTCTATGTCTCATTTGTTTATTTTCTCTTTTGTTTTGCTTACCTGAGTAGACATGGTATTCGAAAAGATCCTTGTAAGACTGATATCAAAGAGTGTACTGCCTATATGTTCTTCTAGGAGTCTTATGGTTTCACGTCCCACCTTCAAGTCTGTAATCCGTTTTGAGTTGATTTTTGTGTATGGTGCAAGATAATGGTGTACTTTCATTCTTTTGCATGTGGCTGTCCAGTTTTCCCAACACCATTTATTGAAGAGACTTTCCTTTCTCTATTATATGTTCTTAGCTCCTTTGTCAAAGATTAGCTGTTGATGTGTGGTTTTATTTCTGTGATTTCAGTTCTGTCCCATTGATTTGTGTGTCTGTTTTTGTACGAGTACCATGTAGTGTTTTTTTTTGGTGAGGCAGATTAGCCATGAGCTAACATCTGCTGCCAATCCTCCTCTTTTTGCTGAGGAAGACTGGCCCTGAGCTAATGTCTGTGCCGTCTTCCTCTATTTTATATGTGGGATGTCTGCCACAGCATGGCTTGGTAAGGGGCATGTAGGTCAGTGCCTGGGATCGGAACCTGCAAATGCTGGACCACTGAAGCAGAGCACACGACCTTAACCACTATGCCACTGGGCTGGCCCCCCATGCGGTTTTGATGACTATAGCTTTGTAGTATATTTTGAAGTCAGGGATTGTGATGTCTCTAGCTTTGTTCTTTTTTCTCAGGATTGCTTTAGCTGTTTGGGTTCTTTTCTTGCCTCATAGGAATTTTGGGATTCTTTGTTTTATTTCCATGAAGAATGTCATTGGGATTCTGATTAGGTTTCATTGAATCTGTAGATTGCTTTAGGTAGTATGGACAGTTTAACTATCTTTATTCTTCCAGTCCATGTGCATGGAATATCTTTCCATTTCTTTTTGTCATCCTCAATTTCTTTCAATAATGTCTTATAGTTTTCATTGTATAGGTCTTTCGCCTCCTTGATTAAATTTATTCCTAGATATTTTATTTTTTGTTGCGATTGCAAATGGGATTTATTCTTGAGATCTCCTTCTGTTAGTTCATTATTAGAGTATAGAAGTGCAACTGAGTTTTGTAAGTTGATTTTGTACCCTGCCACATTGCTGTAGTTGTTGATTATTTCAAATAGTTTTCTGATGGATTCTTCAGGGTTTTCTATATGTAAAATCATGTCAGCTCAAATACTGAGAGTTTCATTTCTTCATTGCCAATTTGGATATGTTGTATTTCTTTTTTTTGGCCTAATTTCTCTGGCCAAAACCTCCAGTACTATTTTGAATAACAGTGGCAAGAGTGGGCACCCTTGTCTTATTCCTGTTCTCAGAGGGATGGCTTTCAGTTTTCACCTGTTGAGTTTGATGTTGGCTTATGTCATATATGACCTTTATTATATTGAGGTACTTTCTTTCTGTACCCATTTATTGAGAGTTTTTATCATAAAGGGATGTTGGATCTTTTCAGATGCTTTCTTTGCATCTATTGAGATGACCATGTGGTTTTTATTCTTCATTTTGTTAATGTGGTATATCACATTGACTGGTTTGTGGATGTTGAACCAGCCCTGCCTCCCAGGTATAAATCCAGCTTGATCATGGTGTATGATCCCTTTTATGTCTTGCTGTATTTGGTTTGCCAATGTTTTGTTGAGGGTTTTTGCATCTATGTTCATCAGCAATAGTGGCCTATAATTTTCCTTCTTTGTGTTGTCCTTGTCTGGCTTTGGGATCAGGGTGATGTTGGCCTCGTAGAATATGTTAGGAAGTGTTCCATCTTCTTTAACCTTTTGGAATAATTTGAGAAGGATAGGTATTAAATTTTCTTTGAATGTTTGTTAGAATTCTCCAGGGAAGCCATCTGGTCCGGGGCTTTTATTTTTGGGGGAGATTTTGATTACTGTTTCAATCTTTTCACTTGTGATTGGTCTGTTGAAATTCTCTATTTCTTGATTCAGTTTTGGGATGTTGTATGAGTCAAAGTATTTGTCCATTTCTTCTAGATTGTCTAGTTTGTTGGTATATAGTTTTTCATAGTATTCTTTTATAATCCTTTGTATTTCTGTGGTATCCGTTGTAATTTTTCCTCTTTCATTTCTAATTTTATTTATTTGAGCCTTCTCTCTTTTTATCTTAGTGAGTCTGGCTAAAGGTTTGTCAATTTTGTTTATCTTCTCCAAGAACTAGCTCTTAGTTTCATTGATCCTTTCTACTGTTCCTTTTGGTTTCTATTTCTTTTATTTCTACTCTCATTTTTATTATTTCCCTCCTTTTACTGACTTTGGGCTCTTCTTTTTCTGGTTCTATTAGGTGTAGTTTAAGATTACTTATTTGAGATTTTTCTTGTTTGTTTAAGAGGGCCTTTATTGCTATGAATTTTTCTCTTACGACCTCTTTTGCTGCATTCTGTATGAGTTGGTATGGTGTATTTTCATTTTCATTTGTCTCCAGATATATTTTGATTTCTCCTTTAATTTCTTCAGTGATCTATTGGTTCTTCAGTAGCCTGTTGTTTAGTCTTCACATGTTTGTCTCTTTTCCCAGCTTTTTTCTTGTAGTTGATTTCTAGTTTCAAAGCATTATGGTTGGAAAAGAGGCTGGATATGATTTCAGTCTCCTTAGATTTGTTGAGGCTTGCCTTGTTTCCCAACATATGGTCTATCTTTGTGAATGTGCCATGTGCACTTGAGAAGACTGTGTATTCTGCTGTTTTTGGATGGAGTGTTCTATATGTAGCTATTAAGTCCATCTGGTCAAGTTTTTCATTTAATTCCACTGTTTCCTTGTTGACTTCCTTTCTGGATGATCTATCCATTGATGTAATTGAGGTGTTAATGTCCCCTACTACCACTATTTGGTTGCTGTTAATATCTCCTTTTAGGTCTGTTGATAGTTGCTTTATGTACTTTGGTGCTCCTATTTTACATGCATATGTATTTATAATTTATGTCCTTTTGGTGGAGTGTCCTTTTATCATCATATACTGCCCCTCTGTCTCTTGTTGCCTTTTTTATCTTGAAGTCTGCTTTGTCCGATGTAAGTATGGCAACACCTACTTTCTTTTGTTTGCCATTAGCTTGGAGTATCATCTTCCATCCCTTCACTCTGAGCCTGTTTGTCTTTAGTGCTGAGATGTGTTTCCTGGAGACAGCATATTGTTGGGTCTTGTTTTTTAATCCATCAAGCCGCTCTGTGTCTTTTGGTTGGATAATTCAATCTATTTACATTTAGAGTGATTATTAATATATGAGGGCTTAATACTGACTTTTTATCACTTGTTTTCAGTTCTGTATTTCTCTTGTTTCTCGTCCCATGTATTTCCAACTACCAGTTCAGTTTGGTGGTTCTCTATGATGGTTTTCTCAGTTTTCTCTTTATTTATCATTTGTGTCTCTGTTCTGATTTTTTGTGTAGTGGTTACTGTGAAGTTTATATAAAAGATCTAGTAGATGAGATCGTCCCTGTTCTGATAGCCTCTTATTTCCTTAGTCTATGCAGGTTCCATCCCTTTCCTCATCCCCATCTAAGTTATTGTTGTTACAACTTGTTCCATTTTGTGTTGTGAGTTTGTGGTTAAAATGAAGTGATTATAGTTATTTTTGATGTTTTCCTTCCCTTTAATGTTATAATTAAGTGTTATCTAACCTGTTCTGATAGAGAGTTGCAATTTTTTTATTTTGTCTGTGTTTACCTCCTTGCTCAAGGCTTTGTAAACCCTTTCTTTTTTTTTTTCAGGTATGAGGGCCTTGTTGATCATTTCTTGTAGAGGGGGTCTTGTGGTGATGAACTCCCACAGCTTTTGTTTATCGGGGAAAGTTTTTATTTCTCCATCAAATCTGAAGGATATTTTTGCTGGATAGAGTATTCTGAAAGTTTTTGTCCTTCAGAATTTTGAATATATTATTCCACTCTCTCCTAGCCTGTGAGGTTTCTGCTGAGAAATCCACCCAAAGCCTCATAGGGATTCCCTTGTTGGTTATTTTCTTCTGCCGTGCTGCCCTTAATATTTTTTCTTTGTTGTTGATTTTTGCCAGTCTTGCTAATATATACCTTGGAGAAGATCTTTTTGCATTGATGTATTTAGGAATTTTATTAGCTTCTTGTGCTTATAATTCCAGCTCCTTCCCCAGGTTTAAGTTATCTGCTATTATTTCTTTGAACAAGCTCTCTGCTCCATTCTCCATCTTTTCTCCCTCTGGAATACCTGTAATCCTTATGTTGCATTTCCTAATTGAGTTGGATTTTTTTCAGAGAATTTCTTTTTAGTCTTAGTTCTTTCTCCTCCTCTATCTGAAGCATTTCTGTATTTCTATCCTCTAAATTGCCAATTATGTCCTCCATAATATCAGTTCTGTTAGTTAAGGCCTCTAGGTTTTTCTTTATCTCATTCATTGTGTTTTTCATCTCCAACACTTCTGATTTTTCTTTTTATGGTTTCAGTTTCTTTTGTGAAGAATTCCCTCTGTTTGTTAATTTAATTGCTGATTTCATTGAACTGTTAAAAAGCTTGTTGAGTTTTTTTATGATAGCTATTTTGAATTCTCTATCATTTAGATTGTAAATTTCTGTGCCTTCAGGATTGATTTCTGTATGCGTGTTATTTTCTTCTGGTCTGGAGTGTTAATATAGCTCTTCCTACTGTTTGATGGGTAGATTTGTGCCTTCGCATAGTTGTAGTATCTGATTGTGGATTCTACCTGCTGCCACTGGGTGGGCAGGAGCTGTGCATTCTCAGCCTGCTGTGTTCCCTAGCAGCTGTGCCTGTCCTTTGGAAGCTATGCTGACAGGGCCTGTCTGTGTTTGCATGCTCACCACTGCTGCTTTACAAATGTATGCACAGACGCTCTGCTGGGGTTTCCTTGCTCTGGCTGACCCGGCCAAGTTGGGGCGCCAGGCGTGGGGAGGGGCACTCTGTTTTGAGTGCATGATCCCAGAGGCGCTGCCACTCTGCACTCGCTCTCTGCCTTTTGGGGTGCTTGGCTTGGTGAAGACGCCCCTGTGATTGCTTAGCCTCCTTGGTGTGGAACTTTCTCACAGGCTGGGAGGTACCTATGAGAGTGCAGGTGTTCTTGCAGATGGCAGCCCCCTCCTCTCTCTCCTCTCAGAGCCACATATAGTCCCATGCTGTAGGTTGCTGCCTTTGGGGGAGTGAGAGGAGATCCCTTTACCTCTTTCCACTGCCTCCCTGGGGGTTCCAGCACCTCTACCTTCAGATATATGAATATGTGGATCTCTCAGACGTCTGTTGTGTTGTGTGAATGTCATCTGTTGGTTTATGAGTGTCTTTTTCATTGTATCTTGCGGGGAGAGCCTAAGGGAAGAGCTCACTCTGCCATGATGCTAACGTCACTCCTCTTTTTCTAGTTTTTAAGGTGGTAACTTTATTTCCAGTGTTACCCTTTTCTGTTGATTACCCATTCTAATTAGCCTATGTCTTTGTTGAGAATGCTGATAGTAGTATGCTATTCAGAATCAACTTCTTCATGAGTTGGAGAGAATAACTAATATTCTGTAGTATCAGTTCGAATCCAGAAGGCTAAGATGGTGGCCTAAGTATATTAAGATGTAGGCTGATTAAGGAAAATCTCAAGTTGTATATTCAGTACCAGAAAATCAGTTTGGAAAGTATGAGATAAGTGAGACCAACATTAGCACAGTATTGGTAAGAGTGGTCAGTAGAATCCATAGTGCCTGGATACCATGTATGGTTATTTGAATGTAATGTGGCCTCAGAAAATCTAATTTGATCAAAATTTTTATTAATATAAATATAATGTTTAGAAAAAGGAAGGTAATAATCCCACTCTTTAGTGAACATTTTCTAGAATCTCATATTTAATTCTGAGCACCACACTAAAGGGTTTAGACATACTAGAACTCTTGGCCAGAGTAAGCAGATTTGTAACTGGACAAACCATTCCATGATGAGTCTTTGAATCGGATGTTAGAGTGTTTACGGATCTTAGAGACTGCCTTACGTTTCAGTTTAGGAAGCCAAAGCCAGGAACTTTGATTTACTCAGTGTTACCCCCAAAATCAGTGGCAAGTGTTGAAGATTTAGTTTTCTGTTTCTGGAGATCATTTCAGCATTTTTTCCACTGAACCATCTTGTCATCAAAATATGGTCCAGAAGAGGCATTCGAAAGGTCTTGAAATCATCTGTATGAGAAAAGATTAATGATCAACACTAAAATGTTACAGTGAAA
Organism: Equus caballus; assembly: GCF_041296265.1. Lineage (NCBI taxonomy): Eukaryota > Metazoa > Chordata > Mammalia > Perissodactyla > Equidae > Equus > Equus caballus. The sequence goes on from NC_091688.1 coordinate 15,329,853, forward strand.
TTGTTTTAGTCTTAATAGAAGATTGAGCTGTACATATGGTTCGAAGTTGTTGGAGGTAGGTAGTCAGTGAGAGACTGAACTGGACAATCCCTAGTGTGGAATGTTGTAGATGGATTCATATATCAGATAACCTTTGGGCTATATCAGCTGTAGAATTCTTTCTATCTGAGTCTTTTTCTTCTTTTGATAGCTGTCATAGTCACCATTGTGAGCATTCATGCTGCTGCAATTTCCCCCACAACTAAAGTAGTGCTGCCACCCGCTTGGAATTCCCAGGAGTGACTTGTGAAAGACAGGCACTCTTTCCACTTCTTAGGCAGAATTACTTCTTCCTTCCCACATTGGGGTCATTTTCTTCTCCTTTTATCTAGATATTAGGGAGGATCATTGGAAAGTTTTGTTACTTCTAGTTTATAAGAAGAAACAGAATTTTCTCTCTGTTTTGTTTAGAAGATGACTTCTTTTCTTCTAGAGCATTTGTGCTTCTACCCCACCTGTATTTCCCAAGTTGGTGCCTCAATTTCATTGCTCTTTATATATTTGAGTGCTAAAATGAGTCTTTTCTTTGTTTTTTCTTTTAAGATTTTATTTTTCCATTTTTTTTCCTCAAAGCCCCCCGGTACATAGTTGTGTATTTTTAGTTGTGGGTCCTTCTAGTTGTGGCATGTGGGATGCTGCCTCAGCATGGCCTGATGAGCAGTGCCATGTCTGCACCCAGAATTCGAACTGGCGAAACCCTGGGCCACCGAAGCAGAGCACTCGAACTTAAACACTCGGCCACGAGGCCGGCCCCTAAAATGAGTATTTTCTAAGGGTGACATGTCTAATGACATATATGACAAATATAAACTTATACTCGCAGATGTAAGTAATAAGAGATTTTAGAGATTATTTGTCTATGTTTCATAAAGAATGTTCTCTGGTATATTGAATAATTTATGGTTTATGAACAGAAAGTGCTCTGTGGCCAAATAAGTTCGGGAAACATTCAGTAAAACAAAAATAGGATTTTTTACTATTGTTTGTTATTATTATTATTATTAATTCTAGGGAATTTTAAGGCTTTTCCTCTTTACTATTTAGTATACACTGTGAATCTCAAACAGAGGGAGATATAGTATTTAATGTTTCCCAAATTTATTTGACCTTGAAACTTTTTATCTTTTTAAGGACTAAATTTCTGTGAAGCACTTTGGGAAAGCTGACATTGTCCGTTCCCCTTAATTTTGAAGATGAGGTAACTTAGAACTAGAGAGGTGAACCATATTTCCTAGAGTCACTAGTTAGTGATTGAGTAAGAAACCACAGTTCTTCTGATCAATTTCAGTGTTCTTGCAACTACAAGATGATGTACCTTCTTTTTATATTTGACATATTTCTCATTCAGTTACTCTTTTTCCTTACCTCTTACCCACTCTTTTTCCCTCTTTCCTACTTTTTTGCTCACTTGTCAGTCCTCTCTCATTCTGTTACATGATGAAGACATTTGAAATTGGGATTTTATATGGCTTCTAAAATCATTTTTTTCCTCTTAGAATTACGCTTTCATTTGTTGGTTGAAACCTAAATATAGTGTGTGTTTCAAAAGCAGTTTCCATTGTTCAATTTTTAAAATATATTCTCACAACTGTAGATATCTTCAAATGTATGTGAATGATTTTTAGTATTTTCTTTAATTTCTAACAATGCAAAGTAAGACACTAAGGTTACTTTCATTCTGATGTCTAATGTAGGAACTAAAGATGGAAGTTTTGGTTGGTTGCTAAGTTAAGTTGGAATATGAAGTAATTTGAGAGAGTGGGTTGCTTTGAGGAGTTAAGGTCAGAGTCGAAGGTGGACCTAACTGACATGAACGTAGTCTTATTTACAGTAGTTACCTTGGGAGGCTGTTTTTTCTCCTTGCGGTTTTCAGTGAGAAAGCTGAAATCAAATGTACTTTGTTTTACTAAGATAGTGTTACTGGTGTATGTAAAAATATTTTCAATATGAATTATTGAAAACATTTTTATTTTCTTGGTATTCTAAATTTCACTTGTTTAGTTTTAACTTTATAGTGAAATATAAGTAGCTACCTCTCTTTAAGAGACACTTCTAACTTTTTAACTGTGGAACACTGAGTAGGCTCAAATTGTGGTTGTGGTTACTTTTTAATTTAATTCTTTTACTGATTAATATTTGGAGTGCACTGGATGTTGCTCAGTAATAGTTGTTTCTTGGTATCGTTGACCTACAGGCACTGTATGACTTGTTGGTTTGTGTGGGAATTTAAGTAACAGTAAACATGAGTCAATTAATTCAGTGAATGATTTCAAATTCATAGGATATTGGTGAATAGTGAGCCAGTGCTTGGAAGAAAATGAGTAGAGATTGACTTAAATTCTGAGGCACTGTTGTTTTTTTTTTTTAAAGATTTTATTTTTCCTCCTTCTTCCCAAAACCCCCAGTACATAGTTGTGTATTTTCAGTTGTGGATCCTTCTAGTTGTGGCATGTAGGACGCAGCCCCAGCATGGCCTGACGGGGTGGTGCTAGCTTCGCCCCCAGGATCCGAACCAGCGAAACCCTGGGCAGCCGTAGCAGAGCTTGTGAACTTAACCACTCGGCCACGGGACCGGCCCCTGAGGCACTCTTGCTGGTGCTATTAACGGGTTAACAATTATTAATAAAACAGTTTCTTCCATAAGTATAAATAAAAGCTCTCTGTTGATAAATGTAATTACATGAATTTGCAACATTTTGCAGAACTTGTTAATGGATTTTGTTACCTTACAAATTAACTTTTTGTCAGTTGTGCTTTTATACTTTGTTTGTGTTTATATGAAAAGAACTGTACTTTTGGCATGGTTGCTTCAATCCTTGGCTTCTATCCTGATGTCATATAGACTCTGAATGTAGTCAAGACCACAGGGTTATAGAGTAGGAATCCAGATTATTTAATTGTGCAGATGTTTCATAGTGATTGTAAGATTTGGTAAATATTCTATGTAGCACAAATTTTCTGTTACAAGTGATTTCTTAATAGTGTTTTCAAATTAAACCTCGTTTTGTTCTATAGCATTGATTTTATGACAGTTTTTAGTTTCTAAGACTTTTTAATTTTACCTTCTCAGCGTTACAGCACTGCTTATGGTTGCTTTTGTTTGTTTGTTTTTCATAATTAACGGATAAACTTTATCGAATGGCCACTAAGATCAATAGCTTTTTATCATCAGTTCCTATGATTGTAGGTAGATATGACTGAATCTTGCTCCATGCTGCGAGTGATAGGATTCAGTACTTTGTTTTATAAGCAGCCATTCCCTTTCTTCTGCCCTTCTTACTTGCTAATTGAATTCCAGTTTTCTTCAGGTTATGAGCTGCTTTATTTATATAGTTCAGGGGAGGATGAGGCCTTCTCAGTCTCAGGGGATGAATTGCATTTGGTCTAAGCCAGACGTTCTTAAAATGTGGACCTCCTAGGGGGTCTTTGACACTTTTGAAGGGAGTATGTGACATATAAACTATTTTCATGATATGGAATAAGATGTTACTTATTTAAAAAAAAAATCTCATTCTTTCTTGAGTGCATAGTAGAGTTTTCCAGAGGCTACATGACGTGTGATGCCCAACAGATATGAGAAGCCAGACATTAGAGAGATTTACAGAAACGTAAAACTTTGCCATTTTTCCACTGTTCTTTTTCATTTTGGAAAACAGTTATGTTTCATCAATATGTTATTTGCTGTTTATTTTAAGTGGATTTATAAGTATAGTAAACATTGTCAAATTTTATTTCTATTATGGTAAATAGCGATAGGTATTATTCATATAAACTAAGCTTTTTTGGGGGTTTTTAATAATGTTTAAGAGTCTATAAGAGGTCATGAGACTAAAAAGTTTTAAAATTACTGGTCTAAGCCACTGTTTGGTTGAGGAATGAGCTTGTGACTCTTTTGCCAAATAAAACCTGAGGCAAGGGTTTCTGCAGTATAGATTTCTGTGTAGGTTCCTTGTTTTTATAAAAAGAAATACAAGAGAAGAAATAAATCCTTTCCTGCCTAGACATTTGTTGTGTGGTGATATTATGCCTGGAGCTGCTGCAGCCATCTTCTGACTAAACAGCTGGCATGCTGAAGGTGGCTGAGCAGAAAGTCTGAATCCTTGATGATGATGTTGACCTGAAATTAACCAACCCTGGAATTGCCCTACTTCCAGACTTCTTGTTATGTGAGATAATACATTTCTTTCTTGTTTAAGCCATTTTTATTTAGGTCTTATGTTATTTGCAGCTGAAAGCATTTTCTCTGAAACAGTTTCATTCTGACCTAACAAATTCACTAATATTTCTATATATAGTGATGTTTTTACCTGAGATATAGTTCTGTGTCAGAAACTTTTGTTTTCAGAGATAAGAATAGGGATGCTGATCTCTGGACAGACCAATTGCTTTTGCCTTTTTGATTTTCTGCATCCTGCTTCTGTGGTTTTGTTTTTTTGTTTGTTTTTTTTTAAAGATTGGCACCTGAGCTAACATCTGTTGCCAATCTTCTTTTTCTTCTTCTTCTTCTCCGCAAAGCCCCCCAGTACATGGTTGTATGTTCTAGTTGTAGGTCTTTCTGGTTGTGCTATGTGGGCTGCCGCCTCAGCATGGCTTGATGAGCGGTGCCATGTCCACACCCAGGATCTGAACTGGCAAAACCCTGGGCCACTGAAGTGGAGCACAGGAACTTAACCACTTGGCCACAGGGTCAGCCCCAGTTCTGTGGTTTTGGAATGCCCTTTCTCTTGAAATGTAACCAACAAATTCCTACTCCTAGCTAAGTGTTGTGTCCTTCTCTGATCTTTCTTCATTTGCTTCTCATGAAACTTTTTTGCATAATTTTCTTATAGTACTGATCATATCATCATAATTATTTTTTACTTGAAATTTTCTTCTAATAATTCAAGAATTCCTTAAAGGTAGGGCTTTATTTTATTCAACTTTATATTGCTTCGTAATATGGTTTCTGATATATAGCAGATGGACTTGTAGAAAATGTTTGAATGAAATTGCAGGGTACTTTTGGGAAGCTGACTTGGTCACATCTCACTGAACCAATTAGATTAATCTTTAAGTAAAGTGACAAAGCCTGGAGAACTGCAAACTGTTACCTGAATTTTGGATTAGATTATCTCAGAGGAAAATTCTGAGAGAGATACTCCTGTGTATGCCCGTAAACATGTAGAGGATGATAGGAGTGGTCAGCTAAAGGTAGACAGACATTATAGGGAAAGATGTAGGGAGATTTTGGCAGATGTGAGTACCCATAATTTATAAACATAATCAGCATTATGGGAAAAGATAAAGTAATAGTATGGAGAAAATTTGTCGACTAGCAGATGAGAGAGTAGTAGGAGGCATCAAGTGATATAAGTATAAGCAATTTTGTCTAAGAAATAGGAATGAAGAGAGTGAGCCAGTTTTGAGAAAAGTCGAATAATAAATTTGGCTTTGTCTAGCGTGTATATAATAATTGATTGGGTTGAACTTTTGATAGTTCTTTATTTGTTGTTTAAAGTTTAAAATAGTTTAAAGTTTAAAATCTTGTGTTTATTTAAATGTTTATTTGTCTCCCCAAATAGATTGTTAGCTTATTGAGTCTGGTGGCAGTGCAACTTAAACTTCATTATGTCTCCTTTGCTTTGCTTTGAGGATTTAATAAATGTCAACTGATTAATTTTGTTGATCAGCAAAGCACCTGATGTATTTAGAAGACCTTTCACTCATAGTCTAATAATTACCCTTGGCCTCCCAAACTTTTTGTTAAGAATGGAATCTGATTCATGTTAGGCTCAGAAGGTCAGAACATCTTTAAAAAGAGATGTGAGACACTAAGGAGCAAAAGAAGAAATTTATAAGCAGGCTTACCTGTCATCAAACCCTTATGATGAACTTGCTCCACAAATAAGATAATGATGTAGTTTGCAAAGTGAAACAGTACAGTTCTAATTTAGTGTTATAGTTATTACTGTTACTATTACTGTTGCTCCCATTTTCAGATCTCTTGTATACCTTCCAAATATCACTCTGAAGAAGTAATTCTTTTCTTTTCAATAAAGTCTTAGAAGTGAGTATGGAGACACTGGTGGAATGGGTAGTTGTAGGTGTTGATACTGTTTATCACACTTGAGAAAGTTGCCTTCTATTCCTGTTTTACTGAGAGATTTTATTGGCAGTAAATGTTAGCATTTTTCAAATGCTTTTTCTACATCTATTGAGATAATGATATATTTTTTCTTAATTTTGTTAATATGAAACAATCAGTTACATTGGTTTAATCAAATACATTGATTTATTTTTGAATGTTAAACCCAACTTTGTTTTCCTGGGATAAATCCCACTTGGTCATGACATCATTTTATTATATATTGCTGTATTAGATTTGCTAAAATTTGAAGGATTTTTGTGTCTGTTTTCATGAGGCATATTGGTCTATAGCTTTTTTTAGTAGTATTTTTGGTTTTGGGATCCGGTAATGTTGGCCTCATAAAATGAGTTGAGACCTGTTTCCCCATCTTTTATGTTGTAGAAGAGTTTGTATACGAGTGGTATTATGTTTTTCCTTAAATGTTTGGTAAAATTTACCAATGAAACTGTCTAGCCCTGTAGTTTTCTTTATGAAAAGATTTTTCTTTTTTTATTGCAAGTTCAATTTATTGAGTAGGTATTACAGATATATTTCTTCTTGAGTGAGCTTTGTGGATTTTGTCTTTCAAGGAATTTCACTATTGCCTCTAAGTTGTTGAATTTATTTACAAAAGGTGTTCATAATAGTCCCATGATATCTTTTTAATGTTTCCAGGATCTGTAGTTATAGCTCTTTCATTTTGGTATTGGAAATTTGTGTATTATCTTTTTTCCTGATCATCAATAAAGGTTTATCAATTTTATCGATCTCTTTAAAGCACTATGTTTTGGTTTCATTGATTTTCTTTATTGTTTGCTGATTTGTATTTTATTGATTTCTGCTTTTTTCTTCTTCCTTCCTTCTTCCTTCTTTGGGTTGAAATTTTATTCTCTTAATTTCTTAAAGTGTAAGCTTTTTGTCTCTACTAAAAACTTTGTAGTTTTGTTTTACTTCCAGCAGCAGTCCTCTGCACGTGCAAAGTCCAGGTTCTTGGCTTTATGCCAGAGCATCAAATAGCAATTGTGCAAGGCTCACTGGCTGCAGAGGGTCAACTTACCTCTCTAAGGTTCTTCCCTCTCTGGAATTAGGTCCCTTACCTCTAGTTTCTGCTCTTTCAGCAGCTATTTGCTACCTTAAAACAGATGACTTATGTATGTTATTCAGTTTTCTAGTTGTTTAACATGTGGGTGCTAATTGGCCTCCAGCTATTCCTTCCTGCTCAGAGGTGGACCTTCATTAAGTGCATTATTTTTGAGTGTTCAGTAATTTGCTCATCTTCTAGGAGTGTGTATTGGTTTACAAAACCAAGTTATGCCAAACTCACCTAATTTTCTTTTGAAGTTAGAACTTCTAATTGAATAGAATGCCAAAGGCGTAAAATTTCAGGAAAATAATTTTTTAAAATCTATCATGCTATGCTTGTGGACAGGATGGAAAAATGTGAGATGAATGATAATATGGTTCAGGAGATTTGTAGCTGATTGAACAGTGTATATCAAAGAATGTTGACAGCCAAAAAGGAAAGTTTTAGTGTAATATTTTTAATAATGGTTGTGGTTTTTGTTTTTTGTTTTTTGTTTTTTTGCTGAGGAAGATTAGCCCTGAGCTAGCATCTGTTGCCAATCTTCCTCTTTTTTTGCTTCAGGAAGATTAGCCCTGAGCTAACTTCTGTGCCAGTCTTCCTCTACTTTATATGTGGATCACTGCCACAGCATGGCTGACGAGTGGTGTAAGTCTATGCCCAGGCTCTGAACCCACGAACCCAGGCTGCTGAAGCAGAGTGTGTCAAACTTAACCACTATGCCACAGGGCTGGCCCCTGTAGTTATTTTAATGAACATAATTAAGTCATGGTTTAAAATTTGTGTTTCATGAAGCAATTAAAAAAATTTGTTTCTCTTGACAGAAGACACCTACAAAAAGATCTTGATGAGTTAAAACAATGATTTTTACCTGGGTGTGTCCCTCAGAACCACCAGGAAATTGTTAAAAATATACAAATACCTGGATTCCAGTCTGTATGTACTGCATCAGAATCTTTGGGGTGGGGTGGGTCGGGAAACGTATTTTCAGAACAGGATTCTAAAGATTGTGATGGAAACTTGGAGTTGAGAATGATGAGTTACATTTAGTGGCATGCTAGAGTCATTTCACATAAGCTTGTGATGATTGTCTGCATCTCTTCCCATCTCTGTCTTCAGTGTTGGTAGTTTGAAATTGGCTGTGATGGGAGTATTTACATTCCAGAAATTGGCAAATGCTACAAATCAGCCCACCACTTTGGAGAACATTTACCTGTACGCTACTAGTTATCTGTAATAGGATGGGATAGATGTGAAATTTAAAATACCTGTAGGATGGAAGAATTGTAGCATGATTACAGTTAATATAAAAAATACCTGGGGATTTACCTGTTTCTTTGGTATAAGCCAGAAGTAAGATACAGCTTTCAGAAAAAGTTAATGCTCTATAATAAATTGTAGAACAAAAATGGTGATAGTACTACTGTGTGAAGCACTAAGCAGACCATCTTTTTCTGAAGTATTGTAAATGGTGATGTGTTGTGTTTTTAGAAGGATATTGAATTTTTCTAGAAATGAACTGCTAGTATATGAGAATGAGTTTGAAAATTGTCGTAAGGGTAACGATTGAAGAAAAGTTTAGTATACTTAGAGGATACTTCATGGCTCTGATGATGAACAAGAATGAGAATTATTTTATGTGACTAAATAAGGTAAAATTTGGATCAGTGGGTATGGAATGGCAAATTTTGCTTGTTAGAACTTTCAAATAATTAACATTGCCCAAAAGTTAAATGGATTGAGATACAGCGAATTTTGGAATTGGTTGTCAAGTGGCTACTACACAGGGATATTGGAGGGAATTTTTGCATTTGGTAGGAAGCTGGACCAGATCAGTGATTCTTAACCATGGTTGCAGACTAGAGTCACTTGGGGAACATTAAAAAAACAAAAACACCTCAGTGTACAGCCTGCTTCCTAAATTGACTAAATCAGAATCTTGGGACTGGGGCATCTGTATATATTAAAACTCTTCAGCTCATTATAATGTGTGGCCAAGTGTGAGAATCACTGGATTAGATAAACTATAATTTATTTTCCAACTTAGTTTTGCAACGTAATTCTGGCCATTGGATGGTAACACTTTGTTTTTCTGCAACAGATTTTGAATCATCCTCATTTGTAGAAATACTTAGAAGACCTGGGATATATATAGGTACCAAGGAAATGCATAGACATAGATTTATTGAATCTAGGAAGAGAGGTTCTCATTCTGGAAACACTAGTTTGTATAATTGAAACATTTGTATCATAATTTCATAATGATTAGCCATAAAATAATTGATTTAAAGTCCAATCTGTTTAAATCAAAATACATTTAAAAATTATAAAACAGTAAAAAAAAGTGAATATATTTACAGCTTTATTTCCTATGGTTAAAATGTGACGCTGATATTGGCAAAATGTTAATAGTTGAAGCTGGGCATTGGGCATGTTGAGGCTCATATTCTCTCTACTCTATGCTTTATTAATTTGAAATTTCAGTAATAGCTTAAAAAAACCCAAACTAATGCTAGTCTTATTATACGTTGAAAGAGAATGTGTAGCTGGTGTGTCCTGAAAACATATGCAATAGAATTTAATATTTTCCTCTTTTAAAAAATAGGTTCCTATATAATTTTATGTGGTTATAGTCTTTCTAGGAAAAAGAAATTATTAGTACACTATATTGGATCCTTGAGGCCCCTTGGAAGCTCACAGAACTCTATGAAATTCTGTCAATGAGAATATTAATATCTGAAGTAAGAGAGTGTAAATTATATTTGCTAATAATATGCAGAGAGAGAGAGAGAGAGTTTCCCCTATAGCCATAAAAACCCCTGGCGTGCAGAGCTCAGTGTTATTAATAATGTTGTGCTAATTCCTGGCTCTTTCTCATGCGCTATTAGACTGTAGGGATCATGCCTGTAAGTAATGAATTCGTGAATACAACCCCTGCTGCCCTGGGTAGAGGTGCTGTGAGGGGAAGCTTCTTTTTCTTTCCCCTTCCACTGTCCCTGGGTTCCTTCCTTTCTTCCTGCCTGCTTTCATTTCTCCTTCTCTCCTTTGTGCCCACTGCCTCTCTGTCTCCCTTTCTTAGTCTTTTTTTCCCCTTTCACCTGCCGCTTCTCTGTCCTGGTATCTGTGCCTGTCCTTGCCTGTCTGTCTTGCTCCCCCTGACAGTTTTTCTGTGTCTCTCTGACTCACTCTTTCACTCTCCCTGTCTTTCTAATGCTATCTGATTCACCCCTGTCTGATCCTCTGTCGTGTGTCTCCCCTCATTTGTCTGTCTTTTTCTGTCTGTTGGTCTCTCTTTCCCCCCGTCAGTATCTTCCCCATCCTTGACTACTGGTCAGTCTGCTTCTCTCCCTCTTTGCCTTTTGGTCGTTCTCTCTCTCCCTGTCTGTCTGTCTCCCTGTTCATCATTTTGTCTCTCCCTATTTGTCTTTCTGTCTCTCTTTGTGCATCTGTCTCTCCCTGACCATCTGTCTCTGTCTCTTCTTGTCTTTGCCTTTTTTCTTTATTGTTCTCTCTGCTGTGTTCTGTTCTATAAGCTCTCTTTGTTGCTCACTGTTGCTCTCCCATACCTCCTGTCTGTCCCTGACTCCCTTTCTCTCCCTTGCTCATTATCTGTTACTTGTTCGGTCTCTGTTACTAACCTTTCACTCATTCTTTTACAGAATAGAGTCATTTTTGTTGTTTCATCTCCTCCTCCAGCGTTTTATTTCACTGAGTCTTCTGATTACTCTGTATTCTGTTATTCTGTATTCTGATAATTCTTATTATTTGCTTTCTTTTGGATCTCCTTGGCTTTGTTGGGCCTTTGAACTTAGGTCTGGAGGTTGGACAGTTTGAATTGGTGGGAATCCTGTGGTTGAAAGCAAAGGAGTTCCTATCCCCATGGATCTATAGTGGTAAAAGACAAGTAGGTTGTTGTCAGTCTCCTTCTGATGGATCTAGAGGAATCCTTTTGTTTGCTATTCTCTCTGTAGGGAGACTCAATCCATCTGTTTAGTTTTGGGTGGTTAGGGGAGGCGTGGACCACTAATGCTAGGCTGATGTCAATATTCTCTCAGGATTCCATAGTGTTCTGAATGCCAAGGGCCTCCCGAGTTGCCTAGTTTTTCTTCCTCTTCCTGAGCTCCAGTGCTTGTCTACAATTGCTTGTCCAGCCCATGGGGGAGAAGACCACACACCAATTGTCTCTGCAGGGATCTCAGTAGATATCAAGTCCTCAGTTACACTCAATTGCTGGTCAGTCACAGCAGTCATTTGTTTCAGGAAAGTCAAATAGCTTGGAGATAGGACTAGAGTATAAGGAAGGCTGCACTCAGGTTACCCTGTTCCCAGAATCAAATTGGCTAAAATTTTGATTGCTGAAATCATCACCATCCATTCAGCTTCCCCATTCCCCACCTCCCAAGAAGAAAATGGCTTAATAGTGACCATAATAAAAGTTTAGAAAGTTGAGGGGCTGGCTCTGTGGCTGAGTGGTTAAGTTCGCGCGCTCCGCTGCAGGCGGCCCAGTGTTTCGTCGGTTCGAATCCTGGGCGCGGACATGGCACTACTCATCAAACCACGCTGAGGCAGCGTCCCACATACCACAACTAGAAAGACCCACAACGAAGAATATACAACTGTACTGGGGGGCTTCGGGGAAAAAAAGGAAAAAATAAAATCTTTAAAAAAAAAAAAGTTTAGAAAGTTGAAAATATCTTTCTTGAAGATTATTTTTATATTTTCCAAAGATGTGGCCTTGGATCGTTCAACTTACAGATTTTTTTTGATGCTATTCCCTCTTACTTAATATATGTTGATAGTTACCAAATTTTCTCAGTGACAGGCCCCTGTATACATAGTTATGTGTATTTTTTTACTCACAAGAACAACTGAGAGGCAGACTTAGGTTATTTACATGTGAATATTTTGAAAGAGATTTTCTCAAAAATGAACAAAGTAAGTATCACTTCAAGAAAAACTGACAATATCCATTGCCAATAAAAAATTTTGAGTGTTTAACTGAAAATTAGAATTTTGAAAAACTTTTATCTGCCACTGTAAGCTTGATAGCTTCCCAATACTCAACACTTTTTTTTTAAAGATTTTTTAGTTTTAATTTTTCCTCCTTCTCCCCAAAGCCCTCCAGTTCATAGTTGTGTATTTTTTAGTTGTGAGTCCTTCTAGTTGTGGTGTGTAGGATACTGCCTCAGCATGGCCTGATGAATGGTGCCAGGTTCACGCCCAGGATCCCGACCAGTGAAACCCTGGGCTGCTGAAGCAGAGCATGTGAACTTAACCACTCGGCCACAGGGCTGGCCCCTTAACACTTTTCTTTTGAGACCAGCGGTAGTATTAACTGATGCCCTTTTTAAATGTTATATAAGGAAATGTCTCAGCTTCTGAATAATCTGTATAGCTTAGTGAACTAGTATTTTCCAAATGACCAGTGTCTGATATTATAAAATTATGAATGGATACAAGATTCATTCAAAGTATAGGATAGACAAATGAATTTTAATGTTAACAATGTGAAAAAAAAGATACACTTGCAACTAACCTTTAAGAAGCTACCACTTGTTGAGTTTTGGTGTTGTGTCAAAAAAAATATTCACAATGATCTGAAAAGGATATTAAAATAACTATTCTCTTGCTCAAAAACTTTTTGTTGTCTATCAGATAAAACTCATACTTGTTTACTTGGCTTTCAAATGGGTTTGCCCTAAGTTGACTTTTTAGCCATACCTCTCAGTATTCTCCGAAGTTAAACTAGATTACTTGCTGTTCCTTGAAAACTCAACATTTTTTAGTGAGTTGATTTATACTTATGCTGTATCTTCTTCCTAGAAAGAATGCAGCTGTCTTCCTATATCTTCCAATAGAAATTTTGTCTAATTTTATAAATTCATTTAAATGTCACCTTTTCCCTAAAATTTTTAAAAATTTTTTTTAAAGATTGGCACCTGAGCTAACAACTGTTGCCAATCGTTTTTTTCTTTTTCTCCTGCTTCTTCTCCCCAAATCCCCCCCATAGTTGTATATTTTAGCTGTGGGTCCTTCTAGTTGTGGCACGTGGGATGCCATCTCAATGTGGCCTAATGAACGGTGCCGTGTCCGAGCCCAGGATCCAAACCGGTGAAGCCCTGGGCCACCAAAGTGGAGCGTGTGAACTTAACCACTTGGCCACGGGGCTGGCCCCTCCCTAAAATATTCTATAATACCCTTAGTCAGAAGTAATATTTTCCTAATACTCCTAGCAGTTTCTTTTTCCATCATGGCACTCATCAAATTCTAATTTGTATTGTAGTTATCTGTGTATATATCTTATTTAATAGCTTATAAGATATTAAGGAAAGGATAGGTTTGTACATCTTCTTCCCAATATACTCTGCTTGTGTACAGTAGGTGCTCAACAAATACTGATTTTTATGGAGACTATTACTTTATGTTAGTTATGCTAGTATAAAAGGGTCTTTATGTTGCCTTTCTCAGTCTGGTAAATAATTTCAAGGCTTGTGTGGTGTTAGTTCTTTTCTTTTTCTGTTTTTAACCTAAGTCATGAGTTCAACATTATCTGTCTAGGTAAGTGGCTTTGAGTTTTGTCTGTCACATAGCTTACGTTTTAGAGCAATGTTTCCTAACATGATAGGATGTACAACAGATAGGATTATTTTGAGTAGTACACTTAGTAAACAGTTTCTATTTTAGTACTTATATGTTATTTTACTGTATAATAGAAAAAATTAGTACATCATGATTTCACAGAGAGTTACGTAGTTTTTTACAAATATGTTCCAGAAATTGTTAATAGTTTTAATCTGGCTTATCCTCTGTTGGTGTAATGAGACTAAAGAAATTATGGCAAGAAAATAAGTATTTTATGATTATCATATTTCCTTAGCTAAACACGTCAGATACTTTAAAAAGCCTAGTGCATTGATATGAAACAATGCAGACAAGGAAGAAATATTACCTTTGTTTTAAAATGCTTATCATCATCATCATCCTTTTTTTATAGAGCAGGGAAACTGAAGGGACATTATATGTAAGAATGGGAAAAATGGTGTCTTTCTCGCAGTTTTACTCTTTCTCATATTAAGTACTGTGCTCTGTAAAACTCATTGCAACTTTTACTACCTAAGAATCGAATAGGACAGACATGTTTTTTTCAGCTCAGTGACTACAACACTTTCTTCCTGGTGTGTAGTGCATTCAGTGACATACCAGAAATTGTTTCTTAGGTTTTTTTAATTCTTTTTTTTAAAGATGGGCACCTGAGCTAACATTTGTTGCCAGTCTTTTTTTCTTCTTCTTCTTCTTCTCCCCAAAGACCCCTAGTACATAGTTGTATGTTCTAGCTGTGAGTGCCTCTGGTTGTGCTATGTGGGACGCTGCCTCATCATGGCTTGATGAGCCGTGCCATGTCCGTGCCCAGGATCTGAACCAGCGAAACCATGGGCCACTGAAGTGAAGCGCACGAACTTAAACCACTCGGCCACACGGCTGGCCCCTTTTAATTCTTTATTAATGTGATTTAATTATCACATTTTTCTCCATGAGTTACACACAATATTTATACATGGACTACAGGGAAGAGCTTAAACCTATATCAGAAATGAATGTATTTAACTCTGTTTTGCAACTTGATGCACTCCCATGTTCATTCTCTGGCCTTAACAGCAGAACTGGGGTTTTACTCTCACCTCTTAAATGTCATAAAAAATTAAGTCTCCATCAGGTATTACACTTATTACTTTCTATATCAGAGATGCTGTTATTCTTATTTTATCCTGCAAAGGGTTTTTGGCTTAGTTAGATTTAGCTAGTTTGAAGACAATAAATCCAGAATTACAGTATGGTCAAAGGAATTCTTAGTTTAGTCTCAGCTTTGCCTTAAACTCACTATATGACTATCTGTGGGCCTCAGTTGCCTCATCTGTAAAATGACAGGAATGGATTATATGATTGATAAAGTCCATTCCAGCTTCAATATCTTATGTTTTACCTCTTCTACTAGAAGAACTGTGAGCGTTGTAAGTATGCACTTCTAGCCATAAGCCTTGAATCTCTCAATCCATAATAATTACAATGAGGACCCTTATTAAAACAGATAGCTATCTGCTAGCAGTGCAGTGGCAGATACACATGGGGGCATAACTGACTTGGTAACATCTTAGAAATGGCCCATATAAATTAGCCACAATTCAGAGAAAATTATAAGATAAATAGTAATTCTAGCTTGTATAAACTGTTTAGTTATCCCATCTCACTTGGAGTTAGATTCTATAAATATTCTCCTTTGATCAGATAAATACCAGGGTTTAAGAGACTGACAGGTCTGTAAGGGATTTGTTAAGGTTATTGTTTTGTTGTCCTCCCCCATATACCTACCTCTTTCTCCTAAATTTATTTTAGAAATAATTTTCTCTTATCCTTCAGATAATGACTCATCTGCCATAAATATCCCTAAATCAGTCATCCAAAACTAACTGAACAGCAATATCCCCAATAAGCTTTTGCACGAAGGCTACTTCTTAGGTTGCAGTAAGTGGATGGTAGGACTTAACAAGTTTCCTGAATACGTTTTGGATTTCTTCACTACCATTAATGTAATGGTTTTCATTAAAATTTTTAACTATTACTTTCACTATTAGTATTAACTAACTATTATGTGACATTATGGGAGAAAAATGTTTTGGGGAGGTGAAGCCCATTTTGAGACATGCTCTACTTATTTAATAGTGTTTTATAGTTTCCTTTCCTGGTCAGGGGTGATCCGTTAGTTTTTAATTTCTTTACCTTTAGAAAGGCACGTTTTTGCAAGGAACATTTTATTTTGGTGATACCAGTTATAAGGGTAGGAAGCCAATAAAACTGAGGGCTGTAACAAAAAAAGAAGAGTCAGAAAACTAGGAAATTTTTTTTTCTTTTAAATTAAAGAATAGACACACTGAGCAGAAAGTAACGCTGATAAAAATAATCTGGTCTTTACATAAGATCTTGTGTTAGGAAATCTTCCTGGTGTCCTTGCTGATATTTATAAATCTTAAATAATATTTTAATTTTTTTACTCCATGTGCTTTGTGCATTTAAAGTTATTTTCCCTTTGAGGGAAGTTTTTTTAACTGAGAAATTAAATAGTTCTGATGGTTTGAATCAGAATACACAATTAGAATTGTTCTTAGTTCGTTTTTTCTGTTGTGTATAGCAAATGGTTAGTATGTGTGTGTGTGTGCGCACGCGTGCAATATCAAGACAGTGGTAATCAGATGACTTAAAATGTTTTGGTTCTTTATTTTGGATCAGGATAGTATGATGGAATGCGATGACACAGGTAATGTGGCTTAAAAGTTAAGACTTGTTCCATACTAAATGGAATCAACCTATTCCGGTCGCAGCAGTAGTTGTTTTTCTCACTTTTATTATTGAAAAATTTATTTTGTCTGTGTAGGTCTTAGAAATAAAGAAGAGCCCTAGTGAGATATAGTATAGTTTCTAATATGAGTAAAATATAAGTGCTCTAGTAATAAATACTGCATAAGAAATCATTTTCAAATTTTAAGTGTCAGACTATATCTACTTCATTGTACTGTATATAATCTACTGTAATGGTGAGCATAGTAAAGGAGTGTTGATTGATGAGTGAAAAAGGCTGTTAATCCTCTCAGATTGTTCTTAGGACAATGTCCAGTTAAGTTAAATCTCTAGGAAATTGTAAAAAAGGATTTCTTTAATTTCCTGAATATTATTGACCATATTGGTATCAGTAGTGCTAGTTTTGTAACAGATCAACCCAAGATTCAGTGGCTTACCATAATAAAGATTTACTTCTCATCACACAAAGTCCAGTGTGGATGTGTCTGATGAGGACATTCTCCCAGACAAATTTCTTCCAAAAAGTGATTTAAGGATTCCATCTTCTTCCATCATGTATTTCCACCATTTGCAACCTGTGATCTCCAAGGTCACCACAGAAACAGAAAGACAATGTAGGATATTGTGTGGGAGATTTTAATTGCCCGGGCCTAGAAGTGGAGTATATCACTCCATCTGCATTCTGTTGGCCAGAACTCTGTCATGTGGCCCCACCTAATTGCAGAGGAACTCGAAAATATTGTTTATTTGTATGCCAGGCAGAAGAGGAGATACAATTATATTGGTAAGCAGTAACACTCTCTTCCACACTGATGCTTAGTAAACTTGTTTATTTGTCAAAGTTGCAGTATTCAGTAAGCATTTATTGCATGCCATCTTATATGGAATGTAGTTTTCTATAAATGAAGAAATCAAAGAATTTCACAATTTTTGGGGGACAAGAAAATATACACTGAATGACTGAAAAAAGCAGTTTTTTGAAAGGTACAAAACAATATAATATATGTTTGTAGATCAAAAATGATTGGAACGAATTGAGTACAGTTGGGGAAAAGTGAGTTAATACCTGGTTCAAACTAGTTTTAAAGGTGGTATTAAGTGAAAGAGGAGAGCATAGAGCTTTTCAGTTGAGAAGGATGAAATCTAGTGGAATGTTAGCAGGTAGACTTGCAAGAACAGGGATTATGTAAAAGAATCTGAAGGATAAGGTTGGAGGGTACGTTAGTATTCTGTCTGAGGATCAAAATGTTTGGTTTTTAATAAATATTGGTATGTTTTAGCATCTTTCTAACATTTTATTTCTTAGAGATCAATAGAGCCAAAGTGTGGTTTATGAGAAGGTAAGTGCTTCTGACAGAAGAAAGGAGAGGAGACAGTGCTAGGAGATAAGAGAGGAGCTGCTTTGTTATATGGTAATAAAGTTTATTAGATTGTCTTTTTTAAGAAATATTAAAAGGAAAGCAAGGTTAGTTATCTAAACCAAACTAAAGCATAGTGTCTTAGAAAATAAACCTGATTAATGAGGAATGGCAAATATAATTATATAGTGACATAGGATAGAATTTCTGAAGACTTTCAAGTTCCATTGTCTTAAAGCAGTAGGTGATGTGACAGCCCCTTAACCTTTTTGGAAGCTTTCCCTTTTTGGTAGAGGTATAACATAAAAGACTTGAGGAAATAGGCTACAGTAATTATCTATCATCCAATAAAAGAAATTTGAAAGCTGTTGGCATAAAGTAACATTTATAAATTGATGAATTAGAGCAATCTAAGGTATGATTTTGTGTGTGGGACATGAAAATGCATGTTGTAATTTAACATTATTAGATCAGTGATTTTCAAATTGTGGTCCCTGGACTAGTAGTATCAGTATTACCTAGGCATTTGTTAGAAATGTGAATTCTTGGACTTCACCTCAGGTCTGCTGAATCAGGGAGTGGGGCCTGGCCATCTGTGTTTTAAGAAGCTCTTCAGGGGATTCTGATGCATGCTAAAGTTTAAAAACCACAGAGTTAGAATGTTATTGTCCTTTCTTGTACTGGCTAGTAAGTAAAATCCTGTATATATTATTCTATTCAAGAGCTGTGCCCTTATAGAGTATCTTAATCCGTTATACTATCCATATCAGAATGTTTAAAAAGTAGAATTAATCAGGGAGTAAAATCAGACCACGTAGTGGTTAGATGTCATTAGAATTTAGAAGGAAATTCCTCCATTCTGTGCTGACACTGGAGAAATCCAGGTTGTAAGATTTCAGTGTTTTAGGTAAATTTATCTTCCTATTTTTTCTTTTTGGTACCATTTGTTTACATTTGCCAACAAGGCTGAAGGGTGTTGAGTTTAACAGACTGAGAGTAGACTTAGGTAGTTGTTAGTAATTGGTCTGGAATGGCACTTGGGATAGTATCAAAAGTAGGTCTTTGAAAGAGGTGAGGAAAGAACTTGTGCCTGTCTTGGATATGAGCAGGGACTGGAACCATCATTTTGCCATTGGTTATGCGGATCATAGTTTGAAAGACATTGTGCGAACATACATAAAAGACACAGTATTTCTTAGACACAGTATTAGGGCTTACATTTTTGTTATATACAATGAGCATTTAAATAGAAATGTTTAGAGGAGAGAGTTAAACCTTAAATTAGAAGCATTTAAAATGTTACTAATCTAACTTAGTTGGACAAAAATGTAATTTTATTTTGTTTTTAACTGATAATTTATGGTTATTAACCTGAGATGTGACTGTTCTTTTGAAAAATCCTGCCTAAGAAAGCTAAATGCTTGACCATCAGAAGACTGGTCCTAAAATAGAGTTCAGACTGTTTTTCAACTTGACACAGTTCTCTCTCTTGCTTTGCTTTCCTCCTGAAATGATGTTTCCATTTTTGGGATGCGAAGAGCTATGATTATTTATAGACTAGTGTATTTTGGACAGGTGGTGTGTTGACATAGATCAGTAGAATTATCAAATGTCCCCCAAGACTTTTAATGTGAATACATTTCATTTTATCATCCCTTTGTATTTAAAAGAACAAAATAGTTATGTTGGGTGAATGAAGAACATTCTCTTTAATTTTATATTTTAACACAGCAGTCATCCTCTATATATTACGAATTTCCTACAGTTTTGGAATGATAGAGTTGCTAGTAAACCTTATAGCTTTGTCATTGAAAAATTTTAAAGACTGCTTTTGTATCTTTTTAAAGAGCATACAAATTATAGACATCTTCCCCCTCTTTCCCAGTTTATTCATTCCATTTGACAGGACTTTTTCTTTTCAGGAAGATTCTCCTTGAGCTAACATCTGTTGCCAATCTTCCTCTTTTTTTTTTTTTTTTTTTGGCTTGAGGAAGATTAGCCCTGAGCTAACATCTGTGCCACTGTTCCTCTGTTTTGTATACAGGTCGCCACCACAGCATGGCTGACGCGTGGTGTAGGTCCACGCCTAGGATCTGAACCCATGAACCCGGGCCACTGAAGCGGAGCATGTTGAACTTAACCACTATGCTACAGGGTGGGCCCTTTGACAGTAGTTTTTTAGGGAGTCAGACCCTGTAGGAACCTAAAGCATTCATAAATTATCAAAGCTTCCCATATTATATAATTCCAAAATTGTAGTAAAGTTGTAACTGTTGGCAATACTGTGTAACAAAAACTTTACAACTTAAAAAAACTTCTGAAGTTGAGAATGTGCACATATTTTTCAGCTCTAAAACCATTATTATATTAATTATGTAAGTAACCCTAGAGTCAATACTCCAGTTATTATACTAGGGCCATTTTGCCACAAAAGGCACCAAATGGAATTCTTTCAGTTGACCTATATATGATAGCCGTCTTCTCTAGCAAGAGTCCACATAAAAAACCTCTTTTACCTCTTCCTTGCAGTAGCCAGGCACTGCTTTCATTTTGTTACTTCTTGAGAGCCCCTGCCTCTTGAGAACCTACTCCCATCTGCTTGTAGACTGGACAATAGAATATAGTCCCATTCAGAAAGATACTGATAGTGAATAGTCTCTTCCTTTTTCTCCCCTTACCCGTCTTTAGCTCCTTCTGGAGCCTCCTCTTTGTTCTGTATCCATTAAGCCCTCATCATCCAAAGCCATCCTCAGTTTTGTCTGTTCTTCATTATACTGAGTTAACAACTAACTTATTGTAGGATCATGCAGATCCTTCATCTGCTAGGAGAAGTAGTTAGCTTGCCTCTTGAAACATTTGGCTATTTCATGATCTTGCATCACGTGGTTAAAAACCTCTTTCTATCTGGATATTGTGTGACCATTAGTGCTCATCAGTCTTTTCTCTTCTTACAGTATTTCCTCTTTTACCCTTCCTTTTACGAAGTAAGATGGAGAGAAGAAGAGTGGATTCTCTCCTGAACATGTTCACACTTAGTGTAATAAAAAACCAGAATCACATGCCAAATCCTGGAGGTGAGTGAGGGCAGGTGGTCAAAAAAAAAAAGAATAGGCAATGGTTCTTATACAGGAGAAGATTCTTAAGTGTCTAATTCAATGAAGTAAATGTTGTAAGAGAAAAGAACCAAGTGCTGTGAGAGTCAAAAGGTGGCATTCTGCTCTGAGACAAATTTGGGAGGATATCAAAGAATATCTAGAGAAGGTGACATTTAAGCAGGGCCTCAAAGCAGGGCTAACTTATCTATTAGGCACTGTATGTACAGTGCCTAGGGCCTGCAGTTCTCTTAGGAGCCCACAAAAAATGTGTCAATTTTAATTTATTTTAAAATCAGAAGAAAAATGAGTGTAAGAAAAATGAATATATAACAATGAATCTGGCTTGGACTATATTCATTTTTATGCTGATGTAGTTGTAAATATAATTTTCATTATTTTTTAAAATGGAGATGGTGTGTTACCAAGGCAGAAGTGCCTGGGACTCGCAAAAGTCATAATATGACCTGCCTTGAAGGGTAAGTAAGGGTTTGTGGGTGCTAGGGGCTGAGAGGCAAAATCTTTAGTAGGAAATTAATAATTAAATCACAGATTCACTCTGAGAATCTTAAACAAACATGATTTCTCTTACACATGTTGCAACTAGTTGAAGCACAGTGATAACTAGAGAAATAAACAGTACTTGGCTAGAATAAACACTACTTGATATGCTAAACCCCCAAATAAAGATGCCATTATTAGTTAACGAAGTAGTCATTATGTTGAGGTAATATCTACCGTAGTATTTCCTGTGTTATCATCAATTTAATGTCAGCCTTTAAGAAAAAAATTAATAAGATGTACACATCATTGATAACAGAAATGTGGTTAAAATATAGTGGTGTGGAAAGCACATCTTTGATTCTAAGAAACAAACACTGTAGTTTTTTTGTTGTACAAACTCATTGCTATAAAACTCACATCTCAGCATAAAGTGAACCTCCATGGTGGAACAAGGATTGACCATTTCGGACCTTGATTTTTATTCACTAGTATAAACTATAACCTGTGGGTGTAGGATAGTGATAATTATTATTTCTATTTTACAGATAAGAGAGACAAAGAAAGATTGGAGTATCTTTTCCAGGCTCAGACATTTAATAAGAAAGAAGCACGGCCAGGATTTCGACCCAAGTTGTCTTGATTCTGGAGCCTTTGCTCCTAACCATTACAATTCCAAGTTGCTAAATTCAATTTTGGACATGTTGAGTTTAACGTGTTTGTGGGATAACCTATGGCAGATGTTCGGTATAGTGTATAAGTCTGGAAGTCAGTATGTAGTGATATGGGCCAGAGAGAAAGATTTGGGTGTCTTCCTCATATAGGTGGTAGACTTTAGGAGGAAGAACCAACTGTGAAGATTAGTATCTCAGAAACCAAGATGGAGTGAAAGAGTGTCAAGAACTATTAGTGGTCAGTATTGCGAAATGCAGCAGAGGAGTCTCAGAAAATAAGGACTGAAAAGGATCTGTTGCCTTAGCAGCGACAAGGATGTCTTTGGTGACTATGATAAAAGTTAAAGTTTTACTTAATCAGCACTGCCTCTCTGTAGTACAGGAGAAGTTGGAGCATAGGAAGATTAACCTCAGAATGAGACCTTATTTGGAACTAGGGGTTTCGCAGATGTAATTAGTTAAGGATCTTGAGATCTTTGTCTGTAGTGAGCCAGTAATTTAGTTCCCTTAACTACTCGTGAGGGAGATTTTATTGTGGCTTCGTTGAATAATGCCTGTTGAAGTGCAGAAACACACTTAAATTGAGAAATACATCTTGTCAGACAGAATGTGTCTGTTCTGTATTTAATAGTCCAAGTTTGTTTGAAAACTGTGTGATCAAAGAGTGTATTTTTAAATGGTTTTAAAACAGATTTGGTGTTATATTATGGCTCTTTCTAGACATTTAACTTGTTTAGACTTAAGAAAAATTGGTTTCCAATTAACACCAGATTTCATAAGAAAGAAAATATTAGCTAAATAATTAATTGCGTGAAATGACATGTATTCCAAACAGAAACAGGCAACATCTGTTAATTCAATTGAGAGGACAAGATTGAACTTGATTGTTCAGTTTTTTAAATTTTTTTTTGAGGAAGATCAGCCCTGAGCTAACAACTGCCAATCTTCCTCTTTTTGCTGAGGAAGACTGGTCCTGAGCTAACATCCATGCCCATTTTCCTTTATTTTATACGTGGGACACCTACCACAGCATGGCTTTTGCCAAGCAGTGCCATGTCCGTACCCGGGATCCGAACCGGTGAAGCGGAGAAGTGGAACATGTGAACTTAACCGCTGTGCCACTGGGCTGGCCCCTGATTATTTAATTTTTAAATTAAGTAGTGTTTAGAATTTTTATTTCAAGTATCTTTTAAGTTCATTTAGTGACTAATACTGTATCACACCAGAACTTGAAGTATTTGATTTGTGTATGGTCATTAAATATTTTATTGGTTGATAAAATGAAAGCTGGTCAGTTGACATTCTCTTAACTTGAACTCCCTGTTAAAAGCTTCCTTCATCTACAATATAATGATAATTAATTATCTTAACTCGTAATAACTCTGAGGCACTGCAGTTTTAAAAATTAACTTGTAAATAATATAGTAAAGAATAAATTCTGTTCAGAATAGTTTTATTATATGTTCCATTGAATTCTAGTTATTTGAAATTTTGTTTTCTTTTTTAAAGATTGGCACCTGAGGTAACATCTGTTGCCAATCTTCTTCTTTTTTCTTTTTCTTCTTCTCCCCAAAGGTCCCCAGTACATAGTTGTATATTCTAGTTGTGAGTGCCTCTGGCTGTGGTATGTGGGACGCCACCTCAGCATGGCCTGATGAGCGGTGCCATGTCTGCGCCCAGGATCTGAACTGATGAAACCCCGGGCCACCGAAGCAGAACATGCAAACTTAATCACTCGGCCATGGGGCCGGCCCCTGAAATTTTGTAAAGCACATTATAATAAGATATTTCAGAAGATTTTGAAGGTCCTCTAGTTTCAGCTCCCATCCTTTGCATGAATCTCTTTTACGTTATTATTGAGATGGTCACACAGCCTTCTTTTCACACCTCCAGGGATAGGGAGATCATTACTTTTCAAGGTATATGGCAACCACTTGTAGACGAGGAAGAAATTTTCCTCTACCTTTCTAGATTCTTCGGCTAGTCTAAGAATTAGATTGACATGAGACAGAATAACAGGAGAAAATAAAATTTAATAGGTGGAAAAACATATGGTTGGCAAACAAATGTTTGCCATGCCTTGCAAAGACAGTGGGACATGGAGAGGACTTTGATCAAATGGGCCTTGCTAGGTTCCTCCCAGTCTACCACACCTAGTTCACATTATACTATAGTTATCTATGCTGATAGCTCCTTCCTGAAACAGGCCTTCTATCTTAAATTCTTTTAGGCAGTTAGGGGGAAGGTCAAAGTTTATTCCTGAGTCTTTTGTTCTTCAAAATAAGCCAAACAGACACTTTAAAGGGTGGCAAGTTCTAGTCCCCTATACAGTAATATGTGTCTACCACATGCTAGACGCCAGGGATGTGATACAGTAATGAACAAAATAGTCACTTGCCCTGTCTTCATGGAGTCTATAATCCAGCAGCGATTTTGAATAAGTAATTAGAAGTTTGTAAGCACTGTGAAGAAGAAATAACAGATTATAAAAGAATATAAGGGAATTTAACATAATCTCGGAGGGTCAGAGAATATTGCTGTAAGGTATTAATGCTTTAGTGGATGATGCTTGGAGGATGAATTAGCTAGGAAAAAGGTGGGGAAGTTTTTCAAGTTGAGGAAACAGCATGTACCAAGATCTAGAGTTGAGAGCATGGCACATTCAAGGGAACCTGAAATAATTACATTGAGAGGGCTTTCTCCTCATCTCTGCAGGAACCTAGCATGTCTCTTATATATTGAGGAATATTTTGAGGACTGAAGGAACCGGTTCCTTTAAGGATTTGCCGCTTTGGAAGGTCAGCATCAGCAATGGTGAAACACTTCCCTTCAGTGACTTTATAAGAGTCAGACATCAACAAAATAGGGACAGGATGTGAAGAACCTGTGAGACATCGGTGACCTCCCATAAATAACTGGGTTTGGGGTTGGGGTGGGGATTGAAGACCAAAAGGAGATTTGAGGCATTATGCAAATAAGGGCAATAAGTGGTAAACATTGGAGTTATCAGTAATACACCTACAGGTTGATAAGGCTGGAGAAAATTCAGGTTATATATTACCTAATATAGCATTTTCTAAAACAAGTGATTTGACAAACTATCTTCTTCCTCTTTCATTTCCCTCTTTGCTGGGAAATGGTCTCTTGCAATAGTAATGATAGAAATTGATGTTATTTGATTGCTTGACATTTTTGTTTGTTTACACTTATGTTCCCTTTTTTATTGAGGTAACATTGATTTATAACACCATATAAATTTCAGATGTACATCATTATATTTTGATTTCTGTATAGACTATATCATGTTCACCACCCAAAGACTAATTACCGTCTGTCGCCATATACATGTGTCCTTTTACTCCTTTCATCCTCCCCTCTCCCTCTTCCCCTTTGGTAACCATCATTCTAACCTCTATATCTATGTGCTTGTTTCTTGTTGTTGTTTTTATCTTCCACATATGAGTGAAATCATGTGGTATTTGGCTTTCTCCATCTGACTTAGCATAATACCCTCAAAGTCTATCCATGTTGTCACAGGTGACAAGATTTCATCTTTTTAATGGCTGAGTAGTGTTCCAGTGTGTGTGTGTGTGTGTGTGTGTGTGTGTGTATACCACATCTTCTTTATCCATTCATCTGTTGATGGGCATTTAGGTTGTTCCAAGTCTTGGCTATTGTGAATAATGCTGCAATGAACATGGTGCAAATATCTTTTTGAATTAGTGTTTTCATGTTCTTTGGATAAATACCCAGAGGTGGAATAGCTGGATCATATGGTATTTCTATTCTTAGTTTTTTGAGGAATCTCCATACTGTTTTCCATAGTATCTGTACCAGTTTATATTCCCTCCAGCAGTGTATGAGGGATTCCTTTTCTCCACATCCTCTCCAACAGTTATTTCTTGTCTTTTTAATTATAGCCATTCTGATAGACATGAGGTGATATCTCACTGTAGTTTTGATTTGCATTTCTGTAGTAATTAGTGGTGCTGAATGTCTTTTCATGTGCCTTTTGGCCATCTGTATATCTTCTTTGGGAAAATGTCTGTTCATATCATTTGACCATTTTTTAATTGGGTTGTTTGAGGTTTTTTTGGTTGAGTTGTATGAGTTCTTTATTGACATTTTAAATGTTATTTTTTTTTAAGTTAACATGTAGTAAGGTTGACTTTTTTTGGGTGTACAGTTCTGTGAATTTTAACACGTGTAAATCCGTGTAACCATCACTACAATCAGGGTACAGAACAGTTCCATCACCCCAAAAAACTCCTTGCACTATCCCTTTGTAGTCACACTCTCCTCCTACTCGTAACCCCGTCAACCACTGATCTATTTTCCATCAATAGTTTTGTCTTTCTGAGAATGTTATATAAATAGAATAATACAGTATGTAACTCTTTGATACTCGCTCCTTTCAATAGCATAATTCCTTTGAGAGTCATGCAAGTTGTTGCTTGTATCAATAATTCATTCTTTTTCATTGCTGACTAGTATTCCATTATAATGGATATGCTACAGTTTGTTTCCATTCACCTGCTGAAGGAGATTTGAGTTGTTTCCGGTTTTGGGTGATTATGAAAAAAACTTCTTTAAACATTTATGTACAGGTTTTTGTGTGAATGTAAGTTTTTTATTTCTCTTGATACTCAGGAGTGGGATTGCTGTGTCATTTGGTAAGTCTTTGTTTAACTTTCTAAGAAACTGCCAAACTGTTTTCCAGAGTGGCTGTACCATTTTGCCTTCCCATTGGCAACATATGAGTTCTAGTTGTTCTGCATCCTCACTAACACTTGGTATTGCATTTTTCATTTTAGCCATTCTGATAAGTGTGTAAATGATATCTCATTGTAGTTTTATTTTTTAGTGTCTTTATTATAATTTGCACAATATAAAAATTACTCATTTAAAGTCTACAATTTAGTGGTCTCTTAGTATATTCACAGTTGTGCAACTATCACCACAATCTTAAGTTTAGAACATCTTCATCACTGTGGTTTTATTTATTTTTAACTTTTTATTGAGATTATGATAGTTTACAACCTTTTGAAATTTCAGTTGTACGTTATTGTTTGTCAGTCATGTTGTAGGTGCACCACTTCACCCTTCGTGCCCATCTTCCATTCCCCCTTTCCCCTGGTAGCCACTAATCTGTTCTCTTTGTCTACGTGTTTAACTTCCACATATGAGTGGAGTCATACAGAGATTGTTTTTCTCTATCTGGCTTATTTCACTTAACATAATACCCTCAAGATCCATCCATGTTGTTACGAATGAGATGATTTTATCCTTTTTTATGTCTGAGTAGTATTCCATTGTATGTATATATACCATATCTTCTTTATCCAGTCATCAGTTGATGGGCACTTAGGTTGCTTCCGCATCGTGGCTATTGTACATAATGCTGTAGTGAACAGGTGTCCATGGGACTTCTGGAATTGCTGATTTCAAGCTCTTTGGGTAGATACCCAGTAGTGGGATGGTTGGGTCATATGGTATTTCTATTTTTAATTTTTTGAGAAATCTCCATACTGTTTTCCATAGTGGCTGCACCAGTTTGCATTCACTGTGGTTTTATTTTGCATTGCTCTAATGGCTAATGGTGTTGAACATCTTTTCATGTGCTTATTTGCCATTCTTATTTCCTAGTCTTTTGCCCGTTTTTTATTTAGGTTGTCTGTATTCTTACTATTGAGTTTTGAGAGTTCCTCATATATTCTGAATATAAGTCCTTTGTTGGTTTTGTGACTTCCAGATACTTTCTCTCAGTCTATAGCTTGTCTTTCATTCTCTTAACAGTGTCCTTCGTACAACAAAAGTTTTTGATTTTGATGAAGTCCAGTTTATCAGTTTTTTCATTTTGGTGTCATGCCTAAGATCTCTTTGCCTAACCCCCAGTCACAAAGATATTCTCCTTTGTTTTCTTCTAAACGTTTTATAGTTTTTCATTTAGTTCTGTCATCCCTTTTGAGTTAATTTTTGTAAAACGTGTGAGGTTTAGGCCAGTTCATTTTTTTATATATGGATGTCAAATTGTTCTAATGGGATTTTTTGGAAAGACTCTCCTTTCTCTTTTGAATTGCTGTTGCACTTTTGCTTTTTATACTGTTAATATGGTGGATTGTATTGCTTGATTTTCAGATGTTGAACCAGTTTTGCATTCCTGTGATCTATCCCACTTGGTTGTGGTGTAGTATTCTTTCTCTATATTACTGGATTCAATTATCTGATATTTTGTTGAGAATTTTTTACATCTCTATCCATGAGGGATATTGATCTGTCGTTTTCTTTGCTTGTACTGTCTTTGTCTAATTTTGCTATCAGGAGAACACTAATCTCCTAAAAAGAGTTGGGAAGTGTTCCCTCCTCTTCTGTTTTCCACAAGAGATTGTATAGAATTGATGTTACTGCTTTATTAATTCTTTTGTAAAATCCACCATTGAAACCATCTGGGTCAAGAAATTCCTTTTTTGGAAAGTTTTTAGTGATGATTCAATTTCTTTAGTAGTTATAAGACTCTTTAGGTTATCTGTTTCATTTGGGTTGAATTTTAGTAGTTTGTGGTTTTCCAGGAATTGGCCCATTTCATCTGAGTTGTTGAATTTATGTGCATAGAGTTATTTGTACTATTCCTCTATTATCTTTTTAATGTCTGGGGCCTGTTGTTATATTCCTTATGTCATTTTTTTAAGTGTTGGTAATTTGTCTCTTCTCTTCTTTTTTCTCTGTTAGTCTTGTGCTGTTTTGTTTTGTTTTTTTAATCAATTTTATTACTCCTTACAAAGAGCCAGGTTTTAATTTTACTGTCTCTGTGCAGAGTTTTTTGTTTTCAATTTCAGTGATTTCTGTACTTATTTTTTTCTTTCTTCTGATTGCTTTGGGTTTATTTTGTTCATTTTTTAAAGTTTCTTAATGTAGAAGTTTAGATTATTGGTTTGAGACCTTTCTTCTTTTCTTATTAAACATTTCTATACCATAGATTTTCCTCTAAGTACTACTTTGCTGTATCCTTCAAATTTTGATATGTTGCGTTTTCATTTTCATTCACTTCAAAATATTTTCTGATTTCCCTTGATACTTCTTTTAGATCTATGGGTTATCTAGAAGTGTGTTTAATTTCCAAGTGGCTTTGGAGATTTTGCTGTTATTTTTTATTATTGATTTCTAATTCTTTGATGGTTTAGAAGATACTTTGTATAATTTCAGTTATTTTAAATTTACTAAGACTTATTTTGTGACCAGGATATGGTCTGTCTTGGTGAGTGTTCCAAGTGCATTTGGAAAAGAATAAATATGTAGACTTTGATGTTGTTGGGTGGAGTACTATTTAAATGTCAGATCCAATTGGTTGATGTTATTGTTCTGTTCTTCTATAATCTTGCTGATCGTATTTTACCGACTACTGAAAGAGATGTGTTGAAGTCTCCAGCTATAATTGTGGATTTGTCTCTTTATGTCTTCTACCAGATTTGGGAAGTTTTCAACTATTATGTCTTGAAATAATTTTTTTCTGTACTGCATTCTTTTTCCTTTCCTTTTGGGACTCAGGTGACATTGATGTTAGATCTTTTGGGATCCCTCAAGTCACTGAGCTCTTTTACCCTCCCTCTCATTTTATATTTCTCTGTGGTTCAGATTGGGTAATTTCTATCAATCTATCTTTAGGTGTACTGGCTCTTTCCTGTGGCATCTCCATTCTTTTGTTGGACCCCTTCAGTGAGTTTTTATTTTAGTTGTATTTTTCACATCTAAATGTTTCATTTGATTCTTCTTTTTATCTTCTGTTTCTTTGCTGGAGCTTTCTATCTTTACATTCCTTTCAAGAATATTTGCCCTTACTTGATGAAGCATTTTTGTAGTTTTTGTAACATAATTCCAACATGTGTGTCATCTTGGAGTTGGTGTCTGTTGTATTTCCCATGTGTGTTGAAATTTTCCTGGTTATTTGTATGCCAGGTAATTTTGGATTTTATCCTGCACATTTTGAATATTATATTATGAGACCCAGGGTCTTGCTTAAATCCTGTGTAGAACGTTCTTCTATACAGAAGACTGGCTTGTTCAGGTATAGGTACAAGTTCTAACCTCCTGTGGTTTGTGATTTTTATGTTAGCGCCTTTTGCAAAGCCTTTGTTGTGCTGTTCAGATATGTCCTATATGTATTGTCAGCCAATGGCCAATCCGATACCTGGACAATTCTCAGTGTCTGTGTATGTTGTTTAGGTGCAGATCTTCACATATCCAGCTTAGAGGTGATCCCAGGAGTTCATAAACAAGTTTATGGGCGCGCTTTCCCAAACTCTTCTCTCTGTGCATTCTCCTTGGTACTTTCCAGTTCTCTGGAGCACCCCTTTTTGGTCCTCTGGCCAGATAAACCAGGGCTGTATTTACTGCACTCTGCTGAAAAATTCCTGTGACTTTGACTGTGTCTGGGGCCAAGCAGTACAGTGAGAGAGAGAAAAATAGCAACAGGGGGCCTTCCCTCCCTTCGGTATTTTAGGCTCTGCAGGTCCCTTTTGTCCCCACTGTCACTGCCAATGCTACCACAGAATTTCTGGGGGGCTAGGGTGCAAGAGAGAGGTTGAAAGAAAAAGAAAAACAGAGATTTCCCCCACTGAGTGTGAGAGATCCCTTTGCTTCTTTTCAAGTTAGATTTTAGAGGATTTGGGGAGCTTAGTCTGTCTGAACTGTTGCCCACTTTTGGGTTTGGGCTGCGTTAAGTCCAGGCCAGCAGATATTGAAGACGAAAATATTGGTAAACTGACTGTTGGTTTGCTGTTACTCAAATTCTGGTCTTTCCCCCCAGATTGTCTGCTCCCATTTACTTTTCAGAGTCCTCAAATAACTGCTGCATGCATTGTTTAAGGTTTTATAGATGAATTCAATGGGAGAGACTGATGGTGTTTGCTTACTGCATCTTACTCAAAACCAAAACATTCATTGCTTGATTTTTTAATAGGACATTTAAAATACTATCCCCTTCTCCTCTAAGCAAACAAAAAACTGACCTTGCTAGAACTGAGCTATTCTTTAGTAGATTTCCTTAGGTAATCTTCATAAACCTCTGAAAGAGGATCTTTTTTTTTGGATACGGGACATGAGTACAGGAATTACTCAAACATTTGTTGTTTTGTATATAAAATGCCAATTAGAACTGGCTTTAAAATATATTTATTTTGTGCAGCATGATTGAAATCAGCTTTATGATATTTATGGTTCATATTTCAAATTGAAATCTAATAATTCTATTGTTCTTATGACAAATGGTCTTTTATTCTTAATCATTAGTAATTAATATCTACTTGTTTAATATTTGCAACAACTACTTCTTCAATCACAACCTATTTAGTAGATCTGGTCAAGGAGTCTAAGTTTTATATAATTTCATCGTGTGAATCCAAAACTTAGAAATTGATATACTTTTTTTTAAAGAATAGTAATCTTAACAGTTTAGCTTCATGGAGTTATTGTAGTTGCCAATAAACAGCTTTTATCTTAGTTTTTATCTTCACTGGCTATCAGGATATGTACTGGCTTTCAGAAGATATTAAGAGTATGGGGGAGAGGCTGACTTGGCAGCATAGTGGTTGAATTCACGCACTCTGCTTCGGAGGTCCAGGGTTCGCGGGTTCGGATCCTGGGTGTGTACCTACACACTCTTCATTAGGCCATGCTGTGGAAGCATCCCACGTATAAAATAGAGGAAGATTGGCACAGGGACGGTCTTTCTCACCAAAAAAAAAGAGTATAGGGAATAAAAAGGAAACTGATTTTAAGGCACTTATTGTTCAAAGCTCTCATCTACTCATTTGGTAATGTATTGTTTATTTGTACTTTTTAGTCCATACAAGTTCACAGATGAATCTGTTATATAGTTTATAATTTGCCTTGTGTTAGATTTTTAGTATTCTTAAGTAAGTATAGGGATTATTTGTTGCTTCTTTAATACTTTCTATTTTCCACTTGATAGAGATACTTAATAAGTTCTCTGGAATTTAGACAGTGAATTTTAAAAAATAAGTTAATAAGGAAAGCTTTATTACTAATTAAATATATGATACAGAAATATTATTCTGATTTTAATTGAACTTACAAGGCAGAAACATTGAGATAATGCAGATGTCTGTAGAGGGTAAATAGAGTACATGTACACAGACAAAGAGAGACCTTATAGCCATAAGAGACAAGAAGACTGACCAGCCTCTCAGTTGCCATGGCTTTCCAATTCCCGTGAGGCACACCTCTATCACGATTTCTGTGGATGGAGCCCTAGCTTTCCTACCAAAATCCTTGTGGCCGTACAGCACACCTTCTCTTATTTAAAGTGATTAGAATGTGTGTTCTTTGAAATAGAAAGAACATAACAAAAACAAATTTCCACTTAAAGATTTGTAAAGAAAAAGATCCTTGTATAAATTTTAATATTAAAGTTTGGTATAAATTATATCTTTGATAACCTGG
The DNA here is from genome assembly GCF_041296265.1 of Equus caballus. NCBI lineage: Eukaryota > Metazoa > Chordata > Mammalia > Perissodactyla > Equidae > Equus > Equus caballus. Next base: position 15,362,513 of record NC_091688.1, read on the forward strand.
TGTGATAGAGCACAGATTTAGAATCAGTCATACCCCAGCTTGAATCACAGTATTACTACCATTTACCAACTATGTGATCTTGAACAAATCGCTGCTGAGTTTTAGTTCCCTTGTCTGTGAAACATTTATATGGTATCCAGTATGGTATGAAACCATTTATATGGTGTCTTGTGAGCTGGCTTATACTAGCTCACAAGAGCCAATTGTTAAATTTATAGAAATCTTATGAGCTGATTGTTAAGCGCAGCCATCATTGAACATTAAATTACATAAACTTGTAATTAAATAAATTATGTTAAAAACAAATGCAATAAATGCTGAAAACTCATCACTTCCTAATTATTTTGCTACATTGTATGATTATATTTGTGTCTATTATATTTGTGTGGTGAAATACTATATAATGCTGTGCTGTTACTCTTCCCAACTCTGTGTTTGGTGCTGTCACATTGGTAGTTTGAAGTCTGTCATGATAGTGTTTATATCCTGGCAATTGGCAAGTACCAGTTGGCTAGAGCTAGATACATTGTTTTGTTGGTTGTCTAGATTTAAGAAAGTAATGGAGAAAATGCCAGTAAAGCAGATTTAAACTTAAAAATTTGTGGCCTGTTATTGTGAGCAGCCCAAGCAATTGAGGAAATATTCTAAACTGTTATCTAATCCAGCAAAGAAGTTGTTCATGTCATTGATGAACAAGTGAGGTTATGACATACATTTCTGTTGTTTCACCTTCTCTTATTTCTTAATGTAAATGAAAATATCAAACAATGTTAAGGTTAGAACTGCACTCATTCATCGGTTGGCTTCTCATGACTTTGGTAAAATCAACAAGAACATTCTGTGAGAATCAATTTGCTCTATGAAATTTACAGTAAAGAGCATTGTATATTTTATTGTAATTTTTTGTTTTTGAGGAAGATTGGCCGTGAGCTAACTACTGCTAATCCTCCTCTTTTTGCTGAGGACGACTGGCCCTGAGCTAACATCCATGTGCCTCTTCCTCTACTTTATACGTGGGACACCTACCACAGCATGGCTTTTTGCCAAGCGGTGCCATGTCCGCACCCGGGATCCAAACCCACGGACCCCGGGCCACCGAGAAGTGGAACACACGAACTTAACCGCTATGCCACCGGGCCAGCCCCACTCTACCTTCTTTATATGTGGGACACCTCCCACAACGTGGCTTGATAAGTGGTGCGTAGGTCCACACTTGGGATCCAAACCGAACTCTGGGCTGCCAAAGCAGAGCGTGTGAACTTAACTGCTACAGTGCTGGGCCGGCCCCATTATTATAATTTTTTAGTTGTGTCCTGTACATCTTTTATATCAGTAAAATTTATAGTAAACACATATACATTTCATACACACACACACTCACATATACACTGAGAGCTGATTGTTAAATGCTTATCAGCACACCACCATGTCTAGCATGGGGCAGGCATTCATTAAATACTGCTTTCTCCTTTTCTTTTCTCCCCTTTGGCCTTTTCAAACAGAATGAAAATATCTGCCGTACTTAGTGTAATCACAATTGGTGAAAGAAAATCTTAACACTGGCTTTAACTTCAAAGCTGTTATATCCTCTAGTATTATCACTGTCATCAGTATTAAGAATGTACCTTAGTTAAAAGGATAAATCAAGGGAGGAGGGAGTATGGTTTTCTTTTAAATTCCATATTCTGGGAGCTTTCAGATCTAAAAGTACAAATGCTTCATTATATTTCAAAAAGGTGCTTAAAGAATACAATGTGTTTTGAATATTGAAAAATAACTATGAATCATAGCACTTATCAACATTTTCTTGAAAATGTTTTCCTAAGAAATGGGAGTAATTTAAGTTTTGGTTTTAGTTTTGAAACTTTTCATTCTTTTTATCCTTTGTTCCCCTTCCAGTGTTAATAAGGAAATGATTTTATAAAAAGCATTTCAGCATTGGGTAAAGTCACAGACTGATTTTCTTTTTCAATCACTCCAAAGATTCGTTATGGATTCTTTGACAACTTTACATTTTCCGTCATTATGATGATTTTTCTTTCCATTTTTAATCTGGCATAAAACATTTTTTAAAGCCCCTATTTGACAGGTGCTTTTTTTCGTACACATTCAGAATATATCATGGGGATCATATTGTTAGTCTTCTCACTTCCCCTACCTTCATCTAGTTTAAATAAGAGAAAAGCAGCTGTATTTCTGTAGTGCATAGCTGATTGCTTTTCAGCTCCCAAAGGAAAGGAACTAATTGCTGAACATAGAGAAGATGAAACATTGAGATAGCTTTCTGTGTGGATTTAATATGTTACTAATCAGGAAAAAGTAAGCCTTTACACGTTTTAATCTTATTATTGCCAAAAGAAGAACGTGGAGTAATGGTGTTTCCTCCTCACGTGTGTTTGAAAATATATACAGGAAGGATTGAATTATGTTGGCATCTTTGTAGAAAACCAATTGACCATAGATTAGATACGTGGGTCTATTTCTGGGCTGTCTATTGTATTCCATAGGGTTTCACTGTCTTCATTACTATAGCTTCATAGTAAGTCTTGAAATCGAATAGTATAAATCTTTCATCATTTTTTTTTTAATTTTCAGAATTGTTTGGCTATTCTAGGTTTTCTGCATTTCCAAATAAATTTTAAAATCTACGTGTCAGGTTTTGAAAAAAAGCCAGCTGGGAGTTTTATTGGGATTGTATTGAGTCTGTAGATCATTTTGGTGAGAATTGACATATTAACAGTGTTGAATATTGTAATCCGTGAACATGATATGTTTCTCTGCTTATTTAGGTCTTCTTTACTTTGTCTTTGCAGCGTTTTTAGTTTTCCATATGGTTTTAGTTTTCTACATTTTTATGTACACATCTTGCACATATTGTGCTAAATTTATCCCTATGTGCTCTCCTAGATGGTCATGTTTTTAAATTTCATTTTATGATCATTGGTTGCTAATATGTAGAAATACAGTTGAATTTTGTGTATTGTCCTTATAATTTGAAACCTAGTTAAATTCATTTATTAGTTACAGCAGTGCTTTTATAGTTACATTATGCTTTTATAATGTACATATACATTATATTGTCTGTGAATTAAAACAGTTTTAATTTTTTTCATTTCTGATCCATATGCCCTATATTTTTTATAATTGTTAACCTATAAGCTACAAGGCATTTCTTATTCATTTATGTGTCTTTTGTTTGATCATTAGTAACCTCCTTAAATTGAGATTATAATGACCAAATTTTCTTGCTATTTGTAAATAGAGGAACTCTTTGGTATAGCTTTTCTTAATAAGGCCAATCATTCAAAACATGCCTTTCAAATTAGTACCTAATAAATAATACTTGGAATGAGTTCATTAGAAAAATGGAAGTTTCTAATATTTACTGCAAACTGAAGCTGTCTCTTTTAAGCTACTTTTACCTGGTACTGTTTAAAAATTTAAGATAGATATTTTATATTAGTAGATTTACTTTGTGAGCATTAACATTAGTTTTATAAGTAAATTGCAATAAAAGGGAAGCCAAACCTGCTTAGATCATTTTAAAATTTTCTGTGTGCTTTATAGTATTATAGTTGTCACGATACATTATTGTTTTATACGTTTCCTGGAAAATTTAATATGGGTAATTTTCAGAGGTAGAATAATTTCAATGAACCAATAGTTCAATTTGTGGTGGCAGACCCTCTTTCCTGTAAAATAGAAAGTGCAGATGGCAGTAATCATTGAAATAAATCTCACCAGCATGTCTACAATTTTAAGTGTGTAACGGATAGTGAGCTCATCCTTCACATAGACTATTGAAAATTGTTTCCCTCAAAGAGGAAGGAGAAAGGAAGAGTTAATGTCTAGGGGAATAAATGTGTCGCCCATAAGTCTGGGGATATGAGCTTGGACTCTTATAAATATAGAAAGCAATGCAATGATAACATCATTTATGACACTTAGTAATGGAAAAAGAGGAAGGAGATAGTATGAATAAGAGTGAAAATAAGATTGAAGTTTCAAGTGAAAGTTGAATGTTTATGGCATTAGTTAACGTTTACTTGCAGACTTGAATGCTAGCCATGGCTGGCAGAAGATGCAATGGGATGGAAAAGAAACTTTGGTTATAAATAAGAACAGAAGAAATATGACAAAATAAAACACAGTAGTTAGCTTAGATGACTAAATTTTAAAAAGGATTATTTATTCTTTTGTTTTTGTGGGATTATATGGCTAAATTTGTTCTCTTTGGCATAGTTTTATTGTAGATGCTAAAATTATTTGGATATAAAGTTTACCATAAAACATTAGACAATATTGGTATCTCCCTATTCTTTATCTTTTCTGAAAGCTTTAGCAATAGAACTTATTACCAAAAGTCATATAAGCTTGATTTTTGGCATATGAAACTGGCCTGATTTTCATCTTCTATACGTAACTATTCCTATCATGTTTCTTTAGAGATTTTTAGGAATTTCCCCATTGTTCAACCATACGCCTTGGTTAAACAACTTGATTGTGGTGAAAAGCCTTGATTGACTATAATTTTAACTGAAGATTAACTTATTTTGATTTAACAGAGGGAGAGTGCTCATCCATAGACTGTCTTTGAAGTGTCTTGATTGTCCAGTAAAATTGAACATTGTTATTTCTTTTTAGAAATATAACAATTCCCAAATTACAGATCTTCTAGCTTGTTACTAGATCATCATAGGCGGTATCAATGTACTTTTCAAGTGTACTCAAAAATATAGAGATAAGGTTATTGATAGTGATCTTAGATAGGCAAAGTGAATCGTAGAACTAAAAAATAATTCTTCAATTTGATATTAAAACATTAAGACTTAGAAGTTGATAGAAGTACCGTATAGTAAAGAAGTATCACGTATCTAAAAGTTGCTTTAAATGATTTTAGAAAACTAAAGCAGAAGATAGTTTAGTTGTACATTATGTAGAAAGAATATGATGTTAGCAGCGGAATCCGAATTTGAAACCTGGCTGCCACCCTGTTGACTTTTCCAAATCACTGTGAGCCTAACTTTGCTCTGTACAAAATGGTAATTGGAGTTCTGACAATTCAAGATTGTTGTGTGCAGTCCTTAGCACAGGGTCTAGCATATTGTAGACCCTCCACAAATCGTAGTTGAAGCTCTTCTGAAAAAAAGTGGAACAATTAGAAAGTACTTGTTAAGGTAGTCATCTTTAAAGAGGCAGTTTTGAAAATGTTAGAACTGCAACTTCAGTTGCATTACTAATAAATAAGCTGTAGAAGACTGGGGCAAAACGGGCTTCTCATTGTCTGAGCTATGGCATTTCTCATTGGCTGGGCTGTGGAGGGTGGGGAGAGAAATCTTCCTTTAGTAGTAAAGTAGTTTACTTCCTTTTGGAGATGCTAGCATACATCTCTTCCTGTTTGGAGTAACTGATGACGTATTATAGGGCATGAGCGCCCCCCCTACAGGCATTACCGACTCTACTTTAGTTAAGGTTTCTTTTCTTAATTTCCACAGTTATCACTTTAATATATATCTGTATAATCAACATATTGTATTTTGGTTGACAGAAGGAAATGTCTTCTACTTTTAGTATCGTCCTAGCACAGTGCTAAGCATGTATTCGTATATGTGGTTGACAAATGAGTATTAAATGTATTTTAAATATCACTTTTATTTCCTCAACTTTCACAACTGATGTTCCTCTTTCCCACCACTGAAAGCTGTCTTCAAACACATCAGGCTTTCTTTAGAGCCTTTGTATTTTCTGTCTTCTTTGTCCTCACATCTTTTGTTTTGTTTTGTTTTTCTTCTTCTCCCCAAAGCTCCCAAGTGCATAGTTGTGTATTCCAGTTGTAGGTCCCTGGCTCTCCTATGTGGGACACTGCCTCAGATGTCCCACATCATGGCTTGATGAGTGGTACTAGGTCCGCACCCAAGATCAGAACTGGAGAAACCCTGGGCCACCTAAGCGGAGCATGCAAACTTAACCACTGAGCCATGGGGCCAGACCCCTGTCCTCACATCTTTGCAAGGCTAACTACTTCTTGTCATTCAGGTCTCAGCTCAGATGCCACTTCTTCAGAGAGATGTTCTTGGACCACCATTCTAAAGGCATTCTCTCTCTACTTGTTGTACTTGAAATATTACCCAGTTTCATTTTTTCCTTAGCCATTATAGCAATCTGGAAGTATGTTAATTTATTTAATTGCCTGTTTATCCTTCCTGTAGAATATGAATTCCGTAAGAGCAGGGCCCTGATTTGTCTTACGCTGTATAGATGACCCCTTGTGGAAAAGTTAATATCATTTTTAAGTTTTTGTGGCCGTGATATTTGAAAAATACATCTCACAAAGAAGAATAGATCCAGATGGAAAAAGTCTGCAGTGCAAACTAATTCAAATTATTTATTTTTAAACCCCATCCACTAATTAATTCAAAGAATTTTCTTTAAAATTGCCAACTAAATTTCTTTGATATATCCACTAATTGCTATTACAAACCAGTAGAATCTGTTCCATCTTTAGTTTTTTCACATGAATTGAAAACCATTCACATTCTTCATTTGGGTGATTCTTTTTTAAATCTATAAAATTGTTTCCAAATTTTTATTGTGCAGACAGGATAATTTTTATTGTGTACTTTTCAGCAACAATTAAAAAATCCAATTTCCAAGTACCCTTTTCCAAAAAGTTGTTTCTGTTAATGCAGATCACATTTGAAAAGCATATACTTTGTTACTTATTATTAAAATGTCATCTTTACTTTGAAAGGACGGATGAAATGTTTTTTAATTTTTTTTTTTTAAAGATGGGCACCTGAGCTAACATCTCTTGCCAATCTTCTGGTTTTTTTTTTCTTCTCCCTCCAGTACATAGTTGTATATTCTAGTTGTAGGTCCTTCTGGCTCTGCTGTGTGGGACGCCACCTCAGCATATGGCTTGATGAACAGTGCTAGGTCCGTGCCCAGGATCCAAACTGGTGAAACCCTGGCCTGCTAAGTGGAACGTGTGAACTTAACCACTTGGCCGTGGGGCTGGCCTCTGTTTTTTAATTTTAATATCTGCTATGTAGCACACTACTGACAGCCACTTATTACAGAAAAGTTCAGTAGATATGGTACTTTTTTTTCTGGTTTTAGGCTTAACAGCTGTTTAAAAGTACTTTGACATGAGGTGACCAGCACATTTTTGTGTTCAATGAAAGATATTATTACAAACTACCATATGGATTTCATTACATTTTTTCCCCACTACTTTTTAAAGGTATTTCTTTATTAAAATAATTAGTGACCTTCAGGAGTTCGTGTAGTACTTTCGGCACTTCTGACCTCAATTTCTTTATTGCAGTAGCTTGCTTAATATTGATACAATGGAATATTTTCAGAAATTCTTTTCTTTCCCTTTTGCTCACCTTAATCCTATAATTCTTTTTATTTTAATTCCAAAGAAGCTGCTTCAGCTACATGTCAATGTTTTCTCATGAAACATTGCTTTTATTAAATAAGATTGCTATTAAGACTGTATCTTCTCTAATACATATTTCCTTAGTGTATTAACAAAAAACTTTCCTTATATATCACTATTAAAATAAAATATGGCAATTTCATAAGCTGAGACCTACGAGAAAATCTGGTTTTTATCTAACCAAGTAGTGAACATTCTTTAATTTATTCCTTCTATTTCTTCAAGGCTTCACGTGTTTCTCAAAACTACATGTTGAAAAATAAATGAGGGTTGTTTTTTTTCTAAAAAATTTTTTATTTTTCCTTTTTCTCCCCAAAGCCCCCTGGTACATAGTTGTATATTTTCAGTTGTGGGTCCTTCTAGTCGTGGCATGTGGGATACCGCCTCAGCATGGCCTGATGAGTAGTGCCATGTCTGCACCCAGGATCCGAACTGGCGAAACCCTGGGCTGCCGAAGCGGAGCGTGCAAATTTAACCACTCAGCCATGGGGCTGGCCCCTAAATGTGTTTGTATTTCCGTGTTCTCTGTGCTTTGTCTTAGCATTTTCTTTTCATGGCAGGAAGAACCAGTTTCTTCAGTGGTATGTGGTTCTTTGTAACTGAAGAAACTGCAAAAGCAGCTTCCATATATTTTTCATTATGCTTTCTAAAAGTTTGTCAAGGTACTTTGAGTATCGTATGACTTCAAGGCATTGTTCACAAATTTATAAAGGTTTATCTCCATGTTTTAGATACTTAGTTGTTAAATGCCCTGTTAATCTTAAGGGTGTCATACTTCAATTAGCTAGAAAGTGCACATTGTTGTTGATGATAATGTAAACTCATATTTCAAATAGCTTTCTGGATATTTTTGCTTTTCATTGGTCAACTTTGTCAGGTCTGGATTAGATCATTACTAATTTTGCTTCGTAATGTGACTGATTATGATCTTGTATTAGGAGTAGAAGTGTTGGCTCCACTCTTTTCATGGTGTTTGCTTGTGCTTACGTTAAGATATTCTATCCATGGTTTTGTTTTATTTTTCTGCAGTACTTTTTCTGGTAATTTAAATTAATTTTTTCAATAGGTAATATATGTAGATGGTACAAAATGCAAAATATACAAAAGTGTGTACAATTTAAGGTAAGTTTTCCTCGTATCCGTTTGCCTAGCTACCCAGTTCTCCACAGAGTAGTCACTGTTACAAGTTTCTTATGTGTTTTTGAGATATTCTCTATACAATTTTTTCTTCTGTTTTACACAATATTTTGGACCTTATTTTTTTCTGCTTACTGTGTTTTGGAGATTATTCTATAAGTACACAAACAGCTCCCTTTAAAAAAATTCAGTATAGTATTCCATTGTAAAAATTTCCTATTTGTTTGGTCTTACTATAATGGACATTTAGGCTGTTTTCAGTCTTTTGATATTATGAACAATGCTATAATGACTCTTTTACATAGTTTTACACCTCTGCAGCTATATCTGTAGTGATAATTTGCTAGAAATGAAAATTGCTAAATTGCCATCCATACAAGTTGTTTATGCTTTTATCAGGAATGCATGCGTGCTTTTTTCCCTTACACCTTTATTAACACATTATACTATCAGACTTTATCTTTGCTCAATAGGTATATAAAAAGTAGATCATTGTGTTTTAATTTGCGTTTTATTTTTGTGAATGAAACTGAGTAATCTTCATATGTTTAATAGCCATGTACGTTTCCTTTTCTCTGAATTGCCTTTTTATATTCACTACCCAGTTTTTTTCTGTTGGATTGTTGATTTTTTAAAATTGATTTCCAGAGAATCTCTTCATATGTTAAGGAAATCAGGTCTTCATTTTATGAGTTGCATATACTTTTTGCCTAGTTTGTGGTTTAGTTTTTGACTTGTGATGATTTTTTTTTTTTTGCCATTCAGAAAATGATTTTTAGGTAGTTCAATTTATAAAACTTTTAAACTTATAAACTTTTGTCTTGATTTCTTTGAGACAATTAGAACCTCGTTATTTTCTTCTGGAACTTCTGTAGTTTCACTTTCTGTGGTTACTCTTTGATCCATTTAGAATTTATTTTGGTGTAAAGTATGAGGAAAAGATTCAACTTAGTTTTCCTTTCCCAGATGGTAACTCACTTTATTTGATTGAAATGCCAAGCAGGAATATTTTTAATCTACTTACCCATTTTGTGAGGGTTAGTTTGACATTTAATAATATAGTCCACAAATCCACTTATTAGGGCACCTATTAACCTCAGCATGGACTTGAATGAATTAGCCAGGGTGTTTTTGTCAAAAGGTCTGTGTTGTAGAATTCCCAGTTCTCTATTAGGATGCCTCATGTATTGAGAATAAACATGACCATTAGACATATGGACCAAATAAGGGCACTAAATGTCTGTCTGCATTTTACATATTAGTTAAGCTTAATTAATTAATTTTTTGAATAAAATATGCAAATAGTTACTCAATTATGTTTTGGCCCACCCCAAGTGATTACTTTGCACAATTTCAATTGTGCCACTTTGGAGACCACTGATGTAGGCTATGACTATTATTAAAGTTCCAAAGAGGGGTGTTTAGCATAAATACTTTTTTTTTGACAGCTACTGTGAATAACTGAATGCTTTATATTAAGTGCTGTAATGAGAATCAGATGGCATTAATGTGACATTGGCCATGTTCCTGTTCCTTCTAGGTTTTTAACATCTGCATCTCTAAAATGAGTTTCATATCTGGTAATACTTCAGGTATTTTGAACTCTAAAATTATTTCATGGTATCAGAATGCTTTGTAGAGAAAGAGCTTTCAAGGATGGGTAGGTTTTAACCAAAGAATGTGCAGTCTAGGGAGAGATTATATGAATATGACTGGAATCCCTAACATACTCAGTATAATATATAAATAGATCCATTGCCTTGGAGCAGTCCTTTGTCGCTCTCACTACTCCTATATTGCTACTGTCTAGGAATAGTGAAGAGAATTAGACCTTGTGCAAACACTCAGCTAGTAAGTGGCGGTAGTAGGATTTGAACCTATGCCATCTGGCTCCAGAGTCATTTTTTACAGCCACAAATCCATCAAATTCTAAATGATCCTTCATTTGCATCAGTTCTAGCCATCTGATCTTACATATCTGTGTTGATTTCAGTGTTCATTGCCAGGTCCTTATGCAAACTGTTTCCCCTATTTGTTTATATCTCTTCTATCTCTCTGACTTCTAGATCCTTCCTAGTCTTCAGAAATCCACATAAAGGGGCCAGCCTCATGACCGAGTGATTAAAGCTCTGCTTGCTGCACTTCGGCAGGCTGGGTTCGCAGGTTAGGATCCCAGCTGTGGACCTACTCCACTCATCAGCCATGCTGTGGAGGCATCCCACGTACAAAATAGAGGAAGATTGGCACAGATGTTAGCTCAGGGCTAATCTTCCTCAAGTGAACAAAAAATCCAGATCAAGTTCCATCTGATAGTCCTTTCAAATATATGCCCCCTTTTCTGAACTGTTAATGTGTTGATAGTATCATGAGTTTTACCATTTCATCATTCTTGTTTTCTTTATGGTGTTAACTTATAGTCTTCAAGGAGGTAACAAACTGTTGAAATTTAAAAGAGAGTAGAAAAAAAAGAAAAAACAAAAACAAAAGACCCCTGAGATAGAGAGAGCTTAACTGACTGTTGTCATGTATATAGCTTTATCATTAATTGACTTGAGTAGAACTTAAATGTTCTGTCTCCTGGTCGACTGTCTTTTTCATCCTTCCCTTCTGCCTCCCAATTTAGTAGGTTACAATTTAATGTTTATCTTATTTAATATCTAGGAAGATTGCATTTGTTGGTACTATAGACATACCCTAATGCTATGAGAGCAATAAGGCAAAAATGATTTTGATTTCCAGAAAATTCTGTATAGGTACATAACAGATGTTTTCTGTACAATTTGGTGCTAGCAGGAAGGATTACAATTAAAATTAGCAAGAATGAGGATAGTTTTGGTAAATCACCTTGCTTTTCTGATACACACAGTGTATTGTGCTGTCATTAAGGAAAGGGACAATGAAGCTGGTGCATAATAAACATGCAGTAGACATTTTTTGGTGTGTTTAATTGTCAAATATAGTTCTAAGTAGGAGATAAACTTTTGTGCTTCTAACCCAGGTTTGAGATATAAACTTAAAGGATATGAAATGTAATTTCAAAAAATGGATTTTAAAGAAATGGTCATTACAGTCAGAATTGAATTGTTGTAAAGTATTTCTAGCATTTTTTTTAAGAAAACCTTTTGGAGAAATTGTAATTTGAAAATAAATTGTGCTTTACATTGCTGGTGGCTTAAAACTGAGAACATATTTATTCTGGAGGGAGGAAGTGATTTCAGGGGTAAAATATAAATAAAAATCATCATTAAGTTTTTGTTGTGTATCCCTAAATTAACATGTTTATATCTTATGCCTTTTATTTCTTATTTTGGAGTGAAAAAATTAAGCAATGAACAATGACCTACAAATTTATTGGCTATTTATGAAGAGTTTTCTTCATAACTCTGTTTAATATAGCTTTTATTTATCATATAAATTTGTTCCCTATATATGGAGGCCAAAAACTCATGGTACTGTATATAGTTTCTAATGCTAAAGCTGCAAGTGTTCAACTCAAAAGAAAAGAAAAAAGCAAATTCTGAAGAACTTTCTCTTTTTCCTTCTTTTCTCTCTCCTTCCATTCCTCATTTGATGAAATTCTTGTTAGAGCCTACAAATGAATGTTTGGATTTAAGAAGGGAGAGGGAAATCTTACTAACTGAGTTCCAAACAGATAATTTCTCTTTGTTACTTTTCAATAATAAAAAAGTTTTTATGTCTTTCTAATAAAGTTTGAAATACGGCATTAGAAAAATTGAATTGCTGACAGTTTAAAAGCAGTATAAGTAGGGGCCGGCCCAGTGGTGCAGCAGTTAAGCTCGCATTTCCCGCTTCTCGGTGGCCCAGGGTTCGCTGGTTCAGATCCCAGGTGTGGACATGGCACCGCTTGGCAAAAGCCATGCTGTGGTAGGCGTCCCACGCATTAAATAGAGGAAGATGGGCACAGATGTTAGCTCAGGGCCAGTCTTCCTCAGCAAAAAGAGGAAGAAGATTGGCAGTAGTTAGCTCAGGGCTGATCTTCCTCAAAAAAAAAAAAAAAAAAAAAAAAGCAGTATAAGTAGAAGAGCTTTAATAATAAGAAAAAACTCCCACCCACTTCCTTCAAAATAAAACCATTTTAATAGGAAATTGAATTTAGATATCATAGGCATGACTGGTTAGAAAATAATTGAAATTTTATTCATTAAAATGGAACTGGGAATTGTAGTTTTCATAAGAGAATAGACTGTTAAAAGATGGATCTATTCAGTCATCTTTATAGTGTAGAAATTAAAAAAATATGTTAACTGGTCATTCTCAGTACATTTCTCTTTTTTAGTCCCCCCTTATCTGTGGTTTTGCTTTCTGTGATTTCAGTTACCGTGGTCAGCCACAGTCTGAAAATACTAAATGGAAAATTCCAGAAATAAAAAATTTGTAAGTTTTAAATTGTGTGCCATTCTTAGTAGCACGATGAAATCTCATGCTGTTCTGCTCTGCCCCACCTGGGATGTGAATCATCCCTTTGTCCAGAGTATCCACGTTGTAGACACTACGCATCCTTTAGTCACTTAGTAGCTGTCTCCTCTGCTGTCGAAGTATTGCAGTACGTGTGGTCAAATAACCCTTATTTTCCTTAATAGTGGCCCCAAAGCTCAAAAGTAGTGATGCTGACAATTCAGATGTGCCCTAAGTGAGAAGAGGCGGTAAAGTGTTTCCCTTAAGTAAGAAGGTGAAAGGTCTTGACTTAATAAGGAAAGAAAAAAAATCGTATGCTGATGTTGCTAAGATGTACGATAACTTGTATTAAGGTATATTGTTATAATTGTTCTATTTTATTATTAGTTATTATTGTTAATCTCTTACCGTGCTTAATTTATAAATTAAACTTTATCCTAGGTATGTACTTATAGGAAAAAACATAGGATACATAGGGTTTGGTACTATATGTGCTTTTAGGCATCCACTGGAAATCTTGGAATGTATCCCCAGTGGAAGAGAAGAGTACTGTATATTTATTTGAAAAAATAATATTTGATGATATTTTTAATATAATAATGTCCACGTGATCATAAGAGAGAGTGAATTAGAAAAATTGGCATATATCTGGCATGGTCATATTTTCCCCCTTCTTTTCCGAAAATTTGGGGATTTAGTTCTTGATAAAATTTGATTTGGATTAATTCCCTACCTTTTTTTTTTTTTTGAGGAAGATTAGCCCTGACTAACATCTGCCACCAATCCTCCTCTTTTTTTTTTTTAAGATTTTATTTTTCCTTCTTCTCCCCAAAGCCCCCCAGTACATAGTTGTATATTTTTAGTTGTGGGTCCTTCTAGTTGTAGCATGTGGGACGCCACCTCAGCGAGGCCTGATGAGCAGTGCCATGTCTGCACCCAGGATCTGAACTGGCGAGCCCACGAACTTAACAGTCGGCCACGGGGCTGGCCCCATTCCTCCTCTTTTTGTTGAGGAAGACTGGCCCTGAGCTAACATCCATGCCCATCTTCCTCTACTTTATATGTGATACACCTGCCACAGCATGGCTTGACAAGTGATGTGTAGGTCCGCACCCAGGATCTGAACCAGTGAACTCTGGGCCACCAAAGCAGAATGTGCAAACTTTACCACTGCACCACTGGGCTGGCCCCAATTCCCCACCTTTTTAATAGTGCTTTTACATACATCAACACATTGAGAACACAGAAACAGGTTATTGTAGGAGTTCAAAGTTTGGGCTCAAGACCTAGGCTGTAATCCTAGTTCTGCCAACTTATTAGCCTTTTGTCCATGGATAAATTTACTAAGTTTTTTAGATTTGTTTTCCCATTTTTAACTGCCCAGTGGTTATAAATGTTAAGAGAGATATCTAGTTTGCCTTAGAACACAGTAAGTTTTCAGTAATTGCTAGCTGCAATTCAATTCTTCCCCCTTCTCATGAAGTCATCAGGGCAGATACTATTACTTTCATTTTACAGATTTAGATTGAAGTTCAGAGAAATTCAAGTGACTTGTTGAAGCTCATACATCTGTTAAATGTTTAGAGGTTGGTACTCAATCACTGTTTTGACTATTCCAAGTCCAGTATGTTGATTTTACTTAACAATATTTAAATCCAGAGGTTGGGAAATTTAAAGAAATTCTTCAAAAACTTTCTGTGAATAAATTACCACTTTGGGAAATCTGTTATTTATCTTGGAAATAATTTTATCACTTTTAATTACTATAATTTTCTTAAGTCTCCCTTTTAAAACTGTAAATATTCCCGTACTCTTCTTTTTTTTTTTTGAGGAAGATTAGCCCTGAGCTAACTGCTGCCAATCCTCCTCTTTTTGCTGAGGAAGACTGGCCCTGAGCTAACATCCATGCCCGTATTCCTCTACTTTATCTGTGGGATGCCTACCACAGCATGGTGGGCCAAGTGGGTACCATGTCCGGCCCTGGGATCTGAACCGGCAAACCCTGAGCCGCCAAAGCGGAACGTTCGCACTTAACCACTGTGCCACCGGGCTGGCTCCCATACTCTTTGACTTTATCTTAATAATCAGATTTATGAACAAAAAATGCAAGGGTAAAATTGTTTATTCTAGCACGGATTAAAATAGCAAAAATTTGAAAAAATAATGTAAATTCCAAATAATATGAAAACAAAAACTCTAGAACATCCACATAAGAGAACATTATAAATCCATTAAAATAATGGTGTTAAAGGATATATACTAACATAGGAAAGTACGCCAAATGTAATATTACATAAAAGGGTATAAACTACGTACATAGATAATGATCCCGATTCCATACAGCACATACACATACATATATATTCATTGGAAGAATATACCGAAATGGTGGCTGAGATTGTTATGAGGTGTAGGAGTACGGGTGATTTTTTTTTAATAATAAGGGCTTATTACTCTTATCACAAGAAACTTTTTTTTTTACATTTCCATTTAAACTTACTTAGTAAAGATTTGGCCTAAAACTAAGGTTTACTATGGAGTTTTATTTAGTATGAGCACTGTGTAAACACTGGAGACTGTATATTATGTCCTGTTCATAGCTTTCTAGGAAAATCTGCTTCACTCATAGAAGCTTCATGTCTGTTTCTGAACTTTATGTGTCAAAAATAAATGGCCAGAGCTGGTGCTTCTGTATGAAGTCCTCAAGCCCCATAATTCTGTTACAACCTTATTTTGGGGGATACCACCTGAGTTTAGATTGGAGACACGACTAAGATTACATTTATACAATTCTTTGTGACTCTGAAAAGGACAAAAGATGAAGAGGATTTTGTACAATGAAAAAATAATCATCAGGTATTTCACTCGGCAGGATTTATACACACTACCCTTTCACAAAGTTACATGAAAAATATTAAATGTGAGCCTGAGGAGTACATAAACTTTGCTACAAGAATTAAAGGCTTCTTATTCCAGTGAATATATTCCACCTATTAGACATTTCAGGCTCCTTCCTTTAGTAACTGGAGCTGTTTCTTAGTGTCCTTAAGGCTCTAAGCTGTTGTTGTCAATAATGATTCTCAGAATTTTGCCCCAATAAAAGAACTTTACTTCCCTTTCTGTGAATAAAAAGTCTATGACTAAAGATTTCAGTAAGTTTAGAAAAAAGCAGTGCTTTTCACTGGCTGACATTCAATAAGTTCAGTCAACTGCAGTCTGCTTGGACTAATTTGTTCCAGGCGTCCTGGAACAGGAAAGAATAGCTGTTGTATCCCCTTCTCTTTACTTCAGAGATTTTAGCATTCTAAAGCAGTAGGTCTTAACTTTCTTTAAGGTGAATAAATCCCTATAAGTATTTTAAGAAAAATGTATATGTCTTTTGGGATATTTAACATTTTACATATAGTTTCAGAAGGAATTCCTTAGTTTATCTGAACTTCTGGGTGAGAGTGCCAGTTTTTGGGGTGTCTTTTGATTTTCTTTGTGTCTTTATTTTTATGTCTTGGGAACCACCTCTTTTTGAATAGTGTTTGTCCTTTTCTAAGGAGGAATTCCTGCCCTGTTGCTTCCTAGAAATATTGTATTAATTAATTATTTATATTTTAATACCTATTTTTCTTAGTTTGATGCTTTTTAAATGTTAAACAAAAGGTCTGATTTTCTTATGAAAGAGTCAGTGAGGTACTAATTTATGTTCAGAGTTAAACACAGAGAATGTGGAGTTGCAACCCTCTACACACACAGCGTGTCCCCCTGTTTTGCAAAGGAGCAAATCATTACTTTGAGATTGACAAAGAAAAGGTAGGATTAAATACCTCTTACTCTCAAATTAAGTGTAATCTTTATTGAAATAATTATGTCCTTTCCTAGTACTTATTAAGTAAAAGTATATGATAACATCAGGCCCCTGGGAAAAATATGGGAGCCCAGAGCTGTACAAAATCTAGTGACCTTGGCATAAGATATAAAAGAGAGCTAAAAGATGTTCAGATGAATTAAGTTTCTAATAGCTGAGTCATCTGAAGAGAATTGCATTTATACAGAGTTTGCTCATTTCTTTTAAGATCTAAATTGCATAATAGAGTTGCCTAAATGTAGAAGTTAAGTCTATAGTGTCTTGACTCCCCTAAACATGTACTGTGAGTCTCCTGGTGACAGATATCCTAAATGTAGGTAGAAATTATTCACCTCCATGGATGTATGGTGTCTTCTACTTTAAGTGTAGAAATGATTATTAGTTGAGTTCTTTCATTGCAAGCACTCGAAGTTACATGATTAAGTAAAACGAGGATTTGTTGAAGGATGTTATTATAGCACATAGAATTGAAAGAACAGAGTAGCTAGATCAACTGGAAAGAAAAAATCAGGTCAACTTTGGTGCTCCCAGGAGTAGAGCCCGTGGACTTACTTTTAGAGCATATCTATCAAATTATCTGTGGTGAAGGTCATCAATATTTGTTGGTTTTTTAAATTCAGTATTCTCTCTTTTAAATAACTATTTTTGGTTTTGAGCTTGTTACTATGTTTATATCTAAGTACTGTTAAATTTTGATAGTTTACTCTTCATTAGCCAGCATATCTCTGCAGATGTCCTTGCAGTAGCCTTTTGCTTCAGTGCTCAGTTTCTTCTTGGATTTGTGTTTTCTTGTAGGTTTTTGTCCTTTGAAGGTGTCTCTTACTAATAAGATGCCTTATTTCTTTCAGCATTTTTAGGTGTTCTGTACTGTGAAGGTTCCTCAGTGTGTCTAGTCTGCTTTGTTTCCAGAAGTGAAAGTCTCAGTCTCTTCACCCTCAACTCAAAATAATCTTGTTAAAAGTGCATCAGATTGTATTACTCCCCTGCTTACAAGTCTCACATAGCCCCTTCATCTGCCCCCTGCCTCTCTCTTCAGTCTCATTCTAGATTACTTTCTCTTTCACTTGGTCTGGTTCAGCAGTACTGGATATTTTCTCGAGTCAGCCATGCTCTCAGTTCTCACATGCTGTTACCTCTTCCTGCCCCACGTCCCTCAGTTTCTTCTTTATATCTCAACTGAAGTGTCTTTCCTCAAGAAGACTTGCCACTTTACACTGGCTTGTTAGTACCTGTTGTCATGCTTCCCCTGGCATCCTGTGCTTTCCTTTTTATTACATGCACTGCTCTTCTAATTACTTGTTGAGTATCTGTTTTCTCTCAAAGGGCAGGGACTGTGTTAACCTCTTGATCACTGTATTCCTAGTCAGTAGCTCAGTGTCTGGCACACAGTAGACATTTAAAAAGTATTTACTGTTGAATATATAACATTGCTATTTAAGACTTGTTTTAGACTGTATTATAAATTAAGTAGCATGGGGAATGGTATTACAATTAAATTTTTGTCTTGACTAGGTTTGAATTGTTTTTTATTTTTTAATTTGTATGCCTTCAAATCATAGACATTTCAAATTAACCTTTTTTATTTTGAAATAGTTTTTTTATTTTTGAGGAAGACTACCCCTGAGCTAACTACTGCCAATCCTCCTCTTTTTGCTGAGGAAGACTGGCCCTGAGCTAACATCCATGCCCATCTTCCTCTGCTTTATATGTGGGACTCCTACCACAGCATGGTGTGCCAAGTGGTGCCATGTGTGCACCCGGGATCTGAACCAGCCAACCCCGGGCTGCTGAAGCGGAACGTGCGCACTTAACCGCTGCGCCACCGGGCCAGCCCCTGAAATAATTTTAAACTTATAGAAAAGTTGCAAGAATAGTACAGAGATTTCGTGTATATTCTTCACCCAGTTTCCTAAATGTTGACAGTTTACTTAACCATAGTGCAATGATCAAAACCAGGAAATTAACATTTTAATACAATATTATTGACTAAACTACAGACCTTATTAGAATTTTATGGGATTTTCTCCTTGTGTCCTTTTCTGTACAAGGATCCACTTCAGGATTCCACGTTGTACTGAGTTGTTTGTCGGTTTAGTCTCCTTCAATCTGTGACAATTCTTTAGTTATGACTTGGATACTTTGATGAATAGTATACGTTGATGAGTTATTTTGTACAATACCTCTAAGTTTATTTTTGTCTGATGTTTTTTCATTAATAGATTCAGGTTATGCCTGTTTGTCAAGAATACCACAGAAGTGATGTGTCCTTCATAGAGCACCATTTCAGGGGGAACATGATGTTGCTATGTCATATTTTATTGGTGCTGTTAACCTGGATTACTTGCCTAGATTAGCGTCCACCCAGTTTCTGCGCTGTAGTTGCTATTTTTCCCTTTGTATTGATAAATACCTTCCTGCTCCTCAAACTTTTGCCCACTGATTTTAGCACCTATGGGTGGATCTTGCCTGCAGCAGCTTAATACTTTGGTGTTTGCCTAATGATGATTTTGTATTTCTCTCATTCCTTCTACATTTTTAAATTAGAATTCTTATGCATGGGAGAACTGTCCTTTCCCCCATATTTTTTGCTTATCAATTATTTATTTATATCAATATGGACCTGTGGATATTTGCTTTATTCTATAGACTGTAATACAGTACTATCATTTTATTTTATTGCTTTGGCCATTAGGATGTGCTTCAGACTGGCTCCTATGTCTTTTTGACATGCCTCCATCCTTTTGTGAGGATTGCTTATTTTCAAGTATCACAGGGTATTCCAGGCTCATCTTGTATTTTCCCTGCTCCAACCCTGGAGTCAACCTCTTTTCATGAGAGCCCTGAGTTCTTTTATTGGAGAATGGTATTTAGAAATCAAGATTTGAGTCCCAGGTGTCCTCACTGTTGTTAGAGTATCATTGCTCCTATACTCTGATAGCAGATATAGCTAGGAAATGTGTGTGTGTGTATGTGTGTGTATTAACCCTTGCACATAGGCATATCTATATTTCTGTATGTGTCTGTCTATCTGCCTATATATTAACAACTCTGAGTTCACATTGATATATCTCATTCCACTCCAACACACAAGGTTCATTGTAACTTTTTCCCTTTTCTAGCTCCCCAAGGCACAGTTCTCTAGTACCCTTTCTCCTATTCTGTGCCTGAAATTTACCTGATACTCCTTGTCCCCAGGGATATAGACTGTTTACAGTCAATAATTTACTGTGTTAAGTATGTTTAGAGTTGTTCCAGTCAGTCATGTCTCTCAGAACAGTTATTTAAGAGGGTAAGTGTCAGAGAACAGGTGAGATAATATGAACATGAATGTTGGGGCTGAGGGAGGAGATCGTTTTGGGATGCTTAAGGAGAAAATGTTCAGGCAGGAGAACAGCTTGTGTTAAGGTCCAAAGATAAGAAAAGTATGGCTGGTTCAAGGAACTGAATATAGTTCAGGATAGCTATAGCGGTCAAGACATGAGTTTCTAGTTTCATACCATTGTGGTTAGAAAAGATGCTTGATGATTTTAGCCATCTTAAGTTTAGTAAGACTTGTTTTGTGGCCTAACGTATGATCTATCCTGGCGAGTGTTCCATGTGTGCTAGAGAAGAATGTATATTCTGCTGCTGTTGGATGGAAGGTCTGTAAATGTCTGTTAGGTCCATCTGGTCTAACTTGTAGTTTTTGTCCCCTGTTTTCTTATTGATAATTCTGTCTGGGTGATCTGTGCATTGTTGAAACTGGATTGTTGAAGTCCACTCCCGTTATTGTATTGCTGTCTATTTCTCCCTTAGATGGGGTGTCCAACCCCTGCTCTCCTCTGGGAGAAGCTGGGAATTGGGAGTTGAAAGTTCCTTCCTGATTGTCTGGCACTTTGCCAGGAGTGGGATTTATGGCAAGAGTATGTCTCAGCCTTTCCCACCTGTTTCGATGTGGGTGAGGTGGGTGATGTGGGGATTTTTTCATTTGTCCAATGTGTAGGAGTCACTCAGCTAGTTTCCGGATTTCTTTCAGAGGGAATTCTCTGTAAGTAGCTGTAGATTCAGTGTATCTGTTGGGAAAAGGTGAATTCAGGGGCCTCCCGTGTTGCCATCTTGGATGGAACCCCTAGTCCATGTGTTGAACTAAGAGAGATTCAGCTGTAAAATATCCTTTAGTTGCCTAGATGGCAAGTTAGTCTATGTGCAATTAAGAGCCCAAACTGATTTTTTGGATCAGAAATTAGTTAATTTTTTTAAAAAGATTTTATTTTTCCTTTTTCTCCCTAAAGCCCTCCGGTACATAGTTGTCTATTTCTTTTTAGTTGTGGGCCCTTCTAGTTGTAACATGTGGGATGCTGCCTCAGCATGGCTTGATGAGCAGTGCTACGTCCGCGACCAGGATCCGAACTGGCAAAACCCTGGGCTCCCGAAGTGGAGCATGCAAACTTAACTACTCGGCCGTGAGGCTGGCCCCTAGTTAATATTTTTTAAATTGAATTGAATATGTTCTTTTTTCCTCAAGGAAATAGACACTTTTCCACCTGTCCAAATCTTCTGTTTAAATATATAAAATCACTAAGCTTTTTTAAAAATTGCATTTTAGTAGTGAGTTGTTTCCTTAATTTCATTGTTTTATATACTTTTCCTTTGTTCTCTCGTCTGTCTCAGTATGATTCTGGGATGTATTTTCTTAATTTTCTGTCAGTCATTGTCTTTATCAGACAAGTAAGTGTCTGCTTTTCTGGTCTAATTTAAAGAATACTGAATGGCCCCAGAATATAGAGGAGGAGAGAAGCATATAAAAATTTAAATACAAAACTGGCTTTTAGGGAATTTGAGCTAAGAATTTAATTTGTTTTTAGTCAGTATGTTGCTATGAAATCAGAATAAAATTTGGGAATATTGGGAAAATTTTTCAACAAAGATGTAGTTTATGGATCTTAAAGAATTAACAGAGTAAAACATACCTTGATTTTTCAATACTTTTTTTGTTACAAACTTGTGTTTCTTAGCTTTTTATATCTGACTGGAATATTGATGATATGTTCATCATAAATGTGTTCTGTCTTTAGCTACATGCCTGCCACTTGAGAGAGAAATGAGATGGTTACATAAGTGTAGTTCTTGGAAAACTTTATTCCTGGAATAAGTAAGCACAGTGGTTATAATTCTTATGGTTCATTCTTTATATTCATCTTTGCTAAAAAAAAAGACTGACAGTTCAGTTAAACTAATCCTGTTCATCTTGGATAATCATCAGATATTGTGTATTTGCTTTGTTTATAGTAACTCCAGTCTTAATAATATATATAACCTGTTGCTTTGCAGAAGTGAAAAAAACTGTGATTAGTAATAGTGCAGCTAAAGGTGGATCTAACTAGATAGATTTGATTAACAAAGTGGCTTTAAATAATGGGCATATACTTTACAGTTATATAAAATAATTAATTAGGCTAACAGAATTAGCAAATGGAAGTCCTTCAGTAAAGAATAGATAATTCTCTTGAAAATATCATCTGTATACAAATTAGTATTTTGTCATGTTGGTTTAATGAAGAACAGTGCTGGGAAAAAGTCCTTTTTTATTGTCCTTTTCGGAAATCCACTTCTAGATCTTTCATGTATACTAATTCCTGAAATTGATTTGCCTGAGTTATTGCCAGCAGTCAAGGGGTCCCCTTTCAAACAGCCTTTCCCTGATTTTATAAAAGAAAGCATTGTCTCTTACTAGTTCTGAGTTTTGTTATGCTGCATTGCCTCTCTGGCCCCCTAATAAAGGACTAGCCTGAAGTACTCAAATAACTTGGTGTAGAAGTTGAGAAAGGGAGTGATTAATGGGGCAAGAAATCCTTTTGAAATCAGATTGTTTTTAATGAAATTGAAGGAAGACTTAATTGTCAGCTTATAAATTATTAAAACTAATTTTTAATGATAGATCAATATGCAGTTTTTGGAAAACACTTGGAAAGAGTTCAAAGAATTAACATTGCTACAATAACCTTTGATTCTGATCTTCTTATTTATGTGACCGAAGTTTCTTAGCACTTACATCTATAAGATGAAAAATAGGGGTAGCAATGCTTCTTAATTGTCTCATTCTACAATATTCATAATCTAGTAAATAATGTAATATTAATCATTCCAGCAAATAATATAATATTTATCATTCTAGCAATACTGTAACATTTATCAATGGATATATGAACTGATTGGGAGAAAAAGCTCTACCCATTTAAATTTGAGATTTATTTTCAAATTCTCAGTAATATTTTACTTTTTATGTTTAATATTTATCAAAGTTTATTGCATATTTGTGTTGTATTGATGTAGTGTGTTCTAATCATTGTAATGATAGCCCAATCTAGAAGAAATTTTAGTATTCAGAGCTTTATGGTTAGGAAAGTTTTTGTATTTAAATTTTAATTTACATACATTTAATGGCTAGGAAGTATGATAGAATGATCAATAAATGATTTTCAAACCTAAAAATATACTAGAATAAATTATGTAATGTAATGTAGAATGGAAATAGAAGTTCAAGAAGAAAACAAAATTATGTAAAATTTCCAACTGTTAAAGAAGAGCTTATTTGTGTATTCGATAATGAATGATGGTATGGTGCTTATCATATTGCTATGACATTTAAATTCCATTAGTTACATTTAAAATAATGTCATTGTTTTAAAGTGCAAATAATTACAATGTACCAGAAATTACATTGATAATAACTATTTAAATATATTCAAAATCTTTTCTCATAAACGTAAAAATATGCAAGATACTTTTTCAAAATTCAGAGATTACAAGAGCAAAAAACATTTTAAAACACTGATATATACCACTTGCTTTCCTATTAGTTATGCCCTTGTTGGAATTATTTATTGCTATTTCATTTATTGGTATTTTTTGCCTAGCAGATGTTAGGTAAATATTCATTGGGGTGATAAATAGTTTCAGTTGTATCAGAGCTAGCTCCAGTGACGTTAATGTCATCTCAATTACATGTCTCTATTGTGAATTAAAATAATTTTTTGTTGTTGTTCTACCAGGACTATTTTAAAAGCACATTTAATTAAAGCTCATATGGTGAAATCTGAAGATAGATCAGAAAATCTTGTTTAGGACCACTTAAGCCTAGTTGGATTCAGAATCATTTTGCAGAAATTAGCAGCTTTAATTATAGGATATGAAATTTGGAGCTAGAGGAAGACTTAGAGATTTCCTAGTGAAATGCCCTCATTTGTCAAAGAGAAAACACAGAGCCAGAGAGTCACTTCCTCAAACTAATACAGGTAGTTGGCAACGGAACCATATCCATTGAGTCACTAAAATCTATTGGTTTTTCCCTCCAGAATCTCTCTTGAATTTCTCTGCTTCTTTCGCTGTCTCTAGTACCCTCATTTAAGTTCAGGCTGTCAGGATCACTCACTTGATATCTACTGTACTACCTCTGATTGGCCTCCCCATATCCTTTCATTTACGAAGCATATCTGATCACAGTCATTCTTCTGCTTCAAATCCTTTAGAGATGTCTCCTTGGTCATAGGAAAAAAAACTAGTCTTTTATTCTGCAAGGCTCTAACTGATCAGGCCCCTGCTTGCCTTTCTAGCCTTAACTGCCATCTCTGTCCCCCCTTGTTCCCTGAATTTCAGTCACACAGGCTTCTTCAGTTTCTCAAATGTACCATGCTCGTTTCTTTCTATGGCATCTTGTTATATGCTATTCCTGCTGCTTGAAGCGCTTCTACTGCTCTACTAAATGCCTACTTATCCTTCAGATTTCATCTCAAGTGATACTTTGATGAAGACTCCCACATCTCCCCTCCCCCCAGGCCTTGCAGACTGGATAGGTCCCATTGCTGTTTTTTCTCGTCTTTACTTTTTATTCTAAACCCATATTACAGTTTGTATATTTGTGTGATTATTTGATTAAAGTCTGTTGCTCCAGATAGAGTATAATCTCTGAGGGCAGAGTTTATGTGTATTTTGCTTATCATTGTATCCCTAGCACCTGCCTCATTGCCTGGTGCATCATAGGAGGGACTCAATATTTGTTGAATGAATGACTCCCAAGTAGTTCTATTTCTACTACACCAATGACTATAGAGTAACATTTTTTATGTTTAAAATCTTCTTTGCCGTATGCTTTATATAATTCACCCATCTGTTGATGAACTAGCATTTGGGAAAAAATAGAATTTCAAGTTATTTATTCCTAATTTGTAAATCACACTTAAAAAAAAAACCAAAACACCTTCTTTTCTTAAAAGCATGAAACCAATAGTGCTAAATATTCTTCCTATATTTGATGGAACCTAGTCACATGTTAATTTTTATTCATCAGCTCTCTGATTTATGAGTACTTTTTGAGAAGCTAAGAAGTCGTAGAAATTATTGCATATGGAATATAACAAAAACGCAGACCACATGGTGGTGATATTAAAGTAAGTGCCTCTCAAACTAGTGTTCCACAGAATAATGTTCCTGAAAATTTTAATAAATACTCACTACCCCCTCCTTTATCTTCCCCCTGCCTTTTCCACCTCCATCCCCAAGAAGGATTGTATTCTTATAGATACGTTGACAAACAACATACTACCTCTCCCTCTCATACTAGTAAAGTATATTATAGTAAAGTTTCTTTTGACTTAAAGCAGAGTTTCTCAACCTTGGCACCACTGACATTTTGGACTGGATAATTCTTTGTTGAGGTGGAGGGGAGAGAGAGGATGATGTTCTGGGCATTGTAGGATGTTTAGCAGCATCCCTGCCCTCTGTCCATGAGACTCCAGTAACACCCTCCCAGTTGCAACAGCCAAAGATGCCTCCAGATATTGTCCCCTGGAAGGCAAAATCGTCCCTAATTGAGAACTATTACCTTAAAGAAATCAGTTTAACTCTATTTATACTATTTCCCAAACTCATTTGAATTCCTTGGAATTCTTCTTCTCTTTCTTCATCCATGTACCTAATGTCCTAGGAAATGCTATTTTAAATTATCATTTAGTAAAAAAACCCTGATTCTACTTTTTCCCCCTGCTATTTTAGACTCCTTAAAACTCTTCAATACTTTCCATTGTATTTAGAATCAAATCCAGGGGCTGGCCCAGTGGCGCAGCAGTTAAGTTCGTATGTTCCACTTCGGTGGCCCGGGGTTCGCCAGTTCGGATCCTGGGTGCAGACATGGCACCGCTTGGCACCCCATGCTGTGGTAGCCATCCCACGTATAAAGTGGAGGAAGATGGGCATGGATGTGAGCTCAGGGCCAGTCTTCCTCAGCAAAAAGAGGAGAATTGGCAGCAAATGTTAGCTCAGGGCTGATCTTCCTCAAAAAAAAAAAAGAATCAAATCCAAACTTAACATGGACCTTTCTGACCTTTCCGTGTGTAAAGGCCTTTGCCTACCTCCCTAACCTTAACTCCTGTCACTACCTTCTGTCAGTCCCGTTGTGGCCTGCTTTCAGATCCTCAGGCACCCCAGTTTCTTTCCTAATTTACTGTTCCTTCTGTGGGGAAGCATTTTGCACTTGCTCTTTCTTATCCATTAGGTTCAGGTTTCAGATTAAATGTCATCTCCCAAGGAAAGATCTTTTCTGATCATCCCTTACCCTGCCAAAGGACAGTCATCATTCCAGTACCTATTCTCTGTCTCAATACCCTGTTTATTGCCTTCACAACACTTTCCAGTTTGTAATTCTTTGTTTGTTTATTTGTGTGGGTTTCTTTTTGCCTTAGTCACTAGCATGCAAATTCTATGAGGGCAGAAGCCACATCTATCTTGTTCATCATTATATCCCCACATTTAACACAGAGCCTAAAATCTGATAGGCACAATAATTATTTGTTGAATAAATAAATGAATAAGTTTTAATTTATCAGTGTTTCTGTTAAAAGGTTAAACTTGGAGTTAAAGTGTATTTTTTATTGAGATATAATTCAGATACTATAAAATTCACCCTTTTAAAGTGTATAATTCAGTGGTTTCTAATATATTTAGAAAGTTTTACCACGATCACCATTATCTTAATTCCACAACATTTTCATCATGCCCCATTCCCCCTTCCCTCAGCCGATGCCAACCACTAATCTACTTTCTGTCTCTATGGATTTACCTGTTCTGGATATTTTATATAAATAGAATTATACAATATGTGGTCTTTAGTGTCTGGCTTCTTTTCCTTTGTGTAATGTTTTCAAGTTTCATTCATGTGGTAGCATGTAATAGTATGCCTCATGGCTGAATAATATTCCATTATATGGATATATGTTTTGTTTATCCATTCATCAGATGATAGACATCTGGATTGTTTCCACTTTGGGGCTATTATCAATAATGCTGCTATGGAAGTTCATGTATAAGTTTTTGTGTAAACATATGTTTTCACTTCTCTTGGGTGTATACCTAGAAGTGGAATTGCTGGATCATATGGTAACTCTATATTTAATTTTTTGAGGAACTGCCAAACTGTTTTCCAGAGTACCTGCACCGTTTTACATTCCCACCAGCAGTAGATGAGGGTTCCAATTTCTCATCTTTGCCAACACTTGTTATTGTCTCTTTTTTTATTATTGCATCCTACTGGGTATAAAGTGGCATTGTGGTTTTGATTTGCATTTCCCTAATGATTGATGATGTTGAAATGTTTTCATGTCCTTATTGGCCATTTGTGTATCTTTTTTTTTTTTTTTTTTTTAAAGATTTTATTTTTTCCTTTTTCTCCCCAAAGC
Organism: Equus caballus; assembly: GCF_041296265.1. Taxonomy (NCBI): domain Eukaryota; kingdom Metazoa; phylum Chordata; class Mammalia; order Perissodactyla; family Equidae; genus Equus; species Equus caballus. The sequence continues at coordinate 15,390,075 of NC_091688.1, forward strand.
CCCCCGGTACATAGTTGTGTATTCTTCGTTGTGGGTTCTTCTAGTTGTGGCATGTGGGACGCTGCCTCAGCGTGGTCTGACAAGCAGTGCCATGTCCGCGCCCAGGATTCGAACTAACGAAACACTGGGCCGCCTGCTACGGAGTGCGCGAACTTAACCACTCGGCCACGGGGCCAGCCCCCCATTTGTGTATCTTTTGGCAAAATGTCTATTGAGATTCTTTGCCCATTTTTTTAATTGGGTTATTTGTCTTTTTATTATAGAGTTCTAAGAAGTTACTTATATATTCTAGATACTAGACCCTTATCTAATAAATGGTTTGCAGATATTGTCTCCCATTCTATGATTGTCTTTTCACTTTCTTGATATTGCCCTTTTAAACATAGAAGTTTTAAATTTTGATGAAGTCCAATATGTCAGTTTTTTCTTAAATCGTTTGTGCTTTTGGTATCATATCTAAGAAACCATTTCCTCATCTAAGATCATGAAGATTTACGCCTGTTTTCTTTTGAGAGTTTTATCGATTTAGCTTTTACATTTAAATCTTTGGTCCATTTAGACAATTTTTGTATATGGTATGAGGTAGGGTTGCAAATTCATTCTTTTGCACTTGAATATCCTTTTGTTGGAGCTTTTTTAAAAAACTTTATTAAAGCATATAATTTTTACAAGAATTATTAACGTTGTTTCAACATTTACAATTCAAGAAAATAATGTATGGCGCACATACTGTGTATCAGACATTATGTTGGGCATAGGATCTATAAAGATAAACATGATATAATCCCTATCTTCAGTATGTCACAGATCTGGAAATTAAGAAAATTGAAAGTAGTAGTAAAAATCTGAATGGAGCATAAAAGATATTTGAAAGAATTAATAGTGGTTTTAAAGAATTGGTTTTTGAGAGATTGCATGTGAAAGTAAGATGATACTTCTGGTATAAAAAAAAAATATTCCTGAAAAGTGCTGTAAAAAGCACTTGAATGGTGGTTGCTATGCAGTATGAATATTTTCCCTTGATTAGTACTCTTCAAGTCCTTTGCTGTTAGCTTAGTAATTTAGCGGGTGGGTGAGAAAGAAATTGTCTGTCATCCACAAATGTGAGATAAAAAACCACAGTAGAAATGACAAAGAAATCTCTCCCTCATTCTCTCTCTCTTTAGTGTGACTGACTAATTAGTATTGACTTAGAGCAAAGTTCTCTACAGCACTGCTCTGAGTCATTTTCACCAATTCTGGATTTTTTTCACCCCTTTGTCATCCTTTTTTTTCTCTTGATGCTACTCTTGTAATTGTTGATATATCTTGATAAGATTTGCACTTATTTATGCTAGGTTTCTTTGAACTAGGCTTAGTCTTTTGTGATAAATTAATGAATTCAGGACAATTTAAGTCCAACTTATTATTTTGCTAGGGCTGCCATAACAATACCATAGACTAGGTGCCTTAAACAACACGAATTTATGTTCTGACAGTTCTGGAGTCATGAAATGCAAGATCAAGGTGCTGGCTTTTCTGGTGAGGCCCCGCTTCCTGGCTTGCAGAGAGCCTTCTTGCTATTTCTCACATGGCCTTTCCTCAGTGTGCACCTGCACGAGGAGGGGTGGGGAGGGAGGAAGAAGGGTGTTTCTGATGTCTCTTCCTCTTTTTCTTTTTTTTTTAAATTTTTTTCCCTAGTTCTATCGAGAAATAATTGGCATACGTCATTGTTTAAGGTGTACAGCATGACGACTTGATTTATATATATTGTGAACTGATTGCCACAATAGGTTCAGTTAACATCCATCATCTTGTATAGGGACAATAAAAAGAAAAGAAAAAAATTTCTCCTTGTGATGAGAACTCTTAAGATCAATTCTTTCAATAACTTTTCTATATATCGTACAGCAGTGTTAATTATAGTCATCATGTTGTATATTACATACCTAGTACTTATTTGTCTTATAACTGAAAGTTTGTACCTTTTGACCACCTTCCTTATTCCCCCTCTCCCAACCCCCTGCCTCTGGTAACTACAAATTTGGTCTCTTTCTCTATGAGTTGTTTGTTGTTGTTTAGATCCCATGTGTAAGTGAGATCACACAGTATTTTTCTTTCTCTCTCTGACTTATTTCACTTAGCATGATACCTTCAAGGTCCATCCATGTTGTTGTAAATAGTAGGATTTCCTCACTTTTTACATCCATGCTATCGTAAATAGTAGGATTTCCTTGTTTTTTATGGCAGAATAATATTCCATTGTGTATATACTACAATTTCTGTGTTCATTCATCCGTCGATGGACACTTAGGTTGTTTCCATGTCTTGGTTATTGTAAATAATGCTGCTGTGAACATGGGGGTGCAGGCATCTTTTTGAGTTAGTGTTTTCATTTCTTTGGATATATTCCCAGAAGTGGAATTGCTGGATCATATTGTAGTTTTAATATTTTGAGTAATCGCCGTACTGTTTTCCATAGTGGCTGCACCAATTTACATTCCCACCAACAGTGTGGAAGTGTTCCATTTTTTCCACATCCACGCCAGCATTTGTTATCTCTTGTCTCTTTGACCGCCATTCTGACAGGCATGAGGTATTAAGGTAGTCTTCCTCTTCTAATAAGGACACCAGTCCTATTGGAATAAAGCCTCACCCTTAACGACCTCATTTAACCTTCACTCCCTACTCAAAGCCCTATCTCCAAATACAGCCACATCGGGGCTTCGGGATTCAACATAGAAGTTTGGTGGTGGGGGCACAATTCAGTCCATAACACCCATGTAACACATAGTAGTCACTTTGATATTCTTTATTTTGTAATAAGAAAACAGTGAATCTCTATAAAACTTTAGATTGTTACTGGAGGGGTAAAAAAGCTGTACTGTTATGTAGGCTCTCTACACCAGTATTTCCTTACCTATAAAACAAGGAAATTGGGTTAGTTGATTTCTGAACATGGAAATTCTCTGTTTTTCCAATTTAGAGTTACTGATTTCTAACATTATTCAGCACATAGGTTATAGGAAGAATCATATAATAGAAATTGATGTTCTGTAAATCTGCATTCTACCGACTTCTCATAACTGAATTTGAAAGGCTTAATCATTCCATGTACCTCTAAATTCTGATACAGATACTCTTTTCAAATAGCTATGCTGGTTAGGTTTTACTGTGTATAATTTAAAGATTTGGATGTGACATGTTTCTTTTTTTCTTCCAGTCAATAATACCCTTTATTTATACAATGTAATTTATTTATCCATCATGAATACATTTCATTGTGATAGATTCAAACAATACAATAAATGTAGATAGCAAAATGTGAGAATCTCTCATACCTACTTCTCTCTCAAAGGCGATAACCCCAATTAACAAATTTGGCAGGCATCCTTCCAATCTTCTTTCTATGAATGTACATATGAATATTAATTTATGCACATATTTTTTCATAAGTGAGATCATGCTGTACATATTCTGTTTTTTAAACATTTTCCTCAGCAGTGTGTCTGGGTTTTTCATAGATATCAAGATGTATGTATATCATTTCTTAAATGGCTGCATAATGTTATATGATATTATTATAATTTATTTAACTATTCCCCTTTTGTTGGGCATCACTTTGTTTTCCTTATCATTATTAAACATAATGGTGCATGCACATCCTTGCAGATACATCCATTTATGCAGAGATTCCTTTAGAATATATTTCCTTCGTGTGGGATTGAACACACTGAAAATTTTGATAGCTACTGTCTGTCTTCCTAAAAGGAAAATTTACATTCCCACCACGGAAAGTGGGAGTGTTTATTTACCTTCACCATTCCCAAAATAATATCAGTATTTTATAATTGCTTCTAATCTGATGGTTGAAAAATTATATTTCATTATTTTAAAGTAGCATTTATCTGATATCTGGGATGTTGAACATCCCTTTATTTGTTCGTTCTATGAATTGCTCTAATTTGCCCATTTTTCTTGTGGAATATCCTTTTAATATTGATTTGTAAGAATTTCTTTTAAATGTATTTTGCATATGAATCCTTTATTTTAAATGTTGCAAATATGTGTTTCATGTCTGTTGCTTGTCTTTTAACTTTGCTTATAGTGTCTTGTAGAATGCAGAATTTTCTCTTTTTTTTTTTTAACTATTTTTACGTATATATATTTTTAGGAAGATTGGCCCTGAGCTAACATCTGTTGCCAGTCTTCCTCTGTTTTCTTTCTCCCCAAAGCCCCAGTACATAGTTGTAAATCCTAGTTCTATGTCCTTCTAGTTCTTCTATGTGGGATGTCGCCTCAGCATGGCTTGATGAGCAGTGTGTAGGTTCATGCCCATGATCCAAGCCAGCGAACCCTAGGCCCCAAAAGCAGAACACATGTTTACCATTATACCACCAGGCAGGCCCGGATTTTTCATTTTGTGAGAATGTCAGTTATTCCCTTTATGACCTCTGTTTTGTGTTGTGTTTAGGAAGGCCTTCCCCAGGTAGAGTTACTTAAATTTTTTTCTAATATTTTCTAATACTGTTTCTTTAATTCCATTTGGAGTTTTTAAATGGATGGCCAATTGACTCAATCCTATTTCTTATACAGTCCATTCTTTTTTCGCTGATTTGAAGCCCCTTTTATCGTAATCTAAATCTCTATATGTAGATATATTTCTAGACTCTCTATTCTGTTCTTTTTGTCGTGTTTCTTAAAAAGTCCTTTACCAATAGTGTACTTTTCATTACAGTAGATTACTGTGTCTTTTGAAATCTGAGATGACAAGAACATTTTCCTTCATTTATTTTGCATAGCTGTTCTTGCTAGTTTTATCTATAGTTTTTTTCCTCTTTTCTCTCTGTTTGCTGTTACTTAGTGTTACTATAACCTTACTCTACCCTGTTCTGATTTGTGGCTGTTATATGTGAACTAGAAAACTGGATAACAGACTGCTGGTTTTTAGATAAAACATTCTCTAAATTGAGGAAATGAAGAATTCATACAAGCTTGATTCATGGGTAGAATATTCATGCTTTAATACATAAAATTTATTTCATATGCTTTGGTTTCTCAGAGGCTTAAGTTTTTTTGTTTCTAGGTGCTTAGTAATATTTTAAATAGTTGATATTGCTGAATATGGAACCTCTATGTAAATACTAATATATGTTAAAATTATTTTCAAAACAGAATCTATGTTTAAATCACTTTGCTGAACAGCTTTGTTTATTTCTATCACTTTATGTTAATGAAAATTGTCTGTTAATAGATAAACAAAGTAAATATGAGCAAACTCATTTTTTGCTTTTAGGTTTTCTCTCCTAACAATACAATGGAGAATAAAATAAAAAATTTGAAAAGTAGGTAACTAAGTAGAATAATATGTTACTCTTGTTTTAAAACAGCTATAGCTAGATTCTATTATAAGAGCAGCATCTGTTACCATGAGGCATCTTTAACTCAAGGTCAGCTTAAAAAAAAGCTTTGACGGGCTTTATGCTTTGAAAAAATAATTCTTAGTGGCCTTGGGCAGCTATAGCCTATATTGTACCTAAATTGCTGAGCTTACGTCAGGGACTTAAAATGGCCATCCCTTCTTTACTGCAAAATCGATAGAATCCTGCATTATCTGTTCAGTTCTAAAGCATAAGAGATAGGGAAGTAGATATGTATAAATAAAAGTTAAGAATTTGTGTAGTGCTAATTTGTTTTACATTTGTTTTATTCAAATTAAATTAATAGATTTGATATGCTTTTTTAGAACGTCATTTTAAGCTTTTGTTTTTCTTGAAAATATCTTTGGTACTATGAATTTGTGTGTGTGTGTGTATTGCGTATTACTCAGGGAAATATCATTTCACTTTTCTTGGACAGGTGAATTATTTAAGCGTTTCTGGAATTGCACTAAGATTTAGAGCATATAGGGGACATAAAAGACCCTATACTTTGTGTAGACGTTTCAAGCTTAGAGTGCCTCAGAGATCTAGAAATCGGATAGTTCTATATTATGTTTGGCATCTGGAGTCTAGTCATATCTCACTTGGGCAAGAGATGTACCCTTATAGGCTTCGGGGTTCCTGAAGCTACATATATCTGTACTTTTAGGATTCAGTAAATTGATAAGCTTATATGACAGAACTCACAAAGTGGATCCAACCTGCAAAGACATGTATTGATTGGCCCACATAGTGGTTTTTTTAAAGTTGAGGTCATAATAGTTTACAACATTGTGAAATTTCAGTTGTACATTATTGTCAGTCACCATATAAGTGTGCCCCTTCACCCTTTGTGCCCACTTCCCAACTCCCTTCCGCCTAGTAACCACTAAACTATTCTTTTTGTGTCCATGTGTTTATCTTCCACATATGAGTGAAATCATACGGTGTTTGTCTTTCTCTGTCTGGCTTATTTTGCTTAACATAATACCCTCAAGGTCCATCTATGTTGTTGGAAATGGGACGATTTTGTCTTTTTTATGGCTGAGTACTATTGCATTGTATGTATATACACCACATCTTCTTTATCCATTCATCAGTTGATGGGCACTTGGGTTGCTCCCGTGTTTTGGCTTGTGAGTAATGCTGCAGTGAACATGGGAGTGCATAAGTCTCTTTGAATTGCTGGTTTCAAGTTCTTTGGATAAATACCCAGTAGTGGGATAGCTGGGTCATATGGTATTTCTATTTTTAATTTTCTGAGAAATCTCTATACTGTTTTCCAAAGTGGTTGAAACAGTTTACATTCCCACTGGCAGTGTACAAGGGTTCCCTTTTCTCTACAACCTCTCCAACATTTGTTATTTTCTTCTTCTTCTTCTTCTTTTCTTTTTTTTGAGGAAGATTAGGCCTGGCTAACATCTGCCGCCAGTCCTCCTCTTTTGCTGAGGAAGACTGGTCCCGAGCTAACATCTGTGTCCATTTTCCTCTACTTTATATGTGGGACATCCGTGCCTATCTTCCTCTACTTTATATGTGGGACGCCTGACACAGCATGACTTGACAAGTGGTGCATAGTTCTGCACCTGGGATCTGAACTGGCGAAGCTTGGGCCACCAAAGCAGAATGTGCAACCTTAACTGCTGCACCACCGGGCTGGCTCTGACATTTGTTATTTTTTGTCTTGGTAATTATAGCCATTCCAATGGGTGTAAGGTGATATCTTAATGTAGTTTTGATTTACTTTTCCCTGATGATTAGTGATGTTGAACATCTTTTCAACATAGTTTTTTAAAAATATCTAGATTTATGGCTTCTCCTGAAAAATTGTAAGATCTGACAACCTGGGCCTCATATTACCACATGGCAGCAACTAACTAGATGAGCATGTGCTTTCCAGTTTGCCAGAATCCCTACCACTCCTTATCCTGAAGGTGTCAGTTGTCATTTATCACTGCACTTGTGCAATCACCCACTTGCCCAACTCATTTATCTTCCTACCCAGCAATTAAAGGTTTGGAATATCTAATTTATAATCATCAGTCTGTATGTTTTTCTCTGTGTCCGATGCACATAAAGTAAAAATGAGTAGATAGCAATTCAGTACAGTTAGAACAATCAACTCATTTTTTTCCAGAAGTGTATTACATATACATGTCTTCATTTTCTGTTGCATTTTTTTCCTCCCTGAAATATTAAATCTACTCTCTTCCTGAATCCTACTCACTTCACCTCCCAACACCTTGAATCTTCCTTGATCACCTCTGTCTACAGTACTGTCTTCCTCTTCTGAAGTCTTAGAACACTTTTCTCCATCACTGTAAATTTATTATAGTAGAGATTTAGAGAGTCTCATTCAATTAAAAAATGGTTATGTTCCTGTGAAGAGGCCTTTGATTAATGTTTTCTTAATATGGTTCACAGTTCCTTTTTTCAGAGAAATACCTTTATTGTTGTCATTTTGGAGATTAAGAAAGTAGTAATTTAAATTTTATTCCTCTAGTTTTCCTTATTGGCCTTTGGACATTAAATTTATTGTTTTCTTTGCTTTCAGTTACAGATGAGGACACAGTAAAGAGATATTTTGCCAAGTTTGAAGAAAAATTTTTCCAAACCTGTGAAAAAGAACTTGCCAAAATCAACACATTTTATTCAGGTGAGTAGGATTTTGGTACAACACACAAAAGACAATTTCTGCTGCTCAGATAGGAGAAACCCTACCATGTCACGGTTTAAACTGCTGATCATCGTTTTAAAATTGAGGCTTGTTTTCCTTGCTATCCTGCACTTAAAGGATATTTTCTTTAGCTGAGGCAGGACTGCATCTGGTATCTCGATGTTTAAACCTTATGTTTTCATTGCCTAGATTCTCTGGCAGTTGAAAGGATTTCGGGACCTCAAAGTGAAGCAGTACCATGATAGAGCTTCACTGTAGCCCAGTCCAAAGCTTTAAAGAGCCAGAAACTTGGTTTTATCATTTCTCTCAGAGTTGTATTACACAATTGGAGCTTATTAATTATGTCAGTTTTGTTCCTTTCCATTCCATGGAACACTCCTCTCTGTTTCTCTAGAGCGCAGTCTCCAGTGTGGCATCTACGAGATGCTATAAAAAAAAATACCTATTTGTTTATGTCTGACCCTTTTAAATTTTGTTTTTATATATATTTACTCTCCTGCTCCTTTAAACATCTGTTTTTCCATCTCACAGAGCTCAACTTCCTTGACTCCCTCATTCTGTTCCAGTTGATCATGTCTCTCCCAAAACTACTTCCCTCTCCATTAATCATTTTAACCACATTGTCCCTTGTGTTTTTAATCCCTTTACCTTGTATTGCTTCTGCCTGGTGAAACTCCACCTGTGGACCAGTTCAGCCTTTTACCTTCTTCATGACTATCCCCAGGCTGCTTAGGACACCTGGAAAAAAATCACATGGCAGAATAAATTTGAACCACTATAAATTCATTCTTGCATTCTTAACTATGTCCTCAAAGCTGCCTGTGGGTCCTAATCATTGCTCCTTTCCATGCTCCAAAGTGCTTGTCTAAACCCTATGCTATTCTCTTGAATTCTCTGACCCCACCATCTTCCCCATCATGCTCATTATACCTCCTACTTTACAAATAAAAATAAGGCCTTCAACTCCTGTTGGTGTATAATATGCAGATCTATGCCACTTCTCCCCCTAAAATACCTGTAGGCATTCTTACCCTTACTTATCTTCTTCCAATCTTTGTAGAAAAGATATCCCTCTTCAGTCTATGGCAAATCTCTACAACTACTGACTGAATTTAAGCTCCTCAAGACCTTGCTCCAGTAGTTATTTCCTCTAAGAATTGTTGAATAAATGCATTTTTAAGTTCCCTTTTTATTGGTTTAGTCTGCTTAGCAAGTCACTCCCTTCGAATGAAAAATAAACAAACAAAAAGGAATCAAATGTCTTGACTTTATGTCCTCCTTCTCATTTTGTTTATGTCTGGACTTCTTCCTAGGCAAAGGGAACAGTTTATACAGAAGCACAGAGCCATGAAAGGGCATGGCATATATGTGTGTCCTTTTCACTATGTTACAAGCACCTAGAAGGCAGAGACAAAATAGAAATATTATTTGGAACCATGCAGATGGATAGATTTTCAGCATGGGGAAAATGTTCAGAAGGAATTGCAATGTTCAAGGATAAAGGTGATTTCCACAATTAGGAGATTAGGAGGATAAAGAGGAACTAGCAGTGTAGACAGAGAAGGAGAAGACAGCCATGCAGAAGGAGGAAGAGGATACTAAAAGAGGAAGGCATTTCAGTGGAAAGAGTGTTTAGACTGAGAAAAGGCTGTTAGGGATGATCTAAGGCTGTAAATGAAAAAATATATAAGGTCAAGTTTATTGGCATTTTTCTTTTACTATGATTTGTTTTGGAAGGATCTCTGACCCCAACTCTAAATGGATAATTTAGATCATAAAGAATAGATAACGCCTTTTAGTTTACAAGGAAAATATCTACTCTTAATAATAGATACATACTTTTTATATTTTGACTTACAGTAAAAAAATACATAAAAATTATGACCCATTACACATAGACAGATACATGTTTTATATATGTTTATGTGCATCTGTATGTGTGTATATGCAATATATTTAAATAATTAATTTTTTATGAAACTCCTTATCCTTACTACTTGTAATATATTCTGTTTTCTATATTTAATTATTTCTGTTTAATTTGTTAAATACTGATTTATGATCTACTAAATTGCTTTCATGACCCCATATTGAGTTACAACCCTCAATTTAAAAAGTAGTATCTTAGACTTGGTTACTTCTCAAAAATAATTTTAAGCTTTTTACGATTAAAAATTGGGGGGCTGTGATTTAATGACTTCCATTCTCTTTGTGTATTGGCAGGGCCATTAGGGCATGTCTCTTGATGTCATCACAGAGTAGGTACAAATTGATAGTCTCCAGACTGACTTTTTCCTAGGTCAGGAAGTGATGGGTAACATGAAGACATGATTGACAGAAATAGAATTTGGCGCTTGTCCTAAACAGTATCATTTTTCTCCTTATTTAGCTGCCTTCTCCATGGCAGATTGTCTTGTAGACTGCAATCCTCAGACACTAGGGCACATGAAAAACTATAAATAATACAAGAATGAGTTCAGCATATAAACCTACCTCTGCCCACTTACATCTCACAAGCTATTTAATAGTCAGTTAAAAGTGGTCATTTTTTTAAGCGTGTTATGGTCTTGACTAGTACCTTTAAATACCCCAAACAAACAAAGCATAGAATGAATACTACGAAAATGCGGATATTTCTTTTCATACCAATTCTATAACGTACCAATTACACTTTGGATTTTGAACCTTATTCTTTTTTTAGAAGTTGTTTACCATTTAACCTTCCTAGGCCTCCAGGTACTTGGTTGTAAAATGAGCAAATTGGTTCTCAGTCCTTTAGGGTTCCACATGTGAGGAATCAGAAGCTATTTTCAATATTTCAGAAAACCTGATGTAAGTTACTTTACTGCTCTTTATTTTTTATTACATATTTTTGGTTAATAAGATATGGGCATTTATTTAGATTTATAGATTAAAATCTTTCAATATTTGAAGACCCTGGGAGGAGAGGGAACTTTTTTAAAGGAGAGATCCTTTTTGGTGATAGCATTGCTGATTAGCATTGCTAATCGTCTACCTGAAAGTCTCCCAGGCCTCTTCTAGCACTAAAATGGTATCAATCCTGAAGGCTGTCGTGTTAGATACCTTCTTTGTGGTGACCAGTATTATCCTTTTCCAATGGCACTACTAATCTTTTCATGTTACAATTATCTTTCTCTTTTCTTGAACCAGTTTGCTTTCTCTCACCATTCAAAATACTTACCTTTTAAGCAGTGTTTTTATGTGCCTACATAAAAAAAAAACCTTCGAATATATCTGTTACTGTTAATATTTCACAATTAAAACAGGCAAGCCCTTTTTAGTGGTTGGAATGTTTTAAATAGCTAAGTGCTTTTTCTTTTGTTTCTATATAATTTCAGTTCTTTCTGACCTCATTTTTTGGCTTCAGTTACTGTATTAGGAACTCACAACAATGTTATGTGCTTTTCCTTTCTTTTTTTTCCTTTTAAAGATTAGCACCTAGGCTAACATCTGTTGCCACTCTTTTTTCTTTTTTTTTCTTCTCCCCAAAACCCCCCAGTACATAATTGTGTATTCTAGTTGTAGGTCCTTCTGGTTGTGCTACGTGGGACACTGCCTCAGCCTGGCTTGATGAGCAGCACCATGTCTGTGCCCAGGATCTGAACCGGCAAAACCCTGGGCTGCCAAAGCTGAGCGTGTGAACTTAACCCCTTGGCCACGGGGCTGGCCCATGCTTTTCCTTTCTTTACGAGGACGGACAGAAAAGGAAGGAAGGGAGGGAGGGAGGAAGGAAGGAAGAAAGGCAGGTAGGCAGGCAGAAAGGAAGGAAAGAAGAAGGGAAGGAAGGTTAGTTTCAGTGGTGTTATTTATAAGTAGGAAAATTATGGCAATAGAACCAGATTTATTTCTTGGTTGTAAAATATTTTCAGGCATCATAAGACCAATTGGATAATAATTACTCAGAACTATTGCTATTATACAGTCTTGCTATATGTTTATTTTTCTTTATTCTTATTGAATTTGAGACATTGTATGTTGTTATACCACTGTGTGTGTGTGTAGTGAAACAAAAGAACGTTTCACTGAAATACTAAATGTTTGTCTTACAAGTGATTATATGTATCTAGTACTCAAATAGCTAAACTATGACTTAGTGGCTGGTTTTGCTCTTTGCTTATATATGTGTTAAAGTGTGGATTAAATATATGTTTAATTAATTAAGATGATTATAGGTCTGTAGTATTGTTTAAAATTCCCATTGTCGGGGCTGGCCCCGTGGCCGAGTGGTTAAGTTCGTGTGCTCCGCTGCAGGCGGCCCAGTGTTTCGTTGGTTCGAATCCTGGGCGCGGACATGACACTGCTCATCAAACCACGCTGAGGCAGCATCCCACATGCCACAACTAGAAGGACCCACAACGAAGAATATACAACTATGTACCAGAGGGCTTTGGGGAGAAAAAGGAAAAAAAAAAAAAAGAGTTTAAAAAAATAAATAAAATTCCCATTGTCTTAGCATTTCTTCCTATATCATGATTCTCTTGAATTCATTACAACAGAATCAGTTACTTAAGCTATTGAAGGATTAGGAGTAGGTGGGAAGTAGGGAAAATGAATTAAAGCAACTAAGTGGTCTGTCTTGCTTTCTTGGAAAGACATCTGATGAAAGTTAAAATTATAATTATTTATCTACAATCAACAATAAATTTTGCTTTCTTCATTTTGTTAAAAAAAGTGAGAGATTTCTATTAAAAACAAATCATGTGAAACCAACTTCATTTTCTTTCTCTATTCTTTTTTCTTTCCTCTTCCTTCCCTCCTATCTTTTCTTTCTTTCTAAGCCTGACTTGGGGAATGGCCATAGTCCTGGGGTAACAGTTTCAGCATGGCATCTTCACAAAAAAGCAGACTATCATCTAAATTAATACTCTTTTAAACTGTAGGTTGTGACCCAATAAATTGGTCAGGAAATTAAAATACCTGGGGTCATCACAGGCATTTTCTAAAATATGAATAGAATAGATAGTAGAATAGAAAATATCAGAGTACATGTAATGTGTTTATTTATCAATTATCTGTTTTTTTAAGTTTATATACAATATGATAAATGGTATTTTAGAGTTTTGCAAAGTACTATGGAAACCGACATGAAGAAGCATTGACTTTACTTGGAGGAAAAGAGAGGGATTGAGGGAAAAAAAACCCTAAAAGAAGTAAGGTTTAAATTAGGTCTTTGAAAATGCATGGGCATTTGCCATATGCTCTCGGAGGAGTGTGTTTGGGCATAGCGGTGGGGGGGGGGGCCCGGGTTGGAGTGTCGTGTTCCAGGGCAAGGGAAAAACCTATCCAAATGCATAGTGGCATTAAAGTACATGACATTATTTGGGGTGTGAGGAGGATTACAAATAGTTTACTGAGGCTGGAGTTGTAAGAGAATAAGAAATGAGTTGGGATTAGAGAGAAAAGTGGAAGAATAGGATGTTTTATTCACATGTGGAGATTTCAGACTTCAATATTAGAGGTGTAACAATTTCAGGTAATAAGAATTCCAGGATCTTGAAAGTTCTCATCATAAGAAAAAGAATATTTGTAACTGTGTATGGTGATGGATGTTAACTGGAATTATTGTGGTGGTCATTTTGCCTTATATACAAATATTGAATCATTTTGTTATACACCTGAAACTAATGTTATGTCAGTTATACCTCAGTTTAAAAAAAGGAATTCCAGATAAAAGCAGTACCAAAATTGCATGTAATATAACAAGATTAACTATCCTGAATCATCTACAATGGGTCAACATTCTTATAAACTTTGTATTTCAAATAACACTGAAGTCTGTAAGGCATTCCAGTTGATAGCAGTGCTAACACAAGCATTATGAGCAAGGAGGGCACATCCATATCAAGAATGGTTTCATTCTGGAAAGGACACATCTCTGCCCCGTGCATGATAGAAAGTATCCAGTGCACTCAACCTGACTCTAGGTGGCTGAGCTGTGCCAGTGGGGAATGGTTCGATATCTGCGGCTCATTGCTGGTCTTTGCTACCAGGTGAGTAGCTGCATTGTTAGGTGCATAGCTGCACACCAGGTGCTAGAGGCTGTGTTGATTTGCTCTAGTGATGATACCACATCTAGAATAGCAGCTGCCATCAAAGCTGCCATCTTACTAATTTTATGATAATCCACATTCTTCAGGATCCATCCAACTTCTGCACAGACTAAACAGATAAATGGGGATGTGATAGATATCATCCCTGTATCTTTCAAGTCTCTGATGGTGGTACTAACCTCTGAAGTTCCCCTAGGGATGTGTTTTTGCTTCTGGGGTAGTATCTTGATACAGATAAGTGCCAGGAACTTCCACCAGCTCTTCCTACCATAATGGCCCTTACCCTGGCTCAGAATTAATATGGAGATTCTACCAGTGACCTGGTGTTTCTATTCCAATTATGCATTCTAGAACTAGGGAAGTAATCATAGTATGAGTCTACAGAACAACTGGGTCCACTGTGAGTTAAAACTGGTCTAATATTCCATCTATCACCTGAACACTATAAATTTCCATTTGACTGCTGGACCAAATGGCATTTGGAGTCTCCAGAAATTTGCATCAGTTCAGAATATGGTAGGCATAATTCTAAGGTGGCCTCCAAGATCCCCTCCCCATGATGTACACATACCTTCTCTCAATTATTCAATCAAACACTAACCTAGGTGCTGCTGTGAAGGGTTTTTGTGGATGTAATTAAGGTCCTGAATCAGTTCACTTTAAGAAAGAGAGATTATCCCATGTGAACCTGACCTACTCACGGTGAACCCTTAAAAGGGACTGAGTTATTCCTAAGGAGAGAGATTCAAAGCATGAGAGGGCTTTGACATGAGAGTGTCTTCTCTCTTGCTGACTATGAAGATGAAGAGGAGTAAAGGTACTCTCTAGAAGCTAAAAGCAGATCCCAGGTGACAGCCAGCAAGAAAACGAGGACCTCAGTGCTACAGCTGCAAAGAAGTGAATTCTGCTACAACCAAGTGAGCTTGGTTGTGGAACCCAAGCTCCAGATAAGAAAGCAGCCCAGCTGACACCTGGAGTTCAGTCTTATGGACCCTGACGGGACCTCGTAACATCATGCTTGGACTTTTGACCTACAAAACTGTGAGCTAAATAGTGAGTTTTGTTTAGGCCACTAAGTTTGGGGCAATTTGTTCTATAGCAATAGAAAACTAATACAAAAGGCAATAACTAGAAATCCTTGAAAAGTCTGGATATTTCCTTTTCCCCAGTGCACAGTTACTCTAGTAAATGGCCACTAGCCCCTTTGAGGAAGGCTTGGAGGAAGATTTACAGTATAGACTTTTGGCAGTGCAGCAGGAACCATCCAAAAGGGAGCCTGGCATCCCATTCAGCATGAGTCTTTGGGGCCAGCCCTGGTGGCCTAGTGGTTAAACTCGGCACACTCCGCTTCAGCAGCCCAAGGTCAGTTCCCAGGCATGGACCTATACCATTTGTCTGTCAGTGGCCATGCTGTGACGGTGGCTCACATACAAAATAGAGGGAGGAAGACTGGTGATAGATGTTAGGTCAGGGTGAATCTTCCTCAGCAAAAGTAAAGATAAAAGTAAAAAAATAATGACAACCTTGTTTAAAAAAAAAAAGTCTGGGTCTGTGAACTTTCCAGCTTAGGTCTGGAAACTAGGCAAGAGGTCATGACTCTCTATTGTGGTGACTAAAATCAAGTATTTGGTTACCAGACCTGGAGTTTTTTTATATTATATTGATTAAACAGTATTTCAGTAGGTTGTCTGTGTATTTCCTTCCTAAGCATAACCATGATCAATTAACCACAGCCAAAATCTTTGTGGGGTAAAACTTTCTGATTACTGATTTGTCCTGTTGCATTTTATGGTAAATGCACCCACCTTGTCTTTGATGGTTAAGTGCTTCCATCTGACGCTTCTATTCCAGGATCCTGTCATCTCCACTGAAATCAGGGAGCCCATCTCAACGAACATATCTCCC
This sequence comes from Equus caballus, assembly GCF_041296265.1. NCBI lineage: Eukaryota > Metazoa > Chordata > Mammalia > Perissodactyla > Equidae > Equus > Equus caballus. Next base: position 15,406,127 of record NC_091688.1, read on the forward strand.
ATGGTCATACCTGGCCAACAATGGAGAGCAACCACAGAGCTTTTTGAGGATGCAGGTGCTCTCCTCACTGATGTATTTCTCTACACCTTAGTGAAAGGAGTATTTCCTGGGCCGCCTCAGCAATTGTAGTTGGTGTTGATATTGATGGATGAAATTTACTTGGAAAGAGGAATAGAAACATGATTTGGGTTTTGAATACAATTTGAGGTCGTAGGATATACAAGAAATAATAAATAGATTTCAAATGTAAGAAAAGTAATGTAAATGATTGAGGATGGAGATGAATCTTGGAAGCATCTTCTGGGAGTAATTTCTCTAAAAGAAAGAGCAGTGAAGCATGAAGAAGCAGTTAGTGACAAGATAGTGTAGCAGTATACGAAGCAAGGAAGAGGAGAACTTTGAGAAAGAATTAGCTGTAAATAATACTTTGTTGTTATTGTATGATTACTATCATTGTTATTGAGTGCTAGCAATGTTAGATGTTCTATGCTTCATTTCATTTAATCTTTACAACCACTTTATGAGGTAGTATCTCTATTTTGTATTGGTACTGTCTCAATTTCATCTATGAAAGGCTTACAAGAGTTTCAAAAAAAAATCTTGACTAAAATCATACAGCTAGTTAATGATGAGGCAAGGATTTGAACTGAAATTTGCCTGCGTTTAATGTACTAAATTGTAACCTTGGAAGAAAAGTTACAAGAGCATTATTTTTAAATGTAAGTACAACACAAATAAATAAATAAATAAAGTAAATCCAGCCAGGTACACCAAATATTTTTTTTCTTATGTATAGTTTGCCAGTCTTAGTCTCTTCTTGTAATACGTGTCTTGGAGAATTAATGAGGTGTAGTGAGAAATGCAACTGAATAGAAATCTCGAGCCCAAATTCTAATCCTGTTTCTGCACTAACTAGAGAAGTTTCTGAATAGCTTTTTAAAAAACTTGAGATATTCACATATTATAAAATTCACGGTTTTAAAGTATACAATTCACTGGTTTTCAGTATATTCACATGGTTGTACAACCATCACCACCGTCTAACTCCAGGACGTTTTCATCACCCCAAAAGACTCCATACCCATCAGCAGTCATTCCTCTTTCCTCCTTCCTCCCAGACCCTGGCAGCCACTAATCTACTTTCTGTCTCTATGGCTTTGCCTGTTCTGGACATTTCACATAAATGGAATCATACAATATGTGGCATTTTGAGTCTGGCTTATTTCACTTACCATGATGTCTTCAAGATTCATCTGTGTTGTAGCATGAATCAGTACTTCATACTTTTTTATGGTATATTCCATTGTATGTATATACCACATTTTGTTTCTCTTTGATCAGTTAATGGACATTTTGGTTGTTTCCACTTTTTGACTATTAGAAATATAAATTTGTGTATGTGTACCAGTTTTTGTGTGAACATATGTTTCAGTTCTCTTGGTTATATACCTAAGAGTGGAATTTGTGGATCTTAAGGTAACTCTGTGTTTAACCTTTTGAGAATTACGTTTGTACCATTTTGCATTCTCACTCTTAGTAGCTTTTCAGTTCTATAACATAATCTATAAAAAGAAAGTGTACACTTGAGGTTTTGTAGGGAGGGAAGTGTAGGGTAGAATGAAAAGAGGGTGTTAATACCAAAACATTTTTTCCTATCCAGTTCTAAATATTAGTTGTAACATTCTTTTCCTAGAAATTTTAGGGAAACAAACTAGAATAATTAGTAAAAATTCATAAACAGTGAGAATTTTTACCAGCTTTTTTATCTTGATGATTTGACAATTCTGTTTTATTTCTTACAGAAAAGCTCGCAGAGGCTCAGCGGAGGTTTGCTACACTTCAGAATGAGCTTCAGTCGTCACTGGATGCGCAGAAAGAAAGCACTGGTGTTACTACTCTGCGCCAACGCAGAAAGCCAGTCTTCCACTTGTCCCATGAGGAACGTGTCCAACATAGGAATATTAAAGACCTTAAACTGGCCTTCAGCGAGTTCTACCTCAGTCTTATCCTGCTGCAGAACTATCAGGTACTTAGATTCTTACCCTGGAGAATGGAACCTTTACGTAACTGAGAAATTATACTAAATGGAATTACCTTAAGCTGTACTATTGGGCCAATCCAAAAAGGGAAATCCTTAGTATGTCATTATTCTTTAGGTTCTTATTGGGATTCCAGATGCTCTTATTGGCTAAAAACCATGTTTCAGAGGTGATAAATAGAGTTAGCAAGACTTGTATTTTTGGAGATTAGTTTTCTAAAACTTTTTGTACAATATTCAGGAGTAGCCTTTGACTCAAGGACTAACAGTTTGCTTCCTATTTTTAGAGGCATCTCTGGTAGTGGTGAGTAGAAAAGAGGAATAACATATATCTACCCAACTACTGTTGGCTATGTAAGAGCTTTTATATTCCTCCTAACCTATAACAAAATTTCCACAAAAGCAACTGGACAGTTAACTTTCCTGCAACTAACACTAATAATACAAAAGATACTGACTTTTCAACTTCCCACTAAGAATCCTTGCAATTTTATTATCCAGAGGCTGCAATATAACTGAATCTTTTTTAAAAAATCTTGCAAAAGAAAAGAAATTAGATCACAGCAAATGTGTGTAGATACTGAATGTATTGCTCATATTTTTAAAACCCAATCTGAAAAATTCAACTGCTATATATACTAAATTATGGAAATACAGGGCATTCATTTATTTGTAATTCTTTATAGTTCTTTACATAGTTAAGTCTATAAAGAATTTATTGAAAAACAGATTATTTGTTCAATAATAAACATTTAAATAGGCAAAAGCATCTCCCTAATCTTTTTTCTTTTTAATTTTTTTTTGGTGAGGAAGATTGGCTGTGAGCTAACGTCTGTTGCCAATCTTCCTCTTTTTGCTTGAGGAAGATTGTTGCTGAACTAACTTCTGTGCCAGTCTTCCTCTACTTTGTGTGTGGGACACTGCAACAGCATGGCTTGACGAGCAGTGTGTAGGTCGAGCCTGGGATCCAGAACCCATGAACCCTGGGCCGCTGAAGCAGAGTGTGCGAACCCAACCACTATGCCACTGGGCCAGCCCCAGCATCTCCCTAGTTTTAGGTAGACCTTATGCACTATTCTTTTTCCATTTTATTCTTGTGGTTATTACTTACAATTAGTGGTTAGGATCATCACAGGATGATATACTATGTAAAAACTAAAGGTTATACAACAAAAGTATTACCAAGGGTAGATATTGGAATTTTAAAATAAAAAGTAATTATAGTCTTATATGTGTAGTAATCTAAGTTGTTAATGCATGAACTTATTTCCATCTCTCCTTTTCATAATTTTACTTTTTTCTTTGGTGATTTAATATTTTATCATTCAAGGAAGAACCTAGTTGGAAAATAATTTTAGAATAGAAAAGTAATTATATATGTTATATGCTGGGAAATTCCTTTCCTTTGAAATTTATCCATAGCTTTATAGTTTACTTTTTTAAAGAACAAAAATATTTTTCTTCTGTTTTATAATGCTATAAAACATTAACATTTCATATTTCGTTAATTATGCTTGCCTGTTGCAAGGAAATAACCCCTGTTAAATTTTATTAACTTTCCCAGAAGCTTTTGTTTTTGGTTGTTACAGAAAGCTCCTTGGGAAAACAAAAATAATTGTTAATTATAAAAAGTTCTGATCTATCCTCTGTTCTTTGAGCCTGTCTATTCTGTAAGAATATATTTACTCTGAGAATGAGGAGAAAGGAAAATTGGTTGAAAGATGTCTCCAAGTCATGGTGTATGCACCCCAAGGAGAGTTTAAGATGATCCGTTGAAGTATGAGGAAGAAAATTATAAACCAGCAAGCAAGCAAAGCCTAATTTTGGAGTAATGCTCAGTTTTTTTATTGATGGGAATATCTAATCAGCAAATCTGGGAGACCGCTAATGTAAAGAACCTTGCAAATCCACAGTTTCCTGCTTTTTTGCATGTTGATCAAAGAACAACTGAATTTCAGAATGTAGAAAAGTATAGTACTTTGATATTGTAGAAATGGAGGAAAAGTTTGAGCTCCTACCCATTATCAGCAAAACCCTGTAAGTATGATCACTTTTTTTCTACTGCCTCTTCTTTACACTCCCATCTCCAAACTAAGAATGGATGGAAGCAAAATGAGTTAAGAGACCTGGACAATCTTCCATTTTCCATACTGATGCTTATATGCTTGCACAGTAGAAGGGAAACACATAGCTATGCCAGTCCTTCAGAGAGCAAAGAACTAATAAATTTATTCAGTGCATGATAAATCTAACATATTTTCTGAAAATATTCTTTTGATCAAAGAAGCAAAATGATATAAATTAGCTTTTTTGAGAACATGTATGTAGGAAAACAGAAATAAAATTGTTTTGAGTTTAGGACTTCCGTTAATTTACTTGAAATAGAAATAATAGGGTTCATGTGGCCGACCCTGTGGCCGAGTGGTTAAGTTTGTGTGCTCCGCTTCGGCAGCCCAGTGTTTCGCTGGTTCAGATCCTGGGCACGGACGTGGCACCGCTTATCAGGCCATGTTGAGGTGGTGTCCCTCATGCCGCAACTAGAAGGACCTACAACTAAAATACACAACTATGTATATTTTGGGGGGCTGTGGGGAGAAGAATAAAAGAAAAGATTGGCAACAATCGTTAGCTCAGGTGCCAATCTGAAAAAAAAGAAGAAGAAATAATAGGGTTCATAGTCCAGGATTCTTTGTGTTACTGATAGCATACTACCTTGAAATGAATAAATGAAATAAGAAAGAAGAGTCTTATTCTTTTAGTAGCAAATGCTTTTGTGAAAGCATTGCTATTTTCCTCGGTACTTCATCCAGTCAGCTCTGTCAGTGCTTAGTGCTCACTGTGTTTCATCTTCTTTTATGGTGGTGGAAATTATAGTAGTGTTTCTTATTTCTCTCTGTAGAATCTGAATTTTACAGGGTTTCGAAAAATCCTTAAAAAACATGACAAGATCCTGGAAACATCTCGTGGAGCAGATTGGCGAGTGGCTCATGTAGAAGTGGCCCCATTTTATACATGCAAAAAAATCAACCAGCTCATCTCGGAAACTGAGGTACAGTAATTTCATTTATATGCCACATACTTTCAATAGCATTCATGTGTTATTTTTAATGAAATAGTTCTTCATTTCTATTCTCCTTTTGTAATTAGTTGCTAGCTTTGAGTACATATATTCTTGCTCAGATTTTTTTCTTTTGCCTTACCGTTATACATTCACCAAGAGGTTATCGGAATATCGTATATATAAATGGTTCAGAATTATTTATGCATTAAAGTTTAGTATAACCTGTGTCAAAATTTAATAATGTGTCTTTCTAGGCTGTAGTGACCAATGAACTTGAAGATGGTGATAGACAAAAGGCTATGAAGCGTTTGCGTGTCCCTCCTTTGGGAGCTGCTCAGGTTAGTATTTGCTTTCAGTTGTTTGGTTGGTTGGTTTTGCCTGTTTCATAATCAACACAATCTATTTAGCTGATAAAATATGCTAGTTTCATTAATTAAAAAAAAATGTTTTGGCCAAAGTTTATAAGTAGTTATTACTATTGTTATTTTTCTTTTAAAATACTGGATGATCTAATTTCATAATCTTACTTCATAATGAATTGTAGTATCTTCCCACCTTTCTCGTCTTATCCTGTACTCCTTCTCTTGTTTATTCTTATTGACAAGCTAACTTCTTGGTCTCACCAAATGATTAGGATGAGATATTTACTTGATGATATGAGGGTGGTTCATGTGTGCTGGACTACTACATAACTTCATCCAAACTGTAGTAGTTCTACCTGAAAAAGCATTTATCAGATGATATCTACACTGTAGTAATACCAAAAAACATTTAAGTGACATCATAAAACAGGTCTCAAAGAAAGGATTTAAATCATGGAAAGAAAGTTTGTTCTCTAACCACAATGGAATGGACATCAATAACAGAAGCAGCTTCCTCATTCTAATAAAAGGCATTTATGAAAAACCTAGAACTAGTACCATACTTAACTGTGAAATACTGAATGCTTTCTCTCTGATTAAGGACAAAAAAGGATATGCACTCTTACTGCTTCTATTCAACATTATACTGAGATTATAGCCAGTGTAGTAAGGTAAGAAAAGAAATAAAGGGCCTTCAGATTAAAAAGAAAGTAGTAAGCGGGGCTGGCCCCGTGGCCGAGTGGTTAAGTTCGTGCGCTCCGTTGCAGGTGGCCCAGTGTTTCGTTGGTTCAAATCCTGGGCGCGGACATGGCACTGCTCATCAAACCACGCTGAGGCAGCATCCCACATGCCACAATTAGAAGGACCCACAATGAAGAATATACAACTATGTACTGTGGGGCTTTGGGAATAAAAAAGAAAAATCTTTAAAAAAAAAAAAAGTAAAACTCGTGGGGTTTTTTTTGCTCGTGACATGATGGTCTGTGTAGAAAATCATATGAATCTATAGAATTGTCACTAGAAGTAATAAGTGAGCTTATTAGCAAGGTTCCAGAATACAAGCTCAATATACAAAAGTCAATTGTATTTCTATATACCATCAAGAATAATTGGAAATCAAAATTTTAAAAAACAATGCTGTTTATAATCAAAATATGAAATATTTAGGGATATCTGACAAAAGATGTGCAAGACCTTTATACTGAAAGCTACAAATCATTGCTGAGAGAAATTAAGATATATGAGAGATATAACATATTCATAGATTAGAAAACCCAGTATTTTTAAGATAACATTTCTTTCTAAATTGATCTATACATGTAACACAGTCCAACTCAAAATCTCAACAGAATTTTTTTTTTTATAATCGATAATCACATTTTAAAATTTATATGGAAGGGGCCAGCCTGGTGGCGCAGTGGTTAAGTTCGCACATTCTGTTTCAGCGGCCCGGGGTTCGCCAGTTCGGATCCCTGGTGCGGACATGGCACCGCTTGGCAAGCCACGCTGTGGTAGGTGTCCCACATACAAAATAGAGGAAGATGGACATGGATGTTAGCTCAGGGCCAGTCTTCGTCAGCAAAAAGAGGAGGATTGGCAGCAGATGTTAGCTCAGGGCTAATCTTCAAAAAAAAATTTATATGGAAATACAAAGGACCAAGGATAGCCAGAACAACTTTGGAACAACTAAGTTGAAGAATTAACACATCTGGTATCAAACTTATTATTAAAACTGCCATAACCAAGATAGTGTGGTATTAGTGTCAGGAGAGGCAAATAAGTTAATGGAACAGAATAGAGAGTCCAAAAATAGACCAACAAATATATGGACAACTAATTGTCAATAACAATGCAAAGGCAATTCAGTGGAGAAAGGATAGTCTTTTCAACAAATGGTGCTGGAGCAAATGGCTTCCATATGCAAAAAGAAAAAAAAAGAAGAAACTCCACCCATACTTCACACCATATACAAAAGTTAATTCTAAGTGTATTACACACCTAAATGAAAACCTAAAACTACAAATTTTTGAAGAAAATATAGGAGAAAGTCATGGTGACTTTGGGTTATGCAAAGATTTCTTAGAAATGACACCAAAAACACTTCATCAAAATAAAAACTTCTGCTCTTCAAAAGATAATCTTAAGTGAATGAAAAGAAAAGCAACAGACTGAGAATATATTTACAAAAACATCTGATAAAAGACTTGTATTCAGAATATATAAAGAACTCCAGTACTCAATAAGAAAACAAACAGCTCAACTTAAAAATGGGGGAAAGATCTGAACAGACACTTAATCAATGATGTTTGGGTGGCAAATAAGCATGTGAATAGATTCTCAGTATCATTAGTAAGTAGAGAAATGCAAATTAAAATCACAGTGAGCTAACACACACCTATTAGAATGACTACAATTAAAAAGATTGACATATTAAATATTCGAGGAACAAGAACTCTAACATCTCATATGCTGCTGGTGGAATGTAAAATGATATAACCACTTTGGAAAACAGTTTGGCAGTTTCTTACAAAGTTAAACATTCACCTACCATATGAGCTAGCCATTGTACTCCTAGGTACTCACCCTAAGACAGATGAAAGCATGTGTCTGTGTAAAGACTTGTACACAAATGTTCATAGCAGCTTTACTCATAATGGCCTAAAACTGGAAGCAACCCAAATATCTATCAACAGGTGAATGGAGAAACAATTTATGGTATATCTATACAATGGAATATTACTCAGCAATAAAAAGGAATAAATATTGATATGTGGAACAACATAAGTGCATCTTAAAATAATTAGGCTTGAAAGAAGCCAGCTCAAAAAAGAGTGCATAATGTGTGATTTTGTTTACCTAAGACTCTGGAAAATGTAAGCTAAAACAGGGGCCGGCCTGGTGGCTCAGTGGTTAAGTGCATACATTCCGCTTCCATGGCCCAGGATTCGCTGGTTTGGATCCCGGGTGCAGACATGGCACTGCTTCCAAGCCATGCTATGGTAGGCGTCCTACATATAAAATAGAGGAAGATGGGCACGGATGTTAGCTCAGGGCCAGTCTTCCTCAGAAAAAAGAGGAGGATTGGCAGCAGTTAGCTCAGGCCTAATCTTCCTCAAAAAAGAAAAAGAAGAGAGAGAAAATGTAAGCTAATATATAGTGACAGAAAGCAGATCAGTGATTGCCTGAGGATGAGGTAGGTATGTTAAGAGGAAAAAGATTACAGAAGGGCATGAAAAAATTCTTGGGGTGATAGATATGTTCATTGTCTTGATTATGGTGATAGTTTCATAGGTGTTTAGATGTATGAAAACTTATCAAATTTAACACTTCAAATATGTGTAGTTTATTGTATGTCAATTTAGTCAATAAAACAGTTTAAAAAAAACAGGCATATCATAGTCAAACTGCTTGAAAATAAAAGGTAAGAGAGAAATTTTTAAAGCATCCAGAGAGGAAAAGCATAAATTGTATACTTCAAATATGTGCAGTTTATTGTCTGTTACTTATATTTCAATAAAGCAGTTAAAAATAAGAAAATGAATTTTAAAAGATCAAGATATTTTGGAATGCATATAGAAGTGGTAAAGCAAAGGAAAACATGGAGGTGGTTCTCTCTCGTGAGGAGGAAGGTTTTGGGATCTGGTAGGGATAGGGACTTTAAAGGTAATGGAAGTGTTCTGTTTCTGAAGATGGGCGATAGGTTAGTATGCTTTATTACTTAATTTCTAACAGTCCAAATCGTTATTTCTGTTCTTTTGTATATATGATAAATTGCATAATTTTTAAAACTAAGGAAAATTCTTTTTGAAAAATACAAATGACCATCTTCCTTCTGGATGCTTAGGATGCTAGTCCTAAGCTAACAATACAGATATCTACTACTGATAAATAATTCAGAGGTAGTCTCAGTGCTTTTTTTTGTTTGAAGGTTTTTAGAAAACATTTAAAGTGTCTTAAGTGTAATATCATCTCTAACAATGACAAAAGTTTTTAGTAACATTTATAGCAAATATTTAAATCCATAAGATTCTCTCTCTCCATGTTTTTCATCCCTTTACGTTTAAAATATCAGGCACTTTCCTTTATTTATTTTAGAAAATAGATTTTAAAAATCATTTTCTAAATATAAAATTACATTATAGTAGAGAAAAATATTTTTTAAGCTACAGACCCTGTAGCTTAAGATTCTTAAGCTACTTAACCTACTGTAGCTTGAGATTCTGATACGCCAGTCTCTTGAGAATCTCTAGTGTATACTTAAAAATTCACTTTAAATTACCTCAGTATAATAGTGTAAGTACTATCAGAAAATAAGTGTTCTTATTTTTACCATTTTCTCTAATTATTATTCATAGTACCAATTATGTGAACTCTAATTGAGTAATACTGAGTTAGAAAGTTTAAAGAGATATACATTGTAAAAATGAAATTTCATCTTAAATCTCTCCTGTAAGAAAAACCCAGTGTGTGTATATATATATATATAATTTGATGCCTAAGATTATAATCTTTTTCATTTAGTGACTCAGATTTCTGAAAAAGAATTCGAATAACTGACAACTCTCTTCTAGTATTATAGAATGATGAAGGATGTTATCTGTTCAGATTTATAAAAATTCAGATCATAAAATATTTTTGTTTTTGTGGTAGAATTTTCAGGCTCATACTACTGATTTATTACAGCTTATACTGAATGTATTCAGTATTTTGCCCTATACCCAAAGTGCTGTTTTTCTGTCCACAGCCTGCACCAGCATGGACTACTTTTAGAGTTGGCCTATTTTGTGGAATATTCATTGTACTGAATATTACCCTTGTGCTTGCCGGTAAGTAGTTTAAATTTTGAATTAAATTATTCTTACTAATATGCCTTTGTCGTATTCTGTCCCTCTGTAAGAAATCAAGCTTGCAACTACTAAAGCTACTGAAAGAGATCTGTCAGGGCTAAGTATTTTGTTCTTAGAAATGATGTGTTCAGGAAGAGGGATTTGGTCATTTGTTTTGGTTTGGTTTTCCCTTTGGGTATAGTTATCCTTTAAAATATTGCTAGTTTATGACTTCTTACTCTCCATCATTTTCCGGTTTTTATGTACAACTTCTTCAGACTTTTTCAGAGTTTGGTTATCAAGAACCCCAGCTCCTTTGATTATGGATGAGAGTAAATAAGATATTACAAAATTCATATACTAAAGCTCATTCACTTTGCTTTTTGGAGACTCACATTCTTTCCAGAACCTATTTATAATTACTTTGCATATAATTTTAAGAATGTTGGTTATATAATTTCCTAGTCAATAGCAGTTGTAAGTCAGAAAGAGGTAGGAGGAATTGCTAGAAGCAAGTACACTCCTAACATCAAGAAATAATCTAACAGCAAGGGAGGCATAATCTTACTAAACCTCCCAACAGAATTTGACATACCCCTGAGCAGCATTTGATGTTGTTGATCTCTTCTTGAAATTCTTCCTTCAATTGGTTTTGCTAGGAAATTGCACTCTGCTAGTTTTCCTATTAAACTTCCCTGGCAGTTCTTTCCCAGTCTCCTTTGCCAGCTCTTCTTTTTTTGTGACGTCTAAATGTTGGGGAGTACCACTGGGCTCAATCCTCAAATCTCTGTAGAGAATGTCTACATTCATTTCCTACCCACGCCGTCTTATTCAAGCCTAGATAGATAGCATCTATATGCTAATGACCCCCAAGTATATATACTTTTTCCTCTGAAGGATATCTAATTGGCTACTTGGGTGTCCAATAGGCATCTCAAACTCATATGGATGTATTTTTTTTTTTACCTCCACATATGCTTTCCCTTCCATATGGCCTCACCGTTCGTGAATTTCTCAAGCCAAAAACCTTTAGCATCTGTCTTCCCTGATACCCCATCTTCAATCCATCAGCAAATCCTACTGCTCTGTCTTCAAAATATATCCTGAATCTGACCACCTCCACCAGTGTTACCCTTGTCTAAGCAACCATTTCTTACTTAGTATACTGCAACAGTTTCTGAACTTGTCTCCCTGCAGCCACTCTTGCCTCCTTATAGCCACTAATGTCTTTTTTTTAATATAAGGTAGATCATGTCACTCTCCTCTTCAAAATCAAAATCAAAATTTAAAAAAAAAGGCTTCTCTCACAATAAAATTGAAACTTCTTACTATGGCCTATGAGACCCTACAGGATCTCACTCTTAGGGGTCTTTCTGACCTTGTATCCTAGCGTCCTCTCACATTCAGTTTCTCTTAGTTTTACTGTTTCCATCCACTCTTGTGTTGTTACTCTTCCTTCACTCCCAGCTGTGAGCCCTTGCATTTGCCTAAAAGGCTCTTCCCCAAGATGTCTACCAGGCTTACTCTCTCACTTCTTATAGTCTCTATTCAAATGCCACCTCCTCAGTAAGGCCTCACCTGATCACCCTACACTAACATACCGTGTTCTATCCCTTTAGCCTACATTAGTTTTCATCAGAGTACTTGTAATTATATGACATAATATTGCATATTTATGTTTCTTATCTGTTTTCCCACTGGAATGTAAGGTTCTTGTCTCTCTTGTTCACCATTATATTTCCAGCACATAGATCACTGCCTAGGACATAGTGTGGGTTCAAAAAATATTGGTGAAAATTTGAATGGATGGAAGAGAAGGACAGAGATGAAATCAAATGATATACAGAAAACACACACACAAACAGCAAGAAGACAGACTCAAAGGTTCTTGCAGTAGAGGGCTTTTAATTAAGGTCAAAAATCCTGGTATACCTCAAGAGCCTGTGTACTTATGCTTATAATGATAGCTATCATTAAGTACCCTCTGGGAGATAAATAAGGATAGACAGCTAGCTTTAACTATATTTACCCTTTCTCCCTTATACACACACAAAGATCAAACAGAAGGGTTCTGAGGTGAAAGAACATAATGCACAACGTGAAATGCATAAACCACACACATTAAATAAATCAGACTGTTTCAAAAAAACACAATCTATATTTACAAAAGAAAAAACCTTATTATCATTAATCATTAATAAATTATGCTTAGTGAAGTCTGCAAAGAATACATGACTTAGATGTTAGTGAATAAATATCCATTATATTCTGTTTTGGACTTTGAGTAATCATAATACTGCCTGAACAAGGAAGGTCTATATTACTGTTATCCTTATTCCTGACTGCAAGAACTGTATATTTTTCATTTTTGTATTTCAAGTTCCTAGCAGAGTGCCAGACATATAGCAGATGTTTAGGAAATACGGTACTGAACTCATTTCTCATAAACATTCTTCTTAATTAAGATTGTCAATTGTACATTATGAAATTATAACCTAAGTTGTAATGGCTTTTCGAGAGCATGTGAACTTTACCTATTACAATGTGTTTTCATTTGTATTTCTACAGTTCTCCTTCCCACCAAATACTAAAAATTAACTCTAATAATCATGGTCTACTGTAAGCTCATGATCTAATATTGGTATAATTTATGGTCGTATTTTAATCTAGTTCTGTTTGTTTAGGTGAATGCAGTCTATTTAGATAGAATACATGAAGATACGACCATAAAAAACCTAGCCCAAGATTATCAAGCTAGCTGTTGTGGAAGCAACACTGACTTGGATTCAAAAGGCCTTGCCTTGGTTTCAGTCCCAGCTCCACAGTTTGTCAGTTGTTTTGGTTTTAAGGACATCACTTAACTTTTCTGAAACAATTTTCTCATTTGTTAAATGAGCTTAATACCTTAAATTTACAAGGTTGTTTTAGAATTCCTTCATTAAACAACTAAATTTTATGTGTCTCACAATTATGCTTGATACCCATGAGTCTTAAGATAGAAAAGAGAATCCCTTTCCTTAGGAAGCCTAGTGTTATGTCAGGGAGATTAAGACAATAATAACATAAGATGGAAAGTGTTAGATGTTCTAAGCAAAGGAACAAATGATTACTTTTAAATGAGAGCATTAGGGAAGACTTTATGGAAGAAATGGCGTTTATGCTGGACGTTGATGGAATGAAAGCATTCCAAGAGAAGGAAACAGTTGAGCAGAGATTTAGTTGAATAGGTAGAGGATGGGGCATAGGAGGAGGGAGTGGATTATGAAGGAGAGAAGTGATAAATGCACCTAGGGTGAAGGAGAGTCTTAGATGATAAGAGTGAAAAGATAGCTTGAGATCAGTTCATAGAGATCATCTAAGAACTCTCAGTAAAACATGCTTATAGTCCTGAAGCACTGCACCAATGTCGAGTATACGGTCTATGTGATGGGAGTTGTTTCTTTCTGTGGGAAAAACTAGTTGTTTGTGTGTGGAATTTTTTCTTTTATTTCCAAGATGAGCGTGGTAATAGCATCATCATCATCATTAAAATAAGAAAAAGAAAACTTCATTCTTTTTATGTGAATGAATTGAAAAGAAGTTTTTTAAAATTCAAGGACAAGTGAGGTTTTTTTCTTTTGTGAATATAGACTATGTTTTTTTTGAAACAGTCTGATTTATTTAATGTGTGTGGTTTATGCATTTAGTGTTGTGCATTATGTTCTTTCATCTCAGCACCCTTCTTTGTTTGATCTTTGTGTGTGTACAGGGGAGAAAAGGTAAATATAGTTAAAGCCAGCTGTCTATCCTTATTTATCTCCCAGAGGGTGCTTAAAAGATAACGGTGTGGAGAGTTGAGAGAGAAACACAGCAGTAGTAATGCATGTACAAGCATGATTCTTTTTTACAAACATTCACATAAAAAAAAATAATGTGCATAATTGCTGTAGTTTCTCAAGGGGACGTGACCTGGTGTTTAATAATTTGTCTGAAAATCACATATTCCAGACATTTAGTTTCATGAAGATGAAAAGTTGCCTGTTTAGATTTTTTTAAATTTGTTCTCTTATAGAGTCCTAGTAACTTTTACTTAATTTGATACAGTAACAGTATACCACATTTCACTTTTTGGTTTGACAAAGATAAGAGTGTGACCATTTAAAGTAAATATAGGGGTGTGAAATAGCAGGTACTCATACACTAGTAGTAAGAGTTGGTTATTGTAGAGAAAAATTGGGCAATATATGAAAAATTTTTTAATACAGTCACCTTGATCAAGCAATTTTATTTCTAGAAATTTATCCCACAAACAGTTGTATGTGGGTGCAAAGACACATATGAAAGGAGGAGGGTATTCATTGCCACGTTGTTTATGATAGCAAAATCCTGGAAACCATTCAAATGTCCATCAGTTGGGAACTAAGTAAATAAATATTACTTTTATACAATGGAATACCATGAAGATTTTAAAATGAATGAGTGAAAATGGGTACAACACTGGAGAACCGTTTGGTAATATCTACCAAAACTGAACATATACTATGCTGGGTTGTTTCTGCTCTTTGGCTAATGTGAATTTTGCTGCTATGAACATGTGTGTGCATGGCTTTGTACCTCTTTTCAGTTCTTCTGGATATATACCTAGGAGTGGAATTGCTCAGTTATAATTCTATGTTTAACTTTCTGAGGTACCACCAATTGTTTTCTACAGAGGCTGCACCATTTTCTCTTCCTGTGAGCAATTTCTACGGGTTCCATTTTCTCCACATCCTCACCAACACTTGTGATTTTCCTTTTTGTTCTAATTATAGCCTTCTTAGTGGGTATGAAGTGGTATCTTGTTATGGTTTTGATTTGCATTTCCCTAATGACTAATGATATTGAACATCTTTTCATGTGCTTGTTGGCTGTTTCTGTGTTTTCTTTGGAAAAATGTCTATCCAAGTCCTTTGCCCAATTTTTTCTTTTTTTTGAGGAAGATTAGCCCTGAGCTAACATCTGCTGCCACTCCTCTTTTTTTTTGTTCTTGAAGACTGGCCCTGAACTAACATCCATGCCCATCTTCCTCTACTTTATATGTGGGACACCTGCCACAGCTTGTGGTGCCATGTCCACATCCAGGATCTGAACTGGCGAACCCTGGGCTGCTGAAGTGGAACCTGCGCACTTAACCACTGCACCACTGGGCCAGCCCCCTTTGCACAATTTTTAATTGAGCTGTTTTATTGTTAAGTTACAAGAGTTCTTTATATAGTCTAATAGGAGACCCTTATAAGATATAGGATTTGCAAATATTTTCTCCCATTCTATAGATTGTCTTTTCGTTTCTTGATAATGTCCTTTGACGCACTAAAGTTTTTAATTTTGACGAAGTCCACTGAATCTATTTTTTTCTTTTGTTACTCATGTTTTGGTGTCATGTCTAAGAATACATTGCCAAATCCAAGATCATGAAAAAAGAGTTTTATAATTTTAGCTCTTATATTTAGGTCATTGATCCATTTTGAACTAATTTTTTTGTATGGTATGAGGTAGGGGGTTCAATTTCATCCTTTTGCATGAGGCTATCCAGTTGTCCCAGAACCATTTGTTGAAGAGAATATTCTTTTGCATTGAATAGTCTTGGCCCTCTTGTTGAAAATCGACCAGCCATAGATGTATACAGTTATTTCTGAACTCTCAATTCTGTTCCATTTTTGTCTACGTGTCTATTTTTATGCCAGCACCACACTGTTTTGTTGTAAATTTTGAAACCGTGAAATGTGAGTCCTCTAACTTTGTATCTTCTTTTTCAAAATGTTTTGTCTATCTGAGGCCTCTTGTAATCCACATGAATTTGAGGATCAGCTTTCTATTTCTATTAAAAAAAGACCGTTGGAATTTTTCTGTGGGTTGTATTAAATCTGAAGAACACTTTGAGAAGTATTACCATCTTAACGATATCAAGTCTTCTAATCCATAAACACAGGATTTCTTTCAGCAATGTTTTGTAGTTTTCAATGTACACGTCCGTCACCTCCTTGGTTAAATTTATTCCTAGATGTAGTATTCTTTTGAGTGCTGTTGAAATTAGAATTTTTTTCTTAATTTCATTTCAGGTTGTTCATTGCTAGTATATACAAAGACAACTGAATTTTGTATGTTGATCTTGTATACTCTGCAACTTTGCTGACTTTATTAGCTCTACGAGTTTTTTGAGCATTCTTTGGGATTTCTATTTATTATTTTTGTTTCCTGACTATTGTAATGTATCAGTGGTCTTTCCTTAGGAATCAGGATGTAAAATTATATATAGTTTTTTGTTTATAACCTCCTAATTAATCTTCTTGCTACTTAACTTGTTACGTTGTAGTCTATTCTTCACATAACAGTTAGAGTAGCCCTTTAAAGTTATTAATCTGGTAATTTCACTTAAGTGCGAAAACTTTCATTGGCTTTATACATTTATGCAAAACTAATGGAATAATGGACTAACATGCTAAAAGTAAAATTTTAGGAAAATTGTTGTGGTGGAAATCTGCAGAGTGAAATGAATGGGGAAAGAAACTGCAGGCAATTTTATCAGGCTCTTGAGATAATTTAGGTTTAGATTTTATTTATGAAAAATTCCTCTGCCAGGGCTCTATTATTGAGAATAAAGAGAAAAGACAATTAAAGGAGACATTATGAATTTTCTGACTAACCAATCAATTAATATTCTTTCAGCTATATTTAAACTTGAAACAGATAGAAGTATATGGCCCTTGATAAGAATCTATCGGGGTGGCTTTCTTCTGATTGAATTCCTTTTTCTACTGGGCATCAACACATATGGTTGGAGACAGGCTGGAGTAAATCATGTGCTCATCTTTGAACTTAATCCAAGAAGCAATTTGTCTCATCAACATCTCTTTGAGGTAATCAAAGCAAGACATAAAGTCCCACAAGTATAGTTTGCATTAGCTATATAGCTGGTTTAGTAAGTATTAAAATCCATCTTCTACTTGAAGAGCATTGAGTCAATAAGTAAACATTTTTCTTAGCTTTGTTTAATAAATTGAAGATATTTGTGAGTAATGGTAAAGATAAAAATAACAATTTTCTCTGTCTTTCCCGTCCTTTATCAGATCGCTGGATTCCTTGGGATATTGTGGTGCCTGAGCCTTCTGGCATGCTTCTTTGCTCCAGTTAGTGTCATACCCACATATGTGTATCCACTTGTCCTTTATGGATTTATGGTTTTCTTTCTTATCAATCCCACCAAAACTTTCTATTATAAATCCCGGTTTTGGCTGCTTAAACTGCTGGTAAGTCCAGAAACTTGTGTACCGTTTTTAGAGTGGTATATTGATCATTGGCTTCCTCTAGGATGAAATCAACACTGCTATATTATACAGCTTCAGAAGGCATGGTTCACATTGTAGTCTATGTGATGTCCCAGTTCCAGGGGCAAAGAACATAGCGTGACTGTACCCCTGACAATGCACAATGCAGTGGTCCTGGGAAGAGCACTCATGCATTTTTTCCTCCCAAAATGGAGTATAAAGTGTCCAGGTGTTGAAATGATTTTGCAAGTTAATAATAATTAGTTCATGATTAATTTAATTGCTTCATTATTTAATCAGCTGTGATAACATATAATTTGTTTCCTTTTTTTAAAAGTGGTAAAACTATTATTTTCCTGTTATATTAGTATAAGTAGTCAACCAAACATTTTTATGTAACGAAAGATTGGTTCTCTAAAAGCGGTAGGAATATCTTGCCAGATCACCAAGTTTAGTTTGAGAAACCGACTTTGATTCTGGTTTATAATAAATTCTGTGTCTTCTTCCACTTGACATATTTCTTTGTGCTGTTGTTGAGGAAGATTGGCCCTGAGCTAACATCCATGCCAGTCTTCCTCTATTTTTTAGTATGTGGGCCGTCAGCACACCATGGCCACTAAAAGAGCTGTATAGGTCCGCACCCTGGAACCAAACCTGGGCTGCCAAAGTGGAGGATGCTGAACTTAACCACTAGGCCACCCTGGGCTGGCCCCCATTTTACCTATTTCCTAATGCTCTCAAAGTCATGCAGTCTCAGCATTATGATAGAGAATTTCTTTCGAGAACGGTAGCTGTATTTTTTGTGATATTGTAAAGATAGCTCTGAGAAGGGACTTCTGCTTACTCCTATATAAAACCAGCTCTATTTTGAAAATCAATTGTGAATGCTTTCATATAATTGTTTCCTAAATTATGAATAACAATACAGTGAAAATTAGTAATTAAATTGACCAATCTCTACACAAACTTTCAAAATTCCTATATTTGCTTCACTTGTTTATCATCTTATATAGAGTATACCACTTTGAAAACTGTAGTTTTTATTTTTTTTCCTTTTGTATGCCCCTTAGGGTTAGCAGATTTTTTTTTTGTTCTTAACAATACACTCCCTATATATAGCATTAACTAAATTTTTTAAATCTGAAAACATAAAATATGGCTTTCCTATTAAAAACTGTGTAATAAGCGCTCAACAAGTAAAAAGCAACCTATGTTCCCATATAGATAAGTATTTATAGCAATCAGGAAAAGAAAATGGCCAAATCTCCTTGATTGACTTTTTTTCCAAAGTTGATTGTTATTCGTTTGTATTTCTTATTTCTCCCTGTAGGATTTTTGTCACAAATTGAGAATCTTCCTCTTTTCCTCCAATTTAATTAAATATAAATAAATAAATAAGCAAATCATTTCCTTTAAGTGCAGCTCCTCTGGGCCTAACTTTGGGTTTGAATTTTCTGAGTGTGGAATTTAGATGTACAAGAATATTTTGATAAGTTATAAGCATACCATCACCTTTAATATGTTCTGTCATCTTCTAGAAAACATGCTTTTACAGGAGTTTTTTCAAGACAGAAGAAAAGTTTGAGCCTTTTTTTCTCTCTTGAGATTTATACTAAAAATAAATCATTTCCTTTTAGTATGACGATATTGGATTACCTTTCTTATTTTGAGATTGTCATTTTGTCACTAGATTTTGTGGAGCTTTTAAACAGTTATTTGCATTAAAATTGTAGTATTCGTCTGGTTACAAAGAAGTACCTTTAAGGTTATAAAGATCTATTGTTTCCTGACTCAGTTATTGTGAAATCTCTATAAAGTTCTTTTGAAATGAGGTTTGAAAGTCTCAAAAAACTCAGGTGTTAATATGATTGCATTATTGCAAAAACAGGATAATACAGTTGTGTTCATTGTGTGCTAAGTGAGCATTTCCCCTGTGCATCCTTCTTTATGTAAATAGTAAACTGTGATTCATGCATGACCAGTTACTCTTATTAGCAAAACGTTTCCCTATTGAGTAGATGTTTATCTATGCATCTGCCGTGTGTTAATAAGTGAGGACTTGTTGATGGAATAGGTAGGCAATGATGATAGAATAAGGAATACTAGAATAATAAAATGTACTATCAGAAGCAGTGAAATACAGAGAGAAGCACTGTGGTTTGTTGAATTTTCCTAGTAATTGTAAACAGGAAAAATGTTGTATATAGATCATTTTAATATTAATTGATTTGTCTTATTTTAATTCAAAACTCACTGAAAAAACTTACCCTTAGACTTATTTTTAGTGAGCTAAGAAGAATGTTTCACCCTGTTTGTGTTTCTCTGATAGAGCTTTTTTTTGTTTATTGAGTTCATAATAATTTACATCAATGTGAGATTCCAGGTGTACATTATTTCTTGACTGTCACCACGTAAGTGCTCCCCTTCACCCACTGTGCCCACCCCCGACCCCCCTTCCCCTGGTAACCACTGAATTGTTTTCTTTGTTCATGTATTTGTTCATATTCCACATATGAGTAAAATCATCTGGTGTTTGTCTGTCTCAGTCTGGCTTATTTTGCTTAGCATAATTCCTTCCAGGTCCTTCCATGTTGTTGCAAATGGGATAAATTTGTCTTTTTTTATGACTGAGTAGTATTCCATTGTAGATATATACCACATCTTCTTTATCCAATCATCAGTTGCTGGGCACTTGGATTGTTTCCATGTCTTGGCTGTGATGAATAGTGCTGCAATGAACATAGGGGTGCATATGTTACTTTGGATGGTTGATTTCAAGTTGTTTGGGTAGATACCCAGTAGTGGGATAGCTGGGTCATACGGTAGTTCTATTTTTAGTTTTCTGAGGAATCTCCATACTGTTTTCCATAGTGGCTGCACCAGTTTGAATTCCCACCAGCAGTGTGTGAGGGTTCCCTTCTCTCCACACCCTCTCCAACGTTTGTTATTTTTAGTCTTAGTGATGATAGCCACTTTAACAGGTGTAAGGTGGTATCTTAGTGTAGTTTTGATTTGCATTTCCCTACTGATTAGTGATGTTGAACATCTTTTCATGTGTTTATGGGCCATCTGTATATCTTTTTTGGAAAAATGTCAGTTCATATCCTCTGCCCATTTTTTGATCGGGCTGTTTGTTTTTTTATTGTTCAGTTGTATGAGTTCCTTATATATTATGGAGATTAACTCCTTGTCAGATATATGATTTGCAAATATTTTCTCCCAGTTGGTGGGTTGTCTCTTTGTTTTGATCCTAGTTTCTTTTGCCTTGCAGAAGCTCTTTAGTCTGATAGAGCTTTTTTTAAAACCTCATCCTAAAGTGAAACTACGTTTCCTTCTTTCTTTCTTTTTTTTGGTGAGGAGGATTGTCCCGGAGCTAAGATCTGTCACTAATCTTTCTCTTTTTGCTTGAGGAGGATTGTCCCTGAGCTAACATCTATGCCAATCCTCCTCTATTTTTTTGTATATGGGACGCTGCCACAGCGTGGCTTGATGAGTAGTGTGTAGGTCCTCTCCCGGGATCCAAACCTGCAAACCCTAGGCTGCCAAAGCAGAGCACATGAACTTAACCACTACACTACCAGGCTGGCCCCTACTTCTTTCTTTTTTTGTTTTGCTTTTTAGTGGGAAAAGAACATATGGCACTTGGCTGTAGTGGTAGGCACTGGGTGCCATTTATATCCATATTTAATTTGAATCTGTGGAAGTGATACACGCTATTCCCTTCCTCCCAAAAAAAACTAAAAAAATGTTTATAAGAGATTAGTTTATTTTGATATGCATATTGTATGTCAAATTAGTACAGTTTATTTATGTTCATTAGGTTATATATCCTCTCCCTGGATCTGTATCTGCCCTAGTCAGAAATCCAGTTAGGAAGTGTAAACAGTGCCTCAGATTTTCTAAACAAAAATATCAATTTATTCTTATAGAAGACTACTTAAAGTTTTTAAATTAGAATTCTTTTCTATATAATTTGGAAATTGGTTTTTCCAATATTTTCTTTATTGTATAGTAGCATTTTTACACACATCTCTACTATAAGAATAGATTAGAGAGATGTTTTCATTTAATAATGCACTGTTCTGGACATTTTATATGTATTAATTTTTTTAATCCTTTTAATAACCCATGAGGTTGGCTATTAATCTACATTTTATAAATGAAGAAACCTGGGTTAGAAGTTAAATAAGGTTATACAGCCAGTATGTAATGGAGATGCGATATTAGCCCAGGCAGTCTGGCACCATAGTTTGCGCCCTTAAACACTAACATTTAACAGTTAGACCTGTCAGTCACTTTATCTAAGATATTTAACTTTTATCTAGTGGATCCAACTAATGAAATATAAAAAATCACATTTGGAAAGAATGTAATTATTTACAAGCTTCTCAAAAGTAGAAATTAAAACTTGGTCTCCTTAACTGTTTATCTGCATTAACTTAGAAGATGATGTTAGTGTATATTCTTTGTAATAACTTATTGGTGACTTTTTTGTGTATGTAGGTAAAACATCAGATAGCCATAATTGTCTCTAGCTTTCTTAATACTGTTACTCGATGAATTATTACCATTTTAGTCAAAATCAAAAAAGGTAAAAAGTGAAAGGCCTCAGCCAGAATAAGAAAGGGAGAAGGAGAATTCTCACACGAACAAGAAAGTTCAGATAAATCTGAGATGAAGTTGACTATGTGTAAATGCCAGGGAGTTAGGTATAATCTGTTTATTTCCTCTCCCCTCACCCTACCTCTGACCAAGCTACTAGCTCCCTTCTTTGTATTTCCAGGGCATTTTGTATGTATAGTTGTAATAGAACTTACTACATAGTACTATCGTTATTTCTTTAGATATTTATTTGCCCAACCAAACTGTGGGTCTTTGAGGGTTTTGAGAGTAGAGATTGTTTTATTAATCTTTGTACCTCCACAATGCTTGACGTATAGTAAATACTTAATGTCTTTGTTAAATGCATGAATAACTATAATTATCTTCTTTCCTTCATTAGTTGTATTATACCAACATTTACTACTCCCTCTTTTCTTCCTTTGTTCATCTTCTCTCTTCTGTAAATTTTCCCTTCCCCCCAGTTTTTATTTTTATGCCATTCCCGTCCTTTTCCAGTCCCATCCCTCCAATTCTTTGTTTCTTATTTAATGCATTCTCCTCTTCTTCTGCTCTTATGGAAATTTTCTGTATTAGCTAGGTTTTGAGGCTGGTTGTGGCAGATTGTGAGGCTAATAGCAGTCTGTCTCACATCAGTTAGAAAGAAGAAATTTGCCCTAGGCTACCAGTTTCACAGAAGTCCATGACTAGAAATTGAGTTAGACTTCCTGATCCTTTGGTGTTTTATCCTAAACTATCCTTTTGTTTCTGTCTGTTTGAATCCTTTAAGTCCATTCTGCACCCTAGAGTATCTTAAAATACAATATAAACTGGCACCAAAACCTCTTTGTGCATAGATGACTAACATCTCAACCCCTAACCCTCTCCCCGCAAAAGCCATATCTGGAGCTTATGGTTGCGAACGGTATAGCTTGTGTCTCTGGCTTATTGCACAACTTATTGAAGAATAAGAGAGTGACCAAGAGACCAAGCCATGGACTCAAAATATATCAGCTCTAGAAAATAATGTCTCAAAGCCTCCATTGTGTCCTATACAAACCTGGTCTGACTTCCAAAGCTCCAAAGTAATATCTGTCATAGATAGTTGACACCCAGAATTGATTTGTAATATAGCCGTTTAGCTGCCTGAAATAATAAAAGGAAATATTTAGAGAAAGGGTAGAAAGAACCAGCCAAGCCTGAGAGTAGATAGCTATAGACTCCCAGGCTGAATGTGTCTATGAAGTGAATGTAGCTAGACGGCAAGAGAGCTACAGGTTTAGACTCATTTTCTCAGAACTGCTGCTTTGTCAGAATGCCTTGTTTTAAGAGTCTGTTTTTGCCTGTATAAGGTAGAAAGGGTCTGACAGGATGAGGACTAAAGCTGCCTTCATCCCGTCTTTACTTCAGTCAAGGCCTCTCAAGGCATTCTGTACAATTTGAGTCTATTTCTGGTGATTTGCATTAGTATCCAATCTTTCCTCTCTCTGCAATGCCAGGATTTCCTTTTGCAGTGGTAAACAGACCTCCACAGATAGGTCAGAATGAGTTTGTTGTAGGTCTTCTGTAAAATGGTGATATGAATAGTACCCAGCTTATAGAATTGTTGTAGTTAATGGATTATGAGAAAGGCATTATGGGAAAAATACACACCATGCATTAGTGCTCAATACATTTAGCCTAAATTCATTTATCATTGTTTTCATAACAGTGGGATGTGGGCTGATTTTTCTGGCATAATTTTAAGACAAATACAATGATCACCATGGCATTAGTGAAATGAAAGTGACTTTGGTTAGAGAATAAGGCATGCTTCAGGTGATGTACCATCCTTCCTTTTCTATCCTTTGTAGACAGGAAGAGCTTTGTATTCATTAGCTAAGCTCCTATCCCAGCTAAGGTGGGCGAACATTTCAGGAATTATTATGGCAATTGGTCTCTAGCAAAATTTACCCTAGAGCCTAACGCTAGCTGTCCTCTCAGTGCTTCTACTTTCTGCCACTTTCTGCTTTTCCACTGCAACTCTTCCCGCCTCTCCGCTTTCTAACTGTAGCTGTTCCTGCCCTTTTCCTCCTTTTAGTTTCTTTCTTAGTTATCCATTCAACTCATTCCCTTCACTTCTAATTCTCAACCTAGCCACTGTTGCCAGGTTCCTGTATGATTGGTTCATTGATTTTCATTTTATCAGATAAAGTAATCATGGTGCATGGTCGGACATGAAATAGAGAAATTTAATATGAATTGTTTCTATGTTTTCTGATTTTTTTCTTTCTCCCAGTTTCGAGTATTTACGGCCCCCTTCCATAAGGTAGGCTTTGCTGATTTCTGGCTGGCCGATCAGCTGAACAGCCTGTCAGTGATACTGATGGACCTGGAATATATGATCTGCTTCTACAGTTTTGAGCTCAAATGGGATGAAAGTGAGGGCCTGTTGCCAAATGATTCAGAAGGTAGGGTATGAATGTGAATCCACACTACTAAACTGCCAATGTAAACCAAGAAATATTGGGAATGATAACTGCAAAATTTAAGATCATGGTGAAAACTCATCCAATAATATTATAAAATTAATTAAATGTACTTGGCACTTTTTTAGCAATCTCTTTATCTGGTATAATTTGGCTCATAAATTGTGTGTTAGGATTTTAGCCATCCATTTGCCAAGAGATTTACAACTTTATACTTAAAGAATTCTAAAACTAAAAAAAAAGTTCTAGTGCATTGGTAGTTATATCACAAATGCTTTATTGCCAACAACTGCCATCGTAGGACTGCTTTACAGTGATCAGAAACACTGATTATTCAGTTAGGTCAAGTGCTTTGAGAAAGACATTATAGATTGTTTTTCAGTTCTTATTAGGGACCTTGTTTTTCTTCTGGCTGTTTTTCCCACTCTTAGTTTATGCCAGGAGTTCAAGTTATTAAGGAATTTTCCCTTAATGACAAAGACCAAATTTAGACAAATTATGTAACATCTGATTAACAGAAGTTGAAGAAGTCAGTGCCAACACATTTTCATTGATTGCCAGCAGATCACAACTCTGTTGTAGGTTGATCCCACTATTATACAGTCCCAGAATTTGAAGAAAAATTGATTTACCAACTCCATTCTCTCATTTAAAAATACACGCTCCACTCTTTTTTTTTCTTTTTTCTTTTTGTAAGGAAGATTGGCCCTGAGTAACATCTGGTGCCAGTCTTCCTCTTTTTGCTTGAGGAAAATTGTCACTGAGCTAACATCTATGTCAATCTTCCTCTATTTTATGTGGGATGCTGCCACAGCATGGCTTGACGAGCAGTGCTAGGTCCACACCCAAGATCTGAACCTGCAAACCGTGGGCTGTCAAAGCAGAGCACACAAACTTAACCACTGCGCCACCAGGCCAGCCCCTTCACTCTCTTTTTAAAAAGAAAGAGGAGCAAAAGAGCATGAACAACCTATAGTGGATATATTATAGTGGTTTGGAGTTAATGAAATTGACTGGAGTCACCATTGTATTTGTAGGTTTTCCAAATGTTTCAAGTGACAGAGCTAACCAGGGTTTTTTTCCCCTTTGATTAGAATACTGGTGTTCTAATTTTCTTAGAGTTTCACCACGCTTCAAAGAAAAGTGATTCTAGGACAGTCAGAAATCTGAGAGGGCACATTTTCCTACTAGGTCCCCCCTCTGTATTTTACCTTCTCTCTTTGGCTTACCTACCCCTAAAATGTTTGAGAATATAATAGTTGCAAAGAAGCATGATTCTGAAACCCAGGCTCCTTGCTTTTATGGACTTGCTAGTGGTTACCATATGTGACTAAATGATGTGAACAAATTATTTTTTTAAATTGTAACTTTTTCTTCTTTGAAATCTTCACAGAACCAGAAATTTGCCACAAATATTCATATGGTGTGCGGGCCATTGTTCAGTGCATTCCTGCTTGGCTTCGCTTCATCCAGTGCCTGCGCCGATACCGAGACACAAAAAGGGCCTTTCCTCATTTAGTTAATGCTGGCAAATACTCCACAACTTTCTTCACGGTGACGTTTGCAGCCCTTTACAGCACTCATAAAGGTATTCAGTGATTGACTGTGAAGAGATTTTTCAAAACCCGGGTTTTTACTTCTTGAATCTGTTTCTTACTCTGGTTGCTTTTCTATTTTTTCTGCTCTTTTTACCCGCTGAAGTTCCAGTCCCCTCAGTGATACTAGTTTGTTCTTGAACACACTTTTAGTCTCGTTCCAATATTTACTAATAAGTACCATTAAAAAGAATCAAAGTTGTCCAGAATAGCAAGGATTTGTAGTAATGTTTGAAATCCTGAATTATGTTTAATGGGCTCAATCTGTGGACACCTTGGGTTTTCATTTGGTTTTTTTAGACTTCTTGTTCACTAATGAGGTTGGGAAATGCTAGGTGAAAAAGATTCCCTCTGGCAATCATGTATGCTTTTAATCGCTTTCCTCCACCAAGTAGTAAGGATTGTTTCCAGCCCATTTAACTGCAAATTGAGTTCTCTGATCTCTCTAGTTTCTTATCTCCATGGCAACTAGTTATTACTTGAGACTGCTCTTCTGTTGAGAGGAGAAAAAAGCTTTTAGGTTCTGAGCCACATGCAGTCACTTCTTTTGAATTTTTAACCTTTTCCCAAGAACTGTCAATCAAGGATTTCCCCTCCTTTTACTAAAAAATGCATTCCTTCTTTGTTTACATCAATATCAGCCCACACCTTACAGGCTGCGCTCTCTCCTCTGTGGTGGTAAAGAAATGTTACTAATTGAAATTATTTTTAAATACTTTGGTAAATTTTTTTCAGTGGTTCTTTTTCTTTAATTGAGATGTTGCATTTTAGGAGCGTTAGCTAATGTTCCAGAACTACTACTTATCTAAAGTGTCTCTGATGGTCTTGAAAGATTAGGATGGTGGTTTTTTTGTGAGGCCTGCGTTTGGTCCAACAGAACACTTTATAGCATACTTCCACTTTTGCAGTAGATTCTGAGATTGCCGTAATATTAATAATGCAGCCAATAATTTTACCACTTTGTAGGCACTCTTGTTAAATGATATAATTTAACTAAGTACCTCTGTGAAGGAAACACATCCTCAAAACTCCCATAATTTTAACTCTTGCTGAGGAATGTAGTTATTCAATCCTGGCATGCATCGTGAGTCAGAAGGTTGTTACTAGAGAATTTATAAATGAGGCAGCTGATTTGATACATGACTCAAGAACCCTTTACTTTTCTCCCATTCTGGGTAAAAACAAATACTGTCTTTTGATTGAATATTTTAGGCTGTAACATGTCCTTAACTATAGTGATACCATTCAGTAAGAAGCTGAAAATCTGAATTCCTCAAATCTGCAAGCACTCCACATCCAAACACCTAAAGCCAGAAGCAGCGGTCTGAGTAGTACTGCGGTCATCAGACTTGGTTTTTGCTGATGTACCTCTTCAAAAAATTTGTAAGCTATGTTGTTATTTTCTCAGACATTTTTAAGTTTACATCTGAAATTTTTCATCTTAAGTTTAAATAATTACAAAAAGTGTAGCTTCCAGTGTATTTTAAACATTCACATTTAAGAACAAAACTGCTAAATGTTTGTACTGAATGTATCCAGGTAATCTAAATATAAAAGTATGATACTCATCGTGATTTATATTTTTTAAATGAAGCAATTCTACAATAGTCCAAAATTTTACATCTCTTTCCTACTGAACTTTTTTTAATGTTATATATTTTTATGTTTTAATGACTTTTGTTTGATACCATATATGTAAATTGAAATTAAATTATTAATTTCCTACTACTAGAAGGTGCTAAGAGATTTTTTCTTTGTGTGTTATAATGATCATTACCCTGATTATTATCTATTGTTGATCAAAGTAACAGTACAAATGTATTACAAATTTTAATAGTTTTTACACACAAACGTTTCTTAATGAGTTAAATTTATATTACTTATTACTAATAAGTTAGTAACATAGCTAAGTACACGAGAAAAGTAAGTTTTTTTGTTGCAATGCCACTCAATTTTTTGGACAAATTCTGAGTTTATATGCCCAAAAAATTGCATAGTAGTCTAGCATCAATAATTATTTTTAGGGGCCGGCCCGGTGGCTCAGCGGTTAAGTTCACACATTCCGCTTCGGCAGCCTGGGGTTCACTGGTTGAGATCCCAGGTATGGACCTATGTGCCACTTGTCAAGCCATGCTGTGGCAGGCATCCCACATATAAAAAATAGAGGAAGATTGGCACAGATGTTAGCTCAGGGCCACTCTCCCTCAGCAAAAAGAGGAGGATTGGCGGCATATGTTGGCTCAGGGCTAATCTTCCTAAAAAAAAAAAAACTTTTAGTGATCTATAAAATTTTCTTTGTTGAAAGCAAAGAGTTGAAAATAAACTGAATAAAGTAAAGAATTGAACATATACTGAATGAAAAAAGGATTTGTTAACTAGAAACTGGAGTCATTCACTTTCTCTGTTTCTAGACAGTATACCAAAAAGCTTGAGTAGAACCAATCTATGATACTTAATTTTAGAGGCTCCTTATTTAGCCCACCATTCTCAAAAAACAATTAGGAAAGTAAAAATATTGTTGATTTAAATAGGCATTTGCCAGTGCAGTATTTTTTGATGACATGCTTTTATCTTATCTTTAAGTGTATTTTTGAAAAATATCTTGGAATCACAGATTACTCTCATCCAGTTTATAGGGAATATTTGCTACATACCCTAATTGGATAACTGGTTAGCCAAATCAGAAAAAAATTTGGCTTAAATTAATATATTTATATATACCCCTGTGTAAATACCTCACTTCTTAATTCTAATTCTGACTTAGGTGGATAGGTGAGTATATAGACAGACAGAGGAAGCATGCATTCAATAAGTATTATTGAGACTATTCTGTGTATCAGGTTGTACTAGATAATAAAAATAGAGCAACAAGCAAAACACAATTCTTGCCCTCAAGAATTTATAATCTAGTAGAGGACAAAGACAAGTAAATTGGCATTAGTTGCTTACACAACAATGTGAGTATACTTAAAACTTCTGAACTGTACACTTAGAAATTAATATGGTAAATTTTATGCTATGTGTTTTTTACCACACACACAAAAAAAAGACATTAAAACAGAGGGTAAAGAGAGAAGCGGGTACCAGAACAGCCTACACCACAAGTCACTAACTCAGCCTCTAGGCCTCATGATGGGAAGTGTGGAGAAGACTTCCCAGAGGTGATAGTTAAACCATACCCTGTTGTCTGTATTAAATTAGGAGGATTCCAGTTATCCCATTATATCTTTTGTTCAAGGCCATGTAATTTGTGAGTGTTGGAAGGGTTACTCTTCCCAATTCTGTCCTCTTCAGCTTAGGGCTCCCCCCCCCCCCCCGCCCCCAGACAAAACCACACCTATGAAGCTGAGATAATAGTATCTATTGTGTTTACTTTATAGATTTCTTGTAAGGATTAAATAAGGTAGTGCACATGAAATCGCCTTATAAACTCTTAACTTGCTACACAAATGGAATTTATTATTAAATGAAATATAATTCTCTTTGCTGTTTAGAGCTAGTATGTATGTGTCCTCCTTTATGGGAAAGTCTTTTTAAGAGAAACCCTTATGATTACCTTGGCTGGGTGGGTTGTAGGGGCTAGTATCAATTAGGGATGTGTTTGGCTTTTTGTTCAAGTAACACAGCTGTTTACTCACTGAACTTGATTCACGTGCCCACAGTCAAATTTTTTTTAAAACAAGCATACTTTTAGAGGGACCATTGGTTATATATCTTAATCATATCCCTAAATTTTTTTTTTAAAAAAAACCCACTTTTCGTAGTTGCTACGTATTAAATTTTTATATCACTAAATTTTTTTTACCAAAAAGCCTAAAACAGAGGGAAAAAATTAGAAAGAAAACTCAGAGGAGCCATTGACAGAAAATTGCACATTGAGCAATGATTAGAAGTAGAATTTGATTCCTATTGTTTTCTTGGACAATATGTAAGAGAAAAAAGCATCAGAAAACATAGACTTTAGAAGTAATCATTGAGCCAAAAGAATAAATTCTATATGGTTAATGGAGTAGATCTTTTTCTATTGAATGCTTATGTGCTATTGCAAAGATGAATTTAATTGGGGGAGGGGGGGGACAGTGTAGAAGAGGGTGAGGTAGCCTTGTTCAGACTCAAGAGATCTGAATCTTTTCAGAGACATAGCATACAAGAGTTACCATAGTAACAGCATTATTGGGGGCATTTTCAAGATTGTTCCAAAGGTTATGTCTTATGTTATACTGCATGATTTGTAAAAATGGAGGTGCAAGAGTCAATTCTTTTCCTAGAGTCATTTTTTAAAGGTGAGGGAGGGGGTTTAGGCAGCTCATTTTAGGGAGGCTCTGTGATAATATTGCAGCCAGCCCTCACTTGTAGTAAAAAGGAAAACACATTTTAAACGTTTCAGTGTATTTCATTTTCCATCATTGAGGTTTTAGAAACAAAAGAATTTTGTTAGCAGCCAATTTCTGTATTTTAAGAATTCGCATTTCATTGCAAGGCTAAACTTGAAGCCAATTCCTACAAGTTTTTTGTTGGAATTAGTATTGGAGGAGACAGAAGAGTATTTTAAATGGTTTTTGTGTGTCCTTGAGGTTTCTTGGCTTTGGCAAGGAAAAGCCTGTGGGAGGTACAATAATAGAAAAAGCCATTGTGGTGGTATTTCTAACCCCTTGTTGGGGAGAGAGCACTTCATTAGATTTTCTGTTTTTCATTTATGGTTTCTAACATCCTAAAATATTGATGAATTCTTTTGGACTTAGCTCTTTGCTATTCTCTGAATGTATAGGAGAAAAAGATTTCTTTTAAAAATACTTTATATTTTACTTTAGACTTTTGTGTTAGTATTTGCTAACAAGCATTTGCTACTAGGCTTTTAAAAATACTTGGGAAAAAAGAGAGAGATTCTCTGCTCACTTAAAAGCTGAGTTCATTTGTGTTTGTTTGTTTGGTTGTTTTCCAGCGCCCAGAGCCCTTCTTGTTGAACGTTCTCTAAGGGCTGCTGTGCCCCTAGTGAGGATTCCTCAGCAGTAGTTCAGCGCCTTTAGTGCAAAGAGCCATTTCATTGTTTTGAGTGAGCACACACGGTCCCGAAGTGCTTCCTCTCTGGGCTATGGCCAGTTTGCTACCCTGTTTCTACCCTGAAGAATAGGCTGCTATGCCAGAATTTCCAAATTTTAGTCTTGTTATACTGTATAGTATAATAGAAACACTTAGTTGTTGTTTTTTTTAATTCCCTAGGGAAATTTTGGCTCGTTAACTTTTTTTTAAGACATGCACACAATTTTTTAAAACAACTTATTTGGATAAATGCTTTCATTTATGGCTTACTATTGAAAGTAGTTCAGATCTTTAACTCTTTTGAAATTTGATATATTCTACTTTAATTTCTCTAGCCTAACTAATGCAGACAAAAAAGTAGATTATTTTAGAATTCATCACTTATCAATATTGGTTTAAATCCTGCTGATGTTATAGAGTCAAATGTCTGAGATATTGTTTGCTTCTGATTATTAACTTGACTTTAGCAAATATTTCCTGAGTAGCTTTTATCTATTCGGCATTGTGCTAATTTTAAATGGTGTTGAATCATATGCACCTTGGACACGTTAACTGATTACACTAGTACCCACTCCATAAGAAGGAAATATGTGCAGAATTCTTTAGGGAGAAATGAGAGAACAGGGCAGAGATAGACCAGAAGTGTTACTCTAATGGGTCTCTCAACACACACAAAAAAAATCAAGAAAGGAACTAAGGGTTCCTTACTGACAAAAAGATTTATATTTTTTCCATCAGCTTTTATCCTGCTGAAAGTGATTAGAGACTGTTTAAACTTTTTATTTTTAATGAAATCTCAAAGAAGACTGATACTGCAACTGATGAGATGGTTCCTAGATGAAGTATTTGAATAGATGTTTCAGAAGTACTGGCTTTGATCCTTTTGGTAAAATTTGGGATAATACACATTTTACTCTACTTCTAAAAATATTCAATTTGAAAGAAAAAGTATCAAATGAAGGTTTCTATAAAAAGGCATCACAGTCTTGGACTGTTTCACTCTGAAATTAAGAATTGTTTCAGATGGCTTTTTTTAGATCTGATATGTTATACTAGTGTAGAATATTGGCAGGTTGTGGGAAATGCTGGAAGAAGTTTTGGCATTCCCTCTCTTTCTCTCTATGCATGCCACCTATTATATATACTCTGACTCCCTTCTTTTTAGATCTGTTAATTAACCAAAATATGGAATATATATTATTTCTTATATTTCTAGATGACATTTTTGTGATCTATGTTTCTTTTTTTACTCAACTCTAATTACTGTATCCTGTTATTATAGCTGCTTAAATATGTACTCCAATTATTTCTATTTTTAAAGGTTTATAATTTTAGGTTGTGTTTATGACTTAATTTTTTACGGTTCAATTAAGAAAAAAGTTCCTGGGGCCGGCCCCGTGACCGAGCAGTTAACTTCACACGCTCCGCTTCTGTGGCCCCAGGCTTGGCCAGTTCAGATCCTGGGTATGGACGTGGCACCGCTCATGAAGCCATGCGTCCCACATAGTACAACCACAAGGACCTACAACTAGAATATACAACTATGTACTGGGGGGCTTTGGGGAGAAGAAGAAGAAAAGAAAAAAAAAAGATTGGCAACAGATGTTAGCTCAGGTGCCAATCTTAAGAAAAGAAAAGAAAAAAGTTCCTAACTGTATGTGTATAGTACCTGAAACTTTCTTAAAAGTTGCATAAAATAAGCACTTGAGACATTGTCAACAATTGATAAGATCTTTGTATTTCTTTGTAAAGTGATTGTGGTTGATAGCATTCCATTTAGTTAAATAAATGAAATTGTATCTTTTGCGGGAGAGAAGGCAGAAACATGTAATTTTGTCCATTCCAGGATAGTTGTTATTTAGTTATATTGTTAAAGGAGTGGGAAAAGAGAGAAATCAATCTTTAATAATCACTGAAGAGATCATTTTGCTATTGAGGAGCGAGTGAATGAGGATCTATATGAATAGTAGTAAATTGAAATAAATACAATTTAATAATTGAATTACCTTCTTGATTACAGCTATCACATCTATTTTATTCAACTGACGTTTGTAAAACACTCACAGTGTGTCAGAGACTGTGCTAGATGCTAGGTGTACATAGATGAACATGACATACCGTGTCTTTAAGACATCCTGTTGGAGCTCACGGTTTTTACTAAGGAAGAATAACAAATAACAAGAGAACACGAAAAATGTAATAGTACTGTATTATGTGTATCGTGTAGGGTACTGAGGTGGTTTGAAAGAGGGAGTGGTTAATTCAATGAGAGTTTTGATGAAGAGCCAAGTTTTTGTTTTTTATTGAGTTCATAATAGTTTACATCATTGTGAAATTTCAGTTGCACATTACTTCTTGTCCATCACCATGTACGTGCTCCCCTTCACCCCCTGTACCCACCCCCCACACCCCTTCCGCTGGTAACCACTAAACTGTTCTCTGTGTCCATGTGTTTATCTTCTTCGTATGAGTGAAATCATACAGTGTTTGTCTTTCTCAGTCTGGCTTATTTCGCTTAACATAATACCCTCCGAGCTAAGTTTTTTTTTAATTAACCTTTTTATTTTGAGATAATTGTCAGTTCACTTGTTGTTGTTAGAAATAATACAGAGAAATCCCATATACCCTTCACACAGTTTCTCCAGTGGTAAATTACAGAAATATAGTACAATATCACAACTAGAATATTGACATTGATGCAGTCAAGATACAGAACATTTCCATCATCTCTTGTTGCCTTTTTATATCACACTCTCTTCCTACTAGCCCCACTTTCTCCCTAACCCCTGGCAACCACTGATATGTTCTCCATGTTATAATTTTCCCATTTAAAGAGTGTTATATAAGTGGGATCATACAGTTCTGTAACCTTTTGAGATCTAGTTTTTCACTCAGCATAATTGTCTCAAGATTGATCCAGGTTGTTGCATAAATCAATAGTTTGTTCATTTTTGTTGTTAAGTAGTGTTCCACAGTATGAATATACCATAGTCTAACCGTTCACCCACCGAGTGACGTTTGTATTGTTTCCGCTTTCAGGCTGTTATGAACATAGCTGCTATAAACATTCATGTACAGGTTTTTGGTGAATATAGATTGTCGTTTCTCTGGCTTAAATGCTCAAGAATGCAATTGCTGGGTAGTATAGTAGCTGCATGTTTTTTTGACAAACTGCCAAAGTATTTTTAGAATAACTGTACCATTTTACATTCTCATCAGCAGTGTATGAGTGATCCGGTTTCTCCACATCCTCACCAGCATTTGATGCTGTCACTATTTTTTATTTTAGCTGTTCTGATAGGTGTGTAGTAATATCTCATTGTGATTTTAATCTTTTGGACATCATTTCATATGCTTTTTTGCCATCTGTGTATTCTCTTCAGTGAAATGTCTGTTTGTGTCTTTTGCCCATTTTCTAATTGGATTGTTTTTTATTGAGTTTTTAGAGTTATTTATATATTTTAGATACTAGCCCTTTGTTAGATAATATTTGCTAATATTTTATCCCATTCTTCAGCTTGTCTTTTTTTTTTTAATGATTACTGGGCTTGATTTTTTAACACAGTTTTAGATTTATAGAACAATTGAGCAGATAGAGTTCCATATACCCACCTCACCCTCATCCAACCCCACTCTCACACACAGTTTCCCCTCTTATTAACATCTTGTGTTAGTTTGGTACATTTGTTACAATTAATGAACCAATATTGATAGATTATTATTAACTGTAGTCCACAGTTTCCTTTGTGCTATACAGGTCTGTAGGTTTTGACAAAAACATAATGACCTGTATCCACCATTACAGTTTCATACAGAATACCTAAAAATCCCCTGTGCTTCACCTCTTCATCCCTCTACTTCCTCACCCTAAGAAACCACTGATCTTTTTACTAAGTCTATAGATAGGCTTTTTCCAACATATCACATAGTTGGAACCAGATAGTATGCAGCCTTTTCAGACTGACTTTTTTCACTTAGCAATAGGCATTTAAGCTTCTTCCAATGTCTTTTCATGGCTTGATAGCACACTTCTTTTTGTTACTGAATAATATTCCATTGTATGGATGTACCAGTTTATTTCTCCATTCACCTGCTGAAGCACATCTTAGTTACTTCTAATTTTTGACAATTGTGAATAAAGCTCCCAAAAACATCCATGTGCTGGTTTTTGTAGGGTCCTAACTTTTCAACTCAACTCAGCCTGGGAGTATGATTGCTGGATCATATGGTAAGACTATCTTTAGATTTGTAAGAAAGTGCCAAACTGCCTTCCAAAGTGGCTGTACCATATTGCATTCCTACCAGCAACGAATGAAAGTTCTCATTGCTCTGCATCCTTGTTTGCATTTGACGTTTTCAGTTTTTTGGATTTTAGCCACTCTAATAGGTGTGTAGAGTCATCTCATTGCTTTTTTAACTTGCACTTCCCTAATGACTTACGATGTTGAGTATCTTGTCATATACTTATTTGCCATCTGCGTATCTTCTTTGGTAAGGTGTCTCTTCAGACCTCTTGTCCATTTTCTAATTGGGTTATTTGTTTTATTATTGTTGTCTTAAGAGTTCTTTGTATATTTTTGGACACAAGTTATTAGATAATATTTGCAAATATTTTCCCAGAGTCTGCAGCTTTTCTTTTCATCCTCCTAACATGGCCTTTCACAAAGCAGAAGTTTTTAATTTTGGTGAAATCCAGCTTACTGCTTTTTCCTCTTATAAGTCATGCTTTTGGTTTCAAATCTAAGAACTCTTTGCCTAGCCCTAGATCCTGAAAGTTTTCTGTGTCTTTTTTCTAAGAGTTTTATGTCTTACACTTAAATTTGTGATGTATTTTGAGTTAATTTTTGTATAAGGCGTGAGACAGGTTGAGGTTCATTTTTTTTTTGCCATCGGATGGCCAATTGCTCCAGCATCTTTTGCTGAAAGGGCTGTCTTTCCTCTCTTAAATTGCTTTTGTGCTTTGGCAGAAATCAGTTGAGCTCATTGGTATGGTCTGTTTCTGGGCTCTTTCTATTCGTTTGCATTGATCTATGAATCTATCCCTCTTCCAGTACCACACAATCTTAATTACTCTAGCTACATAGTAAGTCTTAGAATTGGGTAGATTGATTCTTCCTAGTTTATTCTTTTTTTTTGAGGAAGATCAGCTCTCAGCTAACATCTGCTACCAATCCTCCTGTTTTTGCTGAGGAAGACTGGCCCTGAGCTAACATCCATGCCCATCTTCCTCCACTTTATATGTGGGACATCTGCCACAGCATGGCTTGCCAAGTGGTGCCATGTCCGCACACGGGATCCGAACCAGTGAACCCCAGGCTGCCTGAAGCAGAACGTGCGCACTTAACCACTGTGCCACTGGGCCGGCCCCTACTTTATTCTTTTTCAAGACTGTTTTAGCTATTCTAGTTCCTTTGCTTTTCTGTATAAATTTTTGAATAATCTTGTCTATATCTACAAAAAGTCTTGCTGTAGTTTTGGTAAGAATTGTGTTAAACCTGTTTATCAATGTGGGGAGAATTGACATCTTTACTATGTTGTGTCTTCCAGTCCATAAACACGTTAACATTTATTTAGATTTTGTGCATGTGTGTGTGAGGAAGACTGTCCCTGAGCTAACATCTGTGCCAGTCTTCCTCTGTTTTTTATGTGGGACACCACCACAGCATGGCTTGATGAGCAGTGTGTAGGTCCACAGCCAGGAACCGAACCCATGAACCCTAGGCTGCCGAAGTGAAGTGCGCTGAACTTAACCACCAGGCCAGCTCCTATTTAGATCTTCCTTCATTTCTTTCATTAGCATTTTGTATTTTTCAGTGTACAAGTCTTTTACATATTTTTTTGAGTGATCATGAATGATGATATTGTATTTTTAAATTTTGGTATCCATGTGTTCATCAGTAGTATATAGAAATACAATTGACTTTTGTACATTTATCTTCTATCTTGTGACCATGCTGAACTCATTCATTCTAAGTCAGAGTTTTTTGTATATTCCTTGGGATTATCTACATAGACAATCATGTCATCTACAGATAGGGACAGTTTTATTTCTTCCTTTCCAATCTCTGTGCCATTACTTCTCTGTATTTTCTTTCTTTGCCTTATTGCTCTGGCTCAAGCTTCCAGTATTGTGTTGAGTAAGAGTGGTGAGAGCAGGTATCCTTGCCTTGTTTCCAGTCTTGGGGAGAAAGCGTTCAGTTTTTCACCATTAAGTATAATAAATAAAACTTGCTCAGCTAATGCTGTAGGTCTTTTGTTGAAGCTTTATCAAGTTTACAAAGTTCCCTCTATTCCTGTTTTTCTCGGAGTTTATTTTGTCATGGTTGGGTGTTAAATTTTTTTCAAATGCTTTTTCTGGATCATTTGATATGATCCTGTGATTTTTCTTCTAAACTTTAGCTCATTAATATGGTAAATTATATTATCAATTTTTGAATAATGAACCAGCCTTGCATCTCTGGAATAAACCCCACTTGGTCGTGGTATATAATTCTTTTTATATATTGCTAAATTCTATTTCCTAGTATCTTGTTAAGGATTTTTGTGTCTGTATTCATGAGGGATATTGGTCTGTACTTTCCCTTTTTTTTTTTTTTTAACTGTGTTTGGTTTTGGTATAGGTGTAAAACTAACTTCATAAAATGAATTGAGAAGTTTTCTCTCTTCTAATTTACAGAAGAGTTCTTTAAAAGTTTGGTGGAATTCTCCAGTGAAACCATCTGGGCCTGGAAATTTATTTTTGAGTAGTTTTTGAGTTACAAATTCAATTTCCTTAACAGTTATAGGACTCTTCAAATTATTTCAAACTGAGTGAGTTGTGATAGTCTATGTTTTTTGAGGAATTTGGTCCATTTTATCTGTTGTCTAAATTTATGGGTGTAGAGTTTTCTATAGTAATCTTTTATTATCCTTTTGATGTCTTCAAGGTCAGTAGTGATATTCCCTGTTTCATTCCTAATATTGGTAGTTTGTGTCTTCTCTCTTTTCTTTGTCAGTTGTACTAGGTTTGTTGATTTTATTGATCTTTTCGAAGAACCAGCTCTTTGTTTCATTGATTTTTAAAAATTTTTCTTTTCAATTTTATTGATTTCTGTTCTTATCTTTATTATTTCCTTCCTCCTGCTTGCTTTGGATTTATTTTGCTGTCCTTTCTCTAGATTCTTAAGGGGGGAGTTTAGATTATTGATTGGAGACTTTTTCTCTTTTCTGATTTATGCAATTGTGTGTATAATATATGTATAATACTGTGCATTTCCCTCTCAGCACTGCTTTAGCTGTGTCCCACAAACTTTGATGTGTTGTATTTTCATTTTCATTTAGTTCAATGTATTTTTAAATTTCCCTCAGACTTTCTCTTTGATCCATGAAGTATTTAGTAGTATGTTGTTTAGTTTCCAAGTGTTTAGAGATTTTTCTGTGCCCCATCAATGTATATGTTCACTGGGCACTTGAAAAGAATGTGCTATTGTCGGATGGAGTGTTTATTAC
This sequence comes from Equus caballus, assembly GCF_041296265.1. Classification (NCBI taxonomy): domain Eukaryota; kingdom Metazoa; phylum Chordata; class Mammalia; order Perissodactyla; family Equidae; genus Equus; species Equus caballus. Next base: position 15,444,887 of record NC_091688.1, read on the forward strand.
ATCCTCTTGGTTGATGATGTTGTTAAGTTCTATATCCTTGCTTATTTTTTATTTGTTCTATCAGTTGTTGAGGAGGAGAGTTGAAATCTCCAACCATAATTGTGAATTTGTCTATTTCTCCTTTCAATTTTATCAGTTTTTGCTTCACATATTTTACTACACTGTTGTATGATGTATACACTATTAGGATTGCTACATATTCTTGGTAGATTGACTTTTTTATCATTATATAATGCCTCTCTCTGTCTTCAGTAATTTTCTTTGCTCTGAAATCTACTTTATTTGATAGTAATATAGCCACCCTGCTTTCTTTTGATTAATGTTTATATGATATTTTTCCATCCTTTTACTCTCAAGCTACCAATAAATTATATTTGAAAGGAGTTTCTTATAGACAGAATGTAGTTGGATCGTAGTTTTTAATCCCTTCTGCCAGTCTCTTTTAACTGGTATATTTAGACCATTGACATGTAATGTAATTAGTGGTGTGTTAGAACTTAAGTATACCATTTTCTTTTTTGGTTTTCTACTCTCTCTGCTTTTTATTTCTGTTTTTAGTTGAACATTTTTAAAGTTCCATTTTGATTTGTCTATAGCATTTTTGAGTGTCTCTCTTTGTGTAGCTTCTTTAGTGGTGGTTCTAAGTATTACCTTATATATGCATAACTTATCACAGTGTCCTAGAGTCACCATTTTACCAGTTTGAGTGACTTATAGAACCTTACTTCCCTTTACATCTCTTTACCCTCTCACATTTATAAGATATTTCTTGGCTGCTTTCCTGATTTTTTTACTTTGTCTTCAGTTTTTGGAAGTTTAATAATAATGTGTTTTGGCATGGATTTCTTTGAGTTTATTCTCTTTATGCTTTGCTCAACTTCTTGCATCTGTAGGTTTATGTCTCTTATCAAATTTGGGGGAGTTTTCATCTATTTTTTCTTCAAGTACTTTTTCAGCTTCCCCCTTTTCTCTCCTTCTGGACTCTGATGACACAAATGTTAGGTCATTTCTTATGGTCCCATAGGTCCCTGAATCTCTGTGCATGTTTTTAAAATCTATTTTTTCTCTATTGTTCAGATTGGGTAATTTCTATTGTCCTGTTTTCAGTTTGCTGATTCTTTCCTCTGTCTCATCTATTCTGCGACAACAATTTGCTGAAATTTTTATTTCAGTTATTGTATTTTTCAATTCTAATATATCCATTTGGTTTTTCTTTATATCTTCTATTTCTTTTCTGAGACTTTTTATTTCTTTGCTGAGGCTTTCTGATTTTTCATTGTTTTGAGCATTTTATGATTGTCCATTAAAGCATTTTTATCATGACTGCTTTAAAATCTTGTCAAATAATTCCACATCTCTGTCATCTCAGTTTTGGCATCTGTTGGTTGTCTTTTTTTCAGTTAGTTTGAGATCTTCTTGGTTCTTAGTATGACTAGTAATTTTCTGTTGAAACCTGGACATTTTGGGTATTATGTTATGAGACTTTGGAGATATACACAGATACACAACCCTTTAATTATCCTTTGGATTCAGAACATTTCCTGCTTTTGTATGGTAGCACTAGCTGCCAACTAACAGCTTTGACATAATCACCTTCTTTGTCACAAATATGAGTACAATTTGTGTGGTTATTTGGGTATTGTATTTTATCCATTTTTATTAAAATGGGTGAGAGTTATAAAAGATAGTACACACCATTATTAAAAATAAATGTCTCAAATTTAATACAATTAAAACAAAGATGGAAATCATTTGGCATGCAGAAAGCAGCAACTTTTAAGCATAAGTGCAACCCTCATTGAATTTGAAGAGATTAGCCATGTTCTGTTGTAAAGGGTAAAAGCAAAGAATGTCTGTAAAATCTTGGGAATAATGTCATTAAAAGATTGTCCCTAAAAGGTAAGGAAGATATAATAAGGAGGTTTCTTTTCTTTTTTTTTTTTTAGCTCTCAGGAAATAAAATCCTCACATAAAGTGTATATCTGTTACTTGACTTTTTCTTTCTTTCTTTCTTTCTTTTTGATGAGGAGGATTGGCCCTGAGCTAATATCTGTTACCAGTTTTCCCTTTTGCTTGAGGAAGATTGTTGCTGAGCCAACGTCTGTACCAGTTTTCTTCCATTTTGTATGTGGGATGCCGCCACAGCATGGCCTGATGAGCAGTGTGTAGGTCCATGCCCAGGATCGAAAGCAGTGAACCCCAGGCTGCCGAAGCAGAGTGCATGACTTTAACCACTATGCCACTAGGCTGGCCCCTTATTTGACTTTCTCGTGTTCACCTTTATACAGGTTTTCAGGGACAGGTTGTATGTGTAGACTACCCAGAAACCATATCACCTCCCCCAAATTCAATTTGGCAAATTATTAATTGAGTTCCTGCTACACGCAGTGTAGTGCATAGGCCCTGGAAAAATGCAGACTTGGGATCTCTCCCTAAGATGCATTACAATTTGATAGACGACTAGATATACAATTCACTCTACTGTAAAGTTAAATTCTTTTTAAAATGCTGGATAGGGTACAGTCTTACAGGAGAGAGAAAAGAAGTATGTATATATACATTGTAAAAGAATATGAACACAGGGGCTGGCCTGGTGCTGGAGTGGTTAAGTTCATGCTCTCCATTTCTGCAGCCCAGAGTTTTGCTGGTTCGAATCCTGGGCTTGGACACAGCACTTCTCATCAAGCCATGCCGAGGCAGCGTCCCACATAGCACAGCCAGAGGCACTCACAACTAGACTATACAACTATGTACTGGGGGGCTTTGGGGAGAAGAAGAAAAAAACAGAAAGAAGGAAAGAAAAAAGAAGGTTGGTAACAGATGTTAGCTCAGGTGCCAATCTTTAAAAAAGAAAAAGAATATAAGCACAAACAAAATGTTTTATGAAAAGAATCTCATAGGAAGGAGAGATTACCTTCTTTCTAAACTTAGATGTATTATTTTGTCCTTTGCTAACTTTTATTTTTAAATTTTTATGCATCTCAGAAATGTTAACTTGAAAGGGGGTTTTTATAACTCTCATTGCTTTTCTCAAGCCCCTAATTCAGTCCTTCCCTCTTTACTTTTCCAGACCACTTTGTCTCCTGCTACCTTGAGAAAATTGAACCTATCAGGAATCATTTTCCTTCAGCTACCTTCTGCCTACATACTTGACTTAATCCAAACCCATTCTCACCATATTTTTCCCAGTCTTGGGTAACAAGATTTCCCTCCTAATGTACTCTGACCTCATTTCCTCCTTTCTCTTTCAAGATCTTGCTCTGGCAATCACCCCTTTTCTTTCCTAAATATTTAATCTCTTTGTCATTACTAGCTCCTTCCTTCCAGCCTCTATACATGCTCAAGAGTCTCTCACCCTAAGAAGACTTCCCTCATCTCATTAAGCCATCTGGTCTGGTCTCTTTCCCTTTCTCATTCCTGCATCTCAAAGCAGTAGTCTGCCTATCCTCACTGTCTGTATTCCTATAGCCACAATAACTCTATATAATATTTAAACATATTTACAAACCTTGAACTGTATACAAATACAGGATTAGGATTTATATTTTGAAAAGGATAACAGAAGCTATGTAACATTTGGGAGGGCTCTTCTCTCTGGATCTTTGGTGTAAAGGAATACAGGGAGCATAAACTCAACCAAGTTTAGTCAGATGCAGATGGCAAACTTCTATTTCTGATCGTATCCTTGCCCTTTTCACAGAAGGGGCTTGTATTTATTTTGATAGTTTCAAAATGATTTCATTGTCTACATATATATGACTCCCAAATCTGTATCTCAAACTTCTTATTTTTATTTCCAGTTGTTTCGTGGGCGTTTTCCGTCTTAATGTCTCATAGGTACCTCCAAGTCTACATGTTCAAAACTAAACTAATTTTTTCCCTTAAGCTTGCTTCAGGCGCCATGTTTACTATCTCAGTTCATGGCACTATCCCACCCATTCACCCAGATTAAAAACTAGGAGTCATCCTTGACTCTGCTGTTTATTTGTATTTCCACAGTTTGCTAATTCCTGCCAATTTTAGTTCCTAAATATTTCTCAGTTTTTTGCCTGACCTCTCTATACCGCTACTTCCTCTCAGTTCTAGTCCTCATCATTTCTCACTGGGCTCCTACAGCAGCCTTTTCATTAGTACAGTGCTTTCAAACTTGTCTCGCCTATCATCTTTAGTGCTGCGCTATTCAGTAATGTAGCTGCTAGCTGCATGTAGCTGTTGGGCACTCGAAAAGTGCCTAGTCTAAACTGAGATGTGCTGTAAGTTTAAAATACAAATTGGATTTTGAAGACTTAGTGTGAAAAAAAAGAGTGTAAAAGATATCATTAATAATTTTATATTGATTATGCATTAAAATATCATTTTAGATAGGTTAAATAAAATATATTATTAAAATTAATTTTACCTGTTTCTTTTTACCTTTTAAAATATGATTACTAGAAAATGTAATATTACTTATGTAACTCTTCCTCCAGCTTTTTGTGTGGGTGACTCCTTCTCATTATTCAGGCCCCAACTTAGAGACCTTCTCTGCCTGAATACTGTCTAAAGGAATTCTGCCAGTCTCAGTCATATCACTCTGTTCTGTTTTCTTTATGGCGCTTTTCACTGTCTGAAATCATCTTGTTTATTTGTATATCTGGTAATTATCTACCCCCACTAAGTAGTAAGGTTCATTGGGGCAGGAAATTTGCCATTAATGAATAAGGTTCACTACTGTGTGCCTGGTACCTAGAATAATATCTGGCATATAGTAGGTGCTCATTTATTGAATGAATGAATGGATGGTTTCTCTGTTTGACATGACTCTCTCTGCCTCATAAACCTGTTTAACTCGTAATCAAGTCCCTTCATGACTCAGCTCAAGTAGCACCTCCTCCACGAGGCCTTTCCTGGCTCTTCCCCCTTCTGAAAGCCTGGATTATTGATTCCTCCTCTATGCACAGGTCTACCATTGCCCTTACATGCTGTTTTGGTTTACTTTATATCTCTCCTCTTTTACACTTAGCCCCTAATAGTTCTTCAGTACGTCCCCATTCTCTAAAATAGACCTGGTTACCCAGTAGACGTTCAGCGTATGTTTGTTGAATATAGAAGTAAGCAAATTTTTCTTTGGAGTTAATCTTAAGCATTATAACTATATAATAAATAATGCAGCTTATAGTAGACACTCAGTCAACATTTGTCGAATGAATGAGTGAATTCCTGTGTACTGTTTTTCTTTTTTCATTATTATTATTTTATTGAGGTCATAATGGTTTATAACATTGTGAAATTTCAGGTGTACATTGTTACTTATCAGTTTCTGTATAGACTGTACTGTGCTCACCACCAGCAGTCTAGTTTCTATCCATCACCATATATATGTGCCACTTTACCCTTTTGCTCACTCCCCAACTCCCTTCCCCTCTGGTAACCACTGATCTGTTCTTTTTATTATAAAAACAATGTAGCAATATTATAAAGGCTTGTTTAAATCATTTATAAAATCACCACCCTAATAGTAACTATTTTCCTCAGTCCATTTTCTTCCTGTCTTTTTCCTTTTTTGAGATATAATTGACATACATTATATTAATTTCAGGCATACAACCTAATCATTTGTTTGTATATATTGAGAAATGATCCCCACAATAAGCCTAGTTAGCATCCATCACCATGCATAGTAACAGGATTTTTTTTCTTTTGATGAGAACTTTTAAGATTTACTCTCTTAGCAACTTTCAAATATGCGGTACAGTGTTATTAACTATAGTCACCATGCTGTATGTTACATCTCCATGATTGATTTATTTTATGACAGGAAGTTCATACCTTTTGACTCCCTTCACTCGTTTTGCCTTTTCCTCCACCCTCTGCTTCTGGCAACTACCAGTCTGTTCTCTGAATCTATGAGCATGGTTTGTTTTGTTTTGTTTTAGTTTCTGTTTATAAATGAGATCATATGGTGTTTGTCTTTCTCTGATTTATTTCACTTAGCATAATGCTCTCAAGGTCCATCAGTGTTGTTGCAAATGATAAGATTTCACTCTTTTTTATGGCTGAATAATATTCCATTGAATATATATATATAAATCTCTCATTTTATTTATCTATTCGTCCATTGATGGGCACTTCGGTTGTTTCCATATCTTGCCTATTATGGCTAAATAATCTTGGCTAAATAATGCTGCAGTGAATATGCGGGTGCATATGTCTTTTCAACTTAGTGTTTTCGTTATCTTCAAATAAATACTCAGAAGTGGAATTGCTGGATCATATGGTAGATCTTTTTTAAAATGTTTTGAGGAACCTCCATATTGTTTTCTATAATGGGTGTACCAATTTACGTTCTCACCAACAGTATACAAGAGTTCCCTTTTTGCCACATCCCCATCAACACTGGTTACTTCTTTTCTTTTTGGTAGTAGCCTTTCTAACAGGTGTGAGGTCATATCTCATTGTGGTTTTGATTTGCATTTTCCTGATAATTAGTGACGTTGAGCATGTTTTGATGTACTTGTTGGCCATCTCTGTGTCTTCTTTGGAACGATATCTACTCAGATCCTCTGCCCATTTTTTAATCGGATAGTTTGGTATTTGTGATTGAATTGTATGAGTTCTTTTTGTATTTTGCATATTAACTCCTTATCAGATAAACGACTTGCAAATATTTTCTCCCATTCAGTAGGTTGTCTTTTCATTTTGTTGATGGTTTCCTTTGCTGTGCAGAAGCTTTTTAGTTTGATGTAGTCCCATTTGTTTATTTTTGCTTTTGTTGCCTTGACTTTGGGTGTCAAATCCAAAAATTCATCACCAAGACCAATTTCAGGGAGCTTACCGCTCATGTTTTCTTCTAGAAGTTTTACGGTTTCAGGTCTTACATTCAAATCTTTAATCCATTTTGAGTTAATTTTTGTGGATGGTGTAAAATAGTGGTCCAGTTTCATTCTTTTGCATGTTGCTGTCCAGTTTTCCCAACACCACTTATTGAAGAGACTGTCTTTAGCCTATTGTATATTCTTGCTCCTTTATTGTAAATTAATTGACCATATATGTGTCAGTTTATTTCTGGGCTCTCTGTTACGTTCCATTGATCTGTGTGTCTGTTTTCATGCCAGTACCATATGTTTTGATTACTATAGCTTTGTAATATAATTTGAAATCAGGAAGCATGATGCCTCCAGCCTTGTTCTTCTTTCTCAAGATTCCTTTGGCTATTCAGGGTCTTTTGTGGTTCTATACAAATTTTGTAATTGTTTGTTCTAATTCTGTGAAAAATGCCATTGAAATTTTAATAGAGACTGCATTGAATCTGTAGATTGCTTTGGGTAGTATAGACATTTAACAATATTAATTCTTCCAATCCATGAGCATGGAATATCTTTCCACTTATTTGTGTCTTCTTTCTTTCATCAATGTCTTATAGGCTTCAGTGTACAGGTCTTTCACCTCCTTGGTTAAATTTATTCTTGGATATTTTATTCCTTTTAATGTAATTATAAATGGGACTGTTCTCTTAATTTCTTTTTTTGATAGTTCGTTATTAGCATATAGAAATGCAACAGATTTCTGTATATTGATTTTTATATCCTGCAACTCTACTAAATCCATTTATTAGTTCTAACAGTTTTTTGGTGGAGTCTTTAGGGTTTTCTATATATAGTATGTCTTCTGCAAATGACACTTTGAATTCTTCCTTTCCAATTTGGATGCTTTTTATTTCTTTTTCTTGCCTAATTGCTCTGGCTAGGACTTCTGATACGCTGTTGAATAAAAGTGGTAAGAGTGGGTCTCCTTGTCTTGTTCCTGATCTTAGTAGAAAAGCTTTCAGCTTTTCATGGTTGAGTAGGATGTTAGCTATGGGCTTGTCATATATGGCCTGTATTATGTTGAGATTTGTTCCCACTATACCCACTTTGTTGAGAGTTTTTGTCATAAATGGATGGTAAGTTTGGTCACACGCTTTTTCTGCATCTGTTGACATCATCATATGATTTTTATCCTTTATTTTATTATGTGGTGTATCATGTTTGATTTGTTCATGTTAAACCATCCTTGCATCCCTGGAATAAATCCCACTTGATCGTGTTGTATCATTTTAATGTATTGTTGAATTCAGTTTGCTAATATTTTGTTGAGAATTTTTGCTTCTTTTTTCCTGTCTTTTTCTTTTCTTTTTAATTATGCAAGTAAAACTTAGATACGTATCACTGTAAAAGTGAAATTCAAATAATGCAGAAATACGTAAAGTTAAAAGTGAGTCCCCTTAATAATCTTACTTCCCTCGTCAAAGATAGCCACCTCTGTCTTTTCTGTAAACGTGGTTTTATATACAGTATGAGATAATAATATGTGTATAGTTTTTAAATTCTATTTTCTACGTACCTTAGAAATGTTTTTAATGTTACTTCATAGTTTTATGGAACTGTTTTTTCATTTTAGAGTTGTGATAGAGAAACAACACTGTATAGTACAAAAAGTTCTTCGGATAGATTCCTATTTCTAATTTCCTCATTTATCTGTAGGCCTAATAATTTCCATTTTTGTCTCAATCATTTTAAGGTTATGAATTTTCTGTAATTACAGAATTGGAAAGACTTACAGTCTGGATTCAAACACAGACTTTCTAACTTCAAATCCAGTTATCTTTGCACTTAGTGACTGTCTCTCTGAACTTCAGCTTCCTTAACTGTAAAATGAGAATAACTATGTCTGTCTTGGCTGCCCTGAGGATAAATATGATAATCACTTGAGGAAGTGTAATATATGTGACCTCGCATATTAACTAAAACACATTAAAGGTCAGGGAAGTATCCATGTCCATTAATTTTTCAGAAAGCCATATTAATCTCATAATTCAGTGGTTTGATTTTTTGGGGTTGTAGGAATAAAACTAGGATTTGCTAGCCGCCAAACTTATTCATAACTCAGCTTACTGATATAGGTTTGGGCTTTGAAAAGGTGTGCAGTCTGTTTTATTTGTTTTCTTACTTCATTTCAGGTTAAAAACTAGTGAACTATTACCAGAGTAGAAATGTTTTAGTTGAAAAGAAGACTGTTCACTTTCTCTTCACTTTTGTCATTTTTAAAATATCCTCCCTGAAATATGATTTAGGATGATTTCCATGTATAATTTTTCTCATTTCTCTCTTAGTACTTTTCCTAACATGTTATTTTTCTTTGTCCTTCTGACAATGGCTATGGGTACAAAACTCTAAGAAGGTTATTTTTATTTGTTTGAGATTCAGTAGATACCATTACCATAAATATGTCCAGTATGAATTATGTGTCTAACATGGCAGGTGTGTAATAGATAGAAGCTTAGGGTAGAATAGCAATGACTTGATTTTCTGTGATTCTGAACATCACTAACGTGGGCTACCAGAGTTAGCCAAGAGAGAATTAGATGTAATTACTTGCCCAAAGTGATAATATCTTTCCAGTACATCCCCTGAATACCAATGAAGGCAGATGACTTCAGGGAGAAACACTCCTCATTTGGGAAATGGGAAAGATCAAATAAGGGTAATAATTAAAAAGACCAAAATGTAGCATATGTAGACCAAGTGTCTGCTAGTCATCATTTGAAGAAGACCGTAAGATAAAACATTTCTTATTCCAAAATACTCTGTTAAAATAATCGCATATTTGTTTTTTAAGTCAATCAGTCCTCATGTATGTTTCATAGAAATTTATAAGGGCTTAGAAAGGAGGGAGACTCTTGACCCACTGTACCATTTTAAGACTTATATTCTAAGGATAGGACTTGATTTTAAAATCTAGAGAAAAAAAAGAGAATTAGCACATTACCTTTAGTGTCATTATTCATTCCTTTTCGTTTTTTTTTTTTACTTTTCCGCCCACAATCTCCTCTTCTATAATTTGAATTGCATGATTTCTTCAATAATTAGGAAAGAAAATCAACTTTAATAAGACTTGATATTTCCTATACTCGCTTGAGTTTATTTTGTTACCTCCTGCTGAATGTACTATTACTCTGTTCTGATTTGGTTACTCTTACTAGCAAACAAAATGATTGTTTATTGTTGCAAAAACCAAACGTGATAATATATATAAAGCACCTGGCACATAGTAAGCATTCAATAAAAAAAAGTTGCAAATATAAATTTATAGTTAATTGTCTTTATCTCCGTGTTGATCTTGTTTTGAAAATATGAGAAGAGTGTAAATTTTATTAACTTGCTGAATTTGCTTTATTCTTTGCAAACCTTAGTAGATGAGTTATAGGATTTTTTTACTGCAACCATGTTGTTAATTATTGAACAGTGTTACTCAGCTAGACCCTGTATCTGTCTATAGAATGAAATGAATACATCAGAACATCCAACTAACTCCAGATAATAAGTAAATATTTTGTTAGGGCTTTTAAATTGATAACTCAAATGGCACAATGTTTTAGTGTAAATATTCAACCCAATTTGATTTTGATAAAGAAAAGTTTGTGGAAATAATTTAAACCTGAAAATGTGTTTATATTCCAAGCTTGACTGTTCATTGGAATCACTTGTGGACCATTTAAAAAAATATTAGTTTGTCTTCCCTGCCACTGACATTCCAGAAGAAGAGGCTGAATAGTGGTGTGCTGGCAGATATTTAATAAACAAGCTCTTGAGTGGGAGTGGGAATAGGAGGCACTGATTTGCAGTGTTTGCTGATTTCCATCGTATAAATAACTTCCACCATAGCCAAATTCAAGCTACTAAGATAATAACATTGAATGCTGGGAAAAGATGTGTAGTAGCACAGTATTATATAGTATTTCCATCATACAGATACAATAAACATAATCTAAAAGAATAGATAATGGCAAAATTTAGTAGAATAATTAGGAAGTCATGAATTTTGAGATTTTGCTACTTTGGTTTTTAATATAACTAATTGGAAGTTTATGTAATTTAATTTTTAAAAATGACTATGTTTACAACCAGCTTACAAAGTTTCTGAAAATTTAACAATCAGCTCTCATGAGCTGCTTTGAACTGACTAACACAACACTGTAGCTCTGATATATCTGTATTTTTTTAACCTAGTAAGTAATTCTGACGCAAGCAACCAGACCAGTTATTTTCCTAAAATACAGATCTGATTCTAAGGCCCAAGAAAGCATTCCACAGTCAGACTCAGAATGTCTTTTCCAGCCTCATTTCAAATCATCATAAATCCTTACATCTCTATATTTTCACCCACACTAGATTTAGATTATTTGCAGCTTCTCAGACACACCTTGCACTTTCCCACTCCCATGCCTTTTCATTATCTTCCTTCAGCCTTGAATGGCCTTACCTCATGTGCCTGACTTTTGCAACGCTATTTATTTATCCTTCTGGAAATAACTCAAATTCTACTTCCTCTTATTTCCTACTGTTGGAAACATTCCCATTCTCCTTGATGTTCTAATAGTAGTTTGTTTATATTCATTTTTAGCTCAAGTTTATCATCAAGAACAAACTGTTGTTTCACTTACTGGATTATAAATTTATAAAGGGCGCCTTTGACCCATACAGGACCTAACACTTTAATACCTAAAAATGATTAATAAACACGTGTTTATCTTAATAGGAAGGATTGTGGATAGCGTATGATGCATTCTTTACTCTCTGTGCCTTTGGTAAACTAACCAAAATTCAAATTTTTTTTTAATCGTATGTTTTATACCCTTTTTTCCTGATGATTCAGGATCGTATTAGTAGTTACACACCTACATTCTGTACACAGAGAACACAAATAACATCATGATGACTCTCAAACTTACCATAGAAGAATTTCATTAGAGAATATATAAGGGACTTAAGAGTGAAAAAGACTAAATCGTATAACTACATTTGCAAATTATTTTTGTTACTCTGATTTAGTGCACTTTATAGTGTTCTCAACATAAAGGCAAAAGTTACTTTATAGTATTCCCAGCATAAAGTCAAATTAGACCTTTCTATCAATAAACAACCTCTAAAAGGAGCAAAAATATACCATGCTTTGCTTTGTGAGTTGAGAGAAATTTGCTTTTACATATGTCCTTAAGGATGAATTCCTCATCAGTCTGTTGCTTTCTGGCGTTTTATCTAGAATTAAAACTATCTGATTGCCTTCACAATAAGTATTGAAAAAATGTAAGTGTACAAAGGAAATGTTCTTCTAAAGTAAAAACAATCTGAGAATTTCTTGAAGTGAATGCAGCACATTCGTTGTTGGTGTTTCATATATTTTTTTTGATCTTTGACCCTAAGCTGCCACCTGATGGCAAAAATTAAAATGACATCGTTTTGTAATATTCAAAACTTCCATTGCAGTTATTTGGATTTTTACATATTCAGCATAGAGCCTCCAAAACTCCAAATGCACGTTTGTACAGATTTTATGTATTTGATAAATGTTTAATGATTACTTTGGAAGGAGAATCAGATTTATTACTTAACCTTTGTTAGACAATAATCCTACTAGGGAGATTTGTTTAAAATCTTTTCTTATAGAGCTGTATAAAGAGTCTGTTTTTAAAATAGTTTTATTTAATGAAGAATTTTACTTAAATCTAGTGATTTTCTCTTTTCCTTTTTCTTTCTTCAGAACGGGGTCACTCAGACACTGTGGTGTTCTTTTACCTGTGGATCGTGTTTTGCATCATCAGCTCCTGCTATACTCTGATCTGGGATCTAAAGATGGACTGGGGTCTCTTTGATAAGAATGCCGGAGAAAACACCTTCCTCCGGGAAGAGATTGTATACCCTCAAAAAGTATGTACAAAGTGTTTGCGTTTGTTAAACAAAAAAATAACTCAGGTGTTCCACCAGGTAAATCCTATTACAATACATACCCAATCCCAATGTAATATTATAATTAGAAAAAATAATTACCAAAAATATTAATTCATTCAGTAAGCGAAAATGTGTCAAGTGTTTATTATATGCTGGGCACTAAAGAAAATAAAAACAAAGTAAAATTCTTGTTCTCAAAGAGGCCATAAACTATGTTCTAAACAGATAAGTAAACAGATTGTAATACAATGTGTTAAAGACTAGAAAAGAGGAATAAATAACTTATTATAATTTATTATTTGTCTTTGAACATGCAATTCACTTTGTCTCAAATGCCCTCTCTCACCTTTGTACCTTGCAAACTCATCTTCCTTGTTTTTAAAAGTCAGTTTAAGTGTTACTTTCTCTAAGAAGCCTTTCTTTATTTCTCCAGGCATATTTACCCATTTGTCCTAATCCCAAACTTTCATTATAGCAGTTATCACATTGTATTATAATTATCTGGTTCGGTATCCATATCTCTCACTGCCCAACATGGTGCCTGGCATATAGTAGATTTAATGTTTGTGGAATGAATCAATAAACACTTGATGGAATGAACAGTGCTATGAAAGCACAAAGGAAAGGGAGTACCTAACTCTGCTTGGGTGCATTGAAAAGACTTCTCCTTTCATTTATTTCAACCAGTTTTTGTTGAAGTGCCAATTCCATCTGAAAATATATGGATAATTCCTTAGGAAGTATTTTCGGATTTTATCTATATATGAAGAAAAGGACGAGAGAGGCCAAATTTAGAAGTCAGAAGATCAAGAGTATCTTTACTCAGATATTGAAAGAAATTAAACAACAAACTGAAAATCCTGACAAGTGAATTCTAATCCCAGCTCCCTCACTAACTAGCTGTGTAACTTTAGGCAACCAGACTCCAGTGTATTCTCTTCTATAAGGTGTGGGATTATGCTAGATTACCTCTTGGTCCTTTCCCAGTTCTGAAATTCTGTGATGAGGAGGGGAGTATAGATTGGGTCACTAATATTTTATACGTGTCAAAATGTCACTAGTACCTCAAAATTGTACTCTGAAAAGTGTATGAATCTGTAATACTCAATTGGTGAGTATGGCAGGCTGTTTTCAAGTGTGAGGATTGAAGATAAATGATCGGAGAGTGGATTTGAAGAATGATATGTGGGGTGATTTCAGATAAGCAAATGAAAGCAGAAAAGAGGATATCATTGACAATGATCTTCTTTTACAAAAGCAGTAGGATAATCTCAATGTGAAAACGTTGGTTATATGACCAAGATACTAGACCTATCTTTATAAATCTCATTTGAAAAAAAATCAATAATGCTGAGCAAAATTCAGAGAACAGACAGGAACTCAGGTAAATATGGTCCTTTTGTGCTCACCAAATGTATGTGTCTTATTGTTCCTTATACCATTCTTACCTTACTGAGAGATATGATACATTTATTTCTTGTTATGCTGATTGCTTAGATGAGCTGTTTGTATCTTTATATAAATGTTAATCCATTTCTCCTTTCAAATAGTTCTGACTTATTGGTTTCTATGTAATGAAATTAGTGAATAGAATCTTTCAATCAGTTTCTTTATTATTACATATTTTCATGACCCTAGAGATAAGGCATATGCTTTCCTGCATTATAATGTGCAAATTTATAAGAAAAATGTTCTGCTGGATCACCACATTCTGTTCAATTTTAAAAAGGCAAATATTGGAATAAAATTCATTCTACTTGAAGTGGGAAGAAATTATTTGTGGAGTCTAGTGGAACTTCATTTAAAAATTAAGAACACAGCTATATGGGGTCCATCCCCAGGGCCGAGTGGTTAAAGTTCCACTCACTCTGCTTTGGCAGCCCAGGGTTGTGGCTTCAGATCCCTGGTGCAGACCTACTCCAGTCATCAGCCATGCTATGGAGGCATCCCACGTACACAGTGGAGGAAGATTGGCACAGATGTTAGCTCAGGGCAAATCTTCCTCACCAAAAAAAAAAAAGAAGAACACAGCTATGTGAACCTTAAAATCACTTCATAGGGATTAATGATGCATAGTATTGAGCACCACACCCAGGTTCTGGAAGCGTTTTTGTTATCTCTATATTAAATCTTAGCTTTTCTGTGTCTCTTGACCTCAAGTGAAGTGTATTCCTCCCAAAAAACTTTCACATTTTTGATGACATCAGCTCTCATGTCAGTCAACTATGGATCAGCTTAAGACTGACTCTTAAAGACACGTCAAATTGCAGGTCTTCACTGGGGCCTAATAATGAGTTCGCTCAATGTGGATTTATCCAAAAATTGCATTATCACTATATTGGATGGATGGGGAAGGGAACAGGGAGGTATGTTAATGTGTTAATAAAATCTTCATAAAATCTATCATAATCAGTCAATGATAATGTCTAAAATTGATTAATTAGGATATAGCAGTATACGCACATTGTTTAGAAATATGGAGGATAGATACTAGGAGAAATAACTACAAATTTTGAAGATTGTTGTCTCTAGAGAATAGGAAGAGGAGGTGGCAAGGGGACTGCTGTTTTTTTGTTAATAGCCTTTATTATAACATGACTAGTATTCCTTTGTTAAAATTTTTTAAAAATAGAGTAACTGCTATGGCTTAATACATAGCAGTTCTAGTTCCCATAAGATGTCACAACCTTTAAGTACACATATTTAAAGAGCTAATTATTCAGAGATTAATAATAAGCAAATCCATGAATTACAATTCTGGTCTGTTGGCAGTTTGTGTACTTAAGACTTTGGTGTAGCTAAAACTGTTCTCCTAAATACTGCGTACTAGCACCTGGAAGAATTAGTTGAGTGCTGTCTTTCCCATGTGAAAATGGAACTTTCCTTAAATTCAGCCATGTTTGTGAAATCCAAGCTTAATTTCATTTCCTGACATCAAAAAGCAAGGCAAAACTTCCTTCAAATGCAGGTTAAGGCAATTTGAGAATAAAAGTGCAACTAACAGTTAATAAATCTGCTGATCTTTTCTAATATTAAGTATTGAGTCATTAGCATATCAGGTGCATATTAGAATGTAATTTCAGTCAGATCAAGGATCTGATCTAGCTTGTATTTCTGGGGTCTAGAAGAGAGCCTGATATGCAATATAGGAATGAGATATATTTGTTAAATGATTACTAAAACTCAGTAAAACTTCATTTTGAATATTGCATCACTTAAGAAAAAATTAAATTGGTGAAATCTTTCTAAAATATAAAATAAAATGAAAATAAAACTTTTTCCTCTTTAACCTGTGCTTGTTGGTGGGACATGTGTGAGTCTTGTTGCTGTGATAGGTGTGCTTATTTGTGAGAAACAGGATAATAAGTGTACTCAATTTGCTTATTCTTTCTCAGGCCTATTACTACTGTGCCATCATAGAGGATGTGATTCTACGCTTTGCTTGGACTGTCCAAATCTCAATTACCTCCATGACTTTGTTGCCTCATTCTGGGGACATCATTGCTACTGTTTTTGCTCCCCTTGAGGTTTTCCGGTAAGCAAACAACCAAAAAGTTTATTAAAGATTCTTTTTACCTAAAGATGTCCAATATTTATAAATTAGAATTTTTTAAAACTTACAGTTGAAAAGCTTAGATTTTCCAATTTTTCTCAAACTTCTCGTCAGCCTCAGAGTTGGAAAAATCCTACTTGAAGGGCTAAGAGATTAATTCTTAAAAAGTTTAACTAACTACTGATGATGACTCATTATAAGCTTTTTTAGAAGTGGGCTCCATTGGAAGAATCATGAGTGAAAATTGGAAGGTAAAAAGTCTTAGAACAGAAATTAAAATTAAAATCTTTTGAGAATCATTTTTTTGCAATTTGGCAGTCTGGGTTATTCAGCCTAGCCTTCTCAGTGGAAACAATAAAAATCCCAGATCGAATGTTTTTTAAATTTTCCTGAAAACATCAATAATCTGACAACGTAGCCCAAAATCTAAAGTAGCTACCCCAAAATAAGCAGAGCACTAAAGCCTATTTTGCACTGAAGAAATTTGCCATACCTATGGGCTTTGAGATTCAGTTGTGATAGCCAATTCAGATATGTATGTATCTAATAAGATAGCTTGAAATATGTAAAGTAAAAGTTGACGTTGGTAAAAAGTAGAAGTAGACAAATTTACAATTTTAAAGTAAGATTTTAATGTACTTTTCTCAGTAATAACCTAGCAGTTAATTAACCAACTTGACCTAATTGACATATGTAGAGCACTGCATACACCTATGAAATACGCATTCTTTTAAATGCATGTAGAACGTGTAGCAAAATTAACCATATACTGAGCCATAAAGCAAGTCTCAACAAATTTCAGAAGATGAAAATCACAAAAAGAAACTGAAAATTCCCAAATATTTAGAAATTAAGCAGTACATGTCTAAATAACCCATGGGTCAAAGTGGAAATTGCAAAGGAAACTTTAAAATATTTTGAGCAGAATGAAATTGAAAATGTGACAAAAGAAAATATAGAATGCCGCTAAAGCCATACTTAGAGGGAAGTGTATAACCTTAAATGTGTATATTAGAAAAGTATATAGCTCAAGAAATAAGAAAAATTTAAAAACTGCAAATCAAACCCAAAACAAAGTAGAAGGAAGAAAATATAAAGAACAGAAATTAATGGAATAGAAAATAAACATACAATAAAGAAAATTAACAAAGCCAAAGTTAGTTCTTTAAAAAGACTAATAAAATAGATTAAATGTTTAAACATGACTGATCAAGCAAAAAAGGAAAGAAGGCACAAATTACAAATAGCAAAAATCCTAAAGATTTTTTTAAAAGACTGAGGTGATATTTTGAGTAATTTTATACTAATAAATTAAAAAATTTAGATGAAATGGACAAATTCCTCAAAAAGCACAGTTTATCAGAACCATTAAAGAAGAAATAGAAAATCTGATAGGCTTATATCTATTAAAGAAATTAAATCCATATTATATCTTCCCCACAAAGGAAAATGCAGGCCTGGGGAATTCTTCCAAATGTATGAGGTGGAAATACTATCAGTTTTATACAAAACTCTTCCGGGGAAAAGAGGCAATAAAAGAAACACTTCCCAGTTCATTTTGTGCAGTCAGCATGACTTTGATATCTAAACCTACAAGAACATTCCAAGAAAGACTAATCTGTCTTGTGTACAGATGCAAAAATTGTGAACAAAAGATTAGCTAATGAATCCAACAGTATTTCAAAAGGATAATAAATACATCACAACCAAGTTAGGTTCATTCTAGGACTGTGAGATTTAATATTCAAAAATCATTTAACATTTAAAAATCAATCTGTGTAATTCACCATATTAACAGGAAGGAACCCTCAACATATGTAGAAAATGCCATTGTGAAAAGTCAGTAACTGTTCATGAAAAAAATAGAGATTATATACAAAAAACACAAGCGAGATCATATTTAATGATAAAACACTGTAAGCTCTCCCTTGAGATCAGGAATGAGGTAAGTGTGCCTGGTGTTACCACTTCTATTTAACATCATACTGCAAGTATAGCTAGTGTAATGAAGGGAAAAGAGTATCAGGATTGGAAAGGAAAAATAAAACAATAATATTCACCAACGACGTGACTGTCTATGCAAAAAATTCAAAAACTTTGCCAGTAAGTTATTAGAATGAATGTAGCTGTGTCCCTAAATATCGGGTTAATATAAATATAAATTAGTATTCTGAAAAAACAGTCACAAACAACTAGAAAATGACATTTTAAAAAACCACACCATTTTGGGGGCTGGCCCTGTGGCCGAGTGGTTAAGTTTGCGCGCTCCGCTGCAGGCGGCCCAGTGTTTCGTTGGTTCGAATCCTGGGCACAGACATGGCACTGCTCATCAAACCACGCTGAGGCAGCGTCCCACATGCCACAACTAGAAGGACCCACAACGAAGAATATACAACTATGTACCGGGGGCTTTGGGGAGAAAAAGGGAAAAAATAAAATCTTTAAAAAAAAAAAACAAAAAAACCACACCATTTTGAATAGCATCAAAATAGTATATCAAATACCTAGGGATAGATTTAATGAAAGATGTATGCATGTGAAAATTGACAAGCTAGTTCTGTACTTTATATGGAAACAGTAAGGCTCAAGAATAGCCAAGACTATGCTGAAAAGAACAAAGTTAAAGGACTTACGCTCTCAAATATCCAGACTTATATAGCTACAGTAATTAAGACAGTGTCTGGTGGTGGTGAAAAAATAGACAAATCGTCCACTGAAACAGAATAGGAAGTCCAGAAACACATCCACACATGTATTAACATTACCTGATGTGTGATGTATGGCGAAGGTGGCTAAATAACAGTGGAGAAAAAGAAGTTCTTTAATAAATGATAGTGAGTCAACTGGATAGCCATGTGGGAAAAAAATGAATCTCGACTCCTATTGCATACTGTATACAAGATCAATTCCAGGTGGATTGCAGAGCTAAATATGAAAGGTAAATCAATAAGTTCTGTAGAAGATAACATAGGAGGGGGTCATAAAGACAGCTTTGGGCATATGGTAGTGTTATATTTCTTATTTCTGAGTGGTAATTACACATATGATCACTTTATAATAAGCTGCACATGTACGATTTGCACACTTTTACATATCTAATCTTTAATTAAAATGCAGATTATCTTCAAAGAACTGGCAGTTAGATTGACAGCTTTCTTATCAACAGCAATAATTAGTCAGAAGTCATTAAAGTATCTTCAGTGTGCTGAAAGAAAATAACTGCCTACCTAGAACTCTTTACCCAGTGAAAATATGTTTCACAAATGAAGATGGAATAGAGATATTTTCAGACAGATGTGTAGCATTCCTCTGAGTCAGGATATGCACATTTATCAAGATGGCCTGATAAAATCAGATAGGACCTGGAAACAAAGATAAACCTGAAAGATAAAAATTGAATCTAGAAACTGTATGCTTGCTGTCAATGCCCTCTCCAAACCATTTGTCAGCCCTCCTTCACTTCTTCACTTTCCCCAGTGTCTTAAGTCTAGGACCTCAAACTCTCCATCACTCATCCACCCACTTCTTTCTCTTTCATGTATAATGCTTTATAAATTAAAAAAAAAAAAATTCTGGTTAAAAAAAAGCTCAATTACTTTTTTATTCTTATTTTATTTTTTAAAAACATATTTGCTTAGTAGAGTCGGATGGTCTATCACCAATTTAAAACAAGAGCAAAAAGCCTCCTTTGAATCTACTTTCCTGCTCCAACTATTGCCCATTTTTCTGCTCTCTTTTATGGCAGAACTCTTCAAGAGATGTCTATACTTGCTGTCTCCACTCTCTCACTCCTCCCCCATCTCCCTGTAATTCAACTCGTCTTTTTTCCCCAGTACTCAGCCTAAATCACTTTTGTTAATAATCTGTAATAATAATAATAGTAGCAGCAAATATTTATATATTGCCTACTGTGTACCTGCCACTGTTCTAAGCCCTTTGCTTGTATTAACTTATTGAATCCTCACAGCAGTCTTACCAGGCAGCTACTGTCACTGTCTCATTTTACTGATGACACTGAAGCATAGGTTAACTAACTCATCTGAGGTCATTACACCAAGTAAGTGGTAGAGCCATGATTTGAATGTAGTCAGTGTCCTAGAATCTCTGCTCTTACATCATACTTTCTCTGTTGCTGAATCCAGTGGTCAGTTCTGTGTACTTTTACTTTACCTCTCAGCAAAGCACTTTCTTCACTTGATTTCTCAGAAACTACACTCTTCTGTCTCACTAGCTCTTCCTTCTCAATTCCTTTACTGATTCTTCTTCTTCTTCCCAAGTTATAGATGTTGAAGTGCTCCAGGGTTATAATCCTCTGCCCTCTTCTCTTCTCCACTTCTGTTATTCCTAAGCCCATGACTTGAAACACTGTTCAAATGCTGTCTCCAGCCCTAGACTCTCCGTTGAACTTCAGGCTCATTTCCATCTAGCTACTGAATTTTCCCCTGGATATATAATGGCTCTAGCCTAATAGGAACAACCCAGATCTCTAGTATGTGGTGTCACCATTCACTGAGACCAAAAACCTGACACCGCTCTCATCCCATGTCAGTAAGTCCTGTCAGCTCCATCTTCATGAATAAATTCCTAGTCTATCTGCTTCTCATCACCTCTCTTATTACTACCTTAATCCAGGTCTCCATCATCTCTTTCCTGGACTACTTGCAATAGCTTCTCATTGATCTTCTTTCAGGTGTTCTTGTCTCCCTTTGATCAATTCACAGTGCCGCAGATAGAATGATCTTTTTAAGATAAATCACATCATTCTCCTGCCTAGAACTCTCCTTGTTCTCCATCACACTTAAAATCTGAACTCTTTACTATGGCTTATCAGGCCCTCTGTGGATCAGGCCACTCAATTTTCTTCTCCTGCCATTTTAACCTCCCTGTACTACTCCAGCCCCACTGACCTCCTCGCTGCTGTGTCAATACACCAAAGGCCTTTCCAACTTGGGGCCTTTTATACTAGTTATTTCCTCTGCCTAGGACACCTCTCTTCAGAATTTTACATGACTCACTTCCTTGCATCATTCAGGTTTCTGCTAGATGCCGTCTCTTCAGAGAAAGATGCTCTATTCCCTTGCCCTGCTTTAGTTTCTTCAGAGTACTTAGCATTAGGCAGTTGTTTACGTGCTTATTATGTTTCTTGCTACTAAAAATTATACCCCATAAGGGCAGAGGCTTTGTCTCTCTCATTCAGTGCCTTTTCCTGTCTTATTGTAACCACTCAATAAATATTTATTCAATAAAGTAAAAGAGTGACTACTCTGAAAGTGCATTCCATGAGTCTCTTCCCTTTGCCTACTCCATTCTTGTTCCCTTCCCCTCCCCCACCACAATGCCATCCTTTTCTATCTTCTTTTAATATTTTAGCCCTTAATTCCTTGTTTTTGTTTCCATGAGTAGAAACTTGATATACTGGGAGGTTTACAGATTATGGTAATAATGTTCACAATTGTAAGTAATTTGCCTACTTTGCTGCATTTTGCTAAGGCGATTTGTGTGGAACTTCTTTCGCCTGGAGAATGAACATCTGAATAACTGTGGTGAATTCCGTGCTGTGCGGGACATCTCTGTGGCCCCTCTCAATGCAGATGATCAGACACTCCTAGAGCAGATGATGGACCAGGAGGACGGGGTACGAAACCGCCAGAAGAACCGGCCTTGGAAGTACAGCCAGAGCATATCCTTGCGCCGGCCTCGCCTTGCTTCTCAGTATGTATGGCTTCCACTTCAGTGAAATGAATTTCCTTCATGTTTAGCACTAAGTAATATTTAAGCTAAGAAGCTATCAGGTTGAACCAAATGAAATTGCTGGCATTCAACCATTTTTCACCTACAAAAAACAGCAATAACAGCAATTTTATGTGATCCAAGCTATAGAATGTCTTAATGAGCACATTGAGTAAAAAGTCATTAATATATTAATTAATGCATTAATTACTGCCCACTAATTTGACAGTAAAAGTACACTGGGGAAAATTTGTTGGAGAAAAATTTACTTGACTCTTCAGTATGTTTTATATAGAAATAATTTTCAAGCTACAAACTTTAGGAATCTTGGCTCTGCCATTTGCCGTCTATGTAACCTTGGCCAAATTATTAATGTCTCTATATTATCCCTCATCTATAAATTAGGATTAATATGGTCCCTGCTCACAGGGTAGTTAAGTGGATTAAATTTTTATGACTTAGGACCAGTTTCCTCATAGAAAGAGCTCAATAAATATAAGGTATTACTATTTTTATTTTCTTACTAATTACCTATAACAATATTTTTATCAATCATTGACTTTATATGTCCCTAAAAGAAACAATAAATGTAGGATATGTTGTGGCTGCATTTGAAATTTAGAGAGAGTAGATATCACAGTGGATTGGAATGAAGGAAGAAACTTTAAGTCCAGCTTGAGGAGTTTTCTAAAGGATAAGGGAGTGTTTGAATAGGCTTAGAGGCACAGTAAAAACATAAAGATGGAAATGAGAAGCAGAAAGAAAAAGCATGTGACTAGAACTATAGTAGGAAAATTTAGCTGAATAGATGAAGTATGATTGTAAAAGGCTGAAAAGTGCAAGCTTGATCTTGTAGGCAGGAAGGAGTCAGGCAGAATTTTTTCGTAAAAGAATAATGTTATGAAAGTACTACTTTCCTAAGTTTTAATGACACTCTAGGATATATTGGGAAAGGGAAAACTGAAGGCCAGAAGACCAATTGGAAGGCCATTGCAGTATTCTTAAGTATGCGACATTGAGACCTTGGATTAGGATGTTTACAATAGGACTAAAAAGAATGTAACATGTTTTAAAGGAAGTAAAAAATAGGAAGTGGAAATGGTAACCCATTGATATAAGGAAGCAGAGTAGAAATTGCCCAAAGCTTTAGAGAGAATTTGGAAGTTCTCTGAAGAGGAGAAGGTAGAGAAAAGAAAAGCAGAGAGCAAGAAACTGAGTCTAAGGGAGCAAACACAAGCAAGAGGAAAAAGAACAAACAAAAGGGGTAGGAAAGAAATGGTCAGAGAGGTCAGTAGGAAGAACATAAAAACAAAGCATGGTAATATCACAGTCATACGCCGCGTAACAACAGGGATATGTTGCGAGAAATGTGTCGTTAGGCTGTTTTGTCATTGTGCGAACATCACAGGGTAAACTAACACAAACCTAGATAGTATAGTCTACTACACACCTAGGCTATATGGTATTAATCTTGTGGGATCACTGTCATATATGCGGTCTGTCAGTGACCGAAGTGTAGTTATGTGGCACATGATGACAGCAAGGAAGCAGAGTTTGATCAAGCAGGAGGAGGGGGTGCCGGGGCTGGTGGGATGAGCAAGATAAGTGCCACAAAAGGCTGAAGACAGAGCTGTAGGTGGTTGTCTCATTGAGCTCCTAAATTTGAAAGTCTAATCCTTGTTAGTTACCAGCAGAGGGCAATCTAACATACACTATTTCTGCTTCAGAAACAAAGAAGCTCTTTGGCAATAGATTATGATGTTCAATTGCAGGTGTTCAGTGGAAAAACACTAGGATGCTAGATTGCAACCAGAGGAAGGCATTTAGAACAATGGAGAAGGTGATGTGTAACCGAGAGAGTAGGGGGTGTAAAAGAAGAAGATAGGAATTTGAGTACTGGCTTCATGACTCATGCAACCTTTAGCATATCCTTAACCTTTTTGAATGTCAATTTCCACCTCTGTCAAATAGGAATTCTCATACCTAGTTTACCAAGTACTGCTTTCACCTTTTGAGGCTCGTGAGTTGCAGTATATTTTAACATGATCTCATCCTATTTTTCATCCAGTGCAGGAATCTGTTCTATGGCGTCCTGAATAGATGGTTGTCTTATGCCATTGACAGTAGTCAATGATAATGAAGTTTATAACTATACAAGCCACCTGATTTTATTGTTGAGTAGCTATCATGGTAGATAGCTTGTGTTGGACTGAAATAGGCTCCACTGTAACTTCAACCAGTTGATCCTAGTTGGGCTCTCTAACATAGCTTAGTCTCCTCCCTCTTCTACATCATACTTTGTCAGCTGTTGGAAGACAACTGTCATGCCTCTCCTTAGGTCTTATCTTCTGCTGACTAACTCTCCTGGTTTTTCATGTGTACCTCACATGACATTATTTCTGTCTTCCTCATCCTAATTCCTTATATTTGTTTAATGCTACTGATGCTTTTTACATCCGTTTTCTGACTTGATATTCACACTACCTCCATGAGATGAAAGTAGTATTACATGAAATAGGTATTATTATTCCCGCTTTACAGAGGTGAAAATTGGCACTCAAAGAGGTTAAAGAGATACATCCTAAAATCAAGTCAGTACTCAAACTCACATCTTATTCTAGTGTACTACTCTCTCTGTTGCACATGACCTGCCATTGTTCTTGTTATCTTCCTCTGGTTGCAGTCTAGTTTCTTAGTGTTTTTCCAATAATACCTGAAATTGATTATGAAACTCCAAGAATAGTCCATCTGGTACAGTATATAGTGCCTGTTTAGGATGTATTTTTAATGGTGGTAAGATTGGAAATGTACCTAATACTGTGATGTGTTTATATTTTAGTAGTGGACTAAGTGCTTTTTCCCCCTTATTACCACTAGATCCAAGGCTCGTGACACTAAGGTATTGATAGAAGACACAGATGATGAAGCTAACACTTGAATCCTCTGACGTCTAGATTAACATCCCTGGTTTTCCTACTCTACAATCCTTTCCTCGACCAACGCCACCTCTAGTACCTTTCCAGCTGAAAACAGGAGAAGACACATAACACATTTTCCGAGCTCTTCCAGATCGGATCCTATGGACTCCAAACAAGCTCACTGTGTTTCTTTTCTTTTCTTCTGGTTTAATTTTCATTTTCTATTTTTAAAACAAATATTTACTTCATTTTGCCAATCAGAGGACATTTTAAGGAACAAAAACATAGTATCTTATGGATTGTTTACAATCATAATGACACAGATACCTATCAGGATGAAGAACAGGCATTGCGAGGACCCTCTGATGGGACGGTACCGAGATACTTCGGCTTCCGCTCGGCCCGGTTTTGACTGGTTGAAACCGGACATTGATTTTTAAATTTTTTGTCAGTTTATGTGGAGAATTTTTTCCTTTCCTTCATACCCAGCGCAAAAGCACTGGCCGCACTTGCAGGGAAAGTGCAACTTAGAGCAGTACCTTCATTCACGAAGCTACTTTTTAATTTGATGTAACTTTTCTTATTTTGGGGAGGGTTGCTGGGTGGGTGGGATATATGATGTATTTGTTACATATAGTTTTCTCATTATTTATGAAACTTAACCATAAAAGAATGATATAACTCCTGTGCAATGAAGGTGATAACAGTGAAAGAAGACAGGGGAAACTATTGTTGGACAGCATTTATGAGGGTTTAGTCCACAATACCTCTTTCATGAGACAACTTGCACCAGTTTGACTTTTTCTTTTCTTTCTTTTTAATTTTAAGCCAAAGTTTTATTACAGATTTTTTAAGTTGCTGCTGCTTTAGAATCCTGAGCATGTCTCTCATAGCAGAGTATCCACACACTTCCACACAACCAGTTGAAATTTACTTAAGAGGTCTGATGCCTTTTTTTTTTTTAAGAACAGATATAGAATACATTTGCCCATGTTCCAGCCATAACAACTGAAGTTATGCCTTATCAAGCTTCAGCATGTAGGGTAATTGAAGTAATAACCTTTACTTATTCTGAATTAGAAGACAGAGCTATTTCAGAGACCCTCTCCACCCCCATTGGATAATTTTTCTTCTGGGCTCACTTACTTTAGCCAGAATTTGCTCAAATTAAAAGTCTGTCTTGGGGAAACCATATTTTTGAGAGCAAAGAACAAATTATCCTTCCTCTTCCACTTTACACTGATTAAAACAGACCTTGGCAGCCATTTCTCCCAGCAGTTTTAAAGGTTGAACATTGGATTTCATGCCCTCCTATGATAGAAAACCTGCTTTTAAGATCTTTTGGGTCTAAACATGGTCATACACAAAAAGTGTATTTCTTAGACATTTCAGACTATCATGGTCTGTACAATGCCCATTTTCACTTCTTTGTCTGTTTCTTTCCTGTGGTTCTGTCATCCACATAAGCCCAAAAACCATAAGGGATTTTACTTCCTTGAATGTGGTTGACATTAAATTTAGCATTTCATTATCTAACAAAATTAATATAAATACTAGTAAAAAGTAAAGTTTTAAGCCTCCCTTTCCCCCAAATGCAGATGAAGATTCCAGAGTCAGCATCAGTGGATTCATGCAAGTAAATTGCTGTTGTTGTTCAGCTTAACTTTAGACAGAGGAACAAATGAGTGAAAGGGCAGCTATCATCACTTACTTAGTCTTAGAAACATGTGGTTACTGCCCCTTAATATACCCCTTTTGTCATCAGCTCTTCTCCTGTGTATCACAAGTCTTTACTCATCCCTGTCATAATTCCAGTAGATTATATTAAAGTTACTGTTACTACCAAAATTCTATCAGTTAACTGATAGTTTCTTTTTAAAGGAGTTTCTTCTATCTTTATTTTGACAAGCTTCCAAAATGTATTCCCTTTCTGAATTGAGGTGTTTTTTTTTCCTAAAAAGTCATACAACTTTGTGGCTTTTATTGCTTTTTTGTGTTTTGCCAAGTATGTTCCTTGGCCCAAAACTGAAGAGAAAAAGTTTAATTACTTTTTTTTTTTAGTTTAAATAAATTGAATCATTTACAATAATCAGCGGTAACAATTTAGTGACCCTTAATAGATTAAAGGTTGCATTATTTATATTGGGGATTTTTTTTAAAAAAACTATTCTGTTTTTGTACTTTAAAACTATGGGGGAATATCACTGGTCTGTCAAGAAATAGCATTAATCATTACTGAGTTATATAAATAAGTCCAGTGGACCAGTCATTTTTTTGTACAAATAAAATTGGTGATACTAATTGTGTATGCAGAGCAATCTGAATTGTCAACTTCATTCTCTATTAGTAAACCTATATAATGACACACATAAAATCTTACAGTTGACTCCTAGTATTTGAACTCCCCAGTGTTTTTACGTTAGTGTATCCTGTGGCCAATTTAGTCTTTCTTCTACTGTTATGATTCCAGATGTTATTCACTATTATTTCATAGATTATACAGTGGTAGAATGTATTCCTTTCCTGTGTTTGTCCTATTAGCATAGTCCATTCAAGAGTAAGGCTTATGTAACTTTCAGCTTACCACTACAGATGTTCAAATATGTATTGAAACACACGGCTTTATCTTCTTCCTAAAGCTGTAAAGAGAGACGAAGAGGGCTTTTCCTCATCAAGAGGAAATAGTCTGGGAGACAGAGTGTACATTTAAATTTTTTCCTCCAAAAAAGGCAATGTACATTTTTCTCTCCTAAATTTTATATGCCCTGGCTACCCTACCTATGATTTTGTTGGAGACTCCACTACACTGAAACTCTTAATAGAACTCTTAGGAAATGAACATCACAGTCGTTTTAAAGGAGTAACAGTCTAACTAAAGGTAAAACTTATCTGATTTTAGCTTTATCTAGTTGTATTTTGTTTGAGAATCACTCAGTTTATAATGTCAGTTAAAATGCTCCCCAAAGGAATGAAAAGAAAGTATAAATAAAAGAATAAAGTTCATTTTTCATTTTATGATAGATAGTATAGAAAGCATTGATGTGTGTAGAAAAATTAGAAGACAAAAGTGGCTTATTTTCTGTGCACAAATATGTGCCTGTATGTAAGGCTACCTATACCGTTAAAATGGAATAGTTGATAATTTCATACCATACAGAGAGACAATAAAGTGATCAAAGATTAAGTCATCATTGATCAGGTCATAATGGTTATTTTTGGAGTTGAGAAGAAGTTGAAAACCTACGTGCAACTGTCTTTTCCAGCATCTGCCAGTTTTCTCCTTAAGAAAGCTGCTAACTTCAGATTCAGAAGCAGTGATATGAGAAGAGAACGTCAGTCACCCCCGCAGTAACCTATGTAGACCCTTAAAGAAGGAAAATAGAGCCCAGCCCCTGGGATCCGTGACTTCCTGATATTCTCAACATAAGAGTTCTAATATTTTAACTGAGATTTTACTAGAAGTAACTTGTTGATATATTGTCTCCTTCCACCATGGTTTGACCCAAGTACAG
This sequence comes from Equus caballus, assembly GCF_041296265.1. Taxonomy (NCBI): domain Eukaryota; kingdom Metazoa; phylum Chordata; class Mammalia; order Perissodactyla; family Equidae; genus Equus; species Equus caballus. Next base: position 15,473,346 of record NC_091688.1, read on the forward strand.
TCATGATAACTGAAGAAAGCAGTTCATTATTTCTTAACAGGTGAATTAAGGCAAGTTAAGAACAGAAAAATGTAACCTCTTATTGAGTCATACAGATATCAGATTAACAGACATTTAGTTGAAGAGAAATAAAATAGCTGTGGAAATAGCAGAGAAGAGCAAGAGGATGTTGGACCTTGGCAGTGGAAGCCAGGGCACTTAGGAAAGTATGTGAACTTGATGGCGTGGAGGTGATGCCTACTGTCTCTCCTTTCAGTGGAGTATGTTGCTGGTAGAGACCTGCCTTTATTTTCCTATCATTTCTCTCCATTACTTTCCTTACGCAGGAAAATTGCAATTTTCTAAGCAATGACTAGAAAAATTTCTTAGTGTAAGGAAAATAATTTAGAGAATAACCCTGTCCGTGGCATTATTTTATTCAAAAACTTAGGACTCTCTGAAGTGATTGTACTTTATTTGGTAAAAAAAATTTTGGATTATTATTGCTTTCTTTAATAGTTTTCATGAAATTTGCCTAACTCTCAAAAAATAAAGACTTTTTACTATATAACATATTTAGATGTTTTAAATTGATAGCCTCTCAGATTTAAAAAATAATCATGTTGTACCTATGGCTTTCTCAACTACAAAATCGCCATAATTTTCTCAAATCATTTTAAAAGCCAGTATCATTATAGATAAAATCTATAGTTACTAGGGTAAGACAATATAAGTTCTGGTAGAACTTTGGGAAAAAAGTAAAGAATAAATCAAATTTGTCAGCTTAGTTCATTTTCTTTTTATGGTGCATGTAAACTTTATTTCTAATGATGATTAGCCGAAGCCTGGAGAGTTAAAATGAGATTTTAAAATGAGATAAATTACTAAAACATGTGCATTTCTGCATTTCAGGTATTAGTCTTGTTAGTAAATTTTAAAAGCTGACTTTCTGCATTGTATATTCAGTCTATACAATGTCAGAGCACCATGGTCATTGGGACAGAGTTATTTTAGAGCATAAGAAATTTGTGGTGGTCAGTGCTACAAACCAATAGATTAACCAGCATTAAACCACACTCTACTCACCAAATATGAAAAAGTAAAAGCATCTCATTAGATTTGGAAGTGCTTAGTTTAAGCGATATGAGAAGTTTGCCTGGTGGAGAGGAGCCTACTGATTGGTGTGGCTCATAATGCCGTTCTTATATGAACTGGCAAGAGGCTGATATTGAGTTGCCCCTTAAAAACAACCTTCCAAAATGTATTTGCTTACTTACCGTGGAAGAGGAAGTGAGAGGGACAAGATGGAGAGTTTCCCCGAAGTGAAGAGATTCATTATACTAATTTTCATCTAAAGTATGTTTCCTTGTAGCAGACCTTTGGTTAATTTTATTATTAAATCAAAGCCACCTTCAGTTTTTTTTATGGTGCCATCAACCTAAGGAGGACAATCAAATAACCAACTGTTTGCCTTGGATTCAGTGTGTCTGCTAAGTACACAGTCTCATCTTGTATACCAGTTACTTGACTAAACTTCTACCATGTTACCTTAGTTCTTCTATGCCCTTTCCTCTGTACAACCACAAATCAGAGGGAAGACTTACCACCAGAAGGATGTGGACTTCTAAGAAAGAGCAAGGATTCCATCTCACTCTCCCTTTGTCATCACTCTGAAGTCCCTACCCACACTTCCCTGATTGTCCTGTAGCAACACCAGCATGGTGGGAATAGGGAGAAAGATTGTGGGGTATCCCAAAAGAGTAATTGATCATGACATTGTTATTCATTTGAAATGTAAGGTAAAATTGAGAGCCACTCACGTGCAAAAAGAGCAGAACTCTTAAGCTTTATCACATTGTGAAAATTAATTTCTTGCTATTACCTGGATTAGCACAGAAGCTTGTATCAATGAAGAGTATTTAGGAGGGGAATAGGGTGTAAAATGTATCTGTCTTTTCAAACCCTCTCCCTCTACTCATGTTTCCTTCAGCCCCTACCACATTGTGTTGGTCAAATGATACTATTCTATGAAACCCTGAGCTATGGTTGTCAAAGTAACTATGGAATGTGATTAGTCCCCTGTGGGTGCTTCTTTCCCTCTATTTTCTCCCTTGCTTTCTTTCTTATTCTCTCCACTCTGGTAAATGGAAAAGGTGACGTCAAAGAATTGATGCTTGCTTGGACTCATGTTGTATCTGTGACTATGCTATTAGCTGTCTCCTTTTTCCTTCTTACATGGGTAGAATTCTTATGAAGTGTGGAGTTCCCTCCTTGATAAGTAGGTTAAATGCACAATGTGGTACTGTTTTATAGTTTCTAGATGGTTGTATAAAGCAAAAAGTTAATGTGGTTATGTGTTTTTAAAAGACAATAAGTGATTGGTTACAAAACTCTGTCCTTTTTTCATTATTACAAGCTCTCTCTGTTTTCCAACAGTTTGCTGACTCTTTTGTTGCTGGCGGACGGTTTGTGTGACTGTGTGTTTTTCTCTCTGAGTTTCCTGGCTTCCTGAACATGGTTCCTCTTAGGACTAACTTGTATAAGGGGTTAGGGCAAACATTTCAAGGGTGAACGTTTTTTAACTCTTTTGCTAGATTAAAAAATTATCTTGGGCCAGCCCTGTGGCTGAGTGGTTAAGTTTGCACACTCCACTTCGGCGGCCCAGGGTTTCGTCAGTTCGGATCCTGGGCATCGGCATGAGCGGTGGCTCATCAGGCCGTGCTGAGGTGAGGTGGCGTCCCACGTAGCACAACTAGGAGGACCCACAACTAGAATATGCAGCTATGTATTGGGGGGATTTGGGGAGAAGAAGGAAAAAAAGAAAAGATTGGCAACAGTTGTTAGCTTAGGTGCCAGTCTTTAAAAAAAAATTATCTTAAATGGCCTTTTTTTCTTTAGGTAATGTATGAAGTGTGGCTCGCAAGCAATGGGATTGATGCAACAGGTCATTTTTTCTTTTTTTTGCTCACAAAAAGAATCTCAAATATTAGATAAAATGATATGTTAAGTTGTAGTTTGGAGAGCTGGACACCTGTTACCACTACATATCCATGCCCTCTGTGGAAAATAGAACTTTCTGTAGAATTCCTAGATTAGTTATTACTCCTTATATCTGTCTAGAAAAAATTATAAAATTAACTGACCCTAAGATGAATATACTCAAAATGTAAAGAGAAAAATACTCTATTGACTAAAGCATAAAAGCTTTTTCATTTTATTTCAATACTGCAAGCTCTGTTGTTACTATATTTCTGTGTAAGCTGAACCAGAATGTGATAATATGAGTTTCCAGGCTAAAGTCAAGATAAACTGTGAATATATATGAATCACTAGATACTCAATACCCCTTTCTAAAATCTGATAATAATACACACTCAACATTTGTATGCCTGTAGTATTTTTACATTTTTCAAACACATAGCATCTCAGAAATGTGGGTTAACAAGTCATCTCAATTTGCAGATGAAGACAGAACAGGTGAGTCTGCAACCCCAGAGGATTCGAGGAGGCCACTGTCTTTTATCTGTCTTAGACTTATCCAGAATCCTTGGACTTTGTTTAGTGACATATATCTGTCTATGGACAATTTTGATTAGATCTTTTTTCCAAGTTTATGAGAATAATTATCAATTTTATACCTTCTGATTCACTTCTTTTTCTACTTTCCCACCTTTCCCTTAGGAGAACCGAGTTCTTGAATTTTTAAAAAACTGATTTAGGGGCCATCCTGGTGGTGTAGTGGTTAAGTTTGTGCTTTGGTGGCCCAGGGTTTGCAGGTTTGGATCCCAGGTGCAGACTTACACACTGCTCATCAAGCCATGCTGTGGCATCATCCCACATACAAAATAGAGGAAGATTACCACAAATGTTAGCTCAGGGACAGTCTTTCTCACACACACACACAAAATTTATTTAGTATGTGTTTCTTGAGCTCCTATCATGTGCTAGGCATTCCTTTAAGACTTAGTTGAAATTGGTTCCATTATCATTATAGTTTTCTGGAGATAAGAAGGGATCGGTGATAAAATTATTTCTAAACTACTTATCTGAAACCACTGCCAAAAAAGCCAGACGGCCCTGTTACTAGGTATCAGCACCCCAGTGTGAGCTGAATTTTCTATCTTAAGGATTCCTTCACCCCTTCCTAGGCAGATGTCAGAGCCTATTTTTCTGGTTGTTTAATTCATCCTTTAAAAATTAACAGTATTAGATCTGTCAAGATTTGTTTCTTCAGAGTTTTCAGTTGCCAAAAACCTGTCCTTTTAATCCATCTTAGAATTCACTTCTTTAGGGGTGTCTTATCTGAATGGATGTACTACTTTTTTTTTTTAACAACTAGGAGCAGCTTCCCACACAGGAAACAAGTTTAAATGGTATCATTAAATAACACATTAGCATGAAAGTTCAACCAAGGGGCCGGTCTGGTGGCGCAGCAGTTAAGTGCACACATTCGGCTTCCACGGCCGGGGGTTCACCCGTTTGAATCCCGGGTGCAAACATGGCACCGCTTGTCAAGCCATGCTGTGGTAGGCATCCCACATATAAAGTGGAGGAAGATGGGCATGGATGTTAGCTCAGGGCCAGTCTTCCTCAGCAAAAAGAGGAGGATTGGCAGCAGATGTTAGCTCAGGGCTAATCTGCCTCAAAAAAAAAAAAAGGTAAACCAATGTTTACCTTTGTAAAATGAGGTCTTTCCCCTAATTTTAGTAAACTTTATATTGACTGCATACCTGGATGAGAATGAGGATGAGTTCTAGAACATTCTGCCTTGTCCAACTAAGGCAGCTCTATGGCTTCTTTTCTGCATATGTGAATAGAATACCCAAAGTCAATGTATGATTTTTGGCAGTAGGTTTACTATGCTACTCACTTTGTAATGGTAAGTTTCTCCTGTAAGGAGAAAATCATGTAATGCAAGAGAAATAGGCAAGTAACAGAAGAGAACCAAGAGGTAGTATATTAATAATACTAACTCCCAAATCCTTTGCCACTTTACTAAATTTCAGAATTACTATATTATATGTTACGTGGTTGAAATAAACAAATTTGCTTATTTGTGGTTTCTCAAACACTGCTCCTGACTAGATGAGCCAATAAAATTAAAAACCTTAGTTAAGCAGGGCTTCTGTGTCCCTTCTATTAAGGAAATATTAAAGATAGTTTAGAAACAGTCTGCCAAAGATTATTCCCATCAACTGTTCGATTTAGGCACTTTTTCTGCCCTTCATCAATTGTTTAGAAAACTCTTAGCCCTTCGCCGGCAGCTCCAGGTAAAAGACTTCCTGAGTAGAGTGTGTGCCCTGCTGCCAGCCATCGTGACTGTCCTTGAGGACACGCTCTGGTTTCCTTCTGTGGCAACTCCCAGTCTTGACCAGTCTGGAACTCTGGTAGTAATACCATTCAGGAGAGAGGAGGCATTCATCTTCCAAACGTGCTTTGTTGTCACCAGGAGGTCACACCAAATCATATTTACTAAAATATTTCCAACGCCTAGTAAATAGTAGGGGTTTAATAAGTATTTGTTAAACCGAAAGGTAACTTCTGGAGCCTATCAGTAGATGAGCTGCTGAGAAAATTTAGAAGATAAGCGGCTTTTTTGATGGACTGCTACAGAGGCTGTGCCTCTTACGAATGTTGCTCACTGGCACATAGGGCAGTCTCCTCACTGTGATCCTTGTGCGAGATCAGGCTCTGTGAAACGTGATTCTGATGCCCCTTGCCGATAATTAGCAGATTCTGCTTCATCCTGTGGACCTGCTAGTCTCTGCTGCAGAGAATAAACCAGGTTCCTCAAGAGCAGAGTAGTCATGGCTGACCCTCATTGCCCACTACAGACAAGGCGCATCTCACATCGGTGTTACATCGTATGGTGTTAGCACCATTTTTGGAGGAGAAAACCAAAGTGTTAAGTGACTGACCCTGGACACTGCAGGAATTACTGTACCTGGGAATGGGACTCACGTCTGACTGGCTCTATAGCCCACGTTCTCTCTCCCTTAAAGAAAAAAAAACAGGGAAAAAAAGGGGGGCGGGGGCTTTCCTGCTAGACAGCCAAAACAAGGAAATAGCTTGTGAATTACTGCTCCTTTTGAAAGCTATACCTGGTCAGATCAGAATATAACCATTTTAAAGAAAAGCAAAGAACACCCTCCTCCCTCCCACAAAGCACACACAGACACACACACACACACGCACACAAACAGGTTCCTGAGCAAGCTGGGTCCTGCTGACTGCTGCTTTCTGGGAATTTGTCCTCTGCCCCTCCAGGGAAGACAACTCTTTGGATTTTTGTGTGTGTGTGTAAGGAAAATTGTCCCTGAGCTAACATCTCTGGCAGTCCTCCTCTATTTTGTATATGGGATGCCACCACAGCGTGACTTGAGCAATGTGAGTGTTAGCACCTGGGATCCGAACTGCGAACCCTGGGCGCTGAAGTGAGGTGCACAAACTTAACCTCTATGCCACCAGACTGGCCCAGGGTTTTTCTTCTTTTCTTTTCTTTTTTAAGTAAGTACTAACAACAAATACTGCTCTCTAACTGACTGCTTCTCACAGGAGTCCTCTCCCTTGAGCCAGCCACCTTCCTTCCCTCTCCTTCCACTTGTTGAAAGTTTTATCGGTGGTGAATTGGGATGGTATACTGGAGGAAGCCATGCAATTGCAGTCAGGCATTTGAGATGTAGGGAGGAGACAGTAGCTATAGGGGAATGAGATTGGATGGCTATTTCTAAGTGCCATTGATGCCTCCAAGGATAATGAACAGCTGAGGGCAAGTACCAGGCAATTGAAAGCCAGATGTGGAACCAGAGGGCCTCTTTGTTTGCATACAAAGAAGCTCTCATCTCCTACAGTGGGAGGGAAGAGAAAGTGAAGACTAAGCCCGGGGCTTAATAGAGTAGCAGAACTTCAAAGACAGTTAATTACCCAACTAAGGCAGGTCTGTTATGCAAGGTCAGGGCCCTGATTGGGAAAACCTGACACCTCAGATGCAACATCTGGCTGGATCCCCCCACCCCCGGCACTGATTTTGACTCCCCAAACCCTTTGGAATAGTCTGATCTTACAGGCATACCTCCCCGTAATCCTCACTAGCACTCCCCATCCTCATTCCATGATGGGAGCCATAGAAGAGGCCTCTCTTGTGCGAGACAACATGTGTACCCCTCAGGATCCTCCATGACAGCCGGGGACATGCTGGGCCTGCTAGGGCAGGATAGGGACTATACACTAAAGGAGCCGTGAGAAACAGCATGTACTGATAGGAGCTGGAGGAGATCCTGAGGCTGCTTGGAGGCCAGGACACAAAGTTGAATAGAGGAGAAATTTTGACTTGGAAGTGCTCCCCAAGATAGAAACTTTAACTCCCTAGCAAGCGTTCCAGGAGTTGGTGCAAATTTGCTACTAGCATGGCTCCTAGAAACACGGGGAAAAAAACAGCCTATGTTAGGCAAAGTTAAAATTCCCTAATCGCCATAGCAAACAGTGAAGGAAGGGGCTAAAAGGCTCAGGGAAGAAGGCATGCTGGGTACCCTATGGCTGGAAGGCCAAGAGGATATACTATGGACAAAGATTATAAGGAATGCGCTGGTCAGAGGTACACCAGCACCACTAAAAGTTCAGAAGTGGCTCTCTTCTCTGAAGACACCATTACAGAACTGTGTTGGCTGAGAGCAATGGGGATGACAGGACTCTGAAACAATAGAGGCCAGGTAGCAGCACAAAACCATCCAAAGCCAGGCCGTCACAATTACTATAATGACTGACAAGGTCAGTGGCAGCCAAGAAGGTCAGGACTACAGAGAGTAATAAGAATGATTACTAAAACAGCGTATCTAGAGACAAAATAGATGGGCAGTTACCCAACTTGAACTACTCAGTTTATGCTAACAGAAGAAATCAAAGATGGATGACCAGGAGGCTGAGGACAGTTAGCCCAATAAAAAGTCTCAATCTTGCCCAATTTTTGAACCTGAGCCAATTTTCAGACCCAGAGCTATTGACAGAAGAGGTGGCTGGTTCCGCAGGAGGAAAGATACCGCAGTATCGAGTGTAACCAATGATTCCCTAGATCTTCCTCACAGGGACCTGTGGCTATTTACTCAGGTAACTACGCACTAGGGAGAAGAGAATACCCAGAGATTTTGAAGACTGTTGGACATTGGGCCTGAGTTGTCATTGATGCCCAAAGACTTGAATCATCATGGCTGCCATGCTAGAGTGGGTCCTATAATCAGTGTAATCCTGACTGATGTCCAATTTACAGAGATCCCCAGCTTCCATGGACCCACCCACTGGTCAATTACCCAGTCTTCAAATATATAATTGGGATGACCTATTTGGCAGTTGGCCCAACCCCCATATTGTGTCCTTGGTCTGCAAAATAAGAGCTATTATATTGGAAAAGGCCAAGGGGAAGTCTCTCAAATTAACCCTCCCCCCCAGGCGTAAATAAATAAACGTGAAGTCTTATAGTGGGAAAAGAGGGAAATACAGATTACTGCCACCTCTATCCCTCTCCTCCTCCTCTCCATCCTTGGTTTGTTTAAAGAATCAGTCCCCTGAAGAAACTGGATCGTTTAGGAAGGGTCACTGTAGACCACCACAAGCTCAACCAAGTATAGCCCCAGTCGCAGGCACAGTGCCAGATATGGTATCTTTATCAGACCAGATCAATGCCACCTCAAGTATATGGTATATAGCCATTGATTTGGTGAAGGCATTCTTTGCTCTTCCAATCAAAACAGAGGATCAGGGGCCAGCTCCTAGGCCGAGTGGTTAAGTTCACGCGCTCTGCTTCAGTGGTCTGGGGTTTCACCAGTTTGGATCCTGGGCACGAACATGGCACCGCTTGTCAGGCCATGCTGAGGCGGTGTCCCACATAGCAGAGGCAGAAGGACCTACTACTAGAATATACAACTATGTACTGGGGGGCTTCAGGGAGAAGAAGGACAAAAAGGGAAGATTGGCAACAGATGTTAGCTCAGGTGCCAATCTTTAAAAAAAAACAAACAGAGGATCAGAAACAATTCACATTTCCAAGGAAATGACAATATGCATTAATAGTTTTGCTCCAAGGCATGTTAAGTCTAAGGATATCTGGACCAATTAGACATCCACAGAACATCACATCGATCCGTTATATGAATGACATTATATTGATTAGGTCAGTTAAGCCGGAGAACTTTGTAAGACGTGTGTTCCAGGGGATTGGAGCTATGCCCTGAGAAAATTCAGGAGCCTGCCATATCTGTACCATTTTCAGGAGTCCAGTAATCAGGTCCAGTAACCACGACATTTTCTCCAAAGTAAAAGACAAATTATTGCATCTTGTACCTCCTACCATGAAGAAGGAAACATAGCGCCTGGTAAGCCTCGTCAAGTTCTTGAGTCAGCATGTTCCACTCCTAGAGAGCCTGCTCTGACTCCTGTATCAGATAACATGAAAGGCTGCCAACTTTGAGTGAGTCCCAGAGCAGAAAAGGGCTCTGCGGCCAGCCCAGGCTGCCATGCAGGCAATCTTGCTGCTTGGGCCATATGATCTGACAGACCCTATGGGGCTAGAGGTATCAGTGGTGGGGAAAGATATCAAAGATACCATGTGGAGTTTTTGGCAAGTTCCAATGAGAGAATCACAGAGCCCTCCAGGGCTCTGCAGCAAGACCATGCCATCTGCAGAGAAGAATCATGTGCCTTTGAAAAACAACCCCTAACCTGCTAATGGGCCCTGGTAGAGAAAGAATGTCTAACCATGGGTCACCAAGTAACCTTGTGGCTAGAAACTGCCCGTCAAATGCTGGATCCTATCAGACCCAATGCGTCAGACTGGCCCAGCAACAATCCATCAAAAGGTGAAAGTGGACCTCCAGGACTGAGCATAAGGCAGATCGGAGGGCACAAGCAGGCTGCGTGAGCAGGTAACCCAGGCCACCCCCGGCAATTACTACAATTGCCCGAGAGCTCCTCCCTCAGGGCACACCCATGGCTGTATGGGGGATCCTATAAGACCAACTGAAAGAAGAGGAAGAAGCCTGAGCTTGTTTCACAGGTGGGTCAGCTGCACATGTAGGTGCAAGCTGAAATTGGACAGCAGCTGCACTGCAGCCTCACACAGGGGTGGCCTTGAAAGACAATAGTGAAGGAAAATCCTCCCAGTGGTCAGAGCTTTGTGCACTTGGTCATCCACTTGGTGTAGAAAAGAGAAATGACCCAAGGTTAGAATATATAATGGCAAATCGCCTTACCAGCTGAAGATTAAGTATAAGGAGTCTAAGGTAGAGGTATGTAAATGGACTTATGGAAATGAGCATGAAGTGGGGAAACCTTTGTATCACCTGTTAACATCCCCAGAGAGCATCCACCACTGATGAAGAACTAAACAACCAAGTAGACAGATGACTCAGCCCACTGACCTGAGCCAGCCTCTGTCATTGGCCACTCTAGCATTGGCACAATGGAGACATGAACAAAAGGGCTGTGGGGGCAGAGATGGAGGCTGTTCATGGGCCAATGGCATGGACTCTCACTTACCGAAGGTAATTTGGTTACTGCTGCCACCAAAGTCATCCACCTGCAACAGAAACCAACACTGAGTCTCCAATATGGCACCATATTGATTGACCTTCCTCAAGAGAAAAACCAGCCACTTGGTAGTAAGTTGATTACATTAGGCCCTTTCCATCCTGGAAAGTTTGTTCTTTATTCTCAGAGGAATAGATACATATTCAGGTTATGGGTTTGCCTTTCCTGACCACAGAGTCTCAACCAGCACCCCCATCTGAGGGCTTACAGAGTGTTTGATCCACTGGCATGGGATTCCACATAATATTGCCTCAGACCAGAAGACCAACTTTACAGCATAAGAGGTGTGAGAGTGAGCTCATGACCATGGGATTCACTTTATTGTAGCATGTAATTCACCACCTAGAAGCTGCCAGCCTGAAAAAGCATGGCAATGGTATACTGAATACATAGCTAAGGTGCCATATCAGAGGAACTTCTCTGTGAATATGGGTGTCATCCTCCAGGATTCAGTACGCACTTCGAATCAAAAATTTGTATGTAGTACTGTGCCCCGAAAGGAAGGACACAAGGGTCTGAGTACACTAGAGTGGAAGCAGGAGTAGCCCCACTTACCATCACACTCATTAATCCACTTTCTGCTTTAACTCTGTCCCCTTAACTCTGAGCTCGGCAGGATTGGAAGTCCTGGGCTCATTGAATTATGAGCTAGGACACTTTGGGCTTCTTATGTCCAGGCACCAACAGGCAAGAAGAAGAGTCACATTTTTGGCAGCGAAATTGACCCTGATCATCAGGAAGAGGAAGGGCTGCTATTATACCATGGGGCCAGGGAGGAATACGTTTGGCACCCAAGTGTAGAAAACATGTTTGTGTTTCAATGAACGCTACGCATCGTTTATAGCATACTCTTCCAGATTATAGATTCTAGGCCTGTTCCTTGTCTTCAAGCTATTTTGCAACTCTTTGTAAGTTGTAGGTAATGATATGTAAATTCTGCCTTGTCTGGTAGTGATTTTAATTGGCTTCCTTCTCACTGTGGAAAAAAATTTTGTCTCTACTGGCAATTCATCCCAACATTCCTTTACGCCATACATATCTTTTGACTTTCTTGGACTTTTGTATATATACACATACCTCATTCGTCTTTATATCTATTTGAAAGTCATGATTTTATATTTTTTCTGCAGAGAAAATGATCTTTTAACACAAGTGTCTTGGGCACCCTTGGTACTTCCTTGCCCAATTGTGACTGTAAATGGAGAAATGCAGAAATTTCAGCCCAAGAAGGACCTGGTGACTAGATCTCAGGCCCCTTGGGACTGATGTCTGCGTCATACCATCAGACTAGGCTCTGAAGACAGAAGTGCTGGTAACTGATGATGAGAGGCATCTAGAATGGTTAAGTATCGATTGTGGCTCAGAGACCAACTGCACCAGAGGAGGCTGGCTCATGCTACTAACCTCCCTCTTAGGAGTTTCCCCTCAGGAAGAGAGGCTCGCCAGAATACTGGAGCAACTGCCATCTGAACATGTGTGGAAAATGAGCCAAATGGCATAAAGGGTGAACTACGGTGGACGCAGAAGTGCACTGCCCAAATCTCTCTGCAAGGAAGGACTTACTTCACAGGTATGGGGGCACAGAGGGGGCGCTGCTGTGAGCAGTGTCTCCAGCTGACGACTCCTTCAGTCTGCCTCAATGGCAGAGAGCTCCCTTGCCCAAAACCATGCCCTTCCCGGGGCAATCCACATCGAGACACTAGACAAATCCACATAGAGTGACTGTACTTTATACCAGGTGTATCAAGGCCCAGCCATCTTATCCCACGCATGACAACTCTGAGGGGCAGTATTCCATGCTGAGTTGGCCAAGGTTTTGTCAGGCCTTCTTCATTGCAGTTCAGCTTCTCCCTCCACCCCATCCTGCTTCTCCCCCTTAATTTCACAGTTGTAGATCTCTAATAACCTTTGTACATCCCAAACTCGCTCTCAGTGCCTTCTGCTGAAGAACCCACCCTCTGGCGCCAGTACCCTTGCTTCTAATCCATCTTCCCTCTGCAATCCAGAACTTTGTTTTTAAACACACGTCCAACCATGTCATTCCATCAGCAACTCAAAATCATCAGTGACTTCTCAGACCAGGGTATTTTTCCCCGCGGTATGCCAGGAGATATGAGAAGCCAAAATTTTACTCTCTTCTATCATTTTAAATGTTACCTACAATCTGTCCTATATATTGAAGGACATAAGACCCTTCGGAATCTGACCCCTGTCTGCTAGTTCGCTCTATTCCCTCATCTCTATCCGTCCTCAGAATGGAACCCCCACAAAGGCATATCTTTCTGCCTCCATGGCTGAGGAGGATTCTCCAGAGAATTCTCCCCTCCTGCCCTTCACCTGCCCAGGCAGTGCCAGCAAGTGCTACTTCTTCACTCACTCCTTCAAGAAGACTAAGAGGCGCCCATTCTTATATTCTGCCACACCCCCATTGGAGCCCTCCTTATCTTTATTTGGTCACTTGTCAATCTCTACCCACTGCCCCGAATCCTCCCCTCCACTCTAGACTGTTCTCAAGGGCAAGGATACTATTTTTCTATCCTCAGCCTGGTGTACACTAAGAAATATTAGATGAATAAATGAATTGAATAAATTTGTCAAAAGATAACTGTTTGTATATGAATGTAAATAGCAGCTTTGTTCATAAATGCCAACAACTGGAAACAGCCAAATGTCCATCACCAGGAGAATGGATAAACCAATTGGGCATGTCGTCTAGTCTACTAGGGCGACCAGAACAAAATACCACACACAGGGTGGCTTATGCAACAGAAATTTGTTTCTCATTGTTCTGGAGGCTGGGAGCTCAAGATCAAGGTGTCAGCAGATTTGGTTTCTCCGCAGGCCTCTCTCCTTGCCTTGCAGATGGCTGCCTTCTTGCTGTGTCCTCACATGGTCCTTTCTCTGTGGACGCATCAAAAGATAATTTTTTAAAAAGGGCATGATCATGCCTCTCATTAGCTATAAAATGAACACATCAGAGATTTTATTTGTCATTAATTAATGAGAGAACCAGCAAAATGTTACAAACTGTTCAAAAGAGAATCCAAAATGCAGACAAGTATATAGACATCTGGAATGCTGAGAAAAATTTACAAATAAATGCAAAATCAGCAAAGCTGGTGAATATTCATGAGGAAATTCCACCAAATACAATTGGCATTTCTATGGGCAAAAGTCATTTGCGTTACTATCAGCTTTTCTACAACTTATAGAAGTGTAAAATAGCTCAGATAACCTGGAAAGATGCACAATAATATTTTTGATCCATTTCAAAGTCTTTCCTGTTTTCCCCCACACTTTAAGTAATGGCTAACTCCTTCACCATAAATTAGGCATTTATTTATCAGGTCATTTGATATAATTTAGAACACACGCACACACTGAAATGCTTTGTTCTCAATACCCTGTAGGAAAATCCTGTACAGTTTTAGCCAGTTAGCTAAAGCCAGCAGCCTGGTTTAGGTCCTGGGGCAGACAGAATCTGCCTCAGTTCTCCTCGTTTCCTCTAAATCTTCACAGAACTGGCCTAACTCTTAGCAAGAGATATTATTAGCAATATTGATATTAGCAAGAGAAAGAGTTTTTGTGAGTTAGATGCTCCATACTGAAGAATTAGAAAAAGCTAACCACTTTATTTGGTGACACGTAGGGATCTACCAACCATGATTTTCACCGCTGCTCTCCTAGGGGGCAGAGACAAGCCTCCAGGGCCCAGGGCCCAAGGCTGCTGCCAAAGTGGAGCTGGAAGCTGGGGGAGAGGCTTAAGGGGGAAAAGGGGAGTGGGAGACTAGAGAGGCAATTCTGGATGAGCAGAATCTTGGAGGGAAAACAGCCATGAACCATACAGAGTACCTTTCCAGATGTGGCTGCTTATGACGGGGTGACATGGAGCTCAACGGGGCAGGACTTTGCACATATAAAATCACAGTTTTCAAGTGCTTAAAAATGCTCAGAACTGGCACTTCCAGAAGGCTTTCTAAGAAGTTGTATATTGGACAATCTAGAAGAAATGGATAAATTCATAGACTCATACAACCTCCTAAAACTGAATCAAGAAGAAATAGAGAATCTGAATAGGCCAATCACAAGGAAAAAGATTGAAACGGTAGTCAAAAACATCCCAAAAAATAGAAGTCCAGGACCAGATGGCTTCCGTGGAGAATTCTACCAAACATTCAAAGAAGATTTAATACCTATCCTTCTCAAACTATTCCAAAAAATTGAAGAAAACAGACCTCTTCCTAACACATTTTATGAGGCCAACATCACCCTGATCCCAAAGCTAGACAAGGACAACACAAAGAGGGAAAATTACAGGCCAATATCCCTGATGAACGTAGATGCAAAAATCCTCAACAAAATATTGCCAAACCGAATATGGCAATACATTAAAAGGATCATACACCATGATCAAGTCGGTTTTATACCTGGGAGGCACGGCTGGTTCAACATCCACAAATCAATCAATGTGATACACCACATCAACAAAATGAGGACTAAAAACCATATGGTCATCTCAATGAGATGAGATGCAGAGAAAGCGTTTGACAAGATCCAACATCCATTTATGATAAAAACTCTCAATAAATGGGTACAGAAGGAAAGTACCTCAACATAATAAAGGCCATGTATGACAAGCCCACAGCCAACATCATATTCAACAGGGGAAAACTGAAAGCCATCCCTCTGAGAACAGGAACAAGACAAGGGTGCCCACTCTCGCCAGTCTTATTCAACATAGTACTGGAGGTTTCGGCCAGAGCAATCAGGCAAGAAAAAGAAATAAAAGGTGTCCAAATTGGCAAGGAAGAAGTGAAACTCTCGCTGTTTGCAGATGATGTGATTTTATATATAGAAAACCCTAAAGAATCCATCAGAAGACTATTAGAAATAATCAACAACTACAGCAAAGTGGCAGGGTACAAAATCAACTTACAAAACTCAGTTGCATTTCTACACTCTAATAATGAACTAACAGAAAGAGATCTCAAGAATATAATCTCATTTGCAATTGCAAGAAAAAGAGTAAAATATCTAGGAATAAATTTAACCAAGGAGGTGAAAGACCCATACAATGAAAACTGTAAGACGTGACTGAAAGAAATCAAGTAAGACATAAAGGAATGGAAAGATATTCCATGCACATGGATTGGAAGAATAAACATAGTTAAAATGTCCATACTACCTAAAGCAATCTAGAGATTCATTGTAATCCAAATCAGAATCCCAGTGACATTTTTCACGGATGTAGAACAAAAAATC
Source organism: Equus caballus (assembly GCF_041296265.1). NCBI lineage: Eukaryota > Metazoa > Chordata > Mammalia > Perissodactyla > Equidae > Equus > Equus caballus. The sequence goes on from NC_091688.1 coordinate 15,489,165, forward strand.
CTAAAATTCATGTGGGGCAATAAATCACCCCAAATAGCTGAAGCAATTCTGAGGAAAAACAACAAAGCTGGAGGCATCATAATCCCTGACTTCAAAATATGATACAAAGCTGCAGTAATCAAAACAGCATGATACTGGTACAAAAACAGGCACACAGATCAATGGAACAGAATTGAAAGCCGAGAAATAAAAACACACATCTATGAACTGCTAATCCTCAACAAAGGAGCTTAGAACATACAATGGAGAAAGGAAAGACTCTTTAATAAATGATGTTGGGGAAACTGGACAGCCACATGCAAAAGAATGAAAGTAGACCATTATCTTACACCATACTTGAAAATTAACTCAAAATGGATTACAGACTTGAAGATAGACAGGAAACCATAAAACTCCTAGGAGAAAATATAGGCAGTACACTCTGACATCAGTCTTAGAAGTATCTTTTCAAATATCACGTCTACTTGGACAAAGGAAACAAAAGAAAAAATAAGCAAACGGGATTTCATCAGACTAAAGAACTTCTGCAAAGCAAAGGAAACCAGGAACAAAACCAAAAGACAACCCACCAATTGGGAGAAAATATTTGCAAATCGTATATCCTACAAAGAGTTAATCTTCAAAATATGTAAAGAAGCAACTCAATAACAAAAAAACAAACAATCCGATCAAAAAATGGACAGAGGATATGAACAGTCATTTTTCCAAAGAAGACATACAGATGGTCAACAGGTACATGAAAAGATGTTCAACATCACTAATCATCAGGGAAATGCAAATCAAAACTACAATGAGACATCACCTTACACCTGTTAGAATAGCTATAATTACCAAGACCAAAGACAACAAATGTTGGAGAGGATGTGGAGAAAAGGGAACCCTCATACACTGCTGGTGGGAATGCAAACTGATGCAGCCACTATGGAAAACAGTATGGAGATTTCTTAAAAAATTAAAAATAGAAATACCATATGACCCAGCTATCCCACTACTGGGTATTTATCCAAAGAACTTGAAATCAACTATTCAAAGAGATTTATGCACCCCTATGTTCACTGCAGCATTATTCACAATAGCTAAGACATGGAAGCAACCCAAGTGCCCATCACTGATGATTGGATAAAGAAGATATGGTATATTCATATAAATAAAGGAATACTACTCAGTTATAAAAAGACAAAATCATCCCATTTGCAACAAGGTGGGTGGACCTTGAGGGTATTATGTTAAGTGAAATAAGCCAGACAGAGAAAGACAAACACTATGATTTCACTCATACGTGGAAGACAAACAAATGCATGGACAAAGAGAACAGGTTACCAGAGGGGAAAGGGGTTGAGGGGTGAGCATAAAGGGTAAAGGGGCACATATATATGGTGACTGACAAATAATAATGTACAAGTGAAATCTCACAATGTTATAGACTATTATGACCTCAATAAAATAAAGTTAAATTAAATTAAAAAAAAATAAAGTTGTATAGAATCCACTTTGGCCTGATCCCTGAGCCCACTGGCCTGCTGGGGACTCTGAGGGCTCTGCTCTCCTCAGCTCAGTCAAGGTGGCGCTCCACACTCTGTCTCAGCCTGCTGGGACCCGGTGGAGACCCTTCCCCAGCGTGCTCTGTAGGGGCCACTGTGTCACAGCCGCTTCACACATTAACTGCACGCTTCTGCATACAACCCCATATCCCCCAGAGGCTCCTTGGGGCGGCTTCCTCCCTTGGAGCACCCCTACCTCCCTGGATCCCGGCTACCCGTTTGCTCTCCACCACAGCACTTTTAAACTGGTGTGCAACCCAACCTCCTTACCTTTTCATTACCAGCTGATCCGTTTATTATTTCCATGGACCTGAAGTTTGTAAAGATTTTGTCCAACAAGCCAACCATATTTATTGCATAATAATCCTTGTCCCCATGACAACTGATGTTGTCACACTGAGTTGATACAATACCAGTCAAAAGCAAAGACACTTCTCATGGTAAATGTATACTTTTCATTAGACTTCTTTAAATATTGGAAATAGCTTATGCTCCCCGCCCCTTTAGGTGTCTGGAGCCCCCAGGTTGGGAACTTCTGTTTCGAGGGCTAATGTTGAGTGAATGCCAACCAACTCCCCCTAGTTCTCCCTTTTCACAGATGGGCAAACTGAGGCTGTTGGTTTCAAAGTGAATTGACTTAATCAAATTGACAAAGAATCAGAGTGGAAACTGCGATTTTTAAGTCTCCCCATTTTTGGTCTCTAAATCCTCATAGCACTAGAATTTCCAGAAAAATAAAACTGGGATCGGCTGCCACTTGCCCCCCTGAGGGAGGCTTTTCTGGCCCTTTCTGTGGCATCTTAGAATTTGTGGTACAGGAGCTGCTGGCTCCCCGCCGCTGGGTGGAGGGGCCTTGGCTACCAGGCAAGAAGGAACCTGAGGGGTTATCTGGTCCATGTTGTCCCAAACTGTGTTTCCTAGGATGTTAACGGCTATTTTGAGGGAAGTGACTTCTGCGGTCAATTACCCTTGAGAAAGGCAGGAGCGAAGGTAGCCTGGGTTAGTTTAATTTAGTCTAGTTTTCCTTCGGGACTTCCCTGAGCCGTTGAAATGCCTTTGGGCCTGATGACCTGCCGGGAGGATGAGATGGCACATACTGTCGCCCAGACTTGTTGGACTGAACTCTCTTTTTCATAGGACACTTATTAACACCTCGTGGGACCCTGGGGTTCTGAGGAACTTAGTTTGGGACCTGTTAGTCCAGTCCACCATTTTTAGATGAGGAAACGGAACTCCACCAGCACTTGGTCCCACCAGTAGATGTGGCCCAGCTAGAATGGAAACGGGCTTGTCAGAGTCTAATCCTGGACTTTTCAAATTTGGGTCTTTCCCCCCATACCTCATCCACCACGTACCTTAATTTAATCCAAGAAAAAATTTTTCAATGGACCGCGGAAGTGGAGGGAATTCTGCTCAGAGAGAGGCTGCTTCTGAGGCTCATTTGTGTCCTCAGCTAAACCTCCCAGGCTGGCGGGGGCAGGATGAGGCATTGCACAGCCTGGGGGCTAGAAAGGGCTTTGCTCTGGAGGCCCCAGATAATCCTAGGTCTAGAGGGCCAGGCTGCAGCAGAGAAGTTCCAACGGCAGCTTCCACACGGGCAAAGCCCCCCCCACCCTCCCGGGCCCTGCAGACTAGCTACTCTGGCAGGCGCCCCTGCGAGCCCACATCTGTGGCCTGGGCCAGTTGGAGATGACCTGGCTGCAGCTGCTGGTGAGGGCTCCCAGATGTCTGTCCCCACCAAGGTGGGGACGACATCTTCAGGAGGAAGAAAGGACCCTGTGGCTTGAGGAGCAGCACCCCCAGCCAGCAGTGAACGGTTGGCAGGGCTCTGTGCTGACTCCCCTCTTGCTTGAGGCATGTTCAAGGGGCTGCCAAGAGCAGACAAACAGGCACTGGGCTCCCTGTCAAGAGCAGCCTGAGGCACCTAGTCCAGAGAAAGGACACAAAAAAGATAGAAAAATGAAGAGGGGGCTTTCCAGTGCAATAGCACTGCCTTCTATGCAGCTGAGACGTTCTGTCTTTCCCCTCGGCCCAAAGCAGCTTCTGAGCCCTGGGAGACCCTTCCCCACCCAACACCCTGGAGCCACTCTGATTGGCCAGGTTAGACCTCCACTGGCAAAGCCAGACCTCCCTCCCTCCCCACCGGCCCCCGAGAGTGTGGGAGGCGCACAGTGAGCAGCTGTCCTCCATGCCGAGGCGACTACCCCCTTGTTTTCTTTGGAGCATTAGCCAGGGGGTGGGGGTGGGGGATCTGATTTGAGAGGGAAGCAACCATGGGGTCTGCCCATCTGAGAGCACACTGGTGGGGCCACGTGTGAGGCTCTCTCCAGAAGGCTAGTCCCTGCCGTAACACAGCCAGAAATGTGGTTCCCAGGCCTGGAGTGGACCTGGGGCTGGTCACTCACCTTGTAACTTGTAACAGCCTTGTAACTGTGGACATGTTCCTAGACCTCCTTGGGTCTTAGCTTCTTCCTCCGCAAAATCTGACATGGGAGATGATTTCAAGACTGCGCAGGGCCGCTCTAACACACAGGCTGGGATCCGCCTTTCACAACAGGAGGGTAAGGCAGACGGCAGCGCTTAACTCCTGTCCCTGTGGACGTGGGAGGGTGCCCCCAACCCAAGACCCCCAGTCATCAGTCCTGAATGAAAACCTCCTTAGAGAGTTTCTTCAGCAAGTAAAATGCATTTCCATTCATTACCCTCCTCTCACTTGATCAAGCTCATACCCAGACCTGAGCTTTTCCTGCGGCCAAACCAGTCCTCAGACAATCCGCGACCTCTTGGAGGCTGTGGTGTAAGGAAACAGAGGGGAGGGGGCAGGGGGCAGCTTTCTGAGCATAGGTGCCTTTGGTTGTCGCAGGTGTGGAGGGGAATATCCGGGCTGATCCAGGGCTTACTTCAGGTCCCGCTAACAGAGAAGGGCGAGGTGACAGGGGAGTAGATGGGCCGTATGAACAAAACAGCCTCTCTTAATAGAGACTGGTTGGTCACACCACCCCTTGACAAGATCCCTGTCTAGTCACAAACATGCTTCAGAGGCAGATCACAAGCCTTTGAATCCTGAGACCACCACCTACCAGCTGGGGAAACTTAGGCAAAGTAGTTAGCCTCTCTGAGCCTCGGTTTACTCATTTATAAAACGGGGATGATAATATAAACTCTTAGGGTTGCCTTGTGAATTAGACTAAGTAACGTATGCAAAGTCAGCTGATTCCAAACCTAGGCCTCAACCTCCGCAAAGAGCTTGTGGACGCATCGAAGAGACAAATAAACCCGCCCAGAAGGTGCTGCAGACAGTGAGTGGTGTTGGGACACAGGGAAGGGGTATTTACTCTGGCTGGGGGTGATCGTGAGGGCCCCCCAGGTGGGGAAGGAGGGACCTTCGAGGTGGGAACTACAGACATGTTCATGGAACATGAATCCAGGGTGATGTGAGTGGAGCGTGGGGTGTATACAGGATGTGGGGGGAGATGAGACCAGAGAAGCTGGAGAAGGGGGATTGAGGAGCTTTCACGCTGTGAGCCAAAGTCGTGGACCACACTTCACTGGTCACGAGGACTACAAGCCGGGAAGGCACGACCAGATTTCGGTTTGAGAAAGATCACCGGGCAGCTGTAAGGAGAAGGGATGGGAGCAGGGAGCCCAGGCAGGAGGTGGGTTCAGTTCTGTGATGGGAATCCTGTTGCTCTGGACTGAGGCAGCGGAGACGGGACAGGGGGTGGCTCCGAGAGATGGGAACGGGCAGCATCGCTGTCTTGGAGGGTGAGGGAGGGGGAATCCCTCAAGCTGCTGGCTTGGGTGGTTGCTGATGCAGGTCTCTGGGATAGGGTTCAGAGAAGGTCAAGTTGAAGTGTCTGAACAGGTGGAGGTGTCCTGCACCCAGTTACGTAGCACTCAGTAGGAACTTTATAAATATCTGTTGCATAAATATGGTTGGGGTCCAGGTCTGGAGCTCAGCAGAGAGGCAGCCTCATGAGGGTGCAGAGTGGGGCTCTTTAGCACATAGCGGTGGAGGGCATGGATGTCTTGGGTTTAGATGATGTCCCTTAGGGAGTCTGCACAATGTAAGAGGGAGGGGTAGAGCTCTGGGTCACAGACCAGGAGCAGGAAGAGGAACCAAGAAGGAGCAGGTAGAGATGAGCAAGGAACCAGGAAAGAGAGAAGTCGTGGAAGCTGAGAGAAGAGACAGAGCCAAGAGGGGCTGAGTGACAAAGAGTGAGGGGCCCAAATCCTGCAGCCCCAGCCCTGGCACCTGGGGACAGGGAGCGATCCCTGTACGGCTGCAAAGACATTCACTGTTTTTATATAAAGGAAACACTCATTCAGATCCAGAATGAGCAACATTGCCCCTTTTTAACATTGTTTTATAACCTCCACAGAATTTGCATTCATTTTAACCACATGACTGCACATGCAGGCCCTGGCGTTAGCTGGGAGATTTCACAGAAACTCAGGAACTCGGTCGAGAAAAGTGGTTCCGTGTGGCCCTTGGAGGCAGGCAGTGGTTCAATGTGGCCCCCACCACTTACTCGCCCTGGGTCTGAATCCTGACTCTGCCACCTACTGTAGTGTGGATTACTTGACCTTTCTATGCCTCAGTTCTTCATCTAGAAACGGGAGTTCTTACTGAAGAGCAGTATTGGGAAAATTCCCCGAAATGAAGCGTGTAAAGCACTTGGCATAGTCTTGGCATATTAGCATTCAAGAAACCTTAGCTATAATAATAATAACAATTATTATTAATCCATTCGACAAATATTTATTGAATGCCTACTGTGTGCTAGGCAATACTCTAGGGCAGAGCTGTCCACTAGAAATAGAATGCAAGCCACATATGTAATTTCAAATTACATATAATAGCCACACTCTAAAAATGTGTAATAAATTAAACATAGTCATCACATGACAAATATAATAATGTTTTATATTTAACCCAATATATCCAAAATACTATCATTTCAGCATGTAGTTAATATAAACAATTATTGGTGAGATTTTCACATTCTTGTCTTGTACTAACACTTTGGAACCCAGTGTGTGGCCATCATATTGTACAGTCTTGTTCTAGAGGCTGGAGATACAATGATAAATACGAACAGACTCCTTGCCCTCATGAAGCTTACATTTTGGAAGGAGAGATGGACAATGAGGAGGAAAATAAGTTACTGAATAAAATAATTATTGACTATAATATCTACTCCCATCCCCTCCAGGCTTAGGGGTCAGACTCAGAGGGTGAGGTTTTATCTTACTGACTTTCTGTCTCTATCCCACTGTAGGGTATGTTTGCCCAGTTCTATCTCCCTGATGTCCAGGAAATTCTAATCCTGTCCCCTGCAAGGGACAAAAAAAGCAGAGAAGATGCTTACTGAGCTGGTGAACTTAAAGACAATCAGGTCTTAAGTAAAAAGAAAAATAATCATAATATTGGTTGAGGGTCTGATTAAATCATATCCATTTTGAAGAGCCACTGCTTTTATTTGAGTTCAACAAAGGGAAGGCAGTGCGAAGTCACCCTACAAAATTAGATGGCAGAGAGAATGTCGATGCTCTTAGAAAGAAAGTTATTTCTCTAAATTCTTTTTATAATTTATTATAATGACTTCTGTTTATGAAAATGGAACATTGTAAAGAGCCTGAAAATATCAAAAAGCATAAAGAAGAAATTACCCCAAATTCAGAGATGAACATTTTGATGTATTTTCTATCTTATTTTATATACAGATAGATAACTATAAACGTAGATATTTGCTGACTCACTTATGTTTTATCTACTTAAGATCAAACTGTAAATTCTGTTTCATATGCTGCTTTTTTGCTTAATGTTATTGCATGAGCATATTCCTAATTACACATTTCAAAATAAACTTTACTTCTAATGGCTACATAATGCTCCACCTTAAAGAGGTACCATAATTTCTTTTCTAGTGGGACGTTTGGGTTGTTCCAATATTTTGCGACTACAAATAATGCTGAATGAACTTCCTTTTATTCAAATCTTTGTCCTCCTTTTTTATTTCCTTAGCATCGCTCTTAAGAAAGACATTGCTTTGTCAGGAGCTATGAACACACTTCAGACTTTTGCTCCACACTGTCGGTTGTGAGCCTGTTTCTGGACACTCAAGTCTGTTCTGTTTGTCTCTCCTTTCATCAATACCACACTGTCTGAATTAGAGTAATTTTATTATAAGTCTTGATATCTTCTAGCACGAGTCCCCCAGCATTGTTCTTCTTTTTTAAGGTTGTCTTGACTATTTTATATCCTTCATGCACCCACATAAACTTTAGAATGAGCTTGTCAATTTGCACCAGAAAGAGAGCTTCTTGTAATTTAGACTGGAATGTACTGAATACTGTTACGGGTTAAGCTGTGTCTCCAAAAACTCTTTTGTTGAAGTTCTCACCCTCAGCGCCTCAGAATGAAATGACCTTATTTGGAAATAGGATTGTTGTGGCCGTGACTAGTTAAGTTGGAATGAAGTCATGCTGGAGCAGGGTGAGTCTCGAATGCCTATGCCTGGTGTCCTTCTGAGAAGAGGAGATCTGGACGCAGACACACACACGGCGAGAGCGCCCTGTCAAGACTGGAGTTGTGCTGCCAGGGGCCAACTACCAGAAGCTGGGAGAGGCCTGAACACAGCTTCCCCGATGACTTCAGGTGGAGCGCGCCCCTGCTGACACCTTATTGCAGACTTCCAGCCTTCTGAACTGAGAAACAACAAATTTTTCTTGTGTAACCCACCCAGCTGGTGGAACTTTGTTACCACAGCCCTGGCAAACCAAAGCAAATACATAGATCAATTCTGGAGGACTTGCCGCCTTAACAATATTGAGCCTTCTGATCTATGAACACGGCACGTCCCTCCACTTATCTACATCGCCTTTAATCTGTCTTAGTAACGTTTTGGAGTTTTCAATATGAAAGTCTTGCTAGTAATCTTTCGTCAGATTTATTCCTAGACAGTTGATGTTTTTGAGGCTTTTATTCATGGTACTGTTTTATAAATTTCCCTTTTTACTTGTTTGTTGCTCAGTGTATAGAAATACAACAGAGTTTTATATACTGATTTTGTAGCCAGAAGCCTTGCTAAATTTAGTTCTTAATTTTAAGAGTTTGTAGTTTCTTTTGGATTTTTCTATCGTCATGTAAATCTGCAAAAAATGATTTTATTTCTTCCATTTCTTCTACTATTTTTTCTTTTTCTAGTTTTATTGCACTAGATAGGGCTTGCATTTTAACATTGAATAGAAGTGGTGATATTGGACATCCTTTCTTTGTTCCCAAACTCAGGAAAAGTGTTCAATATTTCACTGAGTACCATGTTTGGTGTATATTTTTTTGGAAATACCTTTTATCAGATGAAGAAAGTTTAGGGTCTGTTTTTTTTTTTTTTTTTTTTTAAAGATTTTATTTTCTTCCTTTTTCTCCCCAAAGCCCCCTGGTACATAGTTGTATATTCTTCGTTGTGCGTCCTTCCATTTGTGGCATGTGGGACGCTGCCTCAGCGTGGCTTGGTGAGCAGTGCCATGTCCGCGCCCAGGATTCGAACCAACGAAACACTGGGCCGCCTGCAGCGGAGCGCGCGAACTTAACCACTCGGCCACGGGGCCAGCCCCAGGGTCTGTTTTTTACTATCCATTATGTTACACTGATCTGGTTGGTTTTTTGCATCAGTTCCTCTCTATTTTAATAGTTATAACCTTATAATACAATTTTATATTTTGTAGAAAAAGTTCCCTTTCTTAACTCTTCTTTTAAAAAATTTTTCTCTTGAGTACTTTTGCCTCTATATGGAATCCTGACTGAAATTCCATTTAAATCTTTAAATTGAAGGAAAATTTTCATCTTCATAATATACAATAAGTGCCATTTACTTAGGTCTTCTCTCACACACATGGTAAAGCGGGTTCTTTTTCACGTAGTTTCCACATATTTTTTAAAATTATGAAATGTTTTGTGTGATATTACGCATTATAATTATACTCCTTTTTAACAATTATTTAAAATATCTGATGTTATTTCAGATATTAACTATATCTGAAATAATTTTCAGAACTTATAAACCACTGTTAAATGAATATGACTATGCAAAGCATCTTTGCTCAGTCCCTAATTTTGATAGGACTACCCGGGGTTTCGCCGTTTTGTAATGTGCTGGCTTCTACATGCTGGATTTGAGAGAGAGATTTTTATCGTATTCAGGAAGCCCCTACTTCTAGGTACAGTGTTGAATTTTGTCAAATACCTCTTTACCTTGCACTGAAGAATCCTAATTTTTAATTGAACTATTGGTATGAGGATTATACTAATATATTTTTTCATAGTCTCTCATACGTGTTAAGCCAATCATTAATACTGAGCACTTTCTTTTTTCGAGATCAAAAACTGTCACAAACACGACATCAGGTCTCAGTCCTCCTCCAACATCTTTCTCCCTAATCTGCTCTCGTTTTGTAGATGAGAAAATGGACTTGGCCAGGATGACAGTGACTATCAACAGACAGGTTAAAGTTGGGTGTCCTCTCCCAGTACTGATGATGGCCTCCCACAGGGCGGGTCGTCAAGTAGGAGGGAGAGCGTTAAACTATTTCTCTAAGCCCAGTTGTTTTCCCGTGATTAGGATCATGAGATGAAAAGCTGCAGCTTGGACTCAGGCATGGGAACAGATGCCTCGCAGGGTCAGGGTAGATGCGGGGTGAGCAGGCACTGGAGGCAGTGAAGTCTGGAGTCCACATCTCCAGGGAAGGCCCCTGTGCCCTTCCTGTGGGCTCCCTGCCTGCCAGCCTTGGGGAGTGGCACAGGTTGACCCTGACCAGGTAAGAACCACACTTTTGTTCTCCTTGAGACTTAGTTCAGGCAAGTGCGGCATAGCTGTGTTCACACGTGTGTGTGTACGTGTGTGTTGGAGTGTGCGGAGAGGCACAAGGAAACAAGGTGGCTGCTCTCTGGACGTGCCCAGTGGTCATGTTGCCTGACTGTGTGTATCTCTGGTCCTCTCCCAGCCTATTTTTGCATGCGTCACTCTCAGTAGCTTCTCTCCCCTCCTCCATCCATTTCTTCTTCTGATAGCTATTTTATCTCCAACTTTCCAGGTTCACTCAGAACTGAAGCAAAAGGCCCACGCCAGTCGTCTCCCTGTGATTAAGATCTGTGATCAAGGACCATTTTGGGAAGAGGGGGGAGGGGCAGGGGTTAGGAGGCCTGGGCATCAGGCGTACATGGGAGTCAGTTAGGGAGCAGGGGTGCAGTCCTGGGGCAGGCCCTCCGTATTGAGTGAATGAACCAAATCCCTTGGAAATGACCTGGATCCTCTTAGTAGGCAGTGGCCCTCTTTTCTCCTCTTCGGGATCCTTACCTGACAAGAATTTTTTTTTCTTTCATTTAACCATCTGGCATTTAGTCAATACCTTTTATGAGGCAGGCACGTTAGGGGCCAGGGACACAGATACGGATCAGGAAGCACTGTGCAAAGCGTCAGATTTTCACAACTCAGTGTGCTAAGTGCTCTGGCAGAAGCAGGCCCAGGATGCTCTCGCCCAGGTTGAGAGGACTGTGGAGGGTACTGGGGAGGGCTTCCCCGAGGAGGCAACGCTTGTGCTGAGAGGGGAAGGCCTAGCAGGAGACAGGCAGATTGGCAGGCGTATGAGGAGTGAAGCAGGGTCAGCCTCAGGGACACCCTGGGGAAAGGCAAGGAGACAGGAATCCGTGTGCCCAGTCAGGGGGAACTAGAAGCAATTCAATATGGCAGACACGCAGGACAGGCTGTCGCGGGGTGAGAGCTGGGGCTGGAGGGACCGGAGTGCCATATGAAGGAGCCTGAGTTTTAACCCTAGGACTTGTGCTTCTCAGAAATGACTGGGCCTCAAAATCACTGGGGAAGCTTATTAGGAAGCAGATTCCTGGGCCTTACTCCAACCTAAGGAATCAGAGTCTCCAGGAGTGAGACCTCAGAATCAGCCTTTCACCGGCGTCCCCATCCCGGGAGACTCTATACAGGCACAGGGTCAACCAGCCCTTGGGAAGTCGTGGGAGGGTTCTAAGTAGGGGAGAGGCAGGCGCATGGGAGACCAGTCCCATTGCTCCTTGGGGCCCCGCTGGAAAGCAATGACGAGGGCCTGAGGGGGCCCCGGGGCAGTGAACAGTGTCCCCAGGAGCTGCTGCCAGGATCAGCTGCCTCCATATGCTCCTCGGACCGTGTGCCCCATGACCAAGACAAGAGCGACCAGGAAATTCGGGTTTCCAGTTGGACAAGCTCCTTCAGGCAGTGCAGTGAAGGGATGGCCGAGGTGTCCCTCCCATCTCATTCCCGCCCCACCTGGCTCTAACGCTGTGACCTTGAAGGACTCTCTCTCATCTACCCTTCACCCTAAGCGAAACCCAATTTCCACATCCCTCATGGCTCCGTTTTCAAGCTGAGTGTTCAGAGAGCGGTGGGGGAAGGTGAGGAGGAGGGGTCGGCTCATGTTTCATCCGGGCTGAGTCGGGGGAGGCTTCTCGGGATGGTGGGTTTCCCTAGTTGTTCAAACAGAGGAAGGGGACCATGTGATTGCTACTTACAATGTATCTGTGTTCCTCCTAGATTTCTCTCCAAAAGATGGGAACCAAAGAGTCTGAGACATAAGGACATAAGGTGGTTCCCCAGCCCAGAAACGTCCCCTGTGTACAGGCTGAGCCAGCTTCTAGGGACTCTCCACTTCACAGGATGGAGTCCAAGCTCCCCACCAGGACCCCAGAGGCCCTCACCTAGGCCACACCACCCCTGCCCTGCAGCCTTGGCGCTGCACGTGCCTTTCCCCGTTTAACTTTTATGCTTAGTAACACTGCAACCAGGCAGTTTCACAGCTCGATGCCTGATGCCTGTGTTTATGCTAATTTCTCCATCTGAAATGCCTTCTCCCACCCCTCTCCCTCTGTCTGGCTAATTCCTGCTCATTCTCCAGGAAATCCCCTCCCACCCAACATGCACCTCAATCCAGCTGTTCCTATGAGCTGACCTGCACCCCCACCCTGCCCCTACCTTGACAGGAACGCTTACATAGGAAGTTTATGTGCCTGCCCCTCCTCTGGCCCTGCCTGACCAGAAATTTCTCAAAGACAGGATCTATGCTAGAACATTTTGTCTCCCCAGAGCCTGGCACATAGTAGGAGCTTAACGGATATTTGCTGAACCCAACAGAATCCAGATGAATGAAAAGTGCCCTCAGACATGTGAATGTCGTGATAATTTAATAGCATTGAGGATTTGCTTACTGGTATCTTTAGGACCCTATATTAAGGGTAAAATAACAAATTTAATGAGTAAACTGAAGGTGATTATTCGCATCTCCAAAGGTTGGGGGGCAGGTTTCCTTTAAACATTAAGCCTTTGCTGGAACTTTCTGAAACTTGCCTTACAGATCATTAACTTCTGGGGGAGGGAGGGAGCAGGAGTCATGGAGAAGTTACCTCCAACAGTCTGAGCTCCTAGATGCCTCTGCAAGGAGGGAGCCAGGCAGGATTGGGCTCAGATTCTGACTATACTAGCTGTGCAGCCTGGGCAAGTCTCTTAACCTCTCTGTACCCCGATTTCCTTATCTCTAACATGGGAAGACACTATACTCACTTTGCAGGGTTGTGGTAAAGATCTAAAAGACCCTATGTGAAGTACCTTGGTTCATACAAGGTCCCCAGGAACAGTAACAGTATTGTTGTTGTTAGGTTGGACATTGCACATGGAGGAGAGGAAGGAGTCTTTCGAAGTTTACAGGATTTTTCCTCGGATGGCAGGAATAAGGAAGGCAGAAAGGATCCAGAAAGGAAGGGCCAGACCACCGTGGCAGCATATTTTGACTATTACCGCACTTCACAATTTTTTTGATTTTTAAACTACATCCTTCCATGTTGAACATGCAGAATGCTGTGCAAACCACACTGTGCAGTGTGGTTGATGTGAGGGCCTTGGACTCTAGAAGGCCTGCCACTTGGGCAGGTCGTCTGACTCAGTTTCCCCATCTGTAGAAAGGAGACAATAAACAGTACCCATCTCTTATGGTTGCCATGTTAGATAAGAAATGGAAAGTGCTTAGCCCAAGGCCGGGTGCACAGCCCGCTCTCCATATGGTACAGTACTGTATTATGAAGTGCTCGGTACTGATAAAGAGTGGTAAGTGCCCTGTTGGAGGAACCACTTGCTCTGGGAATATGGAGCCGGGAGGTGATTAATTGCAAGAGCACTGGCCCTAGACGTGGGAGACCACCTGTCAGGGAGCTGTGTGACCTTGGGCCTGTTCTGTAACACGGAGGGTTGGCCCTAGATAATTTCTCAGGTTCCTAAATTAGCCCAAGGCCAGTCCAGGCACAGCTCCCCCAAAGAGCTGCTCTCAGGCCGGGATGCTCCTGCCCTGCCCAGACGCCCCACCTTCTGCAGGCACTCCCACTCCCTCAAGAGACGGCCTCCTGGAGCCCGTGCTTCCCTCCACCTGGCTGCAGCGCTCAGCACACGGTGTGGTCCTTACTGTCGCTATGCCTGTGATCTAGGTGTGACTGCAGTGCTCAGGTACAATGGGAGAGCAGCCCGTGCGAGAGAGGGAATCTTGCAGGCTGAAGGAAAGATGAATGAGTGCTTTCCCTTTGTGGGGTTTTCCGGAATCTCCTGGGTCCTAACTCTCTTATTGTTTCCCGTCCTTTGTGGAAAAATGGAAATAGGTGAGGCTCGGTCACCTCGCTCTGAGAGGACAGAAAAAGACAGCTCCGCGGCTTTGGGCCACAGCTGCAGGTCAAGCCCTTCGCTGCTACTTCCTCCCGGGTCTGGAAAAGGTGACAAAGTCTCTAGAGGAGTCCCCAGGACCCTCAGAGCCGGGCCCTACCCAAGGGGGCCGGCCACGCGGGCACGGGGCTCTCCCCTTAGCAGGACAGGAGAGGGAACCCACCTCCTCTCCGGGGGACCCCCGCGCCTCTGGAACGCGGAAAAGAATGACCTTGACCTCGGAGGAAGCGGCGCCCCAGGCCGATGGGGACGGCACCGCGGAGAGCGCGGCCCGACTCCTCCGGAGAAGCTGTCTAACAAAGGGCCTTGCTCCGCTGCCCCCCGGGGAGAGTCACTCGCGTTCCCGCGATGCTCGGGGGTGGCGCGGGGTGGGCCTCGCGTGCGCCCCCGGACGGCACGGATCCGGCGCGCCCTCGCCCGCAGCCCGCGCCCGCCCTCGCGCCCCGGTCCCCGCGCACGACCGGCGGCCCCGCGGTCCCAGCCTCGGGCCCGGTCCTCGCTCCTCTCCCGCCCCTCGGACGCCCGGGAGGCGCTCGCTCCCTCGCCGCCGCCGCCGCCGCCGGCGCCCGGAGAAGCGGCTCCGCTGGGCTCGGGCGTCCGGACCAGGGGCGGGGGGAGGCCCGCTTCTCCAGCCCCTTCCGCTCCCCTCCTTCCCGCCCTCTCCGCCCCTCTCCTCCCTTCCCGGCCCTGCCAGGCGCCCGGCTTGGCCTCTTCCCTCTTAATGGCCAAGCCCTGAGCGAGCAGCCGATGCCACTTCCTCCCCGGCCCGCGCCCTCGCCGCGCCCCGGCGCCCGGTCAGGCCCAGAGGGAGGCCGCGGCCCGCAGCTCCGGGAGCCCCGACCCGGGCCCGGGGCACCGCCCCCCGCAGCCCCCGAGCCCTGAAGGGGCCCGGGAGGGAGAGAGGGCTGGAGGAGGGCCTCCCCCCCGGGGCCGGAGGGGATGCAGGCGGCGGCCGACCCTGCCGGCGGCGGGCCCCCGTGAGTATGCAGGGATGGCGGGAGCGCAGAGCGGGGAGCCGGCCGCCCGCCGCCTCGGAGCGGGGACTGGGGGCCCGCCCTGCACGTCCATCTTCATCTCAGCGTCGCTGAGTTACAGCGAATACAGTCCTTGGGCCCTAGGATCGGCGGCTCCAGTCAGCACAATCTGCCCCAAAGACTGTGCCCCAAGTCCCCCAGTGGAAGGTTCTCACTCTTTTACCGGTCCGAAAGTTCTTTTAATTTAGCTGAAATTGCTCCTATTACATTCTCACTCCCTGCTTTCTGGACTGAGCTTTGGAAGAGAGAAAACGGTGGCTGGGCTGCAAAGAGAAAGTTGGTAAAATTGTAGATTAAACGAGTGGAGTAAATGATCTTGTCCTCCTAAAGACAGTCCTTAAACTCCACTGGCTTAAAACTGATGTGACATTTTGCAGTATGTGAGTATTTTGCTTTATCAAATATGTGCATTCCTGAAACATGTATAAATTGAATTGTAATGAATGACTATAGAGGGACTTGCCATTTGAGAGAATTCTATGGTGAATCTCTAGTCTATATATGAAGTGAGTAGTAAACTCCTAGTTTGTAATTTAGGTAAATACGGATTTTTATACATGCAGTTTACTTCTAGTGGGATATAGCTAGATATATGATGCTTAAGGAGCATCTTCTCAGAGAGCAGGATAAATATCAAGACAGTGTGGTTAGCACAACCAGAGGCACTCACAACTAGAATATCCAACTATGTCCTGGGGGGCTTTGGGATGGAAAAGGTGGGGGAGAAGAAATGCAACAATTGTTAGCTCAGGTGCCAATCTTTAAAAAAAAAATAGACATTGTGGCATGTATGTGTGCACAAAACCTGGTAAATAAAGTCCTGTGCTCACTTTTGCTCCCTGTGAAGACATTGACATCACCCATGCCGCCAAGGAGCTGAGTGATTCTGGCGGGTCCCTTAACCTCTTCAGACGGGATATTCTCATCTACAGAATAAGGGGCAGGAGGGGTGAGCGGTCACTGAGTGCTGTGGAAGAGCCCTAGCCTTGGAAGAAGAAACTGTGCATTCCAGACTCTTATCGCTGTGTGACCTAATCTCTCTGGGCCTCAGTTTCTCTATCTGTAAGAATGAGGATAATATTCTGGTTCTGGCAACTGTGTGAGGATTGAGAGAGAATGTTTGGAAGCACTTGCAGGCTCACTGGGCACAGAGCAGATGCTGACGGGAGCTAGTGACTGATCGTGGCCACGCTTTGAGCACAGCCCCATGTTGCGGTGGTGTGGCTTGTGCACAGGGGGCAGCTCCACTGGAGGGTCAGATCCTGTGTGCTATCTTCCTGACGTGCATCGTCTGCATTGGGTCCCCTTGGAAAGGGAAGAGCTTGTTGGCTGTTAGCAGATGTTGACATCCTCCCCTGAGACCACTTGTCAGCAAAGCAAGAGGCCAGGGATTGGGGAATCTGGCCCCCATTTTCACTCTGGTCCATGTTTGGCAGAGGATTAGTTGTTGTTTGAAGTTTTCATTGTGCCCCATCTGTAAAATGGGGATAGAAAAACTAGAACACTACTCAGACTTGAAAGAGAAAGCTCAATAATGACTTATTGTTACCATCCAATGATTGGTACTTTTCAGAGTGCTTTGACATTATCTAGAGAGCATCCTTTGCTTTGCCCCCAATACCAAGGCACTCTGGGGACCCAGGAGGTTGTTGGAGCTAGCCAGGCCCTGGGTCTAAGGAGCTCTGTCTGTTTTCTCCTCCAGAAGGCTCAAAATAGGGAGCAGAACAGCCAGCTCCATGGAGGTGACCTCAGCTGTGGAGAGAAGTGACCCCGAGCCACAGCCAGATAATGGACACCTCCCAAGACCCTGGCCCTGTCCTCAAGAAGACAGAACATGCAGCCTGATGGCCCCCCAGCCTTCCAGGGCGTGGGGGATACAGTTCCAAGGCCCTTCTGTGCTGGAGTCCAAGGTGAGGGCCTTGAAGGAAAAGATGACAGCAGGCAAACAGGGAGCCAGCCCCTGCCTCACTTCCCACGAGCGGCCGTCACCCAAGAAAGCCAAAGCTAGACGAGTCAAGGTGGGTAGAGCCAAGACTCCATCAGAGGGGTCTTCCCTTCCAGATGCTGTGGTGGTCCGCCATGCTCAGAACCTGACCGATGGGCAGCTGGACAGCAGTGTCAATGAGGAAGAACCTGCTGGGAACGGGGGCCCCAGGCTTTCCAAGTCCCCTGCCCCTGGGCTTGAGTGCTGGAACAGGAGGAGCCGGTGGCCTCCAGAAGCTGTAGGGACACTGCCTGACCGTGAGAGAAGTCTGCTGCCAGGGCCTGGCTCTCTGCAAGACAGTCCCATGCACAGAGTCACTCCTGGCCAGCCTCGGGACCCTGGTCCTTGTAACAAAATCACCCACATGCCCAGACTGAGGAAAGGAAGGTCATATCCCCTTCAGGATGGTCTGGTCACAGGGGGAGACCTGGACAGCTTGTCTCTGACCTGCAAGGAGGACTTTGTCCCGAGGCCGGGCCTGCTGGGGGGGCTCTGGAGAGCTGGAGACCTGGGGGCTCTGGGTCCTGGGTACAGTGCCTTGTCCCTGTCTGATCGAGTGGAGAAGAACCGCCTTCTGCTGCAGGAGATGCTAAGTGTTGGGGGACAGGGCCTCCCCAAGGTGGGAATCCCAGCCTGGACTCCATCCTGGGACAGAGCTGTACCAGGTGAGGCTCACTCTGTAGGTCTGGGTGGGTGGGGGCAGCAGGAGGAAGCCCAGGAGGAGGAGAGGTGGGAGAGGGTCC
Organism: Equus caballus; assembly: GCF_041296265.1. Lineage (NCBI taxonomy): Eukaryota > Metazoa > Chordata > Mammalia > Perissodactyla > Equidae > Equus > Equus caballus. The sequence continues at coordinate 15,507,216 of NC_091688.1, forward strand.
CCACAGAGGGGTGGGTGGGAAAGGGGGGAGAGCATAGCTGCCCGTCACCAAATCATCAGGGTGTTCTTTTGTTCTTGGCTTTGACCCTGATTCTTTACCACCTCACAGCCAGCCTGTCTGCTGAAGGCCCCAGTGGCCCCTGAGACCAATGAGAGGCCGCCTTCTGTGCTTGGGGTGGAGGCTACCATGACTTCTTCCCTGTGGCTTGTGGCCCATTCAAGAGTGGCTTTTTGCATCTCCCTCAGATGACGTACCCTCACCCCCCGGTGGACCTCGTTGTCCTCTTGGCAGGACCCCTCCTGAGAGAGCTTGAGCATCCTGTCAGGCGGGCTGAGCTCAGGCGGTAGCACTCTTGGGGTGGGCAAGGGTTCAGGCCTGAGACAGCCTTCTTTCTTTCCCCCTTCCTCATTTGAAAGCTCGTTCCTCACCCACGCGGGCCCCTCAGCCCACAGCAGCGCCCACCACAGTCACCATGACAGGCTGTGCCTCCACCTCTCAGGCCAGACACAGGCAGGGGATGGGGTTTATCTGGAGAGTAAATGCTTCTAGAGAAAACTTTCTCCTCGATATTCATTGAGTGGCAGCTGAGAGCCCAGTTTCCAGCTCTGCCCTGATCTCTGCTGCTGTTTTGGGTCCTAGAGCGACCGGCAGGGGACGTGGACTGGGACTCGGGCATCTCCCTGCAGGACTCGGACCAGAACAGGTAAGAGCTCAGGGCGCACATTTTCTCTCCCTCCCTCGTCACCACTGTCCCTTCATTCTCCCAGCATCAGGAGGGTAGACCTGAGACAGCAAGAGGACAGGCAAGCCCCTGCACCGGGACAGTGGGCAGTGGGCCACATGGATCATCATCCCTGGGATGGCATAGATGGCACCAGTCACTCCCAGTGCCCCAGGCTGGTGCCACCTGTTATTCAAGCAAAACCATAGGGCACAGAGGTGCAGGGTAAAGAGCCTTGCAAACGACCTGCTCTGCGTTCTTGTTAGTCATTTCCCTGCCCCGGGCTCTATTTCTTTATCTTTAGAGTGGGCCACATAATATCTGTGTGGTTTACTTCACAGGACTGTTGTGAGGCTAAATGCTTGTGAAAATCATTAGGGGAAGTATAGGAATGCAAAGCAGTGGGGTGGGCAGGGGCAGTGGGCTGCCTTCCAACATGGCAGTGTCCTGAGGGCAGGATACACTCTAGGTGGGGGTGAGGGGCCATCTGCAAGTTTGAGCTGCCGCCGTGGTGCCTGCTCAGCGGTTGGCCCAGCGTCAGTATTGCTGAGCTCCTGGCTCCTGGCACACGAGTCTGAGAGTGGTCCATTTCCCTCGCTGTGCCTTGATGTCGTCCTCCTGAGGGTCTGTGGTTTCTGCTGAGGGCAGAGGTTGCTCTCTGTTATCAGGCCACTCCCTGCATAAATTCTGCTTAGTTTTGACCCCCCCCAAAAAAAACCTGGACAGGGCCCCCCAGTCTTGCTTCACAAAGTGAGGGCTGCACAGATTCGGGCAGTTCAGCCTCTGCTCGGCTGCTGGGCTTCCCGGTGGCTTTGGCCAAGGGCCTGGTAGAGAGGGGCTGTCTAGCTCCTTCACCCCTCGTTACTTGTATTTGGCATCCTAGTGGCCTCCCCTTCTGCCAGGGGTCTCTCCTGCCTCAATGGCTGCTGTTTTCAGCCTCTCCTCACATCTCCACCTAGCCCTGCCACTGTGTGGAGGTGTGTGGCTGCAGAAAGGACGTGGTCCTCTGCGACACCCTGTGCCCTCCTCCTTCCCTGGGGAGCCCGCAGAGGAGACGGCTTGTCCTGCCGAGATGGCGCCTCCTCCTGTAGCCACCCCTTCCCACTAGCGCTCCCACCCTTTCCTCCCTGGGCGGGAGAAGGCCCAGCTGCAAGATGCTGCCACTGGGGGTTTTGTCCAGAGGTCACTACTGAAAGGAGGTGCCGAACTCCTGACTCACATGTTAGATAATAAGTAATAAAAACATCCATTTTGAAGGAGGAGAACCTCAGCCACGGGGCAGGGAGGGACTTTCCCCCAGTCCTGTGAGGAGGTGGCATTCGTGTTGAATCCTCAGGATGAGCATTTCTGTTTTACCTGCCAGGCCGTCTGTAGCATTTCAGGTTCAGGTCGGGTGTGGGTGTGCAGGTGTAGGATCTGTAGGTGTGTGCGTATATGCTGTCTGTATATACAATGGCGGTGTGTGTGTGTGTGTGTGTGTGTGTGTGGAGAGAGAGAAGGTGCCTTAGTGAGCTTTAGGACTCTGCTCAGCATGTATCTGGGCATAGAGCTGGCATGTGGAAAACTTTGTCCTCTGGTTTGTGTAGAAGGTCATTCAGAGTGCCCTGTTGACCTCTGTTGGCTATCCAGTCAGGCCCCTGCTGAGTGGACACCAGGCCAAAGGGCTCCTGGGCAGTTAGTAAAGTGGTCACTAAGATGCTGCAGGGGTCCATCTTTCCCCTAAGCAGGATGGCTTTATTGATGCCACTTCCCAAGAGACCTTTGAAATAAGGCACGCTTCCCTCAGCTCTGTGCCCCAGGAGTGCCACATGGACCAGGGTCCTGGGTCTTAGTGTCCGTACTGAGGGGCTTAGCGAGTGTTCTGAGATGGTGGCCGCCCATCATGATGGCCATCCTGAAGGGAGCCAGCACGTCAGTCAGGACACGCTCTGGCGGTGAGCCCGTCAGATCTTCTCAGAGTTGGAGGCATAAATGGTCCTGCTCCACACTCTGTCAAGCTTAACATCAGTGCAGTTCAGTGTTGCAATCCAATAACCATTTTGACCAAGTTAACCCAACATGTATTTAATTTTGTCCACAACTGTTACTGCTCTGCGTGGTACAAAGACAAGCTCATGAAAGGATGGTGACTGTGCAGCCCAAGACAGCAGTCACTGTCCGACTTGGGGGGCTGGCCCTGCTTGTTGGGGGGTAGTCACAGGGAGAGTCAGCCATGGAGGTGAGACTGCCAAGATGCGGAGGGAACACCAGAAATGCCCCAGGACCCTAAATGCTAAGGGTCAGATATGGAAGAGACCTCCCTCCCCCGACCCCAGGTCCCCTCTACTGAGTCCTAGAGGACCGGAACCCCCTTCCCTCCAGAAGACCATCCCAGTGCTGCCATCTTCCCGCCCAGGCACCATGCTAAGTGCTGTACCTGCATTCTCACTGTAGCCTAATAACTAACTGTGTTGATGGCTCCTGTTTCACTGACAGAGAACCCTCTGGGGAGAGGTTAAGTGACTTGCCCAGAGTCATACAGCTATTAAGTGTTGGAGGCAGGATTCGCACTCAGAGCTGCTTGGCTCCAAGGAATGTGCTGGAACCATTATGCCACATTGCCACAAGCTGTCCTGTCTGTGCCCCACAGGCTCCTTGAGTTAGAGACCTGGAGGTCTTCTGCCTCCCCTGGCCTGGTGGTCTCAGGTAGGGGCAAAGCAGCGTAGGTCACAGCTCCACAGGGTAAGCTGGTTTCTCTCCCAAGTCACTGCTGAGATGATTCAGGAAATGGGGTTTTGATTTGTGGGGAGAGGATGAGGTGAGAGGTAAGCGCTTCAGAGAGGGCAGAAGGGTCAGTGCTGTCAGCGCCTTGTTCGCAGGCTGTGTCTGGGCGCTGGACTCATTAGAGACGGGAGAGGGGAGGAAAGTGAAGTGGGCGCCCTGTTCAGGGCTGTCTCTCCCCTCATCCGTTCTTAGCAGCCCGTGGGTGTCCCATCCCCTTTCTGTAAAATGGCCAGGACCAGCTTGGCCTCTCCCATGTCTTGAGGCTCTGAGAGAGCGTGTTAATCCCAAATGAACCCAGCTTGTGCAAAAAGCACGTGAAACCAGAGGGGCAGCAGCAGGTGATGCAATGCTCACCCCAGGCCCCACACTGGAAGGTAGTCGGGCGTGCAAGGCATGCAGAAAGCACGCAGCAATGGGCTGCTGTGGGTGCCGGGGCAGCCCCTGAGGCCCGAGCCCTTCCTTGGCAGTCTCGTTGCAGAGGTAGTGCTGTGTGACCCAGGCCCGCTCTGGTTCGAATCAGGCCCTTTGTGTGTGTCATCTTGGGGGTCCCAGATCCTGAAATATGTCTACAGGGGCTGTAATTGTTGCTCCACTGTGGGAAAAATGGCGAGGAGAGGGTCTCTGGGGCTGTGTTTCATTTGTGCTATAGTGATGAGGGAATGTCAGAGGATTTCCTGGGCTGCTGATGCCCCCCATCCCTGCAGTGGAATCGTGCCCATTTCTAGATACAGAAGCTGGGGCTGAGAGGGGCAGCCCAGACCCCAGTGGGCACACTTCTTCATGAGAAGAGAGGGAGCGGAGGGCCGGCCCGCAGCAGCTCGTGCTTTGGTGGGTCCCAATTTTCAGGCCCCTGTTGGGATTGCTAGAGGTCACAACTGCCAGCCCCAAAGCAGCCAGTAGACTCCAATTTAAAGGAGGGCAGGCAGGGAGCCCTCAAGAATTTCAGAGGCCTGGCCTGTGGCTCAAGTGGTCAGACCCACTAGTGGGAGGAAATCTCAGGCTTTTAAAATTTAATATCTTAACTAGCATTTTTGGCGACTCTCCTTTGAACCGACCACTGTGTGTAACTTCAGATGGAATTTCCATTGTCGCTTTCACTGCCTGCCCTGCCTCCACCAGCTTCGGCCATAGCTGTTGCTGACGCATCTCCTTCTGGGAACTCCTTGGGACGAGAACTGTGCTGTTCTTGTCTCGGGGTCCCAGGACCTGCCAAGTATCAGCACAGAACAGGCCTTCAGAAAAGAGGTGCTCGAGCACGAGTGTAAGTGGGGGCTCGCTAAGGGCTGGGCTGCGTGGACTTGACAGGATCTGGGTGCCAACGGGAGAGGGCATTCCAGGGGGGTAAGACCTGCAGGAATGCGTGGGAGAGGCTGAGTGCAGGGTGGGAAGGTGGACTGAGGCCTTTTATGGAGAGCCTTGGAATTTAGATTTTGAGTAAGGTGGTAGGAAATGGAGAGACACGAACTGTCTTCCTCTAGCCACACCCGCTCCCTCCGTGGTGGGATGAGCTGGTCGCCTTGCAGTGCTGGGCACTTGCTACGCCCTGTGGCCTGGGACACGTGTGGTCTGGTGAGGGTGTGGGGATCACTCTGGCTCACTGTTGAGGTTCTGGATCTCCTGGGCCTCTAGTATCAGGGGGTCTTGATGAGTGCTGAGGGTGAGCATGGGAGGAGCAAGTCCCCAGGCTTCTCAGGGCGGCAGGTGTGCCTGAGGACCCCCCAAGGCCAGGGTGTAATGAAGAGCGGCCGAGCCTCTGCCTGCACTTCCCCATCCTGCCCGCCCACTCAGATATACGGACACAAGGGCACCCCCTTCCACTTCCAAACCCACCAAGACTAAAACTAAAAAGAAAACAAATTAAATGGAACCGCTCAACAGTGTTTCCAAATGCTTACAGAGCTCCCGAAGTATCTAGGGTTCTAAATCCCCGGTGGAGCAGAAGGGACGCTAACGCTTGAAGCCCTGTGCAAAGCTGGTGCCGCCTGGAACTTTCATGCCAGGTCATTGTCACACTCGCATACACCCCACACTCGAAATCTCATTATGGTCCCCATCTTTAGGAATAAAGAGACTCCAGAAAGCTAATTTACCCAAGACTATTCATCTGTGGGGAGTTGGGCTGAAATTCAAGATGAGGAAGCCCTCTTCCCTGGCCTCCAGAGCTAAGCAGGCCACTCTGCCGCCCACCTGGACACCTGCCTGCACACAGCGAGGCCAGGCAGCACAGGCCAGAGGGGTGGCCAGGTGGGGAATTCACTAGCTGTCCTCAAGAAGGCAGGAGTGGGGCCGGCTCCATGGCCCAGTGGTTAAGTTCGCACGCTTCGCTGCGGCGGCCAAGGGTTCAGATCCTGGGCGTGGACATGGCACTTCTCGTCAGGCCACGTTGAGGCGGTGTCCCACAACCCACAACTGGAAGGACCTGCAACTAAGATATACAACTATGTACTGGGGGGGGTGGGTTGGGAAATAAAGCAGAAAAAAAAAAGAAGGCAGGAGCATGGCCACTCTGCTCTCCCAGTCGATGTCTTAGGGAGGCTCTGCGTGCATCCACCCAGATCCTTTTAAAGATGTTGAATGAGGCGTCTCCCACGGCAGCTGTTCTTAAGGATGCCCGCTCTTCCTTCTCTGTTGAGAGCAGCACCCGTTTGTTGTCCTGGCTGTGAAGCCCCATCAAAGGCTTTCAAAGTCTGGAGCAAAACTGCCAAACCCTCCCTAGCATCAAGATGGTTTGTCACTTCCAAACACGCCTTCCCCTTGCAGCCGACGACAAGGGGATCTCTTCAGCAGGTGACTTAGTTCATGCTCAGGGAGTCTATCCTTTATGCGGGGAGGGGGTGAGAGTAACCCAACCAAATAATGGTGCTACTCCTAAAAGCAATAATAATAATAATTGCTAACATTGATGGAATCTCACCAAGTGCCCGACTCTGTGCTAAGCTCTTTTAAGGGAATCAATCTCGTCTTAACAACTGAGCCCTTATTTAGCAGGTGAGGAAACTGAGGCTTCACCTCTAAGTAACTGCCAGGTGACACAGCTAGTAAGTGGCAGTCCAGAGTTAGCACTGGGCAGGCTGCCCCAAACCGTGCTTTTACCCACGGCCCTAGGCTCTGTCCTGTCAGTGTCTCGCAACCCTGGGGAGAAGGCGCCTGTGAGGGCGAGCCCAACACCGGCTACCCCCTCATGGAGCACGCCGTCCAGAATCCATTCCCGCCTACCTTTCCTCTTCCTCTCACTCGGGAACCTGCACCCAACATGGCAGCAGGAGAGCTCTATCCTTGGTCATCGAAAAGCTTTATAATATACAAAATATATATACATATATACACCACAAAAATAGCTGGGAACAAAAGCTAGGCAAAAAGGTTTATATATGTTCTGTCCACTGTATTTTCCGTCTACCTGCTGCATCCTGGAATCTGGGAAGTGTCAGATCTCTTATAGTCTAAATTATTTCCCTATTCATGTTCCTAGGATGAAAGGGTTAAACCCGGACTTGCTGGAGCTTATTATTTTAATCCAGGATTATGATGGCTGTGGAAAGAGGCCACTCTGTCCCCGTGACCTCGCTGGCTAGGAGAGGAATGGTGGTTGTCCTGACTGGAGATCTCAGCCTGCCTGGCTGGGAGGAGGGCTGAGGTCGGAGCTAAGCCTGTCCCTCCACCAGGAAACTGGCTCAGACGGAGAGACCGGAGGGGGAGGGGGCCACATGCAGCCCTTTGTTCTTGGGAAGCAGTTTAGGATGCTGGTGGGCGGCAGAGCAGAGGGAAGGGCCGGAATACTCACGTGGACTCCAGTTGTCCCCAACAATTAGCTCTTTGGAGGGTTTGCTGCTCTTTGAGGGCCAAACATCTGTAGTGGGAACCCCCCAGGGAGGGGACCTCAAAACACCCCCACCCCTCACCTCGTGATGCTCCAGACTACCTGGCCAAAGACCCAGACTCACAGGGTAGCAATGTGAGTCCTCTCCAACTCCTACTGTTTACAGATGGGGAAACTGAGGCCCAGGGAGGAAAAGGACGCAGCCACCTGATCCCTATGCCCTAGCCACTGAGCTCATGAGCCCCAGATATGCAAGCTTTCAAGCACGTGACAACAGCTGTCTATTCTTAGGTGGAATCCCCTTTGCCTAGCCATGACTGAATGCCCCAAGTCTTCCAGGAAATTTCCGGAGGAGCTGTGGGAGCTGGGATTGTGGGTTCCAGTCCATGATGAGAAGGGTCGGCTCCAGGGCTGTGTGCCCTTGGCAGAGGCCAGGGTCAGACTAGACTGGAAAGCCTCCCTCGGCCTGCCTGGCAGGTTGGCGCCCCTTGAGGGGACCAGTATGACGCAGTGATGGGAGGCGGGCGGTTAAACTGGGACAGACTCAGCATCCCACAGCCCGGCACCTGCTTTCCCCCTGCTTCTGGGAGAAAGCCCGCCTTCCATCGGGGCTGGTTAGCGTGCACCACGACCAGGGGTTGCCTGGCCTGCTGACCTTGGCTGCCGTCTGTGAAGGTGGCTGCAGTCTCCTCCTTGCTCCGACTGTTACTGCCTGGGTGCCTCCGGGTGCCTCAAAAGCCCTGCTTTTTCTAATCAGTGAAAAAACCAGCTTTGTCTGCGAGGAACCAAAACAGGGCAGCTGAGGAGGAGGAAAAAAAAAATTAACAGCTCCAAGTAGAGGGAGCAGAAAGGAAACAGCAAAGCTGGAAAATGGCTTAAAAACCTGGGGGCAAGGCTGATCCTGGCAGCATCTGGCCAGCTGCCTGGGGGCCCTCCTGCCTGCCCACCAGGTCTTGTGACAAATGCCCTCCGACAGCCGGGGAACCACAGCTGTCACCGGAAGGCTCCGAGTGTGCGGGCTGGCAGCCAGAGGCCCCCGGCTGCAGGGGCGTCTCTTCGGGCTGGTAACCTCATTATCTCTGCTGTTGGAGCGGGAGCCCCAGGGAGCACAGCTGCTCTCAGCGGTGCATTGGAGCAGCGGCCTGCTCGGGAAGTGTGCAAAGGGAGGTCTCGCCTGCCAAAGGAGGCTTCGCAGGGCGGCGGGCCTGGAGAGTCTCTTTCACATCACTTCAGTAAAGCCCCCCCAGTTCCAAAACTGTGCCTGGGCCCTGCCAGCGTTCACAGGCACAGATGGTGCCTTTATTCTGGCAGTCCTTTTTTTTTTTTTCTTGGGCCCCAAAGCTGGGTTAGGTACAAATAATGAGCAAAAGAAAGAAAAAAGCGTCATCTGCGCAGAGCTTGTCCAAGGATGTCCTAAGGAGGCCTCAGAGTTGTGCCATTTTCCGCTCACTTCTCTGTCCTCCAGGAAACTACTTGGTACCTTCCCCCTGTCAGGACAAGACCCCCTTCTCCAGGTGACATATGGGGTAGGTAAGGCGTGGGAGTAGGGGGGCTGCAGTCTGAGATCTATGCCCGCTGAGCCTCCCCCTGCCTGAGTTCTTTGTGGACCCTCCCTGGTGAGGACAGCCCAGTATATGTGACAGTGAAGAGAAGGGCAGCCATGGGGGATGCTGAAGTCACATCAAAGAGCATGTCTGACTCCAGCCACAAACATCCTCAGCCCGTCCTGGGACCCAGGGAGGGGAGGGGAGAGGACGCAGAAAGGATGCTGGAGGCAGTGGGGCTGGCCGTTGTCTGCTCTGCTCTCAATTCATGTTCGACCTTGAGCAATGTGCCAAATGTTCCTCTCTGCTCCGGAACACCCTCATCTGTCAAGTGGAGAGAACACGTGCCCTCGGCCAGCCTGGCTGGGGAGAGTGAGCTCCGTGGAGAGAAACGGCTTGTCAGTGGGAGGTTGTGGGGCTGCTGTTATTGCTGTAGCCCGGTGCTGGCTGTATGTCACTGTCTGAGAGACAGCTTTGAAAAAGGGCTGCTGTCACTTTCTGCAGCTCTGGACTGGCCGAGGAGGCAGCACATCTGGTAGGTGGGGAGGGCCAGTGGAGGACCCTCATTATTATGAAAATCAAGCCATTTGCTGAGTTGGTGTGGGTCCAGCTTAATTTCTCTCAGCCCCAAACTGATGCCTGACAGGTTTGGGTTGGGACTGAGGCAAGAAAACACCAGGACTTATAAAAATGTCATTTCCTCAAAGGAGCAGAACTGTGATGGGCAGAGCCCTGATTCCTTGTGTCTGTGGAGGGAGCTCGGGGTGGTGCTGTGTGTGCTTGAGTGGGTACGTGTGGGTGCAGAGAGAGACAGAAGGAGAGAGGGAGGTGATGCGTGTAAAGACCATCTGGCTGGGCGCAGGCCCAGCCTGACAACCCCGGGCCCTTTTCTCCCCCTCCTTCCAGATAAGTCCCACTGTCTGCCCAGGGAAGGAACAATAGAATAATCCGGAGATTCCCCTACCCTTTTCTAGATCCTGCTGGGGTCTCTGCCTTCAGTCCCTGAGCAGAGGTCCAAGGTGGGCCAGCTCCCCAGCCCTGTCCACCGTCACTCAGGGCCGTTTCCCAGGCCCCCAGCAGGGTGCCTTCTGTCTGGGAGCTGGACAAGGAAGGCTGCACATGCAGGGCTTTTTCTGGCAGAGCCATGCTCGACACTGTGAAAGCCCTCCTAATCCGTGTTATTTTCTTCTAATCCCTCCCTACCCCGCTCTGGCCTGTGTGCCACCCTGCAGGACCTTTGGTCCCAAGCCGGAGCCCGTGCAGAGCCCCAGGCATGAGGAAGCCAAGCATCTGCTGCAGCGTGCCCGGATGAAGGCCAGGACCCGGCCCCTCCGTGCCAGCCATGATATTGTGCCCGCCATTGCCCAGGGCAGCCGGTGAGTGGGGCCCCGGGCCAGGCTGACCTGGGAGGGCTGTGCAGAGAAGGAGGCAGGGAGCAGAGACGGGATCTAGCCAAGATGCCGCTGCTCCCTCCTCCCTTCTGTCTGTGCACGTGTTTTTCCCATGTCAGGCACTTGCCTTCGTTCAGTCAGTCAGTCAGTCAACACACCTTTACTGAGGGCCTACTGAGTGTCAGGCGTTGAGGAATTGAAGATGAATGAGACAAAACCTCAGTTCCCTGGGGAGACAGAGGTCACAGTCTCCAGGGAGAAAGACTGGCAAATGGATCAATACAATTCTGTGGACGGTGGCGAGGAAAGGAAAAGGTGGTGAGGAGAGGAAGGATGTGTATGCAGAGCGGGAAACCTGTGACTCCACCTGGAAAGGATGCGGGAGGCTCTCGAGAGGAGGTGGCTTCTAAGTTGGGGCTTGAAGGAGATGTAGATGTTCACTGGGCAGGTGTGGGCGGCAGGGCGGAACCCGTGAGCAGGAGCTCGGTGCTCAGGTGTTTGGCCAGGCTGGAGCGTGAGGACATTGGCGGGGTGCGTGGTGTGACAGCCAGAGAGCTCAGGGGAGGCCAGTCTGGAGGCCATCAGGCCCACTGAGTAATTTGGATGCCTCCCATAATAGCGAGGAGCCACTGAAGGATTTTAAGCACGTGGTTAGCGTGGTCACGTTTGCATTTCCACGAAGCCCTTCCGGCTGCAGGGACGTGTCAGAGCTGGGGACAGTGGGAAGGCTGCACGTGGTCCTGGTGAGACGAGATAGGGAGGAGGGTATGGAGATAAGAGATTGCAAAGAGCCAGAGGCAAGCAGATTATTGAGGCAGAGAAGTGGTGAACACTCTGGAACCAGACCACTGCATTTGAATTCTGGCTCTGCCACTTATTAGCTGTGTGCCTTTGAGGAAGTCTCTGTGCCTCAGTTTCCTGACTTGCAAAATGAGAATTATAATAGTGCCTGTCTTACAGGGTTGCCGTGAGGGTTATATGAGTTAATACAATTAAAGTGCTGAGAACAGCACCTGGCACATGGTGAGTGTTATATAAGTGTTACCTCTTACTCTTGATCATGTAATTAACTGGATATGGGAAGTATGAGAAGGGGAGGCATCCAGGATGGAGTCCAGGCTTCTGACTCGGTGTCTAGAGGTTTGGTGGGGTCCTAGCCAAGGGGTGGAGTCTAGGTGCCGTGTCAGGCTTTGGAGGGGGTTGCCCAAGGAACATCCACTGGAGATGCTTATCAGGCAGTTGGATACAGGCTCTGTAGAGGAGGAGAGAGGTTAGGACTGCAGATTTGGGCATTACTCTGATTTCACGATACATGAGCCATGGGTGAGGGTGAGCTCATCAGGGATGAAGAGATGGGAAAAAAACAAGTTCAAGGACATTCAGACCAGCACTTCACATACGTGGCTGCTCCCTGAGTGACATCCCATCCCCATCATTGTGCCTGTTCTGTGTACGGTGCACCTCAAGGAACCACTGAGACACAGAGTTCACCACACCAGAACTGGTGCACCTGGGCCTGAGATCTGGTTGCCAGCCCATGCCACACTGTGCCTGTCCCAAGCAGGACCATCTGTGCAGCTGACAAGGCCTGTGGCTTGTTTGGCACGGTGGGCATGCTGGGTCTGCCGGTTTGCCTCACCACGTGGCACTAGAGGGAGCGAGGATTCTCAGTGGAACTGGACCACATGCTCTTGGATGGGGGATGCTGAGCCTGCTCATTAAAGGCTGAGGAGCTCATGGCACCATTGAGATGATTCCAGCACGAGCAGAGGGCTGCAGCCTGCCTCTGTTCAGCCTCATTGTCATATTTAGGAGGGGGGCTCAAGAGACCCTAAATCCTGGCAAGAGGTGCCAAACAGGCTCTGCTTTTATTTCTACATTTTGTGCCTTGTCTCCCTCTAGCTGGAGGGCACCAGTTAGGAATGGGCATAGCCTCTTTGAGGCATCCTAGCTATCCTCTGCATTTACGTGGGGCCCAGAGCCTTGGACTCCCATGAGACCCTCCTGTTCCACTTTCTGTGGGTGCTTGGGTTGGCTTGGGTAGCCTCAAAATAGGCGAGACTACCTGCACAACAGCCTGGACTGTGTAAGTGTACTCTTGGACCCCTCCTCCTCCCCAGATCACATCAGCAGCTCACAACAACCCCAATCGCTAGCCTTAAAGTAGGTTCCCTTTTGTAGGCTGCCCCTGGCCGCAGAAATGCTATAGAAATGCAAGGTGACCCACTTTAGCAGCTGCTGTGTCCAGAAACGAATTACTTTGACTTGGCAGCGCTGATGAATCCTCTGAGGGTATAGCTGAAACTCAACGCCAGATGGCTTGCTGCAGATGCTTCTAAAGGTTACGCTTGTCAGATCCCCCTGGAGAGCCACGCTGAGTTAACATGGAGATGTCACACGGGCCCCAGGCCTTGGTTAGATGCAGGAGCTCCACCCCCCAGCCCAGGGCCATCAGCCCTTCCAAAGGGCAGCTTGGTGAAAGATGATGGAAGCCCAGGGGCAGGCAGAGCATCTCCAGAAGGCCCTCTTTATCCTCGGTCTGGCTGGAGGTGGCTGGGGGAGGCCGAACAGACAGGCTTTTCCAAGAGGTGAAGAGGTGGCAGTAGCTGCATTTTCTGGAAGCAAATCAACATAGAAATTGAGCAGCTCCTGGAAGCACAAGCTCTTGCCTTTTGGGGACAGGTACATCTAGGTTGGTGTTCCTAGTCCTGGGAGGGCAGAACATGTCAGCAAGATGCTGGGCCTGGGAGCGTGACCCTGGAATGCTATTGGTCTGTGTCAGATGGCAGCTGTGTCAAGACTGTAGAGCTTGTGCAGGTGACATTGGTTGAAGGCAGCAATTGTTGTAGGACCACACTGGTGTAGAAAGTGGGCCTCTAGAGAGGGGCCTTCCCATGGAGGCCATTCAACCCTGGGTGCTGAGGCAGACAGAATCCCAGAATCCTCCCCTCGAGGGATGGTTGTTGGGGCATCCGCGGTGGCTGGCCTTGAGAAGCTTGGCATGTCCACTGTTTGCTTGTTGCTGAAATGCCTTATTCGCTCTGCACTTGTCTCCGAAATCCTTACCTTTATGCACGTTCCAGCACTGCTGGTGGAGGCCTCTGAGTTTCAGTAATTGAGTTGAAGCTACCTTATGTGATTAAGCTCTGCTTTTTTCCTTTTAGAACAAAACAGTTATTTCTACCTTTGACGAGAATTCTAGGCCAGCTTGATTCACTATCTTGTATGTGAAAGTTAAGGGCACTGACGTGGCTGGCAGGACCTGGACTCTCTTGTTAGATTAGGAATGTACTGTCTTTACTGGGCTTCCTTTTTTCCTCTCCAGAAAGTGCAGCCCACGTCCTGTCAGCAGAGCAGGGCATTGCGCTCTGGGGCCTGTGCAGGAGTTGTTGTGTCTAAGCCGGGGTACCCAATCTCCCAGGAGGCCTTTCCTGCATTGGGTGGGCCTGGCCAGTCAGGGTGTCCTGCCTTTGCAGTGGGGGTAGACCTTCTGTTCCGTGGGGCTCCCCTTGTTTCTGGAAGGTGAGGTGATGCTGTTTCTCTGGCTAAAGGCTTCCTTTCCTGGGCAAGAATGTTCTGGAGAGCTGAACACATGGACAGCAACCCCACCAGAGTGAGTGTCCACAGCCCCTCCCTCAGGTCCTGAAAGGCTAAAGAGATACAGGTACCGGTGCAGGTGGGGTCCTCAGGGGCAAGGGCTTAGGGTTCCAGGGCCTCATGGTCACCAGCAGAACACGTCCCAAGGGCAGAGGGACCTCCCCAGCCCCGCTGAGACAAGCACAGAGACCCTGTACCATCTTCAGGCCGGGGAGATCCTGTCAGGAACTTTACCTCTCAGCTGTGAACCCCTCTCTGAATGGAGGCCCACGTTGTGACTTTCGGGGGCCCTGAGTACTCTTGCCTTCGTGGACCCCTTCCTCCATAACAAAAGTTAAAAGCTATATTTTATGACCATGCTGGTTTAAAGGTGAATATATCAATGTTCTATATTAGACTGTTTCCTTTGACATAAAAGTTATTTATTTATTTTCTTCTGACTTTAAAAGAAATGAAAACATTTTCATGGGCTCCTGGGCACTGTGGCTATTGTACCTGATGGATAAGTTGGCCCTGTCTGAATGTGAGTTCCGGAAAATGGGGTGACTGACAGCTCATCAACATTCCTCAAAGCAGCCCTTTTAAGCACAGGATCTGCTCAGATCTCAAAGCAGGCGGATCCACTTGCTTAGCAATAGTACTTTTCTTAAAAGAACTGCCTCCTGGAGCAGTGCTAATTGAGGAGAATACTGGAGTCAGGAGGCGTGGCACATGTGCAGGTCCCTATTGCCCACTGCATCCCAGGGCAGTGTAAATATATGGTGGACACCCAGGTGGAACTCCAGGGAGGCCCCCAGTGCGGGCACCACAGCACTTCTAAGCTGCATGATTTAGAAACTGCTAGGAGACAATGCAGTATGACATTATGACATCTGCCAGCATGGCGTTCACAGTTGGGTGAGCACTAGCCTCTCCCCTGGTGTCATCAGAGGCCTGGGGACCAAGATTTGATGTTGCAGTCTATGTGACATGGTACAGGGAGTGAGTGCCCTAAGCCCTCAGCCACAGCTGCTTCCCAGGGAGCTTTGCAGGGAATCAGCCTTGCACAATTTTAACTCTGACCTCTCAGTTCACCTCTGGATCCCAAAGGGTAACCTCTATACATTGTGCTCCATGCCATCAGCAATCCACACCATTCCAACCCCTCAGGGCTGGGAGGCTAGTCAGTGGCTTTGCTGTCCAGGCACAGAGGGAGGGCAGGGTTAGGAATGGCCAGTGACACCCCCAGGGCGTTCACCTGAGCCAGGCAGGCAAGGCCATTTATCCATTCAGAAAGAAACAGCCTGGAAGGTTGCCCTGTCCAGTACAGTAAACGCCATGTACGGTTCTAGAAGTCAACCAGTTCAGTGGCCGCTCTCCCCACTGGCTGGCATGTTTTAACAGTAATTCTTAAGCGCAGATGGTTTCTTCCTGCTGTTATCTGAACTCCTTTCCTTTTAATTGCATGCCATATTTGTCCTTCTGTTGGGTGGCTTAAATTTGGTGAGGCAGGAACTCACGTTGAGGCAGCCTTTTTGAGAACATTGGCATCCTTCTTCCAGAATCAGTGAAGCATCCAATTAGAGGAAGGAGTAGTAAATCCACTTTTCGCTCACATACATTTTGTTAGAATAAGTTGTTGGAGAGTCGAGGCGAGCTTGAGCAAGTTGTGCTGTGTACAACATGCTACTGGAGCAGAGTTTAACTCTCTGTTCGGGGAGAGGGAGGAGGAAGCCTTCGTAGGCACGTTGAGGATGAAAAATAGTAACATAACACATAGAGTATGCCAGCATAGATAACTGTCTACGTGGGTACACTTCTGGGAAATTGGAAAGGAGTGGCAGGTCCCTAACATCCAGGCCACTGCCTCTAGGCAGGACTTGACCATCAGCATAGTCCGTGTCTACTTCTATTTACATGGCTCCTTATGAGGAGAGAAAATTGCCACAGCTTGCCTTTCCCAGCTTCTCAGGTGCTAGTCAGCTGGAACTGGTCTTGTGTGGCCCATCCTTTGCAGGAATGAGGAAGGGCCACATGGTCATGCAGTCCCTTCCGGCCTTAGCATCTTCTGAGTCTGTGATGACAAATGAGTGACACAGGTGTTCAGAGGAGGAGGCATTATCATGGTGTGTTAGTCAGGGTTCTCCAGAGAAGGAACCAACAGGATGTGTGCATATATATAGAGAGAGAAAGATTTATTTTAAGGAATTGGCTCACACGATTGTGGAGGCTTGCTAAGTCCCAAATCTGCAGGGTAGGCTGGCAAGCCTAAGACCCAGGGAAGAGTTGCAGCTTGAATCCAAAGGCCGTCTGCTGGCAGAATTCCTTCTTGCTTGGGAGATCAGTCTTTGTTCTTTTAAGGCCTTCAACTGATTGGGTGAGGTCCACCACATCATGGAGGGTAAGCAGCTTTGTTCTAAGTCCACCAATTTAAATGTTAATCTTATCTAAAAAACATCTTCTTACAAACATCCAGAATAATGTTTGACCAAGTACCTGGGCACCATGGCTCAGCCAAACTGACACATAAAATTAACCATCACAGGGGCCGGCCCAGTGGCTGAGTGGTTACAGTTCCATGTATACCACTTAGGTGGCCTGGGTTCGTGGGTTCAGATCTTGGGTACAGACCTACACTGCTTACCAGCCATGCTGTGGCGGTGTCCCATACACAAAATAGAGGAAGATGGTCACAGATGTTAGCTTAGGGCTAATCTTCCTCAAGCAAAAAATTTAAAAAAAAGAGGGAGATTGGCAACAGATGTTAGCACAGAGCAAGTTTTTCTCAGCAAAAAAAAAAAAAAAAATTAACCATTACACATGGTATCTCTACAACAGGTAAGATTAATGAACAAGATTCAAATGCAGACAGGTTAAGAGGAAAGATTCCAGGAAAGGATGACAGGAGGGCTGCATGACAGGATGGAGTGGGAAGCCTGGAGGCCCTACAAGTAGGTAGTGGGGGACAGAGCTGGAGAAGAAAGCAGGGAGGAATGTGGAGGGCTCTGTATTTACCGCACAGTGTGTGAACTTGATCCTGCGCCCCCTGTGATGAAGCTGTGCTCCATGGGGACCAACAGACAGGAGGCAGCCAGGCCAGATAAGAGGCCACTGCAGGGGTCCGGCGTGAGTGATGAAGAAGCGATAAGTGAGAGAAATGATGTGAATCTCGAACATTTAGCAATAGATCGGGGGGAGGCCGCTGCAGGGGAAAGGAAAGGAGAAGTAGGGTCCTCACTTAGGTGGCCTCTGAGGGGAAATGGCCTATGGGCCTGGGTCTATTTGCATAGTGGCCTGAAGCTCAGGTTCCCTGGCTCGAGGGGACCCTGGTGTGAGATTTGTGGGGGCGTTTCCTTGGGCTGAGTGGGACTTGACCGCCAGCCTCGGTGCCTCCAGAAAGTGGGACTTCCCAGCACAGCTTCTCAAGGGGAGGGTGTGCGAGGGGGCTGGGGAGGGCCAGGTACAGGACTGGGTGTCGGACAGACAAGGTGGAGAGTGCAAGGAGAGACACAGGAGTCACTCTGCCTAAATGTTGTCTAAGCAAGATGACCAGGAGTCCAGAGTGGACACTTTTGGGAGCGAGAATGCTTAGGACCCCTGACTTCAGGCCCCACACAGCCTCTGTAGAGACTTAAAATATGCTCTTCCCATTAAACCTTTGTAGGAAATACAGTGTTGCCGCAATCCATCACTACCACATGCCTGTGATGGCCGGGCTCACGTCCTCTCCTAGACGCACACACATCACACACACGAGGACTTTGGTATCATACTTCTCGACAGTCCTGAGTTTCATTATATTTCCTCTGAACTCAGGCTGAGCCTGGCAACAGAGGGGGACAAAAGGGAGGAAGGTCGTGTTGATTTTGTTTAGCGCTGTGTCTCAGAGTCAGGATAGGCTTGGAAGCAACTCTGATTTGCTGCCTGACTCCCCAGGAACCTGATTTGGGGTAACTTTGGGGTTGTAGTGACCACGGAGCACTGTGGGAGACTGTACCCCAGAGTGCCTTCCTCTGCATCCTTCAGCCTGTGACCTCTCTCGTGTCTCCCATCAGAGATGGCCAGAGGAGCCCAGCCCTGGGCCCAAGGATGACCTTGGCCTGCAGAGACAACCTCCAGAACGGGAACACCAGTGACTCCTCCAGTGGGGAGAGTCCGAAGCGGGGCACCTCCCCGTCCCACGTCCGCTTCGAGGATGAGTCTGCTCGCGACGCTGAGTCCCGCTACCTGGAGCGTCTGCAGCAGCGGCAGCGCCACGTGCTCAGCTCCGCGCTGCAGACTGTGGACCAGGGCCCCCTGCGCTCCAAGCCCGAGCTCGCCGCCTACGTGAATGGGGGCTTCCAGCGCAGGGACGCCGTGGAGGGGGCCCTCCGCAGGCCGGTGGGCGGGCGGGATCGGAGGGCCCTCCCCGCGCCGCAGCCCGCACGGGGCAGGGAGAGGAGGTGCCGAGCCTGTGGCAACTGCATAGAGGACCGACGCCCCGCCCAGGGGAAGGCAGCCCCCGACCCGAGGGCCCACCAGGAGCGCAAAGCTGCCTGTGGGACGGAGAGGGTGCTGGCGGAGCCCCTTAGTGCTCGAGGCCGGAGCGCCCCTATCAGACTCCTCCCTGTCCCCCCGGGGCTGCACGCCAAGTGGATCCGAGAGACACACATCGGAGCCCCTGTGCGCCCTGAGGAGGTGGACTCTGCCCTGGACAGCACGGACACCTCCGACAGCTGCAGGACCGACAGCGAGGAGGCTGGGACCTCTCAACCCGACAGGACCCGCAGCCCGGCCCGAGGCAGCAGCCCCCGGCTGCCGGGCTCCAGGCCTCGAGAAGGCCACAGGTGGTTCCGGAAGGCTGAAATGGAGCTGCCCCGGTGCCCTCAGGCCCCGCACTGCCTGCCTGGGGTTGATCCCCTGGAGGTTTCAGATGAGGGGAAAGAAGGCAGAGCACACACACCCGAGGGGACTCTGTTTCCCAGAGAAGATGCTTTCTCTAAGCCTCCAGTCCTGGAATCTAAGAGGACTTCCCTGGGATCCCAGGGGCAGCCTGGACCAGAGCTGGGAAATCACTGGGCTCACCCTGTGGCTTCCCGGGCTCAGTACAGGACAGTCTGTGCCACGGCCTCTTGCATGAAGCTGGTGTCCTCGGGGCCGGGCAGGCAAGCCCAGGCTCTAGAAAGCCACCGGTCTCTGGAAACTGTCTCTGCTTCCTCCCAGCAGCAGAGCCATGCAGAGCCCTCTGCCCCCCACCAGGCCGAGCAGCCAACCGCTTCCTGCTCCCCCAAAGGCTGGGTGCCAACCCCTCCCTCTTCAAGGAAAACCACCTCACCTGTGTCTCACAGGAAGGCAGCCCTGGCTGGGCCCCGCAGGCCGGGTGACCAGGGACAGCCTGGGGACACCCCTGTGCCTCCTTCAAGAAGTGTAGTTCCCAGGACCTGTGAACTCAGCCCCCCGCAGACCCAGACCTGCAGCCCCCAAGTCAGGCACGCACTGCTGGCCCTGTCCACCAACAACTGTAACAACAGCGTGCCTCGGGGGCTGCAGGAGCCCCAGGAAGGAGCCGTCCGCGAGGGCAGAGTGGAGAAGGGCCCCCGAAGCCAGGAGCCTGAGGCACCCCTGGAGAACCATGCAGATGGTAAGGGATTGCCCCTGGTCTAGGGCAGGCCTAGAGCAGAGACCCTAGGCCAGGTCTGTGGCCCACCAGGCACTCAGGGTCTTCACTTACCTTTCATCTTAATAGGTGACGTAGCCACGAACACTCCCAGCAGCCCCTTGGAGCCCCTCCGAGCAGCGGCAGGTGTTGGGGAAGCTTGGGATCTGTGGGCTGGGTGCAGGATTCAACATCAGCCTGGAGGCGGATTGGCCAGCTCCCTCCGGGGGTGCAGAGCATGGGGAGGCAGTGGTGGGAACTGCTGGGCGCCCTGAGGGGTGTTCAGAAGCTCCACGCTCTGTGGCTGCTGGAGGCCTGGGCTTTAAAGGCGTTTGAATACCGACCCACAAAGCAGGAAGTGGCACCAGCTCCAGGATTTATTATTTG
This sequence comes from Equus caballus, assembly GCF_041296265.1. Classification (NCBI taxonomy): domain Eukaryota; kingdom Metazoa; phylum Chordata; class Mammalia; order Perissodactyla; family Equidae; genus Equus; species Equus caballus. The sequence continues at coordinate 15,527,053 of NC_091688.1, forward strand.
CTCAGAGGAGCAAATGCCTAGCAATCACATGGTTGAGGCCCCGCCCCTTCAGCATCTTCCTTTCATTCATGCACTCCTTCATTCATTCAGTATGGATCGAGCACCTGCTACATGCAGGCCCTGTACCAGGCACTGTGGGGAATGTGTGAACTAAGTCAGCAAGAGTCCTGCCCTTGAGACCTTCTGTGGCCAGGCAGGCATGCTGTCTGGAGGACACAGTGACTGGCGGGCAGAGCCTCCCAGACCTCTGGCCTTGCTGGGCAGGCTGGTAGGTTTCAGCAGGCAAGGCTGCTGAGGGATGTAGGATATTACCTCTGCCCTTAGAAGGGGTCCTCGTATTGTGGGCACGTGCTGAGCGTCAACAGCCTTAGGCTCTGATTCCCGATGTTGTGATTTGAGGTGAGCAACTCAGCCACTCACTCTTAGGCAGAGAAAACGAGCCCGCCCCACACAGCTTTGCCTTCATGTGCCATGACTCTGGCCGCCCTGGGGCTAGAGGAGGAGAGGGCACAGAGATGACAGGCCATATCGAACTTACTGAGGAGGTGGACAACCCCCGGATGTGGGTGGGGCTGACCACCCCCTCCACTGCACAGGGGGACACAGACACTTCCCCTCTCCAGCCCTTGCTCACATGAACCTTGGGGAAGCAGGCCCATCCTGAGCTCCCTCCCGCCCTGTGCTAAGGTGCGGGTGCCTTCTCTTTGGTGGGCTCCAGGCTGGCTGCTGGCTGCCCCTAACCACTTCCTGTGGGGCGTGTCTCCTGAGATCTGCTGCCCTTTCTGGGCAGCCTGGCCTCCACCTCTCGGGCCTGGAGCAGAGGCCAAGTGAGGCCCCTCCTCTCATTAGCCAGGAGGTCTTGGGCATGTCACCGAATCCCTCTGCGCTCCAGGCTCCTGCCCTGTTCCTGAGGGTAATACTAAGAGCTATCTCCTAGGAACCCGGACACAGTCTCTGTAGAGGGTTTAACTCATTGCCTAGCACATTGCAGCACAACAACTATCTGTTGATATAAGAGGGTCATGACTTATCACAAGCAGCCGCTTCATCTTACAGACACTTATTAATTATCTACTGTGTACCAGGTGCTGTGCTGGGGGTGATGGGGCTACAGGGGTAAACAAGACCCCATTCCCTGCTTCGTGGATGTGTCACCACTGTATCCACTGCTCTCTTGGAGCTCCCGCCTCGGCCCAGCTTCCCTTGGCTCTCCAGCCTCTGTCATTGGGAATGACCCCTCCCCCCACCGTGACCTGTGGGGATGGGTGAGTGACACAGGAGGGATGCTGTGGTTGTTGCAGGAGGACTCCAGGGCTTTCTCGGCTCAGCAGCTGCCGGCACCATCAGCTCTAAGGGCGTCACCCTCTCCCTGGCCTCAGAGGAGCCAGAGTCCAGCCAAGAACCAGAGGGAGGCCTGCAGAGGACAGAGTTGAATTCTGGAGGGCATGCGTCATCCCGGTAAGTGACAGGAGCAAGAACCCTGACCGCAGGACTGGGGGACCGGGGATGCTGGGTGGGGAAAGAGAGCCCCCTGGAGTGGTGGCATGACTGGCCTCACTACTCCCAAATCCTCGAAGGTTCCTGGACTGTGTCCAAGCATGGAACCCTAATACTCTTTTCCCAACCATTTTAGTCTACTATACTTGATTATTCACTCAGTGAGCATTCATTGAACAGCCTCAAGCTCCAAGGGCACAGCTGGGCACAGCCGACCAGACAGCCCCAGCCCTGAGGTGCTCCCAGGATGGGGCTGTCTGTCTGAGAGGACTCGCTTCTGACTCTGGGCTTGGAAACAACTAGATGCTGAGGAAACTGAACCCAGCTTTCACATTTCCATTCTCTCCTGCAGTGTGGAGGGTCTGAGTCCACGCTCTGGGGCCCCCCAGCCCTGGTGAATCAGTCCTCTGGCTGGGGCCTTCTGCACTGCGCACCATTCCTGGTGACATGTGGCCCAAGGCTTCACATGCCACCAAGAGCCAAATCGCCGTCTCCAGCCCAGTAGGCTCCCCAGAACTCCAGATTCGTACCTCGGGTTTCCCCCGACATCTCCACTCGGGTGTCTGAGAGGCGCCTCAGACTCAACACCACCAAACCGACGTCTCATTCTCTCCTGCTCCTCCGGTCCTCCTCCCAGCAGACACACCGCCATCCACATGGTGCTGCCCCCGCACATCCGGGCTGCTCTTCTTCCTTCTCCCCCACTCGAGTCCACTGCGAGTCGTCTCCAGCTCCTCATCCCCCTGTCCCACGTTTCTCCTGCTCTGAGCTGCGGTCCCTCTTCTGTGGAACCCCTGCCTGCTCTCTGCCTTCGCTCCTGCCCCCTACAGTTCCTTCACCACACAGCAGTCAAAGGTATCTTTTTAAAACCTTAAATGATGTCATTTCTCCTGCTTAAACCCCCCAATGGCTTTTCCTCTCACTTGAAATAGAATTCGAACCCCTTACCTTGGCTTATGGCTCAGTGTAATCTGGCCTCGGCCCACTTGTCTGACCTCATCTGGCACCTGTTTCCCCCTCGCGCATTCCGTCCAAGTCCTAACGGCCTGGCCCCGTCGCGTTCTGGAACACGCCGAGCCTCTTCCTGCCCGAGAGCCGTGATGCCAGCTGTTCACTCGCCCTGGAATGCTCCCCTCCGGGCTCGGCAGGACTGGCTCCTTCTTGCCACTCACTTCTCACTTTCAATATCACCTTCTCAGAGAGACCTTTCCTGGCCACCCTGTCGCTCTCTGCTTCACCCTACTCATCAGTCACGGACGGTTTTCCTCATTGGTTACTAGGCTTTGTTTATAAGCTCCTGAGAGTGAGGACCTTGTCTGTCTTGATTACCACGTGCCCCAGTGCCTACAACAGGCCTAGAAGAGGTCCTGAAAAAAATACTGAATGAATGAAGGAATGAATGATTAGGTGAACCCATAGTTGGGTGGGACGCCAAGGATCTTGGCTGAGCTCTTCTCCCTAAAAGCTACCCAAGCAGAGGATCCAGCAGAAGTCCGCTTGGCCTTTCTTTCTGCAGCCTGGCCCTCACGTCCTCCACGAGGCATCCGTGCTGGCCCATCTGGGGCCTCTGGTGCAGTCCGCCCTGGCCTCTGCCCCCTAGCCCTCTCCTGCCCGCCTCATGTCCACCCTTGCATTTCAGAGCATTACCAGGGGTCAGCGCGGCTCCTGGCCCATCCTCAGCCGCCCCTTCTGACAGGAACAAGAAAAGCAGCAGCGGCATCGCCTCCACCCTGGGGCTGAAAAAGTTCTTCTTGGCCCTGGGCCAGGGCACGCGGCCCAAGTTGGGCAAGTCGCGCAGCTACAGCGTGGAGCAGCTGCAGCCCCCTGCGCCTGGCCCAGCTTCACACACCAGCACCCCCAAAGTGAAGAGAGCCCCATCGTTACAATCCCTCCGTGTGGTGAGTCCTGAGGGCCCCAGCCGAGGGGTGTGTGAGGCCGGTGGTGGAGGAGCCGCCATTGGAGCGAAAGGGGAAAGGAGAACTGGAGCACTGAGGATGCGCCCAGGGAGCCGGAGGTGGAGGCCGGGAAGCTGCTGGCATTCCCACGGTTGATCTGGGAGACCTGGATTCCCCTGGACACGGTGGGGGTGGGCAGCCTCCCCCACTTCTGTTTTTCCACCAGCTGCCCCTGCCTGGGCTCATCCTGGACTCCTCCCTCTCCTCTGCTCAACCCTACCACCTCTCCCAAGTCCTGGAGTCTACTGCCTGGTCATTCTGGAACCTTCTCCATGGCCACAGCGACTCCGTTAGTTGAGTACAAATCACTTCACACCTGGATTACCTCAAGGGCCTCCTGACTGGCATCTCTGCTGTGTCTTTCTCCACGCGCCTTCCAGAGTGGTCCTCTGATATGCAAATCTGGCCTTGCCACCCCCTTGCTGAACATCCGCTGTACTTTTTCATCCTCAGAATAAAGTTCAGATCACATGGCATTGCCAAAGCGTTTCTGTGATCTGACTGCTGCAGTCTCCCATCACACTGCTTCTAACACCTGACCCCGCTTCCCCTCGGCCTCCCTGCAGTTCTGTAATTAGGTCACACGCTGACTTTGAATCTTTACCTGAAATCTTTCCTCCACCTTCTCTCCCTGCTAATGTCTGCTCCCCCATCCACACTTCAGGCATTGCCTCCTCCAGGAAGCAGCTTCCACCCCTTCCTTGGGCTGAGCTGGGGGGCCCTGCTCTGTGTTCCCATCTCCTCCCGTGCTTCCCCGCTTCACGGAACTTGTCACATAGTATTTTCACTGATGTTTGTCTTTCTCCCCTCACTGGAGTGAATTCTTTGAGGGAACGGCACTGGATCTTTATATTCCCAGTATTCAGTACAATGTTAGTATAGTGTCCATGCACAGTGAAGGAGGGAGGGAGGGACCACAGGGCAGCGAGCTGAAGTCCTGCCTCCCCGTGGGCTGGAGGATAGACCAGCGGCAGCGCACTGACTCTCAGCTATGTTCTGAAAACCCTGTTCTGTTGAGGTGTTTCCAGGTTTATGTTTGTTATTCTATTCCTTGCCCCCCTCCCCTGGGCACAAGGAAGCAGGTGATGTGGTCTGGGGCACTGGAGCCTTTCATTTTTCAGGCTGAAGTAGGGAAGAGAGTGCGGGCCGAATGGAGATTCCCTTGGTTGTCTTGCACGAGGAACAGCACCTGGTGCGTGGTTGGTGCTCAGTGAATATTTGCTGGAGGAATGAATGGAAGCAGAGCGATCGTAAGCTGGGGAGAAGAGCCCAGAGTGGCACTGTGCTCCAGGAATTCACTTTCCTCGTGATGTTAGATTGTCCCCTGTGCGTCTGGGCCGGGGCACCCGGACGTGTTGCCATCAGAGCTCCGATCTCTGTCCAGCCCTCCAGGGCGATGGCGTGTTAGTGTAGTAGAGGGGTTACGGCCCAGGCAGCCAAGGGGCGAAGAGAGAGTAGTCTGGCCCAGACAGGGTGGGAGCAAGTGTGGGGAGGATGGAGCAGCAGAAAGAAACATTAAGAACTGAGAGAAGAAGAGGAAAGAAGAACTCTCGCCCAGAAATATTTCTGACATATCTCAGGGTGGACTCCTTCCTGTTTGATTGTTGTGCTGCCAAGGGGGTGTGTGTGGTGAGAGGAGATGTGTGTGGTGCTCAGGCGCAGCACCGGGTTGGTGTTCATTTTGCCCTCCTGAGTGGGCAAGTGACCTCACACTCCTGACCACGCTGGCTGCTCCTAGTGGCTGTGGCTCTTTGACCTTTGAACCTGCCTCTGCAAGGCTGTACCCCCTTCCCCTTCTCCCTTTCCCTAGGGACCTCCTGCTTGCCCTTCAGGTCTAGGTTGGACATGACTTATCCCAGGAAGCCCTGAACGCTGATACAAGGCCAGGCTCCCCTCTGAATCATCTTGATAATTGGCCATATTTCTTTAGAGCGTGGGTTCCAAATGTGATCCATGTGTGTAGTATTGTTTACAAGTCAGCTTCTCCCTGCCTCCATTGCCACCACTCCCACTCCCCACCTTCGGAACAGCCTCCTCATTGGGTCAGTTTCTAGAACACAGAGCTGATCTTGTGACTGTCCTGATTAGCATCACTCAGTGGCTCCTTAGCAGGCCAGGTAAGGCCCTTCCAGGTCTGGCCCCTGGCTCCAGCCCATCTCCCATCACCTCTGCAGCCTAGCCACCCAGACCATGTGTATGTTCCAGAACATACCATGCTTTCTCTCGCCTCTCCGTGTCTTTGCATACACTGTTTCTTCTGCCTGGAGCACCTGTACCTCTGTCTTCACCTGGAGAGTTCGTGCTTCAGGCCTGGCTCAGGTGTCAGCTCCTCTAGTGTCCCCAAACCTCGTGAGCGGCAGTCTCTCTGCTCCCCTGCACGTCATCTGTGCTTTCCGCTGAGCACTGACAACATGCATTCAGAGCTTCTGACTTCCCTGCGCTCACCCCCACCGTGGGGTCAACTCCTCAGGGACTTTTGTCTTGTCCATCTTTTTATGCACAAGGCTTTAAGCTGCATCGATACTTAAATAAAAATTTTTGAATGTAAGCAATCATAAAAGGGAAACTAGGGAATCACAAAATAATATTTAAGATTTTAACTCTAAAACTCTGTTTATTATAATTAATTTTCTTTCACTTTTTTTCTTAATCAATGAGAAATTTAGATTTTCGTAATCAATGAGATCATTAGTATTATTGTACTAAGTTGTTACTTTAGCCAAAAAGAAAACACTCGAAGCTTCAGATCACCTGTCTAGGCCCATCCCCTTGAGTAAGTTATGGGGATTCCTGTTGAGCACGTTGAAGTAATCACAAAAGCTTGTACAATGCATTACTGTCCTAGAAGGCCCTCAGGGTCTTGGTTGGGGTCAGGTCATGTCCACCCATGCCAGGTGGCTTTTCTCACCTGCAATATTGGGCCTTTCCCACCAGGTGTCACCCTCTCACCAGCATCGGAAAGCTGCCTCCTTTCAGAACCTCCATTCTCTGCTGAGCGGCAAGGTGGACCGGTCCAGCCTCTACCTGGTAGGGGAGCCCGGGGCCCACAGCACGGCTGGCAGGTAAGAGGGGGCACGTGGCTTGGAGGATAAGCCCAGAGAGTGGAGTTCTCTGGAGTGGAGCTATAAGCCTAACTCCTTCCTGCCTCAGCAGCATGGCCCTGAGTGGGAACCTGGTCCGGGAAAGTGAGGCCAACTGCCTGTGCCTCAGCTGCCACCGGAGACTTGGAGCTGCACCTCAGTGCCCTTGCCCTGCTCAACAAAGCTCTGAGAAGGGGTGGGGCCGTGCTTCCCCTGTCTCTCTACTGTCTAATGACAGACACGGAAATCAGGGTGTTCAGAGAGCTTCCTTGGCCCAGCTAAAGTTCCAGTTAAACATCCAGAGACAGGGACCCCCAGAGAGGCCCTTGACCTGTGACCCTGCCTAGAGCAGTCCCACCCTCTCTGATGAGACCCTCTGGGCTAGCTGCTCTTACCTGGGGCTCCAGGGAGGGACTTCTGGGGGTCCGTTAACTCCTGGAAAGTTTATATGAAATTATGGCTTTTGTCAGATTCTCAGAGAGGTCTCTGCACCTAAAAAGATGAGAAACCACTGCTCTTGGTGGTTGGGGTGGCTTCTGGTTCTGCAGCAGGCTCCGAGGAGTCTCAGACAGCCGCGGAACCTGCTGTCTCCATCCTGGCAGGCTCTTTTTGCTGTTTGAGGCCGGTGGAGGCCCAGCCTCCAGCGCCAGTGGAGAGGCGACAGTCATCTTTAAGCCAGAGGTGCTGGCCCCAGTACCCGGCCCTCTTTGCCCTCACTCTGTCTCCGGTCCCCTTGCAGGCCAGCCAAGGCCCCACCCCGGCGTGCCCTCAGCATCGAGGACGTGGGTGCCCCCAGCCTGGCGCGCACAGTGGGCCGCGTGGTGGAGGTCTTCCCAGATGGCACAAGCCAGCTGCAGCTGCAACGCTCCCCAGAGGGCACTTTCGGCTTCTGTGTGGCCTCGGGGAACGGGCGTCGGGACTCAGGTATGCCCCCTCCCCTTTCTGGGCCCCACAGCCCTGGGACCTTAGCAAACCCAGCAATGCCTTTTGGCTGGGGTCATTTCTGGTCTTTGGCCGAGCACGGAGCTCAGAGAGCCTCTCAGCAAAAGCCGGGATTCTCCCCTGAGGGGCTTTCCGAAGAGTCCAGGTGCCGGGCTGCTGGAGGAGGTAGACGTGGCGGCTTGACTCCACTGTCCCGCTGCTGTCTGCTGACGGCTTACAATCAGAAGTTTGAAGCCATCTCTTCATTGGCGAGCCAGAGGGAGATGGTGCTTGCTGGTTCTGGCAATCCCTTCGATGTGGCTGCTATGTTCAAATGGTTCCCTTCCTCCAGCTGCTGAGTGTGTCTGCATCCAGGCTCCTCCCCCAGGCTGGCTCCTGAGGGCTGTGTTCCCCTGGATCCTGGCCGCAGGCTGCTGGCTCGGCTGCCCGCTAGGTCTTGATCCAACACTGTGGGGTCAGGGAGGGGCTCTGGACGTCCTTCTGCACTCTGGCCAGCTCTCAGGCTGCTCCATGAGTCTTTTGGAGCAAAGTGGCTTGCCCAGGCCATTACCCGAGGTCTGTGGGCCAGAATCCATCTCAGGGCGAGGGCCCCTGAAAGATATTTCCCAGACAAGATGAGTAGGGAAGGAAGACAGCTGTGCTAGGGGTGGAAGGAGGGGAGAGAGAGAGACACATTCAGAAGCCTGCCCTGGCCGTGCTTTGATCTCCTGGGTCAGTTACTTAACCTGGAAAAGAACGTGCCTGCTGCCACATTTGCAGACGGCCGCGAGTTCTTGCATCTGTTCCACCGTCGTTGTTTCAATGAATGTGTCCTGAGCCCCTCCTCGGTGCTGTACGGAGTGGGGAGATGGCAGTAAGTGGACCAGACAAAATCCCTGTCCTCGGGGGTCCACATTCCCCTGGGGGGTACAGACTATAGCTACGAAAAGCATCCCTGTGTTATCTACTACGTGTTATATATGTCAGCTAGCGAAAAGAACTAAGAAACAAAGTGGGGTAAGGGCGGAGAGGCGAGTCTGGAAGGGAGGTGGGCGGCTTCTCTGAGAAGATGGCACTTGGAGGGAGGGAGGGAGGAGCCAGGTGGTGTCTGGGGGGCGGGCAGGCAGAGGGAACAGCAAGTGCGGAGGCCCTGAGGGTGGCAGCGAGCTTGGCCTATGGAGGAACCACTGGGTGGTCAAGCTGGACAGAGCAGGAGGGGGCGGGAGGGGCTGAGCTCAGAGCACGGGGCCTTGGCTTCCGAGTGAGACAGGAGCATGGGGGGCTTGGCGCAGAGACTGACGGGCCCGGATGCACACTTTTAATGGGTCACTGGCTGCTGTGGGAGACTGGATCCTGGTAGGATGAAGGTGGAACCAGAGAGACCAGCTTTAAAGCTACTTCAGTCATCCAGCAAAGACATGGTGGTGGTGGCCTGGCTGGGCTGGCCATGGAGACGGTGAGAAGTAGCTGGATCCTGGTTGACTTGCAAGTGGTTTTGACTCAGTTTGCTGATGGATTTTACGTGCATGTGAGAGAAAGAGAGGACAAGTTTCTCCCCACTCTGGTCAGGAGGGTACAACGTCTGTCCTCACAGGGAGATGGCATTTGTCACAAATATGGATCACCATAAAGTATTCAGCAGGCTGTTAGCCACTCCGCCTTTTCCTGCAGCTTCCTCTCCCCTCAGGTCAGGGGAAGTAGGCCCTCCCAGAGGCAGCGTGAAGGCATGGAGCTAGATGACATAGCATGGTTTGTACTCCAGCACCTCTGCTGGCTGTGTGACCTTGAGCAGGTTACTTACCCACTCTGAGCCTCAGTTCTCTAACCTGAAGATGATAAAATCTCCTTGGAGTGGTCATAAGGAGCATTCAATGAGGTACATAGGAAAGTGCCTGGTACTTTTCTTCCCTTCCCTCTTTAGGAAGAGAATGAACTCCAGACAGGGACGGGCATGATCTGCAGCACCTGCCCATGTGAGGTCACACACAACTAGGCAGTGTCCTCTGCCCTCCTCCTTCCCCAAAGTCCCTTTGGGCCCTTTTGCGGCAATGGGAGCCCCTCCCCCACCACCTGTCATGGAGTTCTCATGGGCAGGGGTCTCTTGGCTCTGCCCTGCCTGCTCCCCAGGGCACCCCTCCCTTGGGCTGGTGTGAGACCTTCCCTGTCCTGCCCAGGGGTGCCCTGCTCCTGTCGTTGGCTGTTGGATGTCACACAGAGATCCCCACACACACAGGACGTGGCTGGTGCTGGTGTCTCCTTGCCACAGGCTATCCTCCCACAGCCGAGGGTCACTTCTTCTGGGCCTCAGAGGGGCCTGGGCCGGGGCTGGTTTGCATTCCTCGCTGAACGTCAAGATGTGGTGTTAACTTGCTGCCTGTCACATCGATGCTACACAGCCTGTGAGAACAGCGGGCTGTGCCTTCTGCTTCTCAGTGAATACCACACTGAGACCACGCACCCTACCCGAGGCCATTGCCAGCAGACGGTCAATCTTGGAATAGCAGTCTCTCTGTCGTATTTCTGTCATAACTTTCTGTTGTGAAACCTACCCCAGTCTCCCCCAAATGGCCGGCATGACATCAGGGTCTGGTCTGGCTCTGGCTGCATTCTTTGGGCTTTCCCATCACTCCCCACGCGCACATCCTGCTATGCAGGAGCCATTTCTGCAGGCTCCACCCTCCCTTCTTACCTGCTCTCTCCCCGTGCCACCAACACGCAGCAGGGCGGGCAAGTGGTTTCAGCCCCAGCTCGAGCAGTGGAATGAGGGTGCAGGCCCAGAGGGAAGCCTGTGTGGCCGCCTGGCTGATGTACCACATCAGGAGACAGCCTCGTAGGGACAGGGACCGTGTCGAAAGGGTGGATGGGCTAAGCCCAGAGCTACAAACCTTCAGGTGCCTTGGAGGAGATTTCAATGCACTTTAGAACCCAGATTGCGGAGTGTGACCTCTGAAAAGGCTGACTTCTGTCGGGGCCAGAAGTTGGGCTGAACCAAGCTCCTGGGGGCTGGGTGGACCAGAGAGATGATCTCCTGCCAGTCCACGATGTGTCAAATGGCTTCAGCCAGAGACTGAGGACAGAGGAGATGCCCTTTCGGGCCCCTCTGAGGAAGCTGATTTTAGGAAGAGGAAGTAGAGAGTAATGTGGGCAGCTGCTTGCTGTTCCTAAGTTGGCGCCAGCCAGCAGCCAGGAGCTGAGCCGGCCTGTGTTGGGGAGCAGTGGGGGTGCTACGGCGGCACTTGGTGAATCTGCAGGTGTTGTCGTCCCCTGCAGCCCGCCAGCAGCCTGGGCTGAGCTCTCAGACCCCTGCATTCACCCAGAGAGCAGGCGGGGTGCCCGGCTCTTCCTGGAAGAGCCTGGGCTTCCTTTAACCTCTCAGGTGGAAGCAGCTGAAGGGAACTTTGAAAGGTTTTGCACAGGAGTTGAGGCAAGAGGGGCTCCCTCAGCAGGACTGTTCAGCGCTGTGTGGCCAGTAGAGGCCGAGGGGACCCAGCCTGGACGGCCCGAGGACCCCAGAGTCTGCCCCACTGACGTGGGCTCTGGGTCAGACCCAGGAGAGGAGGAGACACAGGTTCTTCCCGGGCTCGCTCTGCACCTTAGAGACCCAGGGAATGGTCCTCCTGGCCAGGCACCGCCTCTCAGGGGAAGCTGGGGGAGAGGGTGTGAGTGAAGAAGGGAAAGCTGAGCCACCGTGGCTTCAGATATGGGGGTAGAACCTTTATGTTTTCTGGGCTTTTGCCCAGATGCCTCCAAATCGTAAGTGAGGAACCCCATCCGAGGAAGACTGAGGCCAGGGCTGGTCCTAGACAAGACTGTGAGGCAAACCAGGGTTGGACTTGACCTCAGCCATGTTCGCTACTCCAATGATACCGTCCCACCCCTCCAGCTACTTGAGGCCAGCAACTGGGTCTTATTTGTGAATCCCAACTAGCACAGTGCTAGGCATTGAGTATGTCTCTTTCCTAAGTTTTTAAACATTACTTTCCTCCCTATTCTACAATCAAAGCTCATCTCAGAAAAAGATTAGCTCATTCACACTGGGGTATACATGAATAATAACAGCTTAAAGCATTATTTGTACTAGGAGCATTTAAAAGAAGAGATGGAGAAATGAAGTTATGCCATAGAGGCGGGCCCACTATATCTGGGTATAAGGCTAGTTGTGGTTGTGAGGTGGAAATAATGAGTGTGTGTATGTGTGTGTAGCAGTGCCCTCTATGAGCACCTGCCCCCACTATCCCAAAGAGCACCCACTAGGTCGGCCTTCCCCAGAGATGCATGTCTCTGTTTGGATTTCATGTGCTCAGTTCTCCCGTTTTCCTTTGCAGGGTTCTACGTGCAGGAGATGGCCGACGAGAGCACGGCCAAGCTGTACTCGGGGCTGCTGGGGCTGGGGGACGAGATCCTCGAGGTGAACGGGGCCAAGGTCGCGGGGCTGGGCTTGGCTCACATTCAGGAGCTCCTGGCCCACGCGGAGAGCTTGTCCATCCGCGTGCTGAGGCAGAGGCCTGTCCCACGGTGACCCAGAGGTGCTTTTGACCTCACCGTCCCCCCTTGGAAGCCCTGACCCGCCCCGGGGAGGTGGCTGGGGTGCGCTGACAGAGCTGAGCTGCTTGTTCCCCAAAAATGAAGAGCACAGTGGCACGTAACCGCCTGGGCTGTGGCAGGGCCCCCGCGATTGACCCCCCGGGGGAGAGGGAAGCAGCCTGCTGGTGTGCTTTGTGTAAGGATGTCACTTCATGCAGAGCTGGGGACAGAACGCACGGGTCTCCCTCCGCGCCCAGCCCGAGGTGGTGGCAACATCTTCCTGCACCTTTGTTGGCAGGGGGAGGAGAGGGATTCAGTGGGTCCTTCGGTTGGTCCCTGAGTGTCGCCTCGCCCCAGGTCCCGTCCCACTCTCTGTCAAGGGCTCCCCCAGCCTCTCACACTCCAGAACCAGAAAAAGTGCTTGCCCATGTTGGCCTTGAGCCTGCCTTTGTCAGTCTCTTTTCTCCCTGCTCCCATTCGGCACCTTTGCTCTTTTTCCAGAAATGGGCAAAGTGTCCTGGAGTAACAGTCTTACAGCCATTGACCGTAGCTTCCAAACCCCAAACTGGAACATGTTGGTGGTTCTAAAACTAGAACAGGTCTGGTGTGAGAACATCTGGGTGATGTTATTTGGTAGCCAAAATATTAAGAATTTCTGGGAAATTTTTGTGATACACAAGGTTGAAGGAAAAAAATGAAATCAATTTCAGGGAAGTGCAGCTGTGGCCAGTGGGACCGGCCAGACCAGCCCCACCCTCAGGGCCCGGCCCTCTGCCTTTGCCCAGAGCGAGGCTGGAGCTGCCTGGCTTCTCCTGTCGAGCTTGGACACAGGGCTGCAGCTGGTGGCAAGCTGTCCCCAGTCACGAGCTCTCTGCCCAGATTCCCTGACGGCAGCTGTGGGTGGGGGGTGGCCAGCAGAGAGAGGGCGGGGCATAGGCGGGGGTATGGGCTGTCCCCCCTGGGCGCCTCCCCGCTCTAGGCCTCAGCACTACCCAAAGAGTTGGGACGCTCTGGGAGTGGATGGCCGTGTGTCAGTCTTAAATTATTAAAAAGCAAAGCTGAAGCTTCTCCCACTCTGAGTTCTAAATTCTAGGTGGAACACTCACTTGACCTTCACTAGCTGTGGGCAGGGGCCGCGGGAGGGGGGGGAGGACACAGGTGCAGCAGTGGGGAGGCCCCGGGTGGGGTGAGGCCAGGTAGCTGCAGAAGCCTCATGAAGGAGGAACGGGGAGGCTCCAGCAGGTGTGCAGAGGGCCAGTGAACAGGTACTTGGGCCTTCAGGATGTGACGAGAGCACTGGGACACCTCAGAGACCATCTGGGGCCCCCACAGCAAAGACGTGGCCCCACAGCAGGGAACTACAGGGGAGGGGAAACCCTGGCGGCTCCTGTACCCCAATTCCTGGCCTTGAGGTCATGAAACTTTGGGAAAATTTCACTGTCAAAAAAGCTTCTAGGGGCAAAAGGCACCTCTGCTTTCCCAGTATGGTGCTTTTCCAGTCCTGGCCAGGAAGAAGGTGGGGCGCTCAGGCAGGGTCAGGACAGGGCAGGGGGAGGACTCCAGGGAGAGAGAGCATCTGCTTCTATTACCTCCCAGGTGCGGGGCCAGGCTCTTGACACATGTTATTTCATCCTTAAAATCGTCCTGCCAGGTATGACCTGTTTATTGTCTTCATTTACACAGATGGAGAACCAAGGCCAGTGACAATGACAGGACATTCAGATCCAGACCCTCTGACTTGGGGCCACTGTTCCTCCTGCGCCCCCCCCCCCCCCCCCCCATGCCAGAAAAGGCTTGATGGAAGGGGGAGGGAGGGAGGCACTGGGGACTGTGTGTGAAGTAGACCAGCCCGGGGGGCGGGGAGGCGAGAGCCCTGGGAGGGGGGACGGAGGTCTGTCGCGGGCCAGGGACCAGGAGGCGACTGTGCGCGGGCAGCAGCCCCGCGACCTCCCCAAGAGGCTCCTTCACTCCGACGCGGGTGTCGCCTGCAAATCGGGGTGGCCCTGCGGGTCCGGGAGGTGCAGGCGGCCGGCCGCCGGGAGGTGTCCTCCAGCCTGGGTGCGCGCCCCTCCCCCTCGGCCGCCGGCTCCGCGCCGCCCCTTCCTCGCCTGCGGGCGCCCTGCCCTCCCCGGAGGTCCCTCCGGCCCCGGCTCGGTGAGAGCGGGGATGCAGGAGCCCGAGGGCTCACATGGCCTGGGGTCCCGGGGTTACCCGCCCCCACTCCCTACCTCCGCCACACACACGCACGACACCCGGCTGGGCGCCGGAGGCGACATGAAGAGGACCTCGCCGAGCCCTGGAGGAGTGCGCCGTCGAGGGCGGGAGGGGCAAGGAGGCGACGCGGGGCGGGGGCGCAGTGCCCGAGGTTTCGCGCGCGATGCAGGAACCGCGGGTAACTTTCAAATTTTGGGAATCGAGCTTAACCTGGGAATTCAGGGACGTGCAGTCTTTGTGCCGTCACCCCCCTGCTCCGCCAACGTTCCAGAGCTCTGATAGGGACATTAAGGACACAATCCTGAATCCTCAGGGCAACTCTGCGAGGGAGGGACTACTGAGCCCCGGCTTACAAACTGGAGCCCGAGCCTCAAAGGTTAAATCACTCATCCAAGGTCACAGCGAATAATTCGCGGAGGATTTGAACCCGGCCCTCTGTGACTCCCAGCCTGCGGCCCTGCACCCTCCTGGGACCCTGGGGGACTCCCCTACCTCACTCGGAGGCCGTGCGACAACCCTGCCAAGCCGCCCGCCCCGCTTCCGTTTCGCAGCCAAGACATGCCATGGGCTGGGCCTCCCCACTCCCCGCCGGGGAAGGGGAGACGGACGGCAGAGCACTTTCCAGAACAGTGTTTCCGAGCTGCAGGCACGACCCGCTCGTGGGTCACAAAAACTTATCTTGTGGGTTGAATCCAGTATTTGAGAAAAAAGAAGAAAGTATTAGTGCCCCGCACAAGGCAGGGGCAGATTTTTTTGGGGACACGCTGCTTTCAGATGTGTGTGTCTTGAGTGCTAATGTCTAGTCTTGTTAAGGCCCCGCCCTGGAGGGAAGCAAAAACACGCCCCCGCCTCCATTCCGCCCCGCGCTCGCCTTCTGCCCGGCCTTCTGCCCTCCCGCTGCCTGCGGAGGCTGCTGGAAAACTTTTCCGGCCTGGTGGCTGGTCTGTGTGCCTGGCCCCTGGGGAGAAGAGGCATCCTTGATCTAACATCCTTGTGGCCAAGAGGAGACCTGTGTCCCAGAGGCAAAGTGCAATGACATGACTGGACTTCCAGGTCCTGCAAACTGGCCTCTAGGCTTCCCACACGGGTATTTATTGGCGGGAGCTTCACGCTGTTGATCCCTGATGCCGGCAGGCCCCAACTCCACGCCTGCATCCACCCACCCATTCATTAAGCTTATGCCTTACAAGGGCCTTTGCTGGAAGGCCCTTCTCCTTGTCCACCCACGGACCCCCTAGCAGCCTTCAAAGATATTAGAAGTACCCACCCTGGGAAGCGTTCCATGACACCTGCATGCTGACTTCGGCCCCTCCCCTTCACCACCATAGAATCTGGTACCCAGGGCTCTGTATGGCAGCTCTCTCTCTATAGAATTGCATGTTTATTCCCTACCGAATTTACCTGGCAACAACTGGACTTCCCTGGTCCATCTGCCCAATCCGTTCCCCACCATAAATCCCCAGGCTGGCTCTGCAGCTGTTCAAAAGGCCCTGCTGTCACCGATCTCCTTCATCTGCTCCCTCCCTCCCCATCATCTCTGAAGTTTCCCTCTTTCCGCTAGAGCCAGAGCACCTGCTCAGACATGGCAACAGCCTTCCTTGGCAAGAAGCTCTGCCCAGCTCTCTCAGGCTGTGGGTTTGGCCAGGTCGGAGAGCTGGGCCCCGAGGAAGGGGCTGCTGGGATTGGCTCTGAAACGCTGCCCATGGAGCCAGGCCTTAACAGCTGCCCTGCCAGGCCTGCAGGGATCCGGGCTCTCCTGTGGATGCCTGGCTGCCCACTGGGCCTGCCTTTGTCTTGTCCTTCTGCAGTCTGGCCTCAGGCTCCGACTCACAGTGTGGAGCTGCCCTTAGGGGTCTGGCCAGGTGCCAGCACTGGGGAGAGGTCTGCTCTGCCTTTGAGATGCCCATGTGCCCAGGGTGGGGATAGCTACAGCTGTGAAAAAAGACAAGCCAGTGTGCCAAGGGCGATGGTGGAAGCCCCAGGCAGGAGGCTCCACTCCACCCGGTGAGAAAGGCCAGTCCCAGGCTCGCCAGCCTCCATCCAGTTCTGGGGTTAAACTCGGGAACAGGAATGATGGCAATCACGGGAGCTCACAGCAGCTCAGATGCTACAACTTTGGTTCTCATCCTGGGCGGCTCAAACTGAGTCTCCAGGCTTTTCTGAGTTTATGCAAAAAGGAGCTTGGCTGGCTGACTTTTTGCACATTACCAGCCAAATAAACAAAAGCTCCAAAACATCTGATCAGCAAGGCTGACCCGCCTGAGGTCCCTGACCAGATTTCTTGAACCCCACAGTGGGTCCACAGGGTCTGAGACATGGTCAAGTCTAAGGCAACTGGTGTCCGTGTTTTTCTTCGGCACTTCTGAGTTCAGTGCTTTAACCCACTGCTACCCTGTACGACCCTCCTCCCCTCTTCCGCTTTCCTGGACCATTTCTGTGGTTGGAAAGATGGCTTAATGAAACACCTGCTTGCCGCCACTAAAATCTGAAGGGTGTCTTTTTTTTTTTTAGAGAGAGCCTACATAATGGTCGAGTCAGACCTGGGTTCTAATCCAGATTCTACCACTTTCTGGTTGTATCCTTGGGCAAGCTTCTTAATTGGTCTATGCCTCGGTTTTCCTGTATAAAATGGGCCTCAACAGTATTTCCCTCATGGGGTTGTGGGAATTAAATGAGAACGGTGTTTTGCTCCTCACCGGGTCCCTAATGCCTTGGTCAAAGACCTGCCTGGCACATCAGATTCTCATGAAACGTTGGCCAGAAGTGTTAGCTACTAATAACAGAAAACCTGAGAAGTTTGCTCCTGAAGAGTTGAGGACCCCTTCCCAAAGGCCAGGCAATCTTGATGTGAGCTTTAGTGAGCGGAGAGAGAAAGCACTTAATGGTGTGCGTGAGGAAGGGGGATGAGGAGGGGGGAGGGAGGGACACCATCGCAAAGGTCAGAGGCCAGACTTGGGAGTAACCACCAATCCCGAGGGGGCTTGTGGAGCAGGTCACTCTCTGAGAGGCGTCCCGGTGGGCCGTTTGTGCTCAGGCTGTGCTTGGCCTGCACCAAACAGGAGCCACTGCTAACGTTCCAGGTGTCAGCACCTTGGTAGGAGGGGCCCTGTTCCCAGAGCGCCCACATCCCGGAGGTGCCAAGGCTCAAGGTTTACCGATTTGAAATGTATCCCATTGTGGCAGCGTGGGTGGATCTTCCACTCCTGTGGTTCCAGTTGTGCCTCAGGTCTTGCCTTTTTCCACGTCTTATGTACGACTTGCAGCCAGTGGGGCCCTTCTGATGCTGGCACTCTGCTGCCCAGCAGCTGCGAGTGGAGTTGAGGTGCCGGCACACCGGGAAGCCTCAGCCTTGCAAACGCACTTTCTCCCCGTCCACACCACAGTCCACGCTTCCCCCTGGGGTGGCAGGAGGTGATCTGCTCTCATCAGGGGACACACGTAACCATTTCCTCTGCCTAAATCCCTTCCTTCTCAACTCTTAACTGTAACTCTGAAGCACGCCCTCATTCCTCAAGCAAGGCTGGTTGTACGTTGATCTGCCTGTACCCCTTCCAGCTAGATATGACGACATCTGGGGGGAACCATGCTGAGCACTCAGGAGGCACTGATGTGCCAAGTTCTGTGCCAGGCGCTGGGGGCAAGCGGCTCTGCCTCTCACCAGCTGTGTGACCTTGAGAAATTACTTCTGTGTCCCCATTTCCTCATTGGTCAATTCAAGATAATATTAGAGTGGAAACTCCACAGTTTCATGCAGTCATTTTAAGGATGATATGCATTAATACAGAGTACTGAGAACAGATCTGGGCACATGGAAGGCGCTCAATTCCTGGAGTGAGGACATGATGGGGAATGGAGTGAAGACTCCTGCTCTCTGTCACCCTGTGCCACACAGATCTGAGGGCAGGCTCTTAACTAGCGATTCACATGGCCAGTATTCTTGTTTGCCAACACATCAGTGAGGGCGGACCTAAAGGACTCGATTCCTTTTGTGTTCCAGTCTCTCTGCTCCCCTGTAACTCCTTGTCCCAACTGAAACACTATAACACTTTGAATACACAGTATGGTTATTTTGGGGTTTAAGAATTTATAAAACTTGCTCACTAGAGAAAGCACAATTTAGAATTCAGATCTCCGAGCAGCCACAAACTTTCCCCACCCCAGGCACAGGGGTGTGCCCATATCTATTAGTGCTGGTGGAAGGAGGGGAGGGAGCCGCGTTTAGGTATGAAAAGAACTAAAAAAAGAAAAACAAAAAACAACCAAACTGAAAAAAACCAACCCAGAAAAAAGCTCATGGTCTCTCCATTTCTCTTTAATACTGAACAGTATTCTTTATACAGTTGTAACATGATTTCAAGAGCAGAAGTAAGAAACATAACTGATAAACTTCAGGGTGTAAAAATATCACTTTTTAGGATGGCTAGTTGAGGTTTCTTTTACACAAGTATTTTTTAAAAGTTTTCAAGTTTATAGTGTCATCAAAGTTTGTTTAATGTCAAGATTACAATCAAAGCTGTGGAAGATGTTCTATTTTGGAGGATGGGTTACTGCACCCTAGACCCCACGAGGTGGTAGCAGTGGTTCTGAAACTACAGTGGGCATCACACTGACCCCAGCCCCACAGTGTGTGACTCAGCCAGTCTGGGCCGGGGCCTGAGAATCTGCATTTCCAATGAGCTCCCAGGGGACGCTGCTGCCACTGGTCCCACACTGCACTTGGAGGCCCAGCGTGTAGAGGAAGCAAGAATCTCTCCCCCGTGGCGAGGGCGGTAAACTTCTGGCACCAGGGCTCTGGCGCTCTCCTCATGGGGGTCGGGGGAGCACCAGCTGGAAATCACCCAGGCATTTGCAACTCTAATCCTTGATCTCACTTCTTTAGCTTGTACCTTCTAGTTATTTAAAAATAAAACACTGTGGGTTATTTATCCTTGGAAGAAAAATGCAAGTTTAGTCCTGCTGAGTACTGCCGTGTATTACACATTCTGCTAATGACACAAATTTCTGATTACAAATGAGGCAGTGAAAGCGTATTTCCACATACAAAAACTCAATGCGTATCGTTTACAGCTTGTCTCTGGCCTTTTCGTGGTTTCCAGGCCACCCTTGGGCATTCTCTGAGCTTTCTCGACAGCAGCGCGCAGCCCAAGCCCATTAGGACGCAATCAGATGGCACTTACCAGAAGTTCCAAGAACTTACTAGTGGGACACCTGGCTGACCCTCCTCACCCGCTCGGACGACAGGGCACAGGTACTCTTTTCCTGAGGACTAGGACGTCTGCCTCTCCCAGAACAGACCTTAACCACAGGGTCACAACTGCCCTTCAGCAGCAGGGTCTCAGCTAAAACCTACTTTCTACAGAGCAGGAAGAACCACCGTGAACCTGGTCCTACCCTGGGGCTGACAGAAAGCCTGGCACCAGGCTGCCACCAGGAAGCAGGGCCCGAGAGCTCTGGTCAGCGAACAATGAGGCTGGGTGGTCTTATTTCTAACACCTCCTGGATAATCAAGTGGCTTCTGGGCTTTACGACTCATAACCATAACAAAAAAATGCTAAAATACACTGTCGCACAAGGGTCTGGCTGCAGTTGGCAAACCAGGCCCATGAAACGTTCATGAGAAACCCAAGGCAGGGGGCAGTAACGGACCACCACTTCTAAGCACGGTCCCATCTACACAGCCTCAGGAAGGGCATCTCTGGACAAAGGGCACGTCAGAAGGAAGACAGCACCAACATGTTGGCTCACGTCAGAGCGACACCAAGTTCTTTTTCTTTCTGCCTCACCTCCCCAAGTGTCTGTGTTGGTGAAGAGGCCGTAACCTAACAAAGCACTCCCCACTGTATGCAGCCTGCAGCAACACCAGCAGGGCGCCACCACACATCCAGAGTTCCAGCGTTCTTCCCGAAGCAACAAACATCACACGGCGCGGGGAGGGGTGAGTACAAGTTACTATCAGCCTGTCTTTTATGTCACTGAGGTCAGCTTTACATCCTTAAGCTTGTCCCAGACAGGATGTGGGCAGCCTGGGGCCAAGTCCAGGATGCAGCAGGCCAAGTGACTCCCATATTGTGGGGGGGCTGTAACCATTTCATCTCTAAAACAGCAGGGCTCAGCCAAGTGAGTCTGCTGTTAGGGATGCTGACCCCAGAAGTCAGCGAGTTTGGCCTTTTGGCCCTGCCCTGGATGCCCCAGTGCCAGGCTTCAGCCTGGAAGGTTCACAGCAGTGCCGTTCTTGTCTGGAGGGCTGTCTGACTCAGAACTCTCTGGGCTTTCTGGACTCGACACCAAACAGCAGTTCCCCAGTGAGCATTCTTAAGTCAACACAGGTGAGAAGGGCATGCATGTTTACGCATGGCAGACAGATGCAGGCCTGATAAGAACAGGACGGCCTTATTCTGAGCATAAGCACGTCTTCTGAAGGCTGGGAGCTGGGAAGGGCAGCTGGACATTACAGAGAGACCACCTCCTCTTATCAGGCCAGCCAGGGGACTAGACCGTCCCTGACACAGAAGCAGAGGCTGAGAAGAAGCGCGCGCTGCGCCTCCGACGGCCCCCAGGCCTTTTGATGGGGCCCTGTCTTCATGGACTGACCCTGGTCAGGACGGCACAGTGTGACTGTAAGGAGGGGCCCGTAAGTCTGCGATCTCTTTGGTTTCACTTTCTGTCTGCTCTTGATGGACAAAGAACATACTTTAAAAAAATTACTCTTAGAAAACCTGGGAAGGAAAGGAATGCCAGTGGGAGGAAGACGCAACATCAGAGGTGGTGCATTCCCTCCTTCGGAACTTCAGCTTTCCAGACCGCCCGAATTTTGTTTTGTTTACAAATTCATCCCATGGTACAAGGTGAAGCCAAACAGTCCCCATCCACAGGGGAAAAGCAGCTCATATTTATCATTCAGTCTTTAGATCTTCAAAAGCTATGAATTCTCTCGAAAGGTAACGGTCTCACTTCACAGCCAGGGAAATTACCAAAAGAAAAATCTTGGCTCTGCCACCTTCACGTACAGAAGGTAAAACACTTCACAGAGACAGATTTCTGTTGGAGTTCGACTAGATTTCTCTTCACAGCCCTTAATCTCACGAGGTGAGAAGGAGTGGAAGTTGCCAAGTTGTTGGCTACCAGACCCATCAGTCTGTTTAACTCTGGCTAAAAGCAGAGAATAATGGGCAAGTTACCAAGCTTCCCCGCTCCGGCTCTGGCGCGAAGATCCTCCTGTAACACACACGCTGCGGCTTCCAATTGCCGCACGGCAGCGGGCGCACAGAGCGCACTGTGACTGTTCACAGGCCACGCAAAGACGAGATAACAAACTGGGACGGAAAACCAAAGGTATTTTGGTTTTCCAGCTGGATTCCCACTCTGGCAAACTCTCTCAATGGTTCATTCCCCATTTTACCCCCAAGTCAGCTGATTAGTGAAACGTTCTTCCGATAAACATGGATTGAGCTCTTTCTCTGGTATCCATCACGTTCTGCCAGTTCTTTAGAAGAAATGACTATGGGATGAGGTGCTGAAGGAGAAAAAAAGCCCAAATACCACAGGATGTGCTTCTAGGCAGCGTGGGGTCAATGGGGTCTATGCTCTGCTCGTTCTACGACACAGGGGCAAGGGACCACCTGGGTGCCCTCTACATCACCGATGAGGAAATATTTGTCCTTAAAAATAAACCCAGGCCTCTGGTCTGCTCTCTTTGACGGCCACAGTTTGGAGTCTGAGAGGAGGGCCTTCGAATGAATACTGTCTGTAGTGACTGCCCAGTCCGGGTACAACAGGGTCAGACCTGGGATCAAGCCAGCGGGGCCAGAAGTTATGCTGGGGGCGGGGCCGGCTCTCAAAGAACAGCTCCTTGGAGCAGTGGAGAGAATGGCGGCCCTACAGGGAGAACGCATGCTATGCTAGTTTTAAGAAAACTTGCGCTCTCTAAATATTTCCGTCCTCAGCTTCAGCCCGTGGTTGGTCCACAATAGCCGCCCTCTAGCAAACCCCTGAAGTCAGTGAGGCCAGCATGCTGATTCTAAATATAGCCAACATTTAGTCACAATACTTGGTCCCTGAAGTGAGGGGAGTATCTTACTCGTTAATGACCATGCGTGTTCCCAACAGGCCCCACTGACACACACAGCAGTTCCGCAGGGCACAGTAAATCTGGTAACAGCAGGGCAACAGCCTGGCTTTTAACTACGGCGACCGCAGACTCCACTAAGATGCCAGTGCTTCTTGTAATGTGGAGAGTGTGGAGTACAGTACTGAGATGAGGTCCACATTTATTTTTAACACAGACTTGTATATTTTAATGCAAAGCTAAGGACCACCTCTGTTCTCTATTTATAGAAGACTATTTGAATAAGTCTCAAAACTTTGTAAAACAAATAATCTAGTACCCTACATTTGAAGCCCTTTGTATTAATCACTTGTTTTTGCTAATTTCAAAAGAAATAACTTATCTATATCTCAAATACAGTTGAGTGTAAACGTGGATGTCAGCCACCCCTTTAGTTTTCTAAATCTGCTTTTAGCTTCATCAACAGGCAGACTGTTACCTATCATGATCCTAAACATGAGAAAATACCCTTCTTTTAAAATTTGTTACAAATATTTATTAAAAAGTGCAATTCAAAAGTTAGCTGGGCAAGTACATCATTGCAAATCACAAGGGGGGGAAGCTCAAAACAAAGAAAAAAAATACAAACAAAACAAGAAAAAAAGTTAAAAACAAAAAACAAAAAACAAAAAAACTGTGCTGAGGAATGAACTCCAAAAGATGAGGAAAGAAGACAAAAAGCTAGCACTCTGTCCAAGGCTGCTGTGCTTTCTAAGCGCAAACGACAGCGGGGAGGGGACACGCGCAGCATCCGCGCCAAGCTCGGGCTGTGGGTTCCGCTGCTACTTCAGCATTAGGTGCTCCCTCAGGGGTTATAAAAATACCGTGTGTACAGGTATACGCCAGAGGCATTTTAAAGTCGTGAGAAGCTTGACGTTTAGTGTCTCAGCAGTTTCAGCTACTAAAACTCAATTAAAGCGCCGGTCATTTAACTTTGGATTGGCTCAGTTATCTGAATGGATGGTAAGATTGAGTGGTCATCGTAGGGAAAACAGAACCCAGTTCACCTACCAATCCTTGCAGTGGTAAGAAAGTCTGGTCCAGAACTAGCCTTTCCTGTCATTAGTTTCTGAGTAAATGTAATAAATGTGCTAACCATGCCCAACCCCATCCCCCTGCGTGGAGTGACCCAGGAATAAAATAACTGTCAGCGAGGCTAACCCAGGTCTTGATCCACTCAAGGGGACCGCCGAGCTGCTCAGCAGCCAGACATTTAGGGGTCACCCTGCAAAGGCCAGTTGCTCCTCTGGGGAGAAGGCTGTAGGACAGGGATGGGAACTCCGCAAGACTGACCTCTGGCGACCTTGCCCGTGCTTCCCTGGGCTGTGCACTCAGGGTCCTGCTGCCCTTTCCTCCCCTTCAATTCAAGCCACAAGTCAGCACCCCAAAGCCCAGTGCTTTTCATTTGTTTCCATTAGTTATTCCTACTACAGAAAAACGTGCCAGGAAAAGCAACTTCATCCTAGCACTTATCCCTGAAAAATCAATCACTCCATTTTCTGTCACAAACCACTGAGCCCTCTATCCCCGTTAATAGCCAGCTCTCGGGGGCCAAGGAATGCTACCACAACAGGATAGGAACCTACCCGGAGCGGCAGGTCGACAGGGTTCTCTTGGAGGAACAGCGGTGTGCTGAGCGGGGGGAAGGGGCTGAGCAGGAGGAGAGAGCTGCCAGAGACGAGGGAACGAGCAACAGCGAACACTGAGTCTGCGAATTTTTCTGGATTCCTCAGAGGCCCTCCAGGCGGAACGAGGTCCGGGGAGGCAAAGCTGTGGCCAGCTGTCCTCAGAACAGGACAGGCGGTGCCAGGAGTGTGCAGTTGTCTGCTTCTTCTTCCCATGGGCCCCGCAGCGCGGGGACGGAGGAGCTGTCTCAATTGTGGATCACAAAGAGAAAAGTCAGTGCAGGCTGTTCTCCGGAGAGGACCGTGAGGAGATGGCAACGTCGGCATGCCGCCTCTCCTTCTCCCCCTGGGTTCGTGCTGTGTGTGCGGGAGGAACAGCACCCATCACAGCACTAGGAAGAGGACCAGCACGACCAGCAGGACGGCGAAGAGGATGGCGATGGCACACCACTGGCGCCGATCTGGAAGGCAGGACACGAGGATCAGCTCTCTTGGGACTCTCCATTCCCCAAGATACAGTTACATGAATCTTAAGGTAACACCCTTAAGAAAATGGACAGACCATGCAAATGCCCGGGGCAGAAAGGGTCCTGAACCTGCCGAGGCGTCCGGGACTGTCCCGCTGCTCCGCTCCTGGCCCACACTGATATGCAGTTGCAATTCTGCCAGGGCCCTGCAAGTGAGCCTGGGAGTAAGTACGGGCTTTGTGTCTCAAGTCTTTAATTAGGCTCTGTGGGTCTCAGCTTTCTGCTGGTGGTTACCTGTCCCAGGAAAAGGCGCTGGCACTGGTGGTACAGATCAAAGCCTGTCTGCTTTAATCCCCCACGAAAGTCACATCAGTCAGTGCAACAGTAATCATGTGCTTTTCTCACTGAGCACTAAGGGAGGATGGCACGGAGATGAAAGCGACTTCAGGAAACGAAGGGCTGAAAAAGCAAGCTCCAGTGATCACTGGCATGATGGGTCTACACCACACCTCATCAGGAAGAAATGAGACTATTTAACCAGTGACCGTGTGAAAGTAGCTTATATCTAAAGGAAAGTGGAATGTCTTTTCTGAGACTTTCTGCCCTACCAACAACTTAGAACAGGCACAGGAAACAGTGGCTCCAGTCCATCTAAATGGCCAAGAACAAGGAAGCCCTGAGGGACAGAAGGGCCCACACAGGCCCGGGGGAATCTTGTGCCAGCCCACAATCCTGACTCAACAGCAGCGGCCTCACAGGCTGCTGAGGGAATTGAACAACACAGCTGGCCTCACACACATGCTGTGCTGTGTCCGGGGCACAGGACGCTTCCCTAACTCAGGGAGACGGAGACAGAACACGCAGTCTTTCTGTAGGTGAGTCCTGGTGTTTTCCACAAAGGGTCAGACTCATACAAAAGAATTTCACTATGAAAGTGTAGTTTAACTGCTAGAAATCAGAGTTCCATTTATTTTTTAAATTTTTATTTATTTTCAGGTGAGGAGGACTGGCCCTGAGCTAACATCGGTTGCCAATCTTCCTCTATTTTGTATGTGGGACACCGCCACAGCGTGGCTTGATAAGCAGTGCGCAGGTCCACGCTCAGGATCCAAACCTGTGAACCCCAGGCCACCGAAGCGGAGTCCACAAACTCAACCACTACACCACCGGGCTGGCCCCTAGTGTTCTATTTAAATACAAATATAAAGGTATACTGATTCATCAAAAGTTTATCTGAAAGCCTGCAGGTTTTAGCACATCATTAGCTATCAGATTTTAGCTATTGAGAATCACATTATACAAAGGTCTGAATCTAGGAAAATAGATTGCAGAACTTTCCACAAAGAAATGCTAAGTCCACAAAACACGGGTAAATGTCATGGGTAGCAGTCTTAGACCCAGCCAAGAGAACTGCCACCAAATGACAGTCACTAAAGCAAGCACCTTCTTGGCGGTGGCCATGTTGCCCTACCTCAGACACGCCAGAAACTCAGGTAGTAACTGCGATTAGGGCAGGGACCCCTGCTCTCCGTTCCCTTTCTGAAACAGGACTGCTCCAAAGGGCACGGGGAGGCAGAGCTGGCTACTCCAGATGATGTTTTGAATCTGTTTAACTATGACTTCAATGGTCAAGAAAACTCGGCTATCTAGCATTCTTTCATCTATTCAAAAATGTTTACAATAATTTAAAACCCCTCTCGTTAAGATGATTAGTCAGCATTCTTCCAGGAGTAAGCAGTAAAGGTAACTGCTTGCTAACCTCCACCCCCTGGGGTCCAGCCATTTTCAAACCCGAATTTCAAACCCGGAACCAGCTTTCCACTTTTTGGCTTTCAGTCTGTACCCACCCCCCTCCCCACCTCCAGTCGCTTTCTCTTCTGCAATTGCATTCAACAGGCGTTTTCATCAAGGAGAACACTCTCACACACGCTAGTACAACCCGGGAACACTCTTTTAAAGCTGAAATCTTTGAAGTGGTGAGTTGCTTCTGTGAAGCATGAACTAAGCAACCCCAGGGAACTACTTTCCTAGCAGGCTCTCCCCAGAAGGGGCGGGTACTAACCACAAGGGCTTTTGTGACCTCAAGTGAAAAGTCCTAAGCAGCTTTTTGCAAGCTCAAGACCAGCCTCAAAAAGTCAAGAGGGAAACAAAGGGAACTCCATGGTCATTTGGTTTTTTTTCCTCCCAATATATTTTCCTCCCTCAAAGAGAAAACATGAACAACAGAATTTTGGAAAGTGAGCAGAAGAAAACCTTGGCTTCTACTCAAAAGAAGATACCTTCTTTGTAGGAGAATGAGGAGACTAGCATCGCTGTTGGGTCATTCAAAAAAATAAGTGTGATGTCTTGGCTGATTACTGCCCACAAAGCAGCCAGGCATGGGGAGAGCAGACGTGCTGCCTCTCAGGAATTGAGAAGTGTGCGTTCAGTTACTGCCCAATCAAACCTCAGTGTATCTTGATAAACTTTCTTTACGTACAGGTTTGATTAAAAGGCAGTGAACTTTCCTGAAAGTTACAGAGGAGAAAAGACCTAAATACAAATTGCTTTGTCATCAAATTGAAGCCGACACCACCCAGCAGGAGGCCCCGGGGAATCTTTGTTTGGGGAGCACAGGCAAGCTGTCCAACTGGGGGGCCTTTCAGGCTAAATGCCCTGTTTCCTGGCTCTCTTAGACAAACATAACTAAAGTTCTTACTTTGCTCCCCAAACTCTTCTTTTAGGAGAAAGTAGAATAAAGCATAAGGCAGGCTCAGTGCTATTGACACACACTATGCCACTCATCACAACACAAGTCCTTTTCTAAATTCTTCGTGCCCGGATGCTGGGAGACAAGGACACAGTGCGTCTTTGTGCACTTGTTCTTCCCCAGACAAACTGGTGCTGAAGCAGCTACTTGACTTTGGGACTAATACATACACTAGTGACAGGCCCTGTGTTTAAACTGGGTTATATGATACTTCATTAAAGCTTTAATTTGTTTTTAATGAATCTATTTTTCAGTAGATTTTTAAAAATTTATTTTATTGAGGTCATATTGGCTTTTAACATTGGGTAACTTCAGGTGTACATTATTATATTTCAGCTTCTGTATAGACTGCATCGTGTTTACCACCAACAGTCTAGTTTTTATCCGTCACCATAAATATGTGCCCCTTTACTCCTTCTGCTCTCCCCTGACCCCCTTTTCCTCTCGTAACCATCAATCTGTTCTCCTTATCTGTGTGTGTGTTTATCTTTCACATGAGTGAAATCATACGGTGTTTGTCTCTTTCTATCCGACTTACTTAGCTTAGTGTAATACCCTCAAGGTCCATCCATGTTGTCACAAATGGCACAATTTTGTTTTTTTTTATGGCTGAGTAGTATTCCATTGGGTGGGTGTGTGTGTGTGTGTGTGTGTGTGTGTGTGTGTGTGCGCGCGCTCACCACATCTTCTTTATCCATTCCCCCCATTGATGGGCACTTGGGTTGCTTCCACATCTAAAGCCTTTTTTTTTTTAAGCAGAAGGGTGAGAGCGGAAGAGGAGAGAACAGAGGGAATCAGGAACAAGACTCTGCAAACCTTTCTCTAAGGGAGTGAAAGATGAACTAAGGTGGTGCCTGTTCCAGGCAATGAAGAGCCTGCTGGAAGCATGAAGACACATGCCCCTGAGAAGAAAGGAGGACTCAGTCCAGCTACAAGTTTCTCTCCGTTTTGGATATACAGGTCCTTTGCCCCTTAAGGTCAACTTCTGCCCATCTTACTCTTTTTCTTTAAAGAAACATTTACTAAGTACTAATACATGGGAGATACTGGTAAACACTTGTACATTAATTATTATTATTTAATAATATTATTTAATCCTCACAATGACCTTGAGAGGTTGGCATCAACCTATTTTTACAGATAAGAAACTAAGCTCCAGAGAGCTTTTATGTATGTAACTTCACTACGAGTTAAACTGCTGAAAAGCAAATATACGTATGTATTTAAATCTTGCCTCAAAAGGCTAAACTGTTAGACCCTATAACGTGCACCTGACAGGAAGAAACCAATAGAGGAACGAGGTGTCAAGAAACAAGAGATGTTCTAATGGAGGAGGGGTGCCATGGTCCAGGAACACTGAAGTTGCCTCAAGGGGTATCTCAGTTCCTCCCTTCACAAAGCCACCCTGACCAAATCACGAAAAAAGGAGATACTGAATTTTTTTTAATTTAAAATATATCATGTCTCTTGTAATAGGGGAGGTGGGCTGTAGTAACTTAAAAACAGAGTCAGTGGAACACATCTTCCTACATAGCAACTAATCTGAAAATTGTTACTTCTTCACCCCCATCCTGGAGCAAATTTCCCGGAACATTTCACTATGGATTTAAATAAAAACAACTTAAATTAGATCTGCAAGGTCATCTTATTCTGAAATGGTAGGCGTTTTTCTTTCAATAAAAGAAAGTCAGTCTAGGAGAAACAGTAATGGCTCTTAATTATTCTTTAAAATAAGTTCCCTATTTTGGCAAGGAAAAAAAATAAAATAAAAAGGGATTTTGTAATTGCAAAGAAAGTTGCCTCACCAAGAGAAAAGCCACCAACCACCAGCAGCCTCGTGCAGGGGCAGCACAGAGCCGAACGAAGGCCACAAGCGCAGACAAGTCTTTCCTGCTCTGACCTGAAAGTATGACCAAAGTGTGCCCCAGGAGAGGGATCCAAATAGGCACACCTGTGAGAGAGCCCCCAAAGACTGTGTTTCTAGAAGTAAGAAAGAATTCTTAAGCTTTAAACACCATACATACCACTGGTCATGTGAGATACTTTTGCAAGTTTCTTCATCACATTGTCCAGCCGAGACTGAGTGCTCTCCAACTCGTGAGAGAAATCATCCAACATACTAGAAAGAGCAGCAGACAGAGAAGGTGGCTGGTAAGCACCAAGTCTCAGCAATGCATCGCTCCTGGAACTAAATCAGGGTCTAGGCTTCAGTGTTAGCGAACATAAAACAGGCCATATTGGGATTCAAGCCCCAGTCTACTGCCCAAAATCCTTGGGACAAGATACGTTTTTGATTTCAGAATTTTGGGAATTTAAAAAAAGTAATGTTATAACATGCTGTATATTTAGCCAACAGCCTCAGCAGGGTCTGGGGCCAACCCCATAATCAAACACATGAACACTTCTGCAGAGAAGACTACGAGGAATCATAGTTGCACTCTGTTCAGGTCAGGTTTCTCTGTAACATGAATTTACTGCAAACTTAAAAAAAAATCCTTTTTACATTTCTCAACTTTCCAAATTTCAGAATTACGGACAAGGCAGCGTAGACCTGACCATACAATAAGACAAACTAAGTGTCAGTGAAATGTGGTAGAAAGGCGATGTGAAGTCAGACAACTATCCTCTGCCACTTGCTTACCTTGGACAAGGCATCCTACAGCTGCTGGGAGTGCTTCCTCACCTGTGCAGTGGGGCAATCCTGTCAGCCCAGCTTCCCCACCAGGGTCTTGTAAGCACCATGTAGCATACAGAACACTCTACCGCAGGATGAGTTAGGAAATGCACTTTAATCAAATAATCTCTCCTTTTTAAAGCAGTCTGTACTTTATCATAAAGCCAGAGGCCTTAGGACTGACATTCCCGACGGTATGTGCTCTTCCTTGTCTATAGCCACAGGAAGCCAGTGTTTCCCCACTAAGAGAACTGGCTCCAGGAGGCTCAGACTATTTGCTGTCCAAGGTGCAGGTGGCAAAGAAAACACCAAAATACTGCTATTCCAATAGTGTTTATTTCATAAATTATTCAACATTCCAGACTTTTCAACTTTTGATTAACATATGACTATTCTGAGGATAGAATGCAACATAACAATTAGAAGCAGAGGTCTTACTACAAAGGGTTTATTACTCTGACAGTATCAATGGCAGCTCGAAACTACTGGTCTTGGTCTGTGCCCACACAAGGCACGTGACAGCTCCATAGGATTCAGGGCAACCGACTCCTCATTAAGTCAATTATTAAATAAACTCCCTGCTGACAACTAAATAAACAAGTCTTTGTCCCTTAACTGAATTTTCAAATTAAAATATTTCTAGCTCATCTTAGATCCTGGTGGCATCTTGGCTGTGCAGGTCGCAGACCTATCCAGGCAGGGCAAGCGCTGACAAACAGAGCTACCTTTGTGCGCTGGGCATGACTTTTCTTCCTGAAGATAACATGAGCAAGTCATCTAACCTCCAGCCCAAGGAAACCCACTAACCAAGTCTCTAGCTCAGATCTATGTACCTCACTGCTGTCCAAAAGAAATAGGAATGTGAAAAATGGGAGGCACATATGCCACTTTATATTTTCTAGTAGCCACATTAAAAAAGATAAAAAGAAACAGGTGAAATTAACCTTAATAATCTGTTTTATTTAGTCCAAAACACCATCATTTTGAAATGTGATTAATATACAAAAATTATTAACAAACTATTTTACATTTTTTTCAAACTAAGTCTTCAAACTCTGGTGTATGTTTTACACTCAGGGCATGTCTCAATTCAGACTGGCCACATGTCACGTACTCAATGGCTACGTGTGGCTAGCGGCGATAATACTGCACGGCACAGGTCTAAGTCTAGACCCATGTGTTTTCTTTTTAATTTACTTATTATTTTTATCAGTTATACACATTCACCGTTTAAAGAACTAAAAAGTCCTATAAGGCGTTTTATAAACACCACAGCTGTTCCCACTTCCTCGGGCGACGGCTTTCCACCCCTCGCACTGCCCCTGGTGCTCTCCTCTGTGCCGCAGTAACAGACTTGCACCTCAGGATCCTGACCCCGCTGGTTCTGCACTGTGAAAGGCTAGGGCTTAGCTCTCTTCCCATTTCATTCCCACCCCAGCATCCTTCCTACTTCCCTTTCCCCTTCCTTCCAAAGTAACTGTGTCACAATTTGATGAGGTCACTATTCGGGGTTTACACTGTCATGAGTGACACACTCTTCCAAGCTGGGGGGTTCGTGGCATGAATCACATTGCTTGGCTCCCCCCTCTGCTGGTTGAGGGTTCACTTTCTCCGGTCTATTGAGTCAGTAACCATTCATCTTTCTACTTTCCAGGATCTAAAGTGCTACCGTTGTCTCTTATTCCATGCTGTATGTCCCCACGGGTTTATGCCATAAAAAAAAAAATCCCTTTGCTATTGTTCTATTGGGCTTTAGAAAGGGAAATGAGATAAAACTGGCTGTTCAGGGGTCTGGCCCCATGGCTGAATGGTTAAGATCGCATGTTCTGCTTCAGTGGCCCACGGTCTCGCCAGTTAGGATCCTGGGCGTGGACATGGCACCGCTCATCAGGCCATGCTGAGGTGGCACCCCACATGCCACAACTAGAAGGGCCCACAACTAAAAATATACAACTATGTACTGAGGGGCTTTGCGAAGAAAAAGGAAAAATTTTTTTAAATCTTGAAAAAAAAAAAAAAAAAAAGTGGGTGTTTAATTCACCATCTTTAACTGGAAGTCTCCAAGGTTTGCTGTATCATCTACCCAAACAGGAGCAGCTCAGGCAATTAGTCCTTTCCCATTACCACACTGGAACTTTAGGGTAAGAATGCATTTTACAGAAATTAAACATGTCTGCCTAGATTCCTGCTACTCCAGCCTCCTGCCTGGGGTCCCTGCTTCCACTCCTGCTCTACTGTTTTTCTTCATCTAAACTAGACAGATGGCCTTCCAAAGATGGAAACCCCACCACGTCATTACTCCTAACGCCACCTTCACTGTTTCCCATCACCCTTAGAATAAAGAGTCCTAAAACTCCTTAAAATGGCTTCTAAGGCCTCCCTGATCTGTTTCTCTGCCTCCCTGTCTTGATTCTGGAACTCCCCTCTCAATCCCCATGCTCCAGACACACTAAAGCTTTCTGTTCCAGGCACCTTCTCACCTCTACATCTGCACAAGGGCTCTTTCTTCCTCCTGGTACCCCCTCCCCCTGACTTGACTCTCGGCTCACCATCTTCTACTCACCCGTCCGGTTCCAGTTAAACCTCTCTCCTCAGGGGCCTTAGACTAAGTTGGGTCTGCAGATCAGGCTAAGCCAGGGCCCTCAAAGCACCGTGCACTTCCCCCATCACAGCAGTCCTTCCACTTCGCCATCGCCACTTAATGACTCGCATTCATTTATATCATGTCCATTCTACTCAGTAAGCGGTAAACTCTGAGAGCAGAGACAGTCTGTTCTGTTCACTCCTCTATCAACACCCAGCGCCTCCCAGTAGACTAGACGCCCAATTTGAATTTACAAGGAATGAATGTATAACGTTGAACATGAGATTGAGATAGGAGAGTGTCTGAAATATCCTAGTGGATTGTCTTATTTTTTTCAAAAAAACCTTGTAAAATGGTAAAGGTGTTATGTAGCAGCATTTAAGAATGCTGTTTCTGGTGTTATACATCAGACAGCAAAAGGAGACAGCAAATAAACCCAGTTATATTTTCTTGTGTGTTTTTACATTTTATTTTAGAGGGGGGATATTTTTATTAATTGGAGTTAAATTTATAAGTTTTTTTCATAAAGTTAAAATTTAAGGCAGAACAAAAAGTTGTGTTCAATGTAGCGGGAGAGTCACGGGATGATAAAGTTAAGTTAGCTCACGTCCTATCCTCTTTGGGACAAAAGTTTCCACAGAGGTTATGCAGCCATTTCTTTCACATCATAACTACACTTCAAGTATCTACTCAGAGGAATTCATATCTGTTTTTGTAGGTGTTTAAAAATAATGGTAATAATAATAACTTTGCCTAAACCCTGTTGAACATTTTATCTGATAAATCTTTTGGAGAGGCTAGTCTGCAGAGCAGAATAAAGATGCAGCCATAAATAAAACAGCTTTTGGTTTTACTAGCCATGTAACTGTCAGGCTTTTTGGGGTCCCATAAGATGGCTTTCCCCTCACTTTTGCTGCAGTGGAAGGGGCATTTTGGTACTCACACTGCCTGTTCCTCCAGCTCCCCTCCAATGCGCTGGGACATGTTCTTCAGCACCCCGATGCTGCCAGAGACCAGCTCCAACTGCTCATCCTGCTGTTCCACGATCAACTGGTGCCAGAGAAACGGGAAATAAGCAATTAAAATCCATCTTACCTGGTTCTGAGCCCAGCACTCTAGCAGCTGCTAGCTTCTTTGCCAACTTGGGACAATTCGCATTCAGAAGCAAAGCCCAGAAATCAAAGGACCAGACCGTCGCCTCCGAGAACACGCTGCTCAAAAGGCTGGGTTGTCAAGCTACTGATGTCTCCTGCTGATCCCACTTGTGAACAGTCAGCGGGGCTTCAAACCACCGAGAGAGCTTTACTCTGGCCGGCGGAGGCCCAACAAAGGAACAGACAATGGCTGAAAGCACCTGTGCAGCGACCACCGGCACACGGGGTGCTTGGGGAGAGGAAGCCCAGTGCCAGGGTCAAGGTCTCAACTCACAACAGACTGCCACAGCTTAAATACGAGAGTCTGGCAAATCTCTAGATGCGGGAAAACTACGCCCACAGACTCCCTTCCTCCGTCCTCAAGGACAAACCAGAGACAGCCCTGCGGCAGTAAGTTACCTCAAGGACAACTACTGAGTGAGAAATATTTACTTTTTACTGTTGTAGCCTCCTCACATTTTACAAAAAAAAGTTTGCTTGGTAAATAGCAATTTAAGTAGATAATTGTCTAGACATGCTAGTGGAAAAAGAACAAAAGAATACATAACTTACACGTACACATAACACAGTATTTATGAACCAATCGTTTCAATGGATAGATGATCCTCAAGTCCCCAGACACACTATTATTAGCTTCCTTTTCTTAATACAACTACCTATCAAAAGCAACAATGCAGACATAGTCGACCTCACCTTCCTTCTACCTCTTAACCTCCACCAAAACAATCATGTTTATATAATGGAATCAACAATAATTTTCAATGAAAAAACAATGACAATTTTTCTGAAAATGGGTTTGATGAAACGAACAAAAACTGAGTATACAAACAGAGGCTGGGGAAGAGGCTGTTTTTTTTTTAACCAACGGCCTTGTCTGTCAGTTTTGGATGTCTGGTCAGCTTTTCCTAAGGGACCTAATCAAGCTTGGTTCTCCTGAAACAGTCGTGTTCTGAAGGAGGTTTTAACAACCCTCTATAGATGCAATCATTACACATGAGACACAGGCAGCCGCAGGACAAGCTCTGGCCCGCCTGCCTGTAATCAGCAGCGAAGCCCCATGGCTGGCAGAGGACCAGAGGGAAGGGCCCTGCCCCCCACCTCCTGGTCTTTAGCTGGTGGGTTCTCAGGTACCTGTTGCTGTGCCTGCTGCTCCTCGATGAAATGGGAGTTGGCCAACTGGAGCTCACGGTCAAGGCGTCCGTATTTATCCGCCGTCCCAGTGCTCCAGTTCTGGCTGCCACTGTCTCCCAGCAGTGCCTGCGGGACGGGACAGGGGAGAGCGGGGCCAGGAGGAACACAGTTACTATCTCTGAACCAGCACTCCAGCAGTGACATAAAGAGTTCTCATACTGCTCATGACCTATCTTCCCCCGGCTCAGCCTTTCATGTAGTGGAGTAGGTTGGTGCCTGCGTGGTACGTTTAAGGAATGCCAGGAAAGGCACTCTCTGTCTCCAACTCTCCCAAAGGGACTCACAAATGGGCTTTGTCCCACTAAACTGCAAATAAATGTCAACTTCAAATCAACAAATGCCCATCTGTGTACTGCCTTACAATCTACAAGCACTTGGTCTCTTCAGGCCAGCTCTTCCTAAGCACTCTTGGAAGTTCACCAGACCCCCACAGGTTCTAGCCTGACTCCAGAGATCTAGAGTTCTTTTTATTTAAGTATGACCCAGGAAAGCTTCTGTGTTTTTGGAGGGGGGAGGGGAGAGTTCCCTAGAATGACAAGAAGCTAAGTCATAGCCCCTTACGTACAGAAGGCACAAGAACCACAAACGTCTGTTCAATTTAACCCATGAATAAATCCCAATGTCCTTCAGTTGAACTAAAAGGCTACAGGCTTCCCAGATGGGAACTGGGGGTTGCTTCACCAGGCAGGTATGGCCTCAATGGGTGCCTGACCCTGACAACCCAGGCAGGTGCTGGCCCCAAAGCCAGAGTTCTCTACTGGGGCCCCCAGACGCCAGGGTCAGGTTTCCCAATACAAATTCAAGGAAGTTTGTAGCCAGAAAAGGCTAAGTTTGGGAATGTCTGTGTTGCATGAAGAGGCCAGCCAGGAATGTGAGAGCTCCGTCTAGGCGGCCAGCTCCAACAAGGATCCCACGAACCTTTCTGAGCTGCTAGTCAAAGTAAATTCTTACACCAGGCCTGCACAAAGAACCAGAAGATGCTGGCGACTAAGATTCTTCTTCCTTGTAGGGTTGCCAAGTTTTCTTACCAGTACTTTATCTCTCTGTAACTGTTAAAAGCCTAACTGGTGACCTGGTTCTGTCTGAAAAGCCCTCCAAAAGCCCCTCTATATGACACTGTCTGCCTTGCCCTGCTTTCGGAGATGAATTCAGTCAAACGGCCACACTTTAGGGCCTGGGCTCAGCGGGGCTCAGGATGCGGAGCCTAAGTTCTGAGGTGGTTACAACAAGAGGATCAGAAACGCCTGAGAGCTTCCAGCCCAGTCGAGAGGCTGGACGGTGACTGTCTCTGGTATAAAGCAGACCCAAGGCTTTTTGTGGATGGCTTTGCCCCAACCTGGCCTGAGGGCTGTAAACATTTAAAAGATCCTGCCTGTTCTTTCTGATGGAAAGACTATAAGGACCTCTGTGGAGGGCCCTGGGGCTTAGTGACAATTTTTTCAAGGTCAGAAAAAGGCTATAGTGCATCATTAGGCTACGGACAGAGAACTGGGACTCTGCCAGGGCCTTGTGTGCTCCTGGGACCACAGCCATGGCTATTTTTTCTAGCTTATCTATGGTGGACACATGTCACACTGTTGAGCGTCATCTATGCTTCACTGTGAAGTAGCTCAGATTTCATCAGTCTGACCTCCAGGAGAATTCTGTTTTAATGGGAAAGAAGATGTGGAGAGGGCCCAGTGCACTAAAGACCAGCCTGTGTGAGGTGCCAGAGCAGAGGTCTTGGACAAGCAGCGAGTAGCACAGCACCTGGTCTGACACGAAGCAGGAGGCCGACTCTGGCAGCTTCAGTGCTCAGGGAACCCTGGCCCTGCCACTCCTGGAAAGTCTGTGACTCTAAGACATTTCACTCACCACCCTAAACAAAGTTCCAAGCCATACTTGAAACGGCAGTGTATAAATACACATTTTATTTATGTTAGTTCAACTACACTACCTAGAGAATAAAAAATGCAAGTGAGGAGTGATAAAAGATAGGTGTTACCCACCTCACTGTCACAACTACTTCAGGCACTGCCACTCAACTTCCGCAAGCTGGGGTGGAAACGAAAAGGGAACTCTCAAACTAGCCAGCTTGTGGCCATTCACTAGCTTCTTTCAAGAGGGAGTGCCACGTGGAAAGGGCTAGCTCATGGCTTTTCCTAGCTGCACTGTCAGAGCAAGGGAGGCAGACAGGACGAAAAAATGACGACGACTTGGAAAATGAAACGCAGGGAAAGGAAAAATAAGTTAGGTGATATGTGGAGAGCCCCCTTCCCTTCTTCAAGCTTTTATAATACTTGTTTTCAAACTTAAGAGGGTCAATGAACACCCACAGGTATAAAGTAAGGATTTATATTATGAACTGATTCCCAGTTAGTTAAAAATAGTGAGCTGCTTTCTTGAGATAAAAGTCCATTAAATGGAATATTGGTAACTTTATGGAGTCTGAACAGAATCTAAATCAAGTCTAAATTTCGACTTGTACATTTTTTAAAAAGGACTGTATTTTATCATTTGGAAAGGAATTTCTATCATACACCAAAATGTCTAATTTTAAAAAGATACTTAAAATTCAAGGACTGGCCTCTTGTAGCTTTTATTTTTGATGTGTCAATATCTGTGCTTTGGTTTCTGAAACTTATTAGGTTTCATAAGTTATTTGTGATAACTAATAAAAACTGGACCTCATCTCAAAAAAAAGAGATACTTAAAACAATGAAAGATTTAATTTAACACACATTAAATTAACACACAGTTAAGGTTCCTCAAATTCTTTACACAAAACTTCAATCATTAAATGTTTAGTGAGTTCTATGGGTAGGCAGTGTAACAGCAGCTAGAGATTTAAAAACAAAACCAAACAGACTATGACAATCCCTCCTCACTCTCACGCAGTTTGGGGTCCAGCAGAGAAAAAGACAAGAAACTAAGCAATTACAGCTCTTAACAGAGAGCCTGGCACACAGAAGGTGCTCAAGAGGTGCGGAATAAATGGCTGTGTGCTAAGGGCTGTTGAGGGTCAGCAGAGGGTGCTATGGGAGTCCAGAGGAGAGAAGCGAGTAGGGGAGTAGGGGGTGGTGGGGACAGATGGACACTTGACAGTGGTGCTGGGGCAGGAGGCTGACCAGACCTTCATAAAACTTGCCATCATCATTCCGGGCTCAGCATGCACAGGGCTTCTGCTTGATCACATGACACACGAATGGTCAGCATTTTTAAATTCCAAATATCCAAACTGTGTATTTTCTTTGATGATATTGTATATTGTGATGTTTACTCACCTGTCTATTTTTTCTTTCAGCTAATGCCTGCACAGATGAAGTTGACATCTGATCCTTCATGTCCTAATAAGTAGAAGACCAGAAAACAAATAAAAAACATACTTACTTTAAACAAAATCATGGTTAATATTTTGCACACTAGCAAAATACACACAATTATTATTATTATTATTTTTTTACAGAAAGAGCATTCTTTGGGCTTTATTTCAAAAATAAAGGAAATAAAGAATGACACCCCCTTAAAAAGAGGTAAGCTGGATACTAAATTAAGAGGAAGGAACTAGCATTTCCTGGGTACCTAACAAGCCAGAAATACTGTTAAACAAGTGCACACAGCAGCAATGAATTCTCACAATGACCTTGTGAAGCTGGTATTACCTCCATTTTACAGCTGAGGAAACGAGATCGAGAAAGCCTAAGACACTTTCTCAAGGTCACACAGCCAATAAATGGCAACCCTGGGCTTCAAACACACAAGCCTGTGCTCAAGGGCTAGCATCTTCGAGTATGATACATATGAAAACCATGTACTTTAGGATAAAGTACATTTACCATTAGAGAATGCTTTCCAACTGTGACGCAACAGGTCACTTCTTTTACTTCTGAGTTGGACTCATGTGAAATCTAGACTATTTCTAATGTCAGAGTGAATCTCCAGAGTGGTACCAAAAATAATTTTGTATGGAAAGAAAAATGAATGGAACCATTACTTAATTTGAGGCAAAACACTTTATTAAATATGAGCCATTTTGCTTATCATGTTTAACCGCAACCCCATATACTATAAAATGATTTGAACTGAGTACATGATTACTATAGTACAATTTTTCTTAAAAAAAAAAAAAAAGGTTGCAAAAATACTTCATAACTTTCTGTTGGCAAGTAGACTATTTTATAGAGGCAAATGTTAAGGTATTAGACTTTAAGAAACTTCTCCCAAGACCTATGACAAGTGAATGGTAGCCCAGACAGTGCCACAGCTTCCATGACTCCTCTGTGCTAAGTATGAATAACAACCACTTGCTTCAACTTTCAAAGTGCCCATTCCTTCCTTCAGCAAATACTCCCTGATGCCTGACACGCGCCTGGCATGCAGCAGTGAACACCACAGACCCAGCCCCTGCTTCATGGAGCTCGCCCATGGCTGAGAAGAGGCACAGTCATCACACAAACACGTCAAGAAGGTCATTACCAGGCTGGGAAGGAAGGGCATAAGCTGGAATCGAGTGGGTGAATGCCGCTTTGGAAGGACAGGGGTGACATGTGAATCGAGACCTGAAGGATGAGAATGAGCCACCCACACAAAGCACGAAGGGCAGAGAATTCCAGGCAAAGGGAACAGCAAGTACAAAAGCCTGGAGGCAGGAAAAGGCTTAGTGCTTTTTAGATTTTAAGAAGGAAGGCCAGTGTGGCTGAAGGAGCCAACTGTGTGTGCGGAGTGCAGGGACAGAAGGTAAGGTTGGCCAAAACACGCAGGGCCTTTGGCTGCTTAGATTTTATTCCGAGGCACGGGTTGGCAAACTTTTTTTTATAAAGGACTAGATAGTAAATATTTGGCCTCTACCATATATTCTTTGTTTTTAAACTACCCTTTAAAAAATGTCAAACCATTCTTAGATCTCATGGGCCACAGACTGCAGGCCTCTGTTCTAAGGCAATGGGAAGCCCTTAAAAGTATTTTAAGCAGGGCCGTGGAGTATTCTGGTTCATGTTTTAAAAGATCACTTTGGTTATTCCGTGGAAAAAATGTTGGCAATCAAGCAGAGCAGATCACCTTATTAGAACCTGTCAAGAGGAACTGTGCTGCTCAAGACGAGAAAGAGCACACCCAGGAGCCAGCTCCCTGCTTCTGGGGGCCTTCAACAAGAGCATCCATGAGCCCTTGGAAATGACACTGGGTAGGCAGGGGGGTGCTCCATCTAGGGTCCAGCTGACCCAGAAATTCTAGGGTTCTCTACTTATTTCACCTGCTCACAAACCTCAAAAGACAAAAAATAAATGAATGCTACCCACAGAAACTGAGAAAAATATTCTTAGTAAAAAC
The DNA here is from genome assembly GCF_041296265.1 of Equus caballus. Lineage (NCBI taxonomy): Eukaryota > Metazoa > Chordata > Mammalia > Perissodactyla > Equidae > Equus > Equus caballus. Next base: position 15,567,099 of record NC_091688.1, read on the forward strand.
AGGTATTCATTGTAAAAATATAGATATTGGTATATTTAAAAGAAGGGAAACTCAGTGCTATAAGGCATGTTTCTGAAATGTTTGAGATTTACCTCAGTCACCTGAAGTGTTAAAAATGCAGATCCCTAGGCCCCACTCAGACCTACTGAGTCAGATTCTAAGGTGCAGTTAACGAGTGCCCCAGGTGAGGCTCATGAACACTGAAGTCTGAGAAGCTCTGGTCCACACAAATTCTAGAAGCCTCAAAGTGAGACCGTTACGCTAATATCTCCTGGACTGCAGAATTCCTTTGCTGCTTACCTATAGAGTTTAAGATGACATTCTGATATTCAATCAAACAATATAAATAGTATAATCCCATCTGTTTAATATATCTTAATAACTATGCAGAGCAAATATCTGAAATGTTCACTGGTGGGATAACATATGCTTTTTAAAATGGACTTAATATATTTTTTAATAGTCTTTTTTTTAAACAATGAACATTACTTGCATAACTAAAAATATCAACACACATGTATGGAAAAGTCATTTTGAAGTTCAACTGAACTTTGAACATTATCTGTAGAATGTGTTTTTGCTGTTAGAAGTTAGTGGGGGGGGAGTAACGACTGTAAAGGAGCATAAGGAGGCTTCACAGGGGTGGGGGGAGCTGGGAGTGCTCTGGAATGCTCTGGGTGCTGCTTCCATGGTTGTGATCAGTTCATCAACTCTTCAAGCTGCACACCTGGGATACATGCAGGTACATACCTGGGGTACATACATACATATTCACACACAATTCACAGAAAAACACAAAGGATCAATCATGAAAAGACACACTAACTCACTAATAATCAAAGAAATGCAAGCTAAGAGATATTTTTCCCAATTTAGATTGGGAAAGATTAAAAAAAGACTGGTAATACTTAGCAACGGTGAAGGTATTAAGAAATACAGAATCTGACACTGTTATTAGAAGTATAATTGATAAGGTCTTTTTGTAGGATACTTTAATAATATTAACCAGTATTTAAAATGAGTATTCTCAATGAACTCTTCATTACTTAAACAAATATCTAGGTTATATTCACAAAGATGTTCACTGACATATGATTTGTAATTGCCAAAAATTATCAGTCATCTAAGTATCTACCAACAGGGTCAATGATTAAGCAAATCATAACAGAGCCAGGTAAGAGAACAGGTTAAGAGCATGGTCTTTTACGCCAAAGACCTGGGTTCAAGACTTAGCTATGCTTTTTAATAGCTGTGCCAAGTTAGGCAGATTACTCAGTTTCTCTCAGTGCCCATTTCTTCTGTATAGATAATACCTTATAGGGTCACTGTAGGGATTAACAGAGATAAAACAGAGAGTGAATAACAGTGGCCAATGACATAGTAAACACTCAATAAACATTAACTATTATCCCCATACAAAAGTACTCAACCATTAAAAAGGATAATCTAAATCTGCTCTGTCCAATACAGCAGCTACTGGCCGACTGCAGTGATTGAGCACTGGAAGTAGGGCTGGTGCAACTGAGGAATCCAACTTTTTACTGTATTCAACTTTAATTCATTGATATGTAAATTCAGTTACGGGGAAACTTTTAAGCATATCTGGAAAATATTGAGTATGCAAATCTGCTTTTTCAGTTGTAAGTTTTATAAACTCTAAATACAGATCAAGTATCTTCAATGAAAACTTCATGTCTGAAGTGAGATGTGCTTATGTGTAAAATACATGCCAGATTTAGAAGTCTCAGCACAAAAAAAATTAGAAATTAAAAAAATATATATTTCATTAATATTTTTATAGTATTGATTACATGTTAAATGATAATCTTTGGGATATAGTGGGTTAAATACAGATATATTAAGTTCACCTGTTTCTTTTTCCTTTTTCAATATGACTACTAGAAAATCTAAAATGATGCATGTGGCTTGCAGTACACTTCTACTGGACCAGCACTGCTCTAGATGTGTCTATACTGATATAAGACTACGTCCACAATATACTTTCATAGAAAAAAATTATAGAACTTCATGCCAGTTCTTTTAAGAGTGTATTCCAATGTCCATAAAATGGCTGGAAAAAATATATGAAACCTGTCAGCAATTATTTCTGGGGAGTGGAATTATAGAATAGAGGGTCATTTTCACCTCTCATACATCAAAATTATTTGCATTTAAAAAATAAGTATAGATTTTTAACTTAAAAAAGTAAAATAAAAAATGCTTATGATTGCATAACAGTATCATCACAATCATGTAAAACCACAACTGTCATATATTGAGAAGAAAACTACAAGAAAATGCAACAAAGATTTGTGTTTGTGTATTATTTTGAGTTTAGTTTTCTTTTTCTATTTTTTCCTCTTGTAAAGTCTTCCTAATTTTCTTTAATGAGCAAGCACTAGTTTAATGAAATAAATATTCACAAGTTCATTTTTAATGCTCTCTCCTTAATAAAAAATATGTGGGGTGGGGATGTGTGCGAGTGAGCATGCACATGTGTGTGCATCGGCCCTGATGGTCAGTGAAGTCTTCAACAGCTGTGTGGTGTGCATCTTGCATGTGGCCATGGCTGCAATTAAGGAGCTACGGCTTTCCCCTCTAGGATGGCCTTTTTCCTACACAGGTTAAAAGTCACCAGATACCATAAGACACATCACCTTCATATCAGGATTTGGAATTTTAAGCTATGTCACTAAACAGTTTTAAACAGTTTTAAGCATTATGTAACAACCTGTCATGACAAAAACATAATTACTCATCTTCTTCCTAACATATGAAATTTAGAAACAGCAGTCAAGAAGCTGTTAGTACGAATAAAATATGGTTCATCTGCCAAAAGAACAACAAATGTCCTGATTATTTATGCTCCTGTTCCCATTTCACACTGTCTTCCAAGCCGAGTGACCAGGACAGTATAAACCCCAGGGCATCCTGCTCATAGGCCTCACATCCCAACATCATCTGTGGCTACACTGAACACCTCACCCTTCTTGATTAACCAAAGTCACTTCTATCTTGATGCATAATTAACTATACACAATTCTTGGGTTGGAACAGGGTGGATTTTTTGGGAGGGGGGTATAGTTCTGATAGCCCTCGAAAGCTAAAATAAGTCAGAGAATGTTAGTGAGGATCAGGTCATCGATAAAGAAAACTAAGAACCAGTGGGGCTAAAGGACTCGCTGCGATGAAACTGGATTAGGGTCACGCAGCTGAGCCTAGAACTCAGGTCTCCTCACCTCTCAATCACTGTTCTTTTGCCATATACCACAAAAGCTTCCATTATTAAAGTCACTCGACCTTACTTCTCAAATATATTTCCATAATACAAATACTTCATATGCAAAATCTGATGTACAGGCAACTCCGCAAATGTAAAAATGATTACCTCAAAAATTTCAAGGCTATTTACAGAAAAACAAAAATATTTTGCTCTCTTCAGTAAAAATGGCCAGCAAAAGATAATAAAAACTGCACAAACTTGGGGCTGGCCCCGTGGCCGAGTGGTTAAGTTCGTGTGCTCCGCCGCAGGTGGCCCAGTGTTTCGTTGGTTTGAATCCCGGGCGCGGACATGGCACTGCTCATCAGACCACGCTGAGGCAGCGTCCCACATGCCACAACTAGAAGGACCCACAACGAAGAATATACAACTATGTACCGGGGGGCTTTAGGGAGAAAAAGGAAAAAAATAAAATCTTTAAAAAAAAAAACTGCACAAACTTAAAAGATGCTTGGAAAAACATACACAATAAGACTCTTTTTAAACAAAGGGGCTTACTAAACACAAAACCAATGAACATTGAGAAGAAACATGGGAGAAAGATTTCTTCAGGTAGAACAACAACAACAATATATATAAATACACACACACACACACACAGAGTGTATCACCAACTTCCCTTTCTAAGAAGGAGAAAGGACAATTGGCATACACTGTGGATCAAAATGTATCCCTTTTGGAGCAACATTACGAAAACCTGCTGACAACAGTAACAGAAGAGTTTACATAAACTTGTGATGTCCAAATCTCTAACCTGAGTTCAGTCCTGCGTCTCATTTCTCCAATCTGCGAACTCTCTGACCCCTCTCTATCAATCTCCTCCACCTGGAACCCAGAGAGCTCTGCAGACAAGTACTGTTTAACTGAATGCAGTAATACTGAATCAATACAACGTGCTTTTCATTGTTTAAAAATCAAGTTAGCATCAATACCGCTTCCTTCTCTTCCACAGGATTTCAATTAGAATTTACTAAGATCAGATGTGCAAAAGCTCAGTTAGGTGCTACTGTTACCCCACCAGTGGCAAACAGTAACAGCTTTCCAACAAACAGTCGTAAATTAAAACAAGAATGATGAAAACCCCCAAAATATTCAGTTGGATCATATAGTTGAGCATGGTTCAGATCTCAACTCTAGAAGGACTGTAACATTTCGAAGCACAGATTTGATTTAGAATACTTCTCTCAAAGAAGTATTTTTAAATGCTTTTCCAATATTAGAAAACGAACTTTGGATTTTACTTCCAATTATACCAACTAACAACTTTCAATATATTGACCTCTGAATTTCACTGTGCAAAATTTACAAGCATGACATCACAGAAAGAACAAATATAATGATTAAGGTCAAAAATAAATGCTTCACTGCGAGGTTGGTAGGATTTAAATACCAACACCTACAGAAGTCTCCTTCTGGAAATCTATTACAAAAAATTAAAAAGCAAACTACATTTATAAAATAAATAGTTGGGGAATCATTTACCTTATCAAAAAATGTCACCTAACAACATGTTTCCTTATCAGGATAACATTCTGAACCAGCTAGAAATTAGGAGTGTCTAATCGAAATGCTCATTGTATAGACGGGGCACCCGAGGACCAAAAAGGGTCACCGCCCCATCAAAATGTGGGTTTATTCATAAACAATTTAGATATATGTATGTAGAAGGGCAACTGATGAATAAAACAAGGAACAAGAATATTTAAAGTTCAGTGATAATCTACCATTTGAAATAATTTCAAAAAGAAATCACACGACATAAAGTCTTTGGCAAACATATACCAAGGTTCCTGCCTAAGATGACTCTTAAAAAGCCATATGTTAGCACTGGTATGATCCCAAGTCTCTTTATTCAAGGAAGCTGCTTTCTAGTACATATGTTAAAGACAGCTGGTTCTCCTATATCTAGTTATGCTAATCAAATGGCTTAGCCATATAGTTTCAAAATACAAACATATCTTAATGATACAAGGTTTTACTTAAACGCAATTTTCTCAGGTTTTTAAATAATAGGTTATTACCTAAATAATTGGAGACTAAATATTTGTTCACTTGGACTGGGTTTTTACACTCTGATACATGTCTGCTTGCTCTGGATAACTCCCGAAAGGCTGTCAAGCAGTTGTATATGGAAATGTCAGTAACATGGGTTGCAAGAGTTCCAGAAGCAATTCAGATGGTGGAAGGGGCCGACATCCAAACCCAATAGAGTCACTCCTCACAATGCAAAGTGATTACCAATCAATCAAGAAACCAAATGGTTTCTACAACAGTAACTCGTCCTTTTGTCCAGAAATATAGTACACTAAGAAACAAAGAGGGAAAAAAGATAACTAGCTTGGAGGAAGGAGAGGTATGGACAAGTAGGATACCATTAAAGTAACCTTCCCAAAGCCAGCAAGAAACGCTCTCATTTCTGCTCTAAGAAATAAGCCTGACAAGACTAAGGATAGATATTTTTTCAATCAGAGTAATTGTATGTGAGAAACTGGCATTTAATTCATACTAAGAAGTGGTTTCAGAGCTGACCTATTAGTTTACAAGTAAGGGAAAGAGTTCTAAGAAGTTTGGCTATTTCTTACACAAATAACACAAGATCATAGTTCTTACCCTGACAACTTGCCGAGTACTAGTGATGAAGGCTTTTCTTATACTCAATTCGGTTGCATCGAGATTGAATTTTCTAGGGTTTGCTTCAACTATGCGTGGGTCAAAAAGTCAAGGTAAAGCAATTTCATCATCAAAAGCCTAACAAACAACATCATGTTAAACGAGAGAATCTCTCACAGGCAAGCAATAAAATCTGGCCCAACGTTTCTGAAACCATAGTCAACTTGACACAAATCACGCTCAAACTTTCTCTGCCCACAGCTATATGAAGATCCTTATGCCCAAGGTGCAAATGACCCGCCAGGTTCAGAAAGAGCCCCTGCTAACGGGGTTCACTACAAATCCGCAGCTGTCTGACCACAGCTGAGCTGGGCTCTTCCAGATGCCTGTGGGCACTTTGGATCTATTCTTTTTTGACTCCAGATCACCTTTAACAGCTTTTGCAGGCCTTTCTCATTTGCCGTTCTAAACCATTCCACTTACATCAAGAAACTAACTGCTTCTTAATCGAAATGCTTCTTCAGTGAAGCTTCCCCAGATGGCCTCACCCCCAGCCTGGTCCTATCACCCCATGTCAGACACTCGCATGGCTCTCTGTACTTTTCTCTCAGTCCGCAAGCACACATTGTACTATTTGATTAATGTCTGTTCCTCTGCCCCCTGAACCCTTCTCTACCACCATCATAAAATCCATGAGGGTTGGTACACTGTGTGTCAAGCACCATTCTAAGCTCTTTATGTGTTAAACTTTCAACAACCTACGAGCTAGGTACTGGTTGTTCTCCTAACTTTCTACTGAAAAGGAAACTGAAGCACAGAGCAACGTGCCCAAAGTCACACAGTCTAACTGGTGCAGCCAGGGCTTGAACACTCAGTCTCACTCCAGGGTCCGAGCTCAAAGCCATTGCACACGCTGCCTCTAAACTGCAGGACTTGCCATGCACTGTGGAAGAATTTGCTACTCTACCTTAGCTTACTGGGCAATTATTTTAAGTGTGGCATGGTACAAATAAGAGCAACATCCATCAATTATGAAAGGAAATGCCTAATCTATGTACTTGAGACATCTGAATAAAAACTTGTTCATTTGCCTGTTTGCCCCAAATGGCACAGACCCCACAGAAAAGGATATTGATGGTTTCATCAAGGTCCTCTAGATCCCACTCTATGCTGCGGAGGTTGTTTCTCAGCTCGTTGGTGGTCCAGTCGATTTCTTCCCTTGTTGCCGCGGAGGGGTCCTGGAGGAGCTCTGTCCATCTCTGAAACAATCCCTGGGCAGTGTTGACTGCTTTCTGTACCTCTCTGTCATCAAGGTGAAGGGAAAGGAAAGGAGAGAAATCACAGACAACATGTCCTGTGAACAAGTTACCGCATGACTTAAGTTAACATTTATGATCACACCCAATCTTCAGCAACCACCATTCCCAAAAGTTTCTAAGTCTTTATAGAAGGCTCCTCATAGACAAGTACCAAAGTTCAAAACTTTAAAATAACAGTCTGAGTATTATGTTCTCAGCTGACATTCAGAATAAAATAGCCACTATTTAAGCAGTTATAATATCAAGTTTGTTTGAGAAGGACAAAATTTAATTTTTCTCTGAACAGATGATACTTAAAAGTAGTATAAGAAGAAATCCTACAAATTAACTAAGAGGTCATTAACATTTCCACATGCTGCCCTATGGTGTGATAGTAATTTCCAAGATGAAAAAGTCCTAACACAGCTTTTCTTTGGGGGGTGGGAGGAAGGAGAGGCAGCATTATTCTTACACAGCTAGTTTTTTAGAGGTTAAGTTTGTTTTGTTTTGTTTTAGTGAGGAAGATTGGCCCTGAGCTAACATCTGTTGCCAATCTTCTTCTTTTTGCCTGAGGAAGGCTGTTGCTAACATCTGTGCCAATCTTCCTCCATTTTCTGTGGGATGCCACCACGGTGCAGCCTGATGAGCAGTGCTAGGTCTGCTCCCAGGATCCAAACCCGTGAACCCTGGGCCGCCCAAGTGGAGAGTGCAAATTTAACCACTACACCACCAGGCCAGCCCCTAGAAGTTAAGTATTTTAATCTGAGACATTTTTAAACCCAAAATCTCATTAGAGGATTTCCAAACATTATTAGCTTTAAATATATCTACTTTCCTGGATTAAGCAATGCTGTATAGCAGATTAGTGTATTGTTTAGAGAGTGAGACTAGGCCACTAAGTGCCATGATCTAGTATGCTTTTAGATTAGATATAATCACAAGGTTTTAAAAACTTTTCTCCCCACCACTGGGCCAATATTCACCATTTAAATGTTATAATCTAACATTACTGCATATGAAAATCAAAAAAGAGTCATTTTATAATCACATGGTCTCTTGTGTACAAAATAATTACCTTACTGCTCCCAAACTAAGAGATCTATTTTGAACCTTCTATGATTTAAATTTTTTTTTTCTTTTTTGCTGAGCAAGATTTGCCCTCAGCTAACATCCACTGCCAATCTTCCTTGTTTTGTATGTGAGCTGCCACCACAGCATGGTCACTGACAGATAAGTGGTGTAGGTCCGTGCCTGGGAACCAAATCCAGGCTGCCAAAGTGGGGCACACCAAACTTAACCACTAGGCCACCAAGGCTGGCCCTTTCTATGATTTCTTAATCAGTTCTTCTGGGTGCTCAATCAGGGTGTTTGTTCTCTGTAGCTTTAAGACAGATTTGCATGCATCCTATTCCTTCTGACATTTCAAGTACCAGAAGAGAAAATACTAAAAAAAATGAAGAAAAGTGCCTTACTTTCCGTCTGTGGAATACTGATGAGAGCTATAAGGCTGAGCATTAAATAGAGAAATAGCAACTGGACCCAGGTGGAATAAATCATTGAACTATATGGCCAAAATGAATCTACCAAGGTATGTTCATACCCAATTTATGGGTTAGGCAAGCCCTCTCATTGTTCCACTCACGTCAGCCTTTAGACTTTCAGTGTCAATGAGAAACTCTACTGGAAAATACCAGGGGAAGGACTAAATAAATGAGGTGTAAATTTACTATCCTTACTGTTATTGAGGTTTTTGGCTGATCTGATAGAGAAACAGACACATCTTCCCATAGTACAAGGTATTTGGTGTATTTATAGGTGCTGAATATCATCGCTGATAATGGAAGACAGTTAAAGAGGTATCTATAATGATACCTCATTTTAAAGAATATAAAATTTGACAATTCTGTAAATATAAATTTTTTTTGAGAACTAGAAGCCTCAATCCTAAGAAGCCACAGGCTAGGGCATACCATGTTCTCCACCACCAGTACATTAACTCGGATGCTGGAATTAAATTTTCTTAAGTAGCAATCCATAAACTTTTTTGGTCTCAGGACTCCTTTGCCTTCTTCAAAATTACTGAAGATTTCAAAGAATTAGGATTGATGTGGGCTACAACTATTGCTATTTATATTAGAAATTCAAACAGACATTTAAAAAATATTTATCAGTTAATTTTAAAATTACAATGAACTTACTAAGTTAACATATTTTTGCAAAAACTAACTTCTAAAATAAAAACATTTAGTGAAGAGTGGTGCTGTTTAACATTTCTATTTTTGCAAATCTCTTTACTATCTGGTTTAATAGAAGACAGTAGGATTCTCATATCTGCTTCTACATTCAGTGTGCTGACATACTTTCAGTTGAGTATATGATGAAAATCCAGCCTCATATAGATATATAGTTGGAAAAGGGAGGAGAATTTTAATACTTTTTTCAGATATTCTGGATATTCTTTTTTGACACTATAGCAAAACCTGACAAGTGGCAGTTTCTTAGAGGTTAGCTGCAATGTGGAATGTGAAGCTGTATTCAAGAGTTTGTGAACTCTCATACATGACAATCCATCGCTCTATCTTGTATCCTAAACGGCTTTTTACCCAAGTATGATTTTATAGCATCATGTACTGGTCATTTGGAAAATATTAGTTTACTGAGTATCACAGATGTTTCAAATGCTGATTCCTTTCATTATGCAATATCCAAAACCTTATAATAATTTCACCACCAATCTCATCAGAAAAATCTAAGTACTGGGAATCTGCAAGATGATAGTAGTTGAGATAAGCTTTCCAAAAATTCTGTTTAAAAAAAAAGTTTCTAGGGGCTGCCCCGTGGCTGAGTGGTTAAGTTTGCGCACTCCGCTGTGGCAGCCCAGGGTTTCGCCAGTTCGGATTCCGGGCGCGGACATGGCATGGCTCATCAGGCCACACTGAGGCTGCGTCCCACATGCCACAACCAGAAGGATGTGCAACTAAGATATACAACTATGTATGGGGAGAGTTTGGGGAATAAAGCACACACACAAAAAAGAAGATTGGCAACAGTTGTTAACTCAGGTGCCAATCTTTTAAAAAAGTTTCTAATTTTATCATCAGCAAAAATACTGTCAGTTGTTTTCCATGAAGTGACAGGTTCACCTCACTCATTTTTAAGAAAATATCAAGTACTTTTGGATAATTTTGAGATTTGAGAACATATGCAAGTCTCAATAACCAGTTTGTCAGTCATTATTTCAAGCAAAAATGAGATTCTGTGTGGGGAGATTCTGTGAGCTCACAACTCAATCACAGAAGTGCTTTTCCTGGAGACAACCATCGTATCTTACAATATAGCAAAAGTGCTTTATGTACATTCTCATTTTGTCACATAGAATACGAAAATGTGTATTAACTAAGGCAGGGAGAAAACATTTGTGAATCGCACATCTGATTAAGGACTTACACATCTAGAATACATTTAAAAACTCTCAAAACTTAACAAAAAGACAAATCTAATTTATAAATGGGCAAAAGATTTGAACAGTCACTTCACCAAAGAAGACACAGAGATGACAACTAAGCACACAAAAAAGATGCCCAATATCATTAGCCATTAGGAAAACACAAATTAAATCCACAATGAGATACCACTACATACTTAGAATGGTTTAAAAAAGAAAACAAAAAATAAAACTGACAATGCCAAGTGCTGACCAGGTGGGGGAGTAACTGGAACTCACATGCTTTACTGGTGGGAATGCAAAACAGTACAGCCACTTTGGAAAATAGTTTGGCTGTTTCTTAAAATTAAGTGTATACGTACCATATGACTCAACAATCCCACTCCTAGGTAACATGAAAACTTATGTTCATATGACAACCTGCAAATGCTTATAGCAGCTTTATTCATAATAGTCCAAAACTGGAAACAACCCAAATGTCCTTCACCTAGTGAATGGACAAACCGTGGTACGTCTGCACAATGGAATACAAGTCAGCCATAAGAAGGAATAAACTACTGATACATGTGACAATGTGGACGAATCTCAAATGCATTCTGCTAAGTTAAAGAAGCCAGACTCAGAAGGCCACATACTGTATGACTCCATTTATGTAACATTCTGGAGAAGGTAAAACTATGGGGACAGGAAACAAATCAGTAGTTGCCAGGTGCTGGGCATGGTGGGAGGGACTAGAAGGGACACAGAGAAACTTTTAGGGGAGATGGATCTGTCCTCTCTTATTTGTGGAGGGGTGGTTACATAACCATATGTGTTCGTCAAATTTCGCAGGCCTGTACTCTAAAAGGGGTAAATATTACTGTAGGTACATTTGTTTGTGTGTGTGTGTGTGTGAGAGAGAGAGAGAAAGACTGGCCCTGAGCTAATACCTGTGCCAATCTTTCTCTACCTTATATGGGATGCCTCCACAGTGTGGCTTGACGAGTGGTGCTAGGTCTGCACCCGGGATCTGAACCTGCGAACCGAACCCAGGCCACCAAAGCGGAGCACACAAACTTAACTACCGGGCCAGCCCCACAACTTTTTAAAAAACGAAGAGAAGTGTATTCGAGGATCAAGATTTGATACAATTAATAATTTTTACTGTTTTGTGAAGAACAGTCTTAAAAGAATACAGCTCTTTTCTTTTCCCTGTGAAGGAGGAATACAATGACTACTAGGATGGTTTGGCACCACTGCCTCAATTTAAACTAAGGCACCAGCAGTTTTACCTGCCACAGCTTATGCACCATCAGTGTAAATATCAACACAATGAAAAAAGCAAGTAACAGCTGAGTATTACAAAAAGCGTTTTAAGCTGAGGGACTCTTGCGAAAGGATCTCAAGAATCTCTTGGGATCCAAGGATCTCATTTTTAGAACCACAACTCTTAAGACATTAGTACTCAGATCTGAGGGAGTAGGGGGGCCCACAGGGGGATGTGATATAGTAGCACAAAGTGAAACCAAGAAGTCCTCAAGCATGCAAGAACTTAAGCATGTTCTGAGGAAGCAACCAAAGAAATGACAGGAATTAGAAAAATGCTACAAAGCAATTCCAGAATAACATTCAACACCCCACAGGCCTAGCCAGTGACTTGGCTTATTCCACTCTCAATCTTTAGTTTTTAAAAGCAGTTTCATTTTTAGTTTTCATTTAACAGCACAGGCATTAGGAAGGCAAAGCAGTCATTATTTTACGTTTCTAAGACAGATCTTTTAAGGGATCACAAAGGTGGGAACTGTCAGCAATGTTTCAGATCTAGAAAGAAAAGCCAGAACCTGCAGTGTATCAAGTGTATCCTATCTTAGCAGCAGCTAAGGGCTCCCTCAAAGCTTAAAACATCTCCCAACCTTTCTTCTTCCAACATCATTTCACCTTAGCATGAACCTGAAAACAGTAGCAGGAATGGAAAGTAGAAAACAACGTGCGTCACCAACAAATCCTATTTTTAAGCCAAATATTAATGGTAATCAGAATTTCCTAAAGAACTGGGGGGTTTCTGAGTATGAGATTCTAAATAGTGAGACAACCCACTCAATTCAGAACCACGTGTAAACATGGGAACTCAATATTTATAATCACTTGGCATTCCAAGTACATCAATTAAGAGAACAAAGGAGAATATAACCACGTTATCTGTTTGAGATCTGAGGGTTTTAACAAGAGAGAGACAAGAGCCCATAGAGTTTTCTTCACTCTTTCTTAGAAAAGGCAAGGGAGTTGTTTCCCTATGAACTGGCTAGTTTGGCACTTCCCACGCCCACACACCCAGCGCTGTCAGCCAGACACAGTCTGCCCATGTGAGCGCTACACCCTGTGAGGCACTCTGCGGGAGCGGCTGCAGCTGTGGACCCCTTAGGCAGTAGCAATCTGCTTTTGTCTGTGGTCTCCAGAAATGTCAAAATCACAAGACACTGCCTCTTTTTCCTGGAGAATCTGCTTTAGCTATTTTCAGGTTTTTCTTCCAACAATGTAATGGCAATGATTAAAGCCTGACACCCAGAATTTTCCATGAGAAGCCAGGTATACCTTGAAGTATTGGGGCTCTTCAGCTTAGCGAACTTCTTGGTAAATAACTATCTGCTCAGTGACAGCTTTGAGAATTATATCTGGCACCATTTCTCCGAAAACTTGCTAATTACTTTCCTAGGAATTACAGGTGTAGCTCCTGACCCAGAGAAGTTTTTTTCAGTTCCTTGAAAGGAGAGAGATAGGGATCTCCACAGCAGTCAAGCAGACTTTCTGCTCCCACATCTGCTGCATAGACTTCCAAAGTCAGTCTGTCTTACACACTTCGTGGGCAAAGAGAGCCACAGCACTGAAAACACTAGGATGAGGCTCTTCCCCCTCACTGTCCACCAAATGGTGTATCAAAATCACGGGACCTGTCACATCCTCAGGGACTGAACTCCCTATGAACACCAGAATGAAAAGTCCTGCACTGTAATCCACCCTAATGTCTGTGGGAGCACTTGTAACGCACAGCCTTTTTCCCAGTAAGCAACTGTCAAAAACAAAAACACAGTCCACTTCGAAGAATGTTATCTTTTGGGCAAAAATAAAGTCACTCAAGCTATCAAAACCAGATTCTTCCATTCCTTATAAAAAAAGGTTGACACTGGCAGGACTAACCTAGTTTGTTTTGGAAGCCAGCCCAACGCTAACCCCTTGCCATTGCTAGCTGAGCCTCTCCCATACAACATTCCAGTCTGTTCCACCATGGTGACGGGCTCACCATCCCAATCCACCTTTAGGGCTACAGGCCATACAACCAGTTGTCCATGAAATCATAAAGTTTTCTTATTTGGATCTAACCTAGTTTGTCAGTAAAATGGGAGGAAGGATTATCTCAGCCATTAGGGAGCTTTAGTTCCCCAGAACTTGTCATTCACTTGTGCCAACAAATTGCAGAATAATTGTAGCCGCAAACTCCGCCATCCTTTTGAGTTCTCCTTTCTTCTTTGACCATGCTGGCAGATGCTGAATTGGCATCTGTTTCAGTTACTGTGGTTGTGTAACAATTACCCCAAAACTTAGTGGTGTAAAACAACCATTTATCATGTTTACGGATTCTGTGGGTTAAGAATTCGTACCGGACACAGAAGGGATGGCGTGTCCCTGCTCCACAATGTCTGGGGTCTCAGCTGACAAACTCAATGGGGTGGGGCTGCAAGAGTGGGTGCTCCTCAGCAGCATCTCTGTCTCTGTGTAGTCTTTCCACACGATCTCTCCAGCAGAGGGGCTTCAGGGTAGTTGGACTTCTCACATGTTAGCTCAGGACACCCCAGGCTTGTGTCCCAAGACAGAAAAATGCAGGTGGAAGCTGTATTGGTTGTCTTTTATGACTTAAGCTTCAGGAGTCAAGCAGTGACATTTCCGCCTCACTCTGTCAGTCTAGGCAGTTACAAAGGTCTGCTCAGGTTTAAGTGAAAGGAACGAGGACACCAGCTTGACAGAATGCCAGCTTCATAATTTAACAAAAGCAAATGGGACAGGATATATATTGGGGAGGCCATTGGTAAAAAACAAGAAGTGCACAATGTCACACACAAAAAAAGGGAAGTGAGAGTTTCAAGAAAATAAATACGAGGGCTGTAGTGTCAAGTACACTGAAAATGAGGATGACGTCGAGTCACAACACCTGTATCTGGGGCAGCACCTATTCTGCATGTCTCTTTACAGAGAGACCCCGTTTCATTATATATTGCAAAGCTAGTAAAGGCACATAGTTTCCGTTCTAGTAACGAAACCTGAAAAACCCAGGCTCTGTAAGCCTCTGCAACCACATCGCCCTCCTACCCACCCCATACTCCACCAACCTCATTGCACCACCAATCCCTTGGGCTAGCTAAGGGAGGAGCTCTTTTTCTGCTTGACTTCCACATCCACATCTTTTGCATCTGAGGGGGAAAACACATGTACCCTTCACTTGCCCTTACTGCCATTTCCAAATTCAACATCACTATGATACCTTTTGCAATTACTCCTGTGGGGGAAAAAAAACCATCTTTACTTAGTTACCTATAGTTATATACAATTTTTGACCTCAACCTGCTGCTGCTTCCACAACTCCTCTGGGATAGTACTACTGCCACCAATGACAGTGCCGGTCAAAATCTTGAGTGGCTTGAAGTCACCCTCATTTTCAATGTACTTGACACTACAGCCCTCATATTTATGTTCTTTAAACAATCACTTCCCTGTGTGTATGTGTGACATTGCGCACTTCTAGTTTTCTACCAATTTTCTCTTTCCTCTTTCTCTACTTGGTCCCAATGGTTCTTAGCACTCTTTTTACAGCTCCTAGGTGCTCATCAACATTCACAGGTTCAAAACATCCCATGAAGATGATGGCTCCTCAAATGCATTTCCAGCCCCTAACCACTTACCCAGGATTAATTTCTACACTTTTAGCTGCCTATAGTACTATTCCATTTGTCTAAAACTGAACTAGCCAGACCTGATGGTCGAGTGGTTAAGATTCAGCGCTCTTACCACCAGGGTGTGGGTTCATTTCCCAGTCAGGGAACCACACCACCCGTCTGTCAGTTGTCATACTGTGGTGGCTGTATGTTGTTGTGTTGCTGAAAGCTATGCCTCCGGTATTTCAAATACCAGCAGGGTCATCCGTGGTAGACAGGTTTCAGCAGAGCTTCCAGACTACGACAGACTAGGAGAAGGACCTGGCCACCCATTTCTGAAAAAATTGGCCATGAAAACCCTGTGAATAGCAGCAGAGCATTGTCTGATACAGTGCTGGAAGGTGAGAGGATAGTGCAAAAAGACCGGGCAGGGATCCGCTCTGCTGTCCACAGGGTCGCTGGGAGTTGGAATAGACTGACGGGACTAACACCAAAAAAGCAAACTAACAAAAAAGCAAGTATTCAAACAAAAAGATAAAACAGAAAAAAAAAAATCTGCTTTCTTAACTTCCCCATTTTAGTCAATAGTGCCACTGTTTTCCAAGCTACGAAACTTGTCTAGACAAGTGTCATCTCTGACTCTTCCTCTTACTTCTTACCTTGCACAACCTCTACTCAAGCCCAATCACTGGATTCCAAATCCGGAAGGAACTTTCAAGATAACCAGTCTGCACTCACTGAACAAATCACAGAACTGGGGCTCAGACGTTTTGGCTGTTCGCCACAAGTCCTTCTGAGCCTGAGGATGAGACACCTTCCACGAGGAAGAGCTATCCAATCCCCTCTTCACTAAGCCTCCAGACTTAGGAAATCTATTCCCTTAGGAGAATCAGAAGACCTGGGTTTGAGCCCTGAAAAGTTGTTTGACCATAGGTAAGTGAATATAACTGCTACTTAAAATTGCCTCCTGATAAAGAATTTATGATAGGAAACATTAAATTTAAACTCCTCATCAGGGTACTCCACACTTCCTCTTCCCCCAAACTGGCCAGCTTGAATATCCAACCTGATTTCTCATTAAAACAAATTCTGTTTCAGTTGGCAGGAGGTCTTCCTACCCTCCCTTTTCTCATTCTTGGTTCTAGAATCTTGTTCAGCTGCTTCCCCAGCCTGGGAGTCCTTACGCCTCTGCAAATGGAAAGCAGACATCCCGCGATCTCAAGGCCCAGATTGAGACGCTGCCTGCTTCACTAAAGTGTCCTTGACCAGCATTCCCCCGTGGGTCTGTCCTGTTTTCAGCCTCCACACCATCTCAACTCTATTCCAAAATCTCACACACAATGCATGCTGTCTTTCACATACATTCTTTCACATATCTGCATAGTGTTCTCCAAACTAGACTACAATGTCTAGAGCCAAATATAGTATTAGGCATTCAATAAATTTATAAGAAATGTTCGGAACGTTTTTCACAATGAAACATATGAATCTGATTTTTAAAAAGTAGACAATGAGATTTGACTTACATTCAATTTTACTGCACTAAAATTACTCTGGAAACAAGGATTAATTTTTTCACATTGACTGTACCAACAAACACTTTTCTCAACATTGTGAACAAAACTCATGATGCTTGCCTTCAAGGACCTCATAATCTAGTGTTTAAAAGGCTGAATATACGACAAGAGATGATTAGAGAATACAACAACACAACCATCTCGCTCATCTGCTTACTTATGCCATTATTCCCACCACTGATCCATGGCCAAGAACCTGGAAATAAAACTATCCCTTTTCAGGAAGATAAAGCCTCCAGATCAGCAGAATATGAAAGAGCCACAGCATTCGCGCCTTTTACCTGCAGGAGAGGCCACACTCTCATATTCCAACAGCTTCAGCTCTGTGGTTTCCTTAGCTGTCTGTTCGATTAGAAGCTGCAAATTTTAAAAGCTTGCCAACAAGAGAGGGAAAAAAACCTACAGAACTAAAAACTGAAAATGGGTTCACTCATCAAACAAGCACTGCATAAGTCTCTACTGAATACAAAGATGAAAATGACAGGATTCAAATGTGGCATTTTTCACCTGGCAAATTAGTAAAGATTTCTTAAAATGAGAATCCCAGTAGTGGCAAGAGATCAAGGGAAATAGGCCCCTCAAGCACTGGGGGTGTATTTCTGGAGGGCAATTCAGTAATATGCATCAAAAGCTTTGAAATGTGCATTCTCTCTGAACTAGCAATTCTGCCACAGAAATACAGACTACGGAAACAACCTGAAGCAGCAATAAAGACCTGTGACAAGAAGGCTTCCCACCACATTAACTGTAATAGTGAAAAATTAGGAACATCACAAATTCCATTCTGGGTGCTACATTATGTTATATTTATATGATGAAATACAATGTAGTCATTAAAAGCACTCCCTTTCAAAGACATTTTAAGGATATAAGGAAATACAGATAAAAAGATTATAAAAACAGTATTATCCCAATTTCTAAAATGATTATTAGTAATAATACACACATATATAAATCCTGACCCTTCCACTTACAAGCATATGAACTGGAAAAAGTTTAATGTTTCATTTTCTTCATTTGTAAAATGATGATAACAGTACTACTACCTACTTCATAAGGATTAAAAGGACAATCCCTGACATACAATAAGAAATCAAACACGGATGGACAATATTACATAAAACTGTTAATAGAAACAAAGGTCCAAAAGACACCAAAATTTTAACTAATTATTTCTGTATGGTGGCATTTTAATAAGTTTTTATTCTCTATAGTTTTATTTCCTAAGTTGTCTAAAATAAGCATCTATCAGTTTAACTTTATTTTAAATGTTACTCAAAAAATGATCAGACATGGTCTCTCCTCTCAGAAAGGGCAGCCTGGTTGGATGGAAACATTAAACAGACACTTAAAAGAGGATGTTTACTGAGCACTTAACATGTTCTCCCAGCTGTGCTGGGCAATTTACATGCATCGATTCATTTAATCCTCCTAACTGATAAAGTAGGCACTTTTTAGCCAATTTTGGACATAAAGAAACAGGTTCAAAGAGGATAATCAACTTGCCAAAAGTTAGACCAAGTAACTGCTGAAGTGAGATTCCAACCCTGGGTCCGCCTGATTACCAAAGCCCAGTTCTTTCCACCAAACCTCACTGCCTCCCGAAGTCACACAAAAGAAAATTACACCCAGAACACGCATTTCCTTTCCCTTTGCCCAGCTTATTCTCACAGAACTCATCACCAGCTGACATACCATATATCCTTCACGTTTATGGTCTGGTCCCTAGAATGTAAGCTCCATTAAGGACAGGCGTGTTTGTTCACTGCTGTCGCCTCAGCTCCTAGCATGCAGAAAACAGACACTCACTAAATATTTTAGAATAAAGGATTCTGAATAGACAAACGCCCTGATCGTGTCTCTGTGGTCGCATCAGGTAGCAGTGTGAAGAGACTGACAGCAAGCAGACTTGCTGAAGAAGCTGCTTCTGAGAGCCCAAGTGTGAGAGGAGAGTCCAGGAGGGAGAGGGTGATGACACAAACTAGGGCAGAGGAACCAAACTAGAGAGGAGGAGAAGATTCCAGAGGCTGGCACTGATAGGACACGATGAGCAAGTGGACACGGGACTGAAGGAGAGAGCTGAGTCAGGAGTGAAGAGGGATAAGAGGAGGAGGGTGGGTCAGGCATTTGTTGGGGGGGAGGGGAGAAGAAAAAGAAGGGGAAGACATCCACCCCACAGGGTGGGGGATATGGAATATTTAGTAGAAAACACAGAACAGCTCTCAGGAGAGAGCTGGGTCAGTGACTGGGGAGGGGATGTGCACGATACCCAGGGGGAATCGGAGGCAATGGGATCATAAAGCTCACCCAGTGAGAACACACAAGAAAGGACGACTAGGGAGGCCACACTCAGGAAGGGGCGAGGGGAGAGAGGCAGGCCAGAGGAGATTCAGTGGAGCCAGGGGTTTCAGAGACCGAGTTCTACCAGTGTAAATACCACTGTGAACGTCTGCGCCAGGTAGGGCCACCTCTGCCTAAGAGCCCAGCTGCCCAGCTGTGGGCTCCTTCTCCTCTGTGTGCTGGGATTCTGCGCTAAACCAGACATGGACAATGTCTGAGCCTCAGAAAATGAGCCTCAAACACTCAGGCACTAATGATTGCATGTTTAAATGAAAACAGCTTTCTACTGGTCTCCTTTTTGTAACTCTTCCTCACACTGAAGCATCCATCACCACTACCAAATCAACATCCCTAAAACCCTAACTGCATGTCATTCCCCTGCTTTAAAAGTTGGAAAGGAGACTCTCCTTGAGCCTATTCTATCTGTGCTGTGAGGTGCTAAGAGTACCAGTAAAATGAGGCAATTCAAATTTGAATCCTGGGTCCATCCCTTATTAGCTGTGTGACCCGGGCAAGTAACTTAACCCCTCTGTCCTCCCTCAGCCGCTCACTTCTAAAATGTGGCTAATACCCATGTCATAGAGCTTCACTTATAAAGTGAAAATCTGTATAAAGTGCTTACTTAGCACAGAATGCCTGGCATAGGAGTGGCAGCCTTTAAATGCTGTTATTATTACTTCCCCAAATAAACTTCCTACTCCACCTGGGCTGCTCTCCTTGATTTCTCAATACGCAATGCTCACCTCAGGGCCTTTGCTGGTAGTGTTCTCACCATGAACCACCACCACCACCACCAAGAGTATTCATTCAACATCTGCACTATGTATTTAAGGTGCTGGCCTGGAAAAACAGTCCCAACCCTCAGAGCTCACAGTCCAACAATGAAAGACACCCAGAGGAAGAGGAGCGACAATGTGTTTCAGGTGTCAAAGGAAGCACTTCCCGGAAGCAGTGGAGATGCTTACAGTGAATCCTGAAAGCTGAGCGGGTGAACGAGGCAGAGTGGGCGCCTGTGGAGCAGAGCATTCAGTACTGCGCTCACGGTCACTGTACTGAGTCTGGCGTTGCTGGAGCCCTGAGCTGAGGGCGGGCAGAGTGAGTGGAGGGAAGAGGAGGGCTGGAGGTCATGAAAAATTGCACTTTATTCTGTAGGCAACAGGCAGCCACTAAATGATGTTAAGTAGGGAACGCCTACTGGGCTTCTAGAAAAGCTACACCTGTGCTGCCCAATATGGAAGCCACGTGTGAGTAGTGAAGGCTTGAAATAAGGTATGTGTGACTGAGGAACTAAATTTTTAATTTTAATTAATTTAAATTTTAAAACTGATACACAATTCAGTTATTGGAAAATTTTTAAGTATGTTTGGAACAATTTGGGTATGTGAATCTACTTTTTCAACTGTAAGTTTAATATACTCTAAATACAGATCAAGTATTTCTTTTTTTTTTGTCAGGAAGATTGGCCCTGAGCTAACCTCTGTTGCCAATCTTCCTCTTTTTGTTTGAGGAAGATTGTCCCTGAGCTAAGGACTGGGCCCATCTTCCTCTATTTTGTATGTGGAACGCCACCACAGCATGGCTTGATGAGCAGCGTGTAGGTCCCCACCTGGGACCCAAACCTGTGAACCCCAGGCTGCTGAGGCAGAACGTGCAAACTTAACCACTATACCACCGCGCTGGCCCTGGATCAAGTATTCCTGATGAAAATTTAGCGTCCAAATTGAGATGTGCCGTAAGTGTAAAATACACACGAGATTTTGAAGACTTGGTACAAAAAAGTCTCATCTTTATATTAATTATACGTTGAAATAATATTTTGACTCTTTGAGGTTAAAGATATTAAAATTAATTTCACCTGTTTCCTTTTACTTTTTTAGTGTGGCTATTAGCAAATGTAAAATGGCATACATGGCTCACATTATATTTCTACTGGATAACACTCATCCCACAGAACTAGGGGCAGATGAAAGAGGAAGGAGTCCAGAAGCAGGAAGACCAAACAAGGGACTCTCTGATAAGAGTCCAGATAAGACAGGCCTGAATTATCTAAATTCCACTCATCTCAAAACCTCATTCAAGACCTTTTACTACCTCCAAAAGCTTTCTCAATCATTGCAATCCCTAATGTTGCCCTTCTCCGAACTTCCGGGGCTGTCATCTTCTGCAGCACTCCCTTTGGCACTTAATCATTACCACCTGTCATTTCTACTTAATTTTGGAGAGAGTTGTTTCTCAGATTAGACTATAAACTCCTAGGCTAAGGGCCATAATTTAGGCATCTTTAATTTTTCCACATTGTGTGACTCATCTCCAGTACTTTTAATAAATGGAGGTCCATGGCTCCCCAAATATGCTGTCACACAAACAGTCTGGAGACACCCACGTGGTCGATTTTACTTTTCTGCAGCAGAAGGTACTGAGAGAGACTCTTTTCCTTCAGACAACTTAAGGACATGAGCTAAAGTGATGTAAAAGTCAACCAAGACTCTGGACTGATGTTCAAAGAAAGCAGTGACATCTCATCAATGAGCAAGCATTGGCAGACTGTACTGGGTACTATCAGGAAAAAAAGTGTCAAGACGGCAGAGCATTTAGCATTTTCACAAATTCCATTAAAAATCAAACAAATAAAAATCTGATTCTCTGGTCTCCACTGTCAGAGTTAATCTTTGCAACCTAAGCATTAAGAACTTTCATTCAAGGGAAAAATGCTTAAAACACAGCTTTAACATTTAAAAATTAAGCCCTAAATCAAGCCTTTTAATATAACACTTTTTCCAGATAGAGAGCCACATATTACTAACAAAACTACAACTTGGCATTTTCCCATCTAAATTCAAGGAAGCTGAAGAAAACCCATTTTAGGGAAATATTAAGAAGTACACAAATATGTTTTACAGTTTTACAGTATCATGGATAGTAAAGCATTTCACCTAAAGTACCATTTAAATTTTCTGAGAACTCTTAAAAACAGCCCCCCGCCCCAAGCAACTTGTCAGCTTTTACCACTACAGAAATAGGAAGCTAGCAGCAACTAGTTGAAGGCAAACGGACACCTTATGATAATTAGTACTCATCTTCTGAGAACTTCGTAGTTCTCGGATTTTTTTTTACGTTTCTTTGACATTTACAACATAAAGCTGACAACCTACAACAGCATCAGAATGATCTTTCTTCCATTTGTTTAATGGCTACAAAGCTGATATCACAAAGTGCAATTAAAGTTTCTATCTCCAAACCACCGAGCAATCAAAGATGGAGTCAGGGCAGCTCAGAAGGAAAAATGAGTTAAGGCAGTTCTAGTCTTTCCGACTAGAAGAAGAAATGGGGGAAAGCTGTCAAAAGGCCTGGATGAAATCTGGAGTTAACAAGAAAGCACTCATTTCCTTCAGCACTGTGGGAAAATCCCGGTGCTAATAGAAAGCTGAGGAAAGTTTAGTTTGGCTGATTGCATTTTGTTTTCCTTCCAACATCATCCCTGAGTATGAGCGCCTGCTTTACCCCCCTCGCATTACTCAGTAATAACTCCCCCACTGAACTGAGTTGCCTTCCGGAGCCCTGCTCCCAGCCTCCCCGAGCCACACCGCCCCCGCCTCCCCGCCCGCAAACGTGCTCAGACGCCTCTGGGCTTGTTGTGGTCTCACCAGGCTGCGGGCGAGCGCTGCAAACTCAATGGACAATGGGAGCGCACCCCCGTCCAGGCCAACTACAAAGCTCAGGAGGGCCATTTCCCTTTTCCTGCCCAGATGCTGTTTTCCCTCCTTCGAAGCAGGGCCCCGTGCTCCGCTACCGCCCCAGTTGGGGCTGGGACCCGTGTCTCCCTCCCCACCTGCAGAGCTGCCGGACCCCTCGACGCCCGGATAAGTTGTACCGCAGCGCACAGGCCAAGGGGACATCCTCCCCAGGGGCTTGGTTGGGGACACGGGTTTCACAGTCCAGGTAGGACGGGGAGGGATGTCTCGACGCTTGGTCATGGCCCTCAAGGCTACGCCGTCCCCACCGCCCCCTCCCCAGCCTCAACTTGTCTCCCCTCCCCCAACAGAGAGCAGAGCGGGGAGGTGCGGGCTGGCCGCCTCCAGCGGAGTCCTCGGCGACACTCACCCTTTCACCACAAAGAAGGGGTCCTCCATGGACATGGCGTCCCGGCCCCCGGCCGCCTCACACCTGCTTCGTGCACAGGGCGCCCGCGCCCTCCTGGCCTCCCTCCGCACACCCCGCTGGCCTCCCTCAGCAGCCACCGGCGCCTCGGCCCGGGGGACCCGGAGCAGCGGGGGCGCGCAGGCCAGGTGCACCGGCCCGCCGCCGGTCCAGCGCTCGGCCGCCTCGGCAGACCGAATCCCTGACTCCGGCGCTGCCTCCTCCCCCGGCTCTTCCCGGCGCGTCCGGCCGGCCTGACCCCGCCCCCGGGGCCTCGGCCCGGCCAACCACGAACGCCGCCCGCTGTAGCACTTCCGCACCCGCGCTCACGTGATCAGGGTCGGCCCCGCCCCTCGTCCGCAGGCCTGAGCAGCGCGTCAGGCGACACTGGGGGCGGGGCTTTAGGGGCGGGGGAGGAGAACTGGTGTTTTCTCGGTTGGCCGCTAAGGATTTTGCGGGAGGAGCTGATTGCTCCCTCCTAGGAGGGCGGTTAGGTTTCTAGGCTACTGAGTAGTGCTTGATTTGCGCAATTCTTTTATCTTTCCTCTACTTTCAATACTTGATTTTGATAACGTGTTATTTATAAATCCCTCTTGTCCTAGATTTACAATAAAGCCTGCTCGTATACCTTATCTGACTATGATAATATTGCCCAACTTCTTTATGTAGGTCTTACTCTGTGTCTGGCCACGCGCTAAAGGTTGTATACGCATTATCTCAACATTCTTGAGAGGAAGGTACTCCCATTTCGTAGATGAGAAAAGTTCAGAGAGGTTTCAAGATTTCCTGTGGTCGTACAGCCTGGACTGGGGAAAGCCACAGATTCTGTGCACTTTCCTCCAGATGGGGGTGTATTTTCTTTTGGTGTGCGTTTTGCAAGTGACCACTAAGGTAATTTTTTCATGCAGGAGAGAGCACCTTTGAGGGACAAAGAAGGGGCCGGGTAGGGCAACTTCCTCTCAGCTATGGGTCAAAAGCTCTTCCAGAAGGATTCTGGTCAGAGCAATTAGCCAACTCATATGCTAGATATGCTGTGGGGTTTATAGACTTTAGTTGCTGATAATCATTGAGCACTTACTGTGTTCCAAGCACTGTGCTAAGTGTTACCTCAGTTGCCCTCTGGATGAGCTAATTACTGTTATTATCTCCATTTTATGAATGAGGGATCTGAGAGTCTTGGAGTATAAGCAACTTGCCCAAGGTTATCAATCTCTTTGGGGATGGAAGTCTTCTTAGAGTCGAACAAACCTGGTCTGCGCCTGGGTTCTATTATTCAGTTCCTCATCTGTAAAACATACATCATTATATTTAGCTCGTGGGTTGTTGTGAAGGTTAAATAAAAATGCATTAAACCCCAAGGCCCCAATGGAATCACGTGGTGAAGTCAGGGAAACCAGCCAGGAAGCTGCAGTGGTCATCTGGCCTGAAGGGGTGAAGACCAGACCAGGATGGACAGCAACTGTAAATAGAGGGGAAGAAGTGAATCTGAGAGATGTTTCAAAGGAAAAACAAAACAAGACACCTAGACCTGACGAGAGCTTGAATGGGGTTGGGGAAGAGAGAGGTGAAAGTCAGAGACTCCGTCCGGGCTTCTCTGAGACCCTGGAGGAGCAGCGGAGAGCACATGTGGGTAAGCAGGCTATAGGGGGAGAACCGTTTAATGTGGTTATGGGTATATTGAGATGGGGAGGTGAAAAGGGATCATCATTCATTCATTCAACAAACACACGTAAGTTGAGGGGCGGATGACAATAGTAATTAAGAGGTGTACTTGGAGCCAAATTGCCGGGGTTCAAATCCCAGTTCTGCTACTTCCTGACTATTGTCTTGGGCAAGCTGCTTGATCTCTGACTGTCCTCAACTGTGACATGGGTGTCACAATAACACCTCCTGCATAGAGTGTCATAAGGGTTAAATGAATTGATGTGTGAAAGGTTCTTAGAACAGTGTGTGGCATGTGTGTGGTGCTCTTACTCTGTGCTAAGCACGGGAGGTGCAGAGATGAGCAGGCTTGGTCCTTGCCTTCAAGGAACTCTTAGCCTGGTAGGAGAGACGGGCAGTTACACACACTGAGAGAAGGGCAAAGGTTGCTAGAGAAACACAGAGACAAGGTACGAGTTTATTTGTGTCTGGATGGGACGTTCTAAAGAGTGACCAGAGGCAACCAGGAGACAGCGTGGCAGCCTGTGGGGGAGTCATGGCAGAGGGTGTTGGAAGAATGGAAGGAAGAGGATGGTAGCAGGAGGAGCTGAGGCTGGTGGAGAAGGGCAAGGTCAGATTACCGAGGGCCCTTGATTGTGATTTTAAGAACTATGGATGCGCTCCTCTAGATCATGGCAGCTGAGGGAATTGGCAGGGTCAGACTGGCACTTGACGTGGATGCTGCGGTGGCTGGGATGTCATTTGGGTGGTTGTGGTCCAGAGGAGGAATGAGGGTGTCCTAAGCCAGGCTCACGGCAACTAGGATGGAGAGGAGGGGTACATTTAACACTTTAGAGGCCAAATCAGTGGACCTGGTGACTGATTGGTTCGGGGGATTGGCGGTTGGTGAAAGAAGACGGAGGAAGGCCCGCAGGGTTCTGGAGTTGGAAGTGGGTCGGTTTTAGTTGCAATAACCAAGAAAGAAAGCACAGGAGGAGGATGAGATTTAGGGGGACATAAATCAGCTGCTGGCATATTGGTTTTGCCCACTAAACTGCAAACTCCTGGAGGGAAGGGAGACTATGTTAATGTCATCATCACCTCAATGCCTGGCATAGCCTCTTATTATCTATTCCGGGAATTTATTAATTAAACCACAAATGAGAGGTCAATGTTTTATAAGTAGAAACATAAAGGATAGAGGGCAGAGGCTTGGGGAATTCCCATAATTAGGGGTTTGGAAAAAGTACCAACAAGGGAGATAGTGGAGGGTTGAGATATGAAATGTGTGTGGAGCAGGGGAGAGTCCCTTCTGTAATATGTCACTCTCCTGCACCCTCTCTCAAACCAAACTAGGCCTTGGCTTCCACTACCCCAGAAAAGGGAAACATGGCTAAAATGCAAGGAGAAACAAAGGAAGCTATTTCTTTTCTTTTTTCTTTCTTTCTTTTTAGTTTAACAGCCTCTGAGTCTTGGCATAAACAGTAACTCGGAAAGAATACTCAGCAAGCAGCCTTCTCATCCCATGCCCCTTCATCTCCCCAACAAAGGAGAGTTAAAAATTCTAATAGAGTGAAAAAATCAAAACAGCTGTTGCAGGGGTCGACCCTGTGGCCAAGTGATTAAGTTCACACACTCCTCTTCGGCAGCCCAGAGTTTCGCTGGTTCACATCCTGGGCTTGGACCTAGCACCGCTCATCAAGCCATGCTGAGGTGGCGTCCCACATAGCAGAACTAGAAGGACCTACAACTAGAATATACAACTATGTGCCGGGGGGCTTTGGGAGAAGAAGAAGAAATTTTAAAAAGATTGGCAACAGATTTTAGCTCAGGGCCAATCTTTAAAAAAAAAAAGCTGTTGCCTTGGGGTGGGGAGTATTGCCTGGGAAGGGAAACTTTCCGGGGTGATAGAAATGTTCTGTATCTTGATAGGAGTGTGGGTTTCACAGGTGTATGTGTTTGTGGAATGCATCAAACTGTGACACTTAGATTCTGTGCATTTTTCTGGAGGAGGCTAATGCTCAAACTCTGAGTTTTCTGTAGGGTCCTGATAGGGCTTCCAGGAGAAACTCTGGTCCCTGAGTGACTCTCCACAGTTAGGAGAGTGAGTGATGGAGGGCGCTTAGTGGGTCCTGCAAGGCATCTTGTGCTGAAATAGGAGAACCAATGCAGAGACTAGGGCACAGGCCACCAGGCCACAGATCCCATGAGGATAAGGATCAGAAAGGATCAACTCACATCCTACTGCTAAGGATGCCAGGATAGACTCAAGCCACCCCTCCCCCTAAAAGCTGTTGGAATTCCATGACCCCCTGGAAGAGGAGCCCTTCTACTCTTAAATGGGAATGTTAATGCCCAACCTGCTCTCTCGCTAGGTTGTTTTAAGGATCAACTAGAATGACAAATGTGAAAGCATTTTGCAATCAATGTGATACTGTAAGCCACCCTAAATCCTTTTTTAAAAATAATTAAAATGTTTTAATTGTGGTAAAATACACATAACATAAAATTTACTATCTTAACCATTTCTTTTTTTAAAAAAATTTATTTTTCCTCTTTCTCCCCAAAGTCCCCCTGGTACATAGTTGTATATTTTAGTTGTGAGTCATTCTAGTTGTGGCATGTGGGACGCCGCCTCAGCATGGCTTGATGAGCGGTGCCATGTCTGCGCCCAGGATCCGAACCAGCAAAATCCTGGGTCGCCAAAGCAGAGCGTGTGAACTCTACCACTCTGCCACAGGGCTGGCCCCTTAACCATTTTTAAGTATATAGTTCAGTAGTGTTAAGTACATTCACATTGTTGCTCAACCAATCTCCAGAACTCTTTTCATTCACAAAACTGAAATCCTGTACCCAGTAAACACTTCCCTGTTCTCCCCTCTTCCCACCCCCTGGCAACCACCATTCTACTTGGTCTCTATGAATTTAACTACTGTAGATACTTCATATAAATGGAATCGTATAGTATTTGTCTTTTTGTAACTGGCTCATTTCACTTAGCATAATGTTCTCAAGGTTCATTCAAGCTGTAGCATGTGTCAGAATTTCCTTCCTTTTAAGGCTAATATGCCATTTATGTATATACCACATTTTGTTTATCCATTCACTCATTGATGGACACTTAGGTTGCTTCCCCCTTTTGGCAAATGTGAATAATCCTTCTATGAACATGGATGTACAAATATCTCTTCAAGACCCTGCTTTAAGTTCTTTTGGGTATAGATCCAGAATTGGAATTGCTAGATTATATGGTAATTCTACTTTTAGTTTTTTGCAGAGCTACCAGACTGTTTTGTGTACTGGCTGCACCATTTTACATTCCCACCAACAGTGGACAAGTGTTTCAATTTTTCCACATCTTTGCCAGTACTTGTTATTTTCTGTGTGTGTGTGTTTTCTATAGTAAGCATCCTAATAGGTGTAAAGTGGTATCTCATTGTGGGTTTGACTTGCATTTCCCCAAGGATTAGCGATGTTGAGCATCTTTTCGTGTCTTCATATGGCCATTTGTATCTCTTTTTTGGAGAAATGTCTACTTAAGTCCTTTGCCCATTTTTTAATTGGGTTGTTTGTTTTTTTGTTGTTGAGTTCACCATAAATCCTTTTTGAAACAAGACAGAGTAAGGGAGAAAAGTGTTACATAGATGTTAGGTTTTATACTCTTCATCGTTATCCCAGTCTTTTAAACGCCCTAACATGCATGTACATGTTCTGGAACACTCCAGGAAACAGTCGTTCATGTGGGCTTCCATTGATCTGGCTATAGCCGTCACATTTCCCAGCCTCGACCACAGGAAATATCCACACATTGGTTATGTTTTCTTTCCTCTCCTTGGTTGTTACCAACACCTCTACCCTTACCTACACACTGGATTCAAATAAACAAGAAGGAATTCCAGTCGACTTATATATCCAACGCTAGGAAGTGGTTAAGAATTCACAGAGTATCCATTTGATGGATGCTCATTAGAAATGTTGTTTAAAAGTATGTAATGACATATATTGAAAGTAGCAAGACAAAAAATTGTATAAATGATATGATTTCAACTCTGTTCATTTTTATATATAGGAATGTTTTATACATAGAAATTTTTTATACATAGAAAAAAGGAAATGTATTTAAGGTTTGGCAGTTTTCTGCAATGAAATGTTTACTTGGATAACCAGAAATATAAAAAGTAAAAAGAAAACTTTTAAAAAGAGAAGTGACAAAGCCAAGTGACGACATATGAAAAAGTGCATCGAAAGTTAGCAGTTTTAAATACTTTTTAGAATAAGGCGAATTAAGAATGTTTGAATGAATCGATATTGGTGAGTATAAAAAGTTAAAATAGGAGCCAGCCTGGTGGTGTAGTGGTTTAGTTTGCCCTCTCCGCTTCAGTGGCCCGAGGTTTGCAGGTTCGGATCCCGGGCGTGGACCTAGCACCACTTGTTAAGCCACGCTGTGGTGAGGTCCCACACAAAGTGGAGGAAGATTGGCACAGATGTTAGCTGAGCAACAATCTTCCTCAAGCAAAAAGAGGAAGATTGGCAACAGATGTTAGCTCAGGGTCAATCTTCCTCACACACACACAAAAGTTAAAATACGTTATTCGAATTCAGTGAACTTCTTGACAAAACAGTGGATTTGAACCTTTGTAGCAGGACAGGTACAGCCTTTCCCGTCCTCTATGAGTTTGTCAGTGCACAGGGAAGGAAAAACCACGACTCTTGGTAAACTAGCGAATAACAATAATAGTAACAACGATTGCTACCATTTACTTACTGTGTAGCAGACATTGTGCTAAGTGATATACGTGCATTATCTGCAGCAGTGGCTCCAGAATTTCTATGTGGGGCAGGTTTTAGAAGGTAACTTGTTTGGCTGGCAGGTCTAGGAGGCTTGAACTGAGGTTACGTGGTAGACCCGCTGTCTTTTCTTAAATTACGGGTTTATTTGGGTTGGTTCGGGAGGGCTGATGGTGATTATGTGTGTGTGATAATCGTGTCCTAAAGTCCCAAGATGCAGCAAGTCACCTCTTGGTTCCACCACTGCTGATCTCATTGAGTCCTCACAACAACTTCTCAAGGCAGATTTTCTACAAGAGAAATCTGAGGCTTAGACAGATTAAGAATTTGCCCGTGGTCTCATAGGTAGGAAGTGGCAGAACCCCATTTGAAAACAAGTTTATCTGACTCCTAAACCCATGTTCTTTGCAACAGTTCTCTACTGCCCATTTATACCAGGGCTAGCCTTGCCCAAAACCTGGCAAGTGAGGTTTACCTAAGCACAGAAAATGGCTCAGATCAGACTTCACACACACACACACACACACACACACACACACACACCCCTATTGAATTTTTAAAAACAGCCCAGAGGAAACTACTTATTGGACGTGATAAAATACATTATATTGAAAACAACATTATTTAATGAACAAGACCCTCTTGCTAACTTGATAATTTGTCTTCTGGTTTTTGACGATGATTTATCCTGTTTGCAAATGGATCAGATTCTTCAGAAGGGCTTTAAGCCACATACCATAAAGCAGGTATTAAAGAGCCAAAGACATAGTTAAAGAGACTGGTAGTGAGCAAGAGAAACACAAGCCGCTGAAGAGTGCAGCCTGAGATTCTAGGATAGACAAGTGTTCAGAGGCAGAGCTTGTTCCTCCCCAGGAGAATGTGCAGACACTCCCCACCCCGATGCGTCCCAGCTTAGTGGGGCAGTCTCCACCAGTCCCTTAAGATCACGATCCTTATCAAATCGATTTATTTAAAAATTTAAGGAGTATTAAAGTTATGCCATAAAAAATGCATGTTAATATTGGGAAATTGCTAAGTGAAAAATAATTTACAAAATAGTATTAGGATGTGAAACCTGTTTTTGGTAAATGAAATCCAAAAAAGTGCGTTTATGTACTAGTATATATAGTCATAAGAAAAGCACTGAAAAGACGTGTACTAAAACGTTAACGGTGGTTTACTCTGAGGGGTGATTTTTGCCTTATTACTCTGATTTTTGGTGTGTTTTTCAAGTTTTCTGGATTGTATTTGCTAATTTGCAATTAGAGTAAAATGACTTAAAAATCAAAGGCATGGTCACCACACCTACTTTTTAATGTAAATGCAGCAGACCGTGGTACAATATGCATTTTTGGAAGAAGATAGGGACAGAAATTCAAAGGGGCAAATACACTGCCATAGAGCTCCAGTGCTGGCAGGGGACATCTGGGACTATGGGGGCTTGGGAGGGGCACATGGTGCTCCATGTTTGTTCAAGGAAGAATAAAGGGAAGAAAAAAGGAGAGAAGGAGGAAGGAGAAGAAATACATGCAAAGATCTAAGACTCGAAGCTGCTAGGAGGTGCTGAGAGGTTACCAAATGTTAATTTCCATATTTGGCTTCTTTTCTTCTTTTGGGAAATGGAAGACATATAGTTTCCTATTGTTGCTATAACAACTTGCCACCAACTTAGTGGCCTAAAACAATACAACTTTATTCTCTTACAGTTCTGGATGTCAGAAGCCTGAAAGTGGGTCTCGTGGGCTAAAATCAAAGTGTTGGCAGGATTGCCTTCCTCCTGGAGGCTCTACGGGAAAATCTGTTCCTTATCTTTCTAGATCTAGAGGCTGTCTGCATTCCTCGGCTCATGTCCCCTTTCCAGCAATGACACTTCAACCTCAGTTCCGTTGTCACATCTTCTCTGACTCTGACCCTTTGCCTCTCTCTTATGAGGACCTTTGTGGTTTCATTGGACTCACCAGATAATCTAGGATAATCTCCCCATCTCAAGATTATTAATTTAATCATATCTGCCAAATCTCTTTTGCATGTAAGGTAACATACTCACAGATTCTGCAGATTACGATGTGGATATCTTTGGGGTGAGGGGGCATTCTTCAGCCTGCCACAGAAGGAAGCCAATATGTATATTTCTACTACCTACTGGGTACATAATAAACAGAACCTCATCTAATCCTTCAACACCCTTGGGAAATAGATGCCAGGATTTGCTTTGGAGGTTGAAGAAACTGAGCCTTAGCACAATTTGGGATTCCACCCAAGGTCAAGTTACTGGGATGCAAACCCAGATCCCTGAACCTGAGCTCAAGCCAGGCTGCCTCGTGGCCCTGCCTCCTCTCATCTCTCCCATCCACCTCTCCCTCCTCTTTCTTGTCTGGGCCTGGCCCCCAGCTCACGGGGCAAGCTGAAGCTGCTGTTTCCCAACTCGTCATGCTTGTCTGATGACAATGTAGTCACAGCTTGATCCTAGGGCCTCAGAATCTTCTTTTAGGCTTTTTTCCTGACCTCCAAAAATTCAACAAGCATTTTTTGAGCTCATTGTGCTGGGTCCTAGAATAGCAGGGAAGATAGACCTAAGCTAAAAAATGACAGGACAGTCTAAGTGATACACGCTGTAGCAGACATTTGAACTATAGCGTTGTAGGAAGCCAGACCAGGGAGTTCCAAGTCTTTGGAACTTTATGTGAATCTCCCTCATCGACCCTGGGCAAAATCTAAGGTCCAGAGAAGAAGCAAAGGCTTCTTTCTTTCCAGCCCCCTGAGGGACCAGCTATTGTTAGTCTTTGTGTTCCCTGTGCTTTGCACATAGCTATACTCTATAAATATTTAAAAGTCGGGGACAGGGTCAATCAAGACAGATGCACCAAAAGGAACAAGCAGTGTCTGAGACCAATAAAGGGTTAAAAGTCACTGTTTGGTCTCTCTCTATTCTGCCTGGCAACTGATGACACTAAACGTTTCCCCTGTTTTCACAGGGAGAGGGCCCTGAGTGTGCTCAGTTGCTAAATCACGGAAGAGTGCGCGGTATAGAGCTTCTTGGAAGATCAGCCGGGACCTGTCAGAGTTTGGTTAAAAGAATCCGAAAGAGAAGGATTTCACGGGGCAGATGGTGCTCCTGGTACCTCTCATCATTGTATTAACGGGGAAGCTCAGCGATGCCCGTGAGTAACCCAAGTTCTCTTTGCTCTCAACTCCAAAGCTGAGGCAGCCTAGGGGGAACAGCTTGTCTTCCCAAAATTTGTGCTGAAAGGAGGAAGAAGCCAGGGGTGGAAAAGTGTATTTATGAAGCCAAGGACTTGTAGGAGCGAAGAACTAGCTGAACAGGTTCCCAGTTTATGTGTGTAGGATTTTGATGTCACCCACCTGAGGGGGTGGAAATAGTTCTGGAAAGACCCTCCTAGTAACTTCCTAACTTTCCTTCTGAGCATTGCTCCTATTTTTTTCTGCTCATATCTTGTTTTACTTTCATTTCTCCTCTTTACTAGCCTGGTGAGTCTCGTGGGGATGTAGTCAGAGTTTTCAGGGGCATTGCAGAGTGGAGCAGATCATTGTCCATGTTTATTTATGTTTCCTCCTCATCACAAGCCCGACTTGTAACAAAAGATCCCAGAAAGATAAAACTATGGTTCTAGACTAGTGTACTGGGTGTAAGAGACGTCAACTGAGTAGAGGGAAGAGTTTGTCATTGTTTCGGGGCCCCATGTCACTGGGGAAGCAGGCACCTTCTGTTACCCCAGATACATGAGAAGGCCCATGGGAGAAGCGCCAGCCTTCTCTACCCTAGCAACTGCTCTCCCAGCTGGGGGCCTGCACTCCCAGGCAGGTGGGCAGACAGTGTCTAGAACTCAGTTGTCTGGGCCACCACCAAAGGTGGTAACTCATGAACATGACAGGAAGGAGCTCTTTCAAATCATCTATGTATTAATTCCACTAATGTTGGTTGATGACCTACTATGTGCCAGGCACTTTTGAGGATATGACGGTGAACAAGACAGACATAGTTCCTGCTTCTGTAGAAATTTAATTCAGAAAAGTCCTACCATTCAAGTCATAAATGGGAAAGATTGGGGGATAAGGAGACAGATGATGGAAAGAAGAAGGGAGGAGGGAGGTAAAGGGTGATATTTCTAGAAGTTAAAAGCTTATATGTTACCCGCATTGATCCTCAAAGAACTCTCCGATAATATGACCACAGTATCCTCTAAGCACAATCTTTCATGTGATGGTCTCACTAACCCTTGTGGTAGACTAAGAAAATATGCCCATAACCAGATGAGGAAAGCTAGACCTAGAGAGGTTGACTCAGCTCACATAAGGAGCGGAGTCCAAGGTGGATACAGGTCATCCAGCCTGAGTCCCAGGCTTTCCACAATCTCACAGTGGCTCTGGATGTGAACACTTGGCACTTTGATCATCTGTGGAATTTGGAGTAAAACTAGTCAGCTATAAAGGGTAGGGAAGGTCACTTTGTGCTGGTTATTCTCCTTTTGACTCCTTAGACTCCATCCTCCTCTGTCCCATCTTGTGCCCTGAGAGGCTGACTGCTACAGACTGTGTCACCTAGTCTCTCTTGCAGGCTGATTTCCATTTGGGTTCACCTAATGGAAGACGCTGAAAGGAGAGAGATCAGACAGCAGGGAGGTTAGGGTATTTCCTTCCTCCTTCCTCTCTTTCTCTAATGTCTCTGGTGCTAGCTTGTCCATCTGCAATATAGTTTTCTCTGAATAGCCCCTTCTTCGTGGTTCTAGCTCCCACTGGGCCTCCATAATTTGCTACTCTTATCTCTGCAGCCCTAGGGGTGGTTACAATTTCCCATAGTTGCCAGCTTCTGGTGCCTCCTCATCCCTCATTTGTTCCCTTAACCCTGCCCGTACCTCTGCAAGGAGGCCCTTCACTAAGGTCTCTTCATGTGACTCATCTGGAGTGAAGGCTGCTTCCTGCCAGGACCCTGACTGAGCACTCTTGAACATTGAGGGACAGGATTTGAGAGGGAAGGGAGATGAGGTTATGAAAAAAGACTTGCTCTACTTGGTATTTGTGCCTAATGCTGGCCCTGAGTAGGAGCTTCTAGATATGGCAATGGAGGGAGGAGATAGCAGAGTGTTTGGGGTCACAACTCCAGGAAATGTCAAGATAACTCCAACAGTACTTCCTGTGTGTTGCTTTCATTGACTCCATGGCCTGCAGGTGATTGCTCTTTCCTTTGTACTCCCATAGCTCCTGGTCACAGTTCTATAATATTCTGTTTACAAAATCTTTCCTTCGAGGCTCTCCTTAAAGGCAGAGAGAGATCTCCTCACTTTCCTCTTCTTTATTTCCCTGGCACTACCTAGTGACCAATAGGCACTTAATGAATGTTTCCAAAGTGATTTTACATTCAAAGGTAAGGTCTCTAAGACGCTGAAATTATCTGACTGTGAGCCACAGAGAACTAGGGCAGCCATAATGACTAGAAATTTGCAACTGTGGTTTACTGTAATTGCAGAATTTGTATATAAAAAAAAACTGTTTCATGGTTTACAACTCATCCTGTTCTTTATTTCATCCTGTGCGAAACTGTGATTTGGTGATGTGGGTGGGTGTAATTAGTCTAGGGGCGTGAATGGGATCTCTCTTGCATAGCCATATGTGGTTTGTGTTTAATCTTTAAATAACCAGGGTCAGTCTCTTGGTATTACTCACAATTCTATGGGTGTTATCAATCTGCTTAACGAATGATGGAGTCTTTCACAGACAAGGACTGATGATGGATAAGCCCCTAAGTTGCCAACTGGGCTAGTGTTAAAAGACTGACTTGCAGATTGTCTGTTTAGAAATCACCTTGAGTTTAAAGAGTTAACATGAGAAAATATGGGCATTTGCTATAGACTTTATTAGGCTTCAGTCTGTTTCCATGGAGCTGTTGCCAAGGTACATGCAGTAGAAATTTCTCCAAGACGATGTTTCACTCCCTTAAGGCTCTCTTCTTCTTGGTTGACATTGAATCTGTCTAAATCTGAGAAATTCGAATAATTTGTAGGTTTTCTTCTGACTAGTTGGAATATCTATCTATTCTCATTACAATCCATTGACTTCAATGCTCTTACCCCAGAGGATTACGAAGAACTGGAGGGAGGGAACCTGGGTTAAAGATCAAACATGTGGTTCTTTAAACACTTGCTTTATGAAACTCAAACTGAGACAGATGACAAAGGACATTCTTTCTGATGTCCATATGCATAATGATTATGAAAAGTCTTTCAAGAGTATACATATCAAATCACATTTTCTTACATCTTCAACAAATCATTTAAAAAGAAGAGAATTCATAAAATTGGAATTCTTCTGGGAAATGTGAGATATATGGTCATCATCATATACAGAGAGTCCTGAGAAAAAAACCGCCAGAGCTCATTCGTCTATCCTCCAAAGCTCTACATCGCCCTACAGTGGTCTCCATCCTACTCCTCAAACGCGCGGAGCAGGCACCCTCCTTGAGGACTTGGGCTTGCTGTTCTGTCTGGAAGGTTCTTCTCCCATGGCTGACTTCCTCACTTCATTCACATCTCTGCTCAACCACCACCTGCTCGGAGAGGCCTTTCCCGTCCCTCTATCTAAGAGATCCGTCCTCTTCACACTCTATCTCCTTTCTCTGCTTTATTTTTCTTCTCAATCTTCATCACCACCTGATCTTGTATTATATATCTATCAATTGCCTTTCTTCCTCCTAGAAATTAGCTCAGAGGGCTGGGACTTTGATGTGTTCATTGGTGTGTCCCTAGCAGCTCAGACTATGCCTGTGGAAATTCAGAGAAGAGTAAAACTGATATGAAGGAAGGTATTGGTAACCTCCAAAGGATAGCCTCAAAGGAGTAACTAAAAAATCAACCTGTCCCACTCAGCACTTTCAGGCCCTCAATGAGTTCCTGTAGTTAGATGAGTTGTGAGGAGAGGGGCTCGCAGTTCTTGCTGTGCATAGTACCATTCACATCACTTCATGGTTGAGAAGTGTCCATAGATCTCTTAACTAAAAATATCGCCATCCACTTCTCCCCCTCATTCCCACGATGCCTGAAATTCTGAAGAGTAGTTCCCAGGAATCCTACTCATTTTGACTATAATGAGGCATTGGGCTATTTGAGAGGGCCAACAAATAATTGGGATTTTGTTGACTTCATTATCCAATCAGGACTCACAGCTACTTGTAGGAAGATCTGGAGCCTAGGCCCCTAGGGACTGGGAAATCGGGGACAGTGAGTCATCCTTGGCACAAGGGGGCAAGAGAGAGAGAGAGCAGTGAAGACAGGATGAGGAGCCTGAAACAGAGCCTGGGTTGGGAAAGTGCCCCTGCGTTAGGGCCAATTGGGTAATCTAAGGCAGAGAGACTTCCCATCAGAGAGATCAGAGTGTGATTCCTGGCTCTTCCACTTACGGATTCTAAGGATGATCTTGGGCAATTTTCTTCACCTCTCTGCACCTATTTTTGGTCTGCAAAATGGGAATTACCTACCTCAAAGCATTGCTGTGAGGAGTAAATGAAACTCATGTTTATTAAGGGCTTAGCATGGTACCCAACGCATAGTACCTACTCAATAAATCAATGCAGTTCTGATAGTTATGATTTGGATGCTGCTGCCCTTCATGGCTCATTGAAGGCTCAACTTCATGGAAGGTTTGCCACCTCCTCCTTGGAGCGTTTCTGGATCCTTCATAGGAAAGCAGGATCTCTCTCCTCTGAGCTTCTGGTACCCCTTTCACGGCACTTACTGCTGGCTGCCGTGTGTTATTGCATTGTATTTATTTATGTTACGTGCTTTAGTTCTCCAATAATCCTGTAAGTGCCTGGGGAAGAGAACTGGTGTCTGGTTTGTTTTTCTCTTCCTGACAATGCCTCACAATTCCTTGTACATGGCGGATACCCAATAAATATAAATTGCCCCCATGAATGAATACCTGAAAACACTTCATCAATTATTTTATAATCCAGTGATTTTCACAGCCTTTTGTAAAAATGGCCCAACTAGTCAATCTATAGGTTAAAGGGAACATCATTTAGGACATAAAGTAACCACGGCATGTGGTCTTCTAAGAGCGGTTTTGTTGTGTTGTTCAGGCTTTCTAGCATTGTCTCTCAGAGGCTACTGGGACAGGCCAGCAAATGCCCTTTGCAAAGCAGCTTGACCGGCCTGGACAGAAGACCAAATTCTCAATTGTAGGTTTCAGTTCAATAAGTGAGTTGATGCTGATGATCTGTTTCTTGAAAGGGAGAGAGAAACCCAATTTCATAATTATTGGAGCAAGAAGAGTCAGAAGATTAGATTGAATGGCATGAAATTGCCATTTTTGTAGATCAAAAATGGTCAAATATAGGTCTTTTCAAATGATCAACCTTCATAGTTATACTAGAAATCTGATCATCTGGGCAACACATCCATAGGAGATAAATTGTTACAAGGTCTAATGTACCATGAGAGAAAGAGTACCATGGACTTTGCCCTATCTTTTCTGTTCTGACTTAATACCTGTCAACTAATTTCCCATCACACCGACATAGCCTTTTGGAAGCCCAACTAGGAAGCAAGCGTGACTGTACTTGTGGATGCACCAGATGGGTAATGAGCCCTTGGCAAACGAAGGGGAGAGGGCTGTGATGTCGTGGAGCCGAGCCATACTGCAGCTGCATGAGGGATGGACAGGCAGACGACCGGCAGATGGAGGCCAGCCTTTAGGGGCAGAGCAGCCTTTGAAGTCAGGGCTGGCTGGTGGAGAACTCTGCTCCAAAACCAGGAATTAGACTGAGATTGAGGTTGGAGAAAAGGACATTACAGTGTACTTAGTATTATCAACAGACCCTATTTCTCTGTATTTACCTCTTATAAACTCTGGATGACATGGACTTTTACGAAGTTAGGTTTTCATAAGAAAGCAAAATTACGTGACTTGTAAATGGTATGTGTGGAGATGATGTCAATGATACTCACTTAGAAGAAATCTTCCCATTGAGCTTTAATGTCCCAAGTCATTAATGCTTTTTTTTTTTGCTTGTTGGCATCTACTAGGAATGCAGACCCCAGAGATCATAAAAGGAACCCTGGATTCCAAGGGAAGTTCTGTACCAATCCAACTTAGCTCAGTAACAGTCTCTTTTTTCATTCCTTCTTCCTTCTCCTCTCCCCTTCTTTGCCTAGAGTTTGATTTGTGAGGTTTTTTCCTATGAATAACTGTGGAAGCGATTCCTACCTATTTTTTTTTTCCCCTTACCCCCTCAGCTCCAGCCACAGGCCTTCTTGCTGCTCCTGGAACATGCCAGGCATGTCCTTTCCTCAGGGCCTTTGTGCCATCCCCTGCCTGGAGTGCTGTCCCCATATATCTGCCTGGCTCCCTCACTCCCTGCACGTCCTTGTCACCTTCTCCAGGAGGCCTTCCTAACCATTGCTGTTTAAAATTGTATTGCTTAGTCTTCTTTGCAGCTTTTTCTCCATTGCACTTTTTAAAAGACATGTTACATATTTCATTTATTTTGCATTGTCTCTCTTCCTCCCCTCCTCCCATTAGGGTATAGGTTCCATGAAGACAGACATTTTTATCTGTTTTATCTGTTGTGTGCTCAGGTCCCAGAACAGTGTCTGGCACAGAGGAGACGCTCACATGTTTGTTGAATACACAAATGGATACTAAGAAAGTGTGAGAGCTGATGCTCATGACTTGTTCTTCCTTTTGCTCGCATCTTTAAACAGCTGTATATCTTCAGAGTAGCTGCAAAACCTTTCCAGATGTGGAGAAATAGAATTGTTTCAGAATCGGTTGCAGATTCAAGCATGTACACCTTTTGCAGACTCTGGACTGGATATAAATTAGATTTCAGTTCTGCTCTCCTTTACCAGCCTGCCCTTTATGAAAAGTATTTGTGTTTTTTTTTTTTTGCTGAGGAAGATTGGTCCTGAGCTAACATCTGCTACCAGTCTTCCTCTATTTTGTATGTGGGTTGCTGCCACAGCACGGCCACTGATGAGTGGTGTAGGTCTGCTCCCAGGGAACTGAACCCAGGCCACCAAAGCAGAACACGCCAAACTTAACCACTAGGCCTTGGAGCCAGCCCCTGAAAAGTATTTTTTTTAAGTGTAAGTTCCAGGTTGAATAGATTCATATTCATGTTGGCATGTTTCATTATTTCAAAGCAGAGAAATAAAATGCTTAGCCGACAATTTAATTCACAAATATTTACAAAGTTCTTACCATGTTCCAAGCTCCAAGTGCTAGGCCTTGCAGGAAATACAAAGGAAAAAAGCTAAGTCCCAGTTCTTAAGTGCCCTAGCATGGAGAAGTGGGTAGAAAGTGAGCAAAGAAAGGAGAGTAGAAGGCAGAGAATGGTAACTGCTGGTTTGCGGATAGAGCTTGTGCTTCTGCCTCAACCCCTGGCTCTTGTTTTCCTAAGAATCAACACTTTGACCTTGGGCAAATTACAAAACCTCCGAACCTCTGACTTCTCACCTGTAAAATGGGGATAATAATCATTTGCGGGTTGATCCAAGGGCCAAACAAACCAATATATGGGATAATACTTTCTAATAAACCATAAAGTAATAAATTTTTAAAAACCCATGATGATCTTACATCCAACCTCAGAGGCTTCCACTGAATTGCCTCCCCACCCCCCACAGGAAGGGAAAGGCAGAGGTGAAAGGTCAAAGCAGTGCTGAGGGGCCTTGGGGCCTTATGCTCTGCCCAAGCCTGGGGGAGACCAGCCTCCATCTTGCTCAGCATGGCAGCGCACGTGCAGGACCCAGCCTCCAGGGAGGGGGCCCAGGGGCTGGGTGCCTGCTTTGAACCCTGCCAAGCAGCCTCCACCCCAGCTGGAGGGCAGGGAGAAAGGGGAGCTGGACCTTGCACTGTGTTCACAGCTGGTACGATTAGCCAGCAGGGGCCTGGCAGCCTGGTCAGTCTCAGGGAATCCTGTCTCCCCTCGTAGTTAAGGTATGGGTATCCTGGCCTTGGGGTGGTCAGTTCTAAAAGATGCTCTCCATGTTATAAATTCTTTCAGAAGCAGTTTCCGAGAAAAAACAATTATTGACAGACTTGCATGCACAAAAGCTGACCCAACCAGTTGTGAGCTGATGTTTTAAAATTTGATGTTTTTTTTCTTAAATATATATTTATAAATGAAGAGCGCAGAGTGAACATCCTTAAGTGGCATTCGGCCTAGGGAATGGGAGCCTGATACCCATCCATGGTTCTGCACAGTGACAAGGGCCATGTGTGAAGATCTGAGTGCCCAGGGAATTCAGAAAGGGGACAACAGCATTGAGTCGGGCAATCTGGAAGGACTTTGGGGAAGTGGTGTCTAGTATATCCCTTAGACAGGCAAGAGAAGTCCCTGGCAGTGGATGTGGCCCCACAACTTTAGAGGGCTCCACTCTGGCCCTCCTCTACCACATCCTTCCCCACAGAGTGAGGAGTCCATGTGCTTACCCTGTGTCTGGAGTTCGCTGCCCAGATGACTCAGGGCTGCTGGGTTTACACAGGCCTCTTCCTTTGGTCCATTCTCCTAAGGATGGACTATGCTGCTAGGCCTGAGGAGCGGCCAGGAGGCAGTGTGTGTGGATGCAGCTTGAATGAGACAGCAGCAGTGTCTACATGTGGGCAACGAGGCCTTTGGCAGGGCTGGGTGGAGCCAGCGGAGGGCAGTGAAGGAGGTGAGTCTCAGGTCAAGGGCCAGGGGTTGGAGGATGGAGGCTAGCTTTCTCTGTGCTACCTCACTCAGGCTCAGAATTTCACAAAGTCTGATATTTTTAAATTTGAACTTGGCCTTTGAAGTCATACGAAGGGATATTTGTCAAAGTAGGAGGATAGAACTATTTAACAGTTTGTTAGCTTGATTTATTCCTTTTAAATATTTGGATCTCTGATGTGTGCACCTCCTTTGTCCTCACCCACGCAAATGTCAGAGCTGGTCCTGGGAGTGTCTTTGGAGATGGGTTTTGATGACTGAGAAGGATTTAGGTGAGTCAAAAGGGCAGAAGGTTACAAGACAAAAGGCTCTGAGATGGGCGTTTCCAGGGAACAGGGAGCAGAGTAGGGACGAAAGCCAGCGTTGCTGTGTGCCTTCTGTCTGCAGCTCTTTGGCACGGCATGGATGCCCTGCGCCTTCCCAGCCTGGGCTCTGCCTACTTCTCAGGTGTCATCTCTCCCAGTCTCTGTGACACTTACTCCAGCCATCTTAGGCCATCAGTTCCCACAGTCTGCCACATTCTCATACCTCCTACCTACACACAAGGCTTCTGCCCTGCTCCCACCACCCTCCCTTTGTCTCCCCTCCCAGCCCTTTGCCTGCTCACCTTCTACCTGTCCTTGAGATCTCCCCTAAGACATATCTCCTCTGGAAAGTCTTCCTGGAGGGCCCACGCCCCACACAGACACCGTCACAATACCTATCACACTGTTTTGAAACTGTCTTGTCTGTCTCCACCAGACCGTGAGCTTCTTGGACGAGCTGAGAGAAGCTCAGTGTGGAAGTGGCAGAGGGGGCCAAATGCTTTTGGTTTATTTTAGCCTACTTTGACTTTTAGAGATTATTACAATTCTTATCATGATATTCGGCCAGAAGAAAAAGTAGAGAAAGAATAAGAAAATAGTTGACAGAGATGGTTTGGTATAACAGGAAAAGCACTGTGCTTTTAAAGAGATTTTTCTCAGGAAGCCTGAG
This sequence comes from Equus caballus, assembly GCF_041296265.1. Taxonomy (NCBI): domain Eukaryota; kingdom Metazoa; phylum Chordata; class Mammalia; order Perissodactyla; family Equidae; genus Equus; species Equus caballus. The sequence goes on from NC_091688.1 coordinate 15,609,801, forward strand.
TCCTTATGTGAATTCTCACACTGACTGACCTGGAGTGTGTGTGTGTGTGTGTGTGTGTACACTCATGTGGGCACACGCAGTGGTGGAGTGGGGGCCCTCATTTATCCACCCAGAAGCTTCTTCTGTAACACAAGGGGTTGAGGTATCAGGGTTTTCAAACCCTCAGAGTCCCTTAGGGACAGCTCCCTCTGGGGAACCAATGGGTAGTCCTGGGCCCCTCTCCCACAGACCACAGCAGCACTCTCTACTTCGCTTACAAATTGAGATGACCTGTAAAATTTCGTTCTAGCGTTTCCAAACCTGAATCAAAAAGGCTCCAAGTCTTGGGCTAGAGCTCTAAAATCCTTTCCTGGTCCCAGTTCCTGGGGTTGTGTGATTCGGTAAGAGGAAGTAGCAGCTGGCCCCCAGGAGGAGTGGGTGCAGCTGAATGTGGAGCACTGACATGGGGATTAAATGGAATGCAGCTTATGGATCTGGATCATCTGTGACTCTAAATACCTTCCTTCTTTGCTTCCCTCCCAGGGAGTCACTCGCTGAGATATTTTCGCCTGGGCGTTTCAGATCCTGGCCATGGGATCCCTGAGTTTATTTCAGTTGGGTATGTGGACTCTCATCCTATCACCACATATGACAGTGTCTCTCGGCGGAAGGAGCCACGGGCCCCCTGGATGGCAGAGAACCTCGCGCCGGATCACTGGGAGAGGTACACTCAGCTGCTGAGGGGCTGGCAGCAGACATTCAAGAAGGAATTGCAGCACCTGGAGAGCCTCTACAATCACTCAGGTGGTGAATGCAGCAGCGATGAATGCTTTCCCTCGCTAGGCCCCACCCCGACAGAGAGGTCCCTGGGCTGACAGTGAATGTGAACATTGCTGAGTTGCAGTCTCTCTGGTTTCTGGAAAAGGCTGGAAATCTGGTTGTTGGGGTTCAGTGCCTGCCCACTGCCCTATGCATTTTCCAAATTGTCTGTCTCCTCTCTAGGAGCCCTTTGTCCTTTGCTCTCCATGTCCCTACCCTATCCTATTCAGGCTCCTGACCTGTATCTTCTCCTTTCCCATTCTCAATTTGGCCGTTCTTTGTCTCATTTCCTGGTGGCCCGGCCTAGTGAGTTGCTTGCTTATGCGTAATGACTTACTGCATTAAGTTTCCCAGGGATATTTCTGGCTCCTGCATATTTCTCCCTCCTCCACCACACTATAAAGTTTATCAATTAATCATTCCCATTGTAGGATAACTCCCCAAGGCAGGAATTATCATGTTCTTTTGGCATGCAGTAGGTATTCCACAAATATCTGTTGATAGATGGGCTTATGTCACAGGAACCTCCTGGAGACTCAGTGATGCCATGGCTGGCCTGTGGGGTGATGTATTCCGGGATAGAGGATGCTTCCAGCCATGCTCTCAGTCACATCACCTGGGTGCTCACCTCCACATCCCTGTGTAAACCCCTTTCTGGCCTGCATGTGTGTTTCAGGGTTTCACACTTACCAGAGAATGATCGGCTGCGAGTTGCTGGAGGATGGAAGCACCACAGGATTTCTCCAATATGCGTATGATGGACAGGATTTCATTATCTTCGACAAAGACACCCTCTCCTGGACGGCTCTAGATAACATAGCTTACATCACCAAGAAGGCATGGGAGGCCAATCGGCATAAGTTACAATACGAAAAGAATTGGCTGGAAGAAGAATGTATTGCCTGGTTAAAGAGATTCCTGGAGTATGGGAAAGATACCCTACAAAGGACAGGTAAAGAGAACGGACAACACCTTGTCCCCACATCCTCAGGACCCTTGGTTTTATACATAATTTCCTCTAATCTAGGTTATATTCACCATATTCTGAAATCCGTCTTGTTAGTTTGACTATCGTGATCTATAACTCCCTGTGAAAACTTTCCCTATTACTTTTTATCAGCATCTTGACAAGAGTCAGCAATTTCACTTTTCTTGCCAGAGTCGAGTACCTCCAGGGATGCCTGCTTTTTGGGGGACCCAGTGAGACAAGCCCTTCCATCTTTGTCGGTGATAAGTTGGGAAGTGGAGCAATTCTAATAAGTTGTTTAGTCCCTAAGGGCTTACCCAACACCAGTACGAGTGACAAACTGGGCTTACAAAGAAGACAAATGGAGGGTCTTTGTTTTCCTAAAGGATTTATGATAAGATTCCTTTCAGTAAAAAGCTCCTCTTATACATTAAAGACATGGCCGAATTGGTCAACTTTTACTTAATACAGGACTTTTCACTTATAATCTTATTCAGAGCGAATTATGTCTGTATCATGTGATGGGAAACTCCTAGAAACAGTGTAACTTTTCCGACAGGGGTGATCTTTAGTGGTGGACTTTCCAGAGCTGTAGAGGGCCGCTGGGGAGGCATCTGGGCCACAGTTGTGAACATGGACTGTCTGTCCAAGAGTGCTGGCCCTGGAGGCAGATGACTAGATTTTGAGCTTCGGTGTTCCCACTTGCTAGCTGAGCAACCATCTTAATTATAATGGTTGCAGGTAACAGAAACCTGCTCAAACTGGCTTAAGCACAAAGATGGAAACTATTTGAAAGGCAGAAATCTGGGCAGTGTGGGGACCTGGGGAATTAAAATCAAGATTTAATTGGCTTTTTCCAAGGTGAGGATGCGGCAGCCAGCATAAAGCTCATATCCTTGAAGCTTCACCATCCCGGCAGCAGGGGCCTCTCTCTCCCAGCTCTAGTTACAAAAAATTTTACCACAGGAGGATCCTGGTTGGCCTGAGTTGGATGGAGGGCCATCTCTCGGACTAATCATTGTGACCATCAGGATGGGTTTCTAAGGTTGGCCATGGGTAACAGAGTTCCAGCAAGAACTAAATGACCTGCCCAAAATGGTTTAACTGAGGAGAATTCAATAATAACAGGATTATCTACAGAAGTATAATTAGGATTGAGGAAACCAGTAAGGTCTGGTGAGGTACCTAGAGACTCGTAACAGAGCGAAGCCATTACATACCCTAGATCTGAAGGGCAAGGAGAGGGACCGTCAATACCAGAGCCTGGCAAGGGGAGTAGCCTGGAGGAGCCTCTAGCAAGAGCTGGGGTTGTGGAGGAACTTGGTCACTGGCAGACAGCAGTGGCTGGGGAACTGGGAGACAAGACCCCAAGCCCTCCAGTTCTTTGATCTTTTGCTGAGGATGCTCTTCCCAGCGGCCAAACCCAGCTGGAAGCTGGGGACAAGAGAGCCCTAAAGGTGGAGTCTGATGAGCACAGGCTCCTGGGGCACAAAGCAGAGTACAGAAGGTCAGAGACTAGATCTGAGGGCTAGTAAAGAGAGAATAACCAGTGCACACAGTTTGGGTTAGGTTTGGGTGGCAGGATTAAGATCGGTACCTCTTAACAGAAGCACGTGTTGGAGCGGGATGGACAAATTTTCCAATGTATGTCTTGTGTCTGTCAGGAGAATAGGTTCTTGTTATCAGAAAAAGTGGACTAATTGATGCTAGGCCAAGAAAGCAATAATCTTGAATAAAATAAATAGGTGTGATAAGCATGACATAATTTATATTACATATATTTATGCCTGATGACAATCACCATCTTCATCCATTCAGGCTGCTATAACAACATCCTACAGACTGGGTAACTTACAGAAATTGATGTGAAATGATGTATATGAAAGCACTTTGTATACTATAGGTCTCTGTTCACACATTAAATGTTATTATTGTAGCCAGACTGAAGAAGGCTTGGAAGCTTAGTATCTGGTTGAAATCTATGGCCAACTTGGGGTTGTATGGGACCCTTAATCACTAAGATGTTCTAGGCCAAGGCTGGGCAGATCTGAAGAGGGGCCATATGAGTCTCCACTTGCTGATCTCAATGAGGGGCATAGCCTTTGACTGCAAACAAAGAGAACCCCTGGCCTACTGCTCTCAGCCTACTGCTCCTCAGCCCTGGGGAGAAGGTAGGGAAATTAGGACAAAGTTGCTCTGATTTGGGATTTGAGGGTTAATACTAATCCTCTTGATTTTCTCTGGGGTGAGGAGCTCTTTGGGAAAACAGCGGGGAGCCTGGGCACCTGGGTTGTGTGGGAAGAGTGTAGGAAGTCTGATTTCAGTCTATCTGCCTCCTCTCTTTCTACGATGAGTGTCCTCATGGGGTCTCAACCCTTTGGTCAAAACCTGCTCTTAGAAAAGGATCTGGGATCGGTTTCTTACAGGCAGTGTCTCTCCTGGTGGCGTTTGTATTTTCTTCTAATGTTGGAAAGCCTTTTTCTCCTACTAAATTTCATACCTCAGGAAACAGACAAGGAAGGTGTCATTGAGATGAAGGCTCTTCTCTGGATCAGGGTGGCGGAGAGCAAGGAGGAGTGAGGAGCTGAGTCTTAGAGATGAAAGGAAGCAGTCCCTCCAGGTGTGCCACCAGGCTCTGTGTGGCTCATGCCAGGATGTGACCCAGTGTCAGCAGGAAACGTTGAGGACAGCACCATATGGAAAATTAGCAGAATAGTCAAGAGGAAGCAAGGCCACAGATGGATAATTTGTTGATGTCACTGCTGGAGCCACTCCCTGATAGGAATTTCTATAGCCCCTTAGAGGGTATAACCATGACATAATTTATATTACATGTGTCTATGCCTGATGACAATCACTGTCTTCGTCCATTCAGGCTGCTATAACAACATCTCACAGACTGGGTAACTTACAAACAACAGAAATTTATTTCTCACAGTTCTGGAGGCTGGAGGTATGAGATCAGGGCACCAGCATGGTCAGATGGGCTTGTTCTGGGTTGCAGACTGCCAACTTCTTGCTGTGTCCTCACATGGTGGATGGGGGCTAGGGATCTCTCTGGAGCCTCTTTTATGAGGCACTAATCCCATTTATGAGGGTTCCACCCTCAGGACTTATGTACCTCCCAAAGATACCACCTACTAACACCATCACATTTGAGAGTTAGGATTTCAACATGAATTTGGCGGGGGGGACGCAAACATTCAGAACATAGCAATCTCCAAAGAGCCAGCCCAAGTACACAAGGCAGTCAGAGCCAAGGCTGAGCCGAGATGGCTGTGATATCTATTTGTACTCACACAGAATTAAGAAAAAGGAGTGCTGAGTTCTAATCTCCAATCTTTTGCTTAATTCCTTATCGCAAACAGTCGCTTATGCATTTTGTAGCTCAGTTTTCCTTTTCTTTTTCTCCCCTTGGAGGACAGAGCATGGCTCAGCTCCACATTCGTCGTTCCCAGGCACACTGCCCTAGTAGGAAGTACACGATAAAGCAGTTTGTTGGTATAAAGCTGGGTTCTGGGACATTCTTGGTTTTAGATGTTTCCTGCAATGAAAAAAATTAATTGGGAAACCCAGTTGCCAAGCTGTAGTATTGTATGCTCAGTGCACAAAAGATACTTCCATTTAACTTTAGCTTCTTCTTCGTAGAGCCTCCACTGGTCAGAGTAAATCGCAGAGAAACTTTTCCAGGGATGACAACTCTTTTCTGCAGAGCTCATGGCTTTTACCCCCCAGAAATTTCCATGATCTGGATGAAAAACGGGGAAGAAATTGTCCAACAAGTGGATTATGGAGACATTCTTCCCAGTGGGGATGGGACCTATCAGACGTGGGTATCAGTTGAGCTGGATGCTCAGAGCAGCGAACTTTACTCCTGTCATATAGAGCACTGTGGCCTCCACACGGTTCTTCAGGTCCCCCAGGGTAAGGACAGGGTTGTGACTCTCGGTAGGGGGGAGGGGTGGTGAGACTGAGGAAAGAGGGCAAGCAGGAAGCATGGATCACTGCTTGCCTTAGAATGGTTCTTTTAAATCAGAGAGTCTCTCACTTTTTGTTCTCAGGGCTCCTTTATACTTTAAAAATTATTGAGGGCCCCAAAGAGCTTTTGTTTATGTGGGTTATATCTATTTTATTTACTGTATTACAAATTAAAAATTAAAAAAATATTAACACAAGAAAACAAAAACACATATTCCATTAGCCATCAGAGCGATGATGCTATCACATGTCATGTAGCCTCTAGAAAACTCCACTGTACACGTGTGGGAGATTGAGATAAAAAGTGGGAAATCATGACTTAGACTTCGTGGACTCCCTGAAAGGGCTTTTAGGACCCCTGGGGCATCAGACACATTTTGAGCACTGCTGTTCCTCTGTTTTAGATTATTGGTCCCCACGGAGCTATGAAGTGAGAAGGGACAGTAAGAAAAATAGTGTTGAGCTTCCCAGTCATCACAGGGAAAAAAGTCTTCCAAAGTTAAGATAGACGGGGAGGAAGACTTGTGGAGTTTTCCTCATTTTCTTGCTTTCAGAATCAGAAACTATCCCTCTGGTGATGAAAGCTGTTGCTGGGTCCATTGTCCTCGCCATTGCCCTGACTGGAGTTGGCATCCTTGTCTGGAGAAGAAGACCCCGAGGTGAGAGGCATGTGGAAGGATCCTGGGGGACTACTGATTGTCTCTCCACAGCTCCAGTTCTACTTTCTGCACCTGCCACTCTGAGCCCATTGAGAAATGGGTTGGGCTTTGCTTTGCGATCACAGAAGGACCTGGAACACCTCTCCCACCCTACAGCCAACACACACCACAGATAATGCTTGCAAGGAGAGTGGTCTGTTTCATAGGTGATGCTGGACATCAACAAAGTGGTACAACTCCTGTCCAGGTGAACTATCCTCCTAGAAGTTGGGTCAGAGAAGATATAGTGATCTTGATTTGTCTTTTTCTAAACTATATCCTTATTATTTATTACTATTGACTTTTAAGGACATTTTGTCCTTTGTTGCAAGACTTTTTTAAGTTTCCCCATTTTGACAACATTTTTCTGCCCCAATGATGAAAGTCCTTTTCCTTCTAAATTCATCTTTCAACACATAAAATGTTGGAGAGTAGATACCTTTGGAAAATGGAACTCGGGATGAGGAAAAGGGAAGGAGAAATGGGAGAGATATAGGCTTTTGATACCTTGGGGGAAAAAATTCATTCGTTCACTAAATGTGTGTTAAGTACCTACTATGTTCCAGGCACCGTACTGGACGCTGGGATATAGCGATGCAAAAGGCAGACATGACCTCTGCTGTTTGAGAGTGTACAGTCTAGTCTTGTAAGGTCTGGCTTCACTAGGTGCTCAAGTCGATCACAGCATAACCTGGATTATGAGTTGAACCCAGTGTGGACCGGGAGTTTGGCTTTGCTTCATAGCCGTAGACTTCAACCCCAATTCAGGTGATACCGTACACAGCATGTTATAGATCAAAGTAAAATCAACTCCTTTATTAGAAAATCAACTCAGAGAGTTAATAGGTCATTAGTGTTTCCTTTATTAAAAAAGTACAGCACTAATCCCAATCCAATAAATGATAGCTGCTGAAGGAAAAAAAATTTCTTTTTTTACAATGACACACCTCTCCCAGGAATGCAATACACTGTGAGTTCCTGCTTTTTATCTTATGGAGTTTGTGATTTTGAGTTAAAATTTATCAAGCAAGAGGATCTTGGCAAAGCAGGCTAAAAATGTCAACGCTGGCTTCTCAGATTTTGCTGAACATTGCATAATTTATTTTTGAGCTATAAGGAAAAATGCACGTATCTGACTAAAAACTCTTTTCCTTTCAGAGCAAAGTGGAGTCATCTACCTTCCTACACCACATCAATGACAGGAGATAGCTCTTTTCCAGTTGTCTCTCCTCTAGGGACCGTGCTCTTCTCTGTCCCCTATGGATTCAAGTCCAGGGCTCAAATCTCTTGACCATACCCACAACAGACATGGATATTATAGGATTGAATATTTATGGCAGAATATTTGCCAGGAAGTTTTCTTTGTTCTTTGGCTCCAAAAGGACTGTCAGCTTTCAAGCTCTTTTGATGGGCTCCTTTATCATATTTGGCTCTAAATATAGCTTGTCCCATGACACAATACTTCTCTGCAAACCATTTGTCAACAATAGTTTACAAGTATTTTAGAGAATCTCAGAGCTGGAAGGAACCATCGGATCCGGAGCAGGAAATGTCTTCCACAGAGCCTTTGACTTTTGCATCCAGCCTCTACTTGAATACCATCAGTGGAGGGACACCTCACCATATCATAAAATGGCCTTCCTCCTTCATCTTCTTTCATGAGAAGGTTTACCAGGCAAGAGTTTCAACTATTGTGGGTGCCATGACTGTGTCCCTACAGACAGGGTTGGATCACCCCCTGAGAGTAGCCAGCGAGTTTCTACAAGGACCTGTGAATGACCGGATCATTTTACACATTTCCTGGCCTGAGAGAAAGCAAAAATGCCCCTGTTCTGATGACAACTCTGCCTGGTAGCTTGGAATCTTGAAAATATGCCTGGTTGGATCTGTGGAGGTGGTCTTGTTCTTTCTGTCTTTCATGGGAAAGTAAGAATGAGAATCATCACACATATTATCACCTTCAGTGGAACTACAGAAACCTGGATCCAAGTGAAATCTTTTAATGTAAACATGATACGGAGCCAGCCTTGTGGCATAGTGGTTAAGTACACATGCTCCGCTTTGGAGGCCTGGGGTTCACAGCGGACCTACACACTGCTCATCAAGCCACGCTGTGGCAGCGTCCCACATATAATAGAGAAAGACTGGCACAGATGTTAGCTCACTGACAATCTTCCTCAAGCAAAAAGAAGAAGATTGGCAACAGATGTTAGCTCAGGGCCAGTCCTCTTCACAAAATAAATAAGCAAATAATAAATAATAAAAAATGATAGCATGTTTATGTCTCAGAAGAGGATTCAATTCTAATTTCTGTCCTTCTATTGGTTTACTGTAGATGAACCTGACTCATCTTTAGACATAAGCTATTCTCCATACACACGCATGGGGAATAAATAAAAGCCCCACTGTGAGAATTAACATCCCCTTGATCCTCCTTACTCTCCCCAATCCCCTGAATCCTCACCATCACTTACCTCTTGTCCTGCCATGTGTAGCTGCTGGTCCTAGGGCCGACTGTCAGTTACAAATGCATCCATCCTGCTCCTCTGACCTTTTTTGACTGCACACTTCAGCCCTAATACTACTTCAGTGGCCCCAACATTGACAACTGGCTTGGAAATGCACCTCAGGCTTGACCTTTGCTCTCCCTTGACCATGACGTTTGCCGCCTGGCTTTAATCATCACAGCCACAGGTAAAGACACTTTCAGTGTGCCAGGCCTGAGAGAACCCACCTGCCAGGCCTGCACCTTGCTCCACAGTCCCCACCTAGTTCCATGGATGAAGCTCCCACTGTCTGCCTCTCTTTTCTGGCACTGGTGGAGCTGCACAGGAGCACAACTGTGGTTGCTTATTTTGTTTTTATGGTTGCCATGGGCAATTTCCATACCATCTTTTAAGCAGTATTGCACTATGAAGACAGCACTTTATTTCTGGTTTCTTCTTACAATCAGAATAGTTAAGCCTTAATATGTTTTTGGATGGATGCATAGTGATAGAGGTGATGTATCTATGTAAATGTCTTGCCTCTCTAACTGCATGGTACTTTCATCAAATATACGAATGGCCAATGATAGAGACGAAAACGACATGGTACTGGTACAAAAACAGGCACACAGATCAGTGGGACAGAACTGAAAGCCCAGAAGTAAAACCACACATCTATGGACAGCTAATCTTCAACAAAGGTGCCAAGAACATACAATGGAGAAAAGATAGTCTCTTCAATAAATGGTGTTGCGGTGCCAGCCTGGTGGAGCAGCAGTTAAGTTTGCACGTTCCACTTCGGTGGCCTGGGGTTCCCCGGTTCAGATCCCGGGTGTGGACATGGCACTGCTTGTCAAGCCATGCTGTGTATGTGTCTCACATATAAAGTAGAGGAAGATGGCCACGGATGTTAGCTCAGGGCCAGTCTTCCTCAGCAAAAAGAGGAGAATTGGTGGCAGATGTTAGCTCAGGGCTAATCTTCCTCAAAATAAATAAATAAATAGTGCTGGGAAAACTGGACAGCCTCATGCAAAAGAATGAAGGTAGACCACTATCTGACACCATACAGAAAAATAAACTCAAAATGGATCAAAGACTTGAAGATATGTCCTGAAACTATAAAACTCCTGGAAGATAATATTGGTAGTACACTCTTTGAACTAAAAAGGATCTTTTCAAATATCATGTCCTCTCAGACGAGGGAAACAAAAGAAAAAATAAACAAGTGGGAATTCATCAGACTAAAGAGCTTCTGCAACGCAAAAGAAACTGGGATCAAAACAAAGAGACAACCCACCAACTGGGAGAAAATATTTGCAAATCATATATCTGACAAGGGGTTAATCTCCATAATATATAAAGAACTCACACAACTGAACAATAAGAAAACAAACAATCCCATCAAAAAGTGGGCAGAGGAGATGAACAGACATTTTTCCAAAGAAGATATACAGATGGCCAATAAACACATGAAAAGATGTTCAACATCACTAATCATCAGGGAAATGCAAATCAAAACTACACTAAGATAGCACCTTACACCTGTTAAAATGGCTGTAATCACTAAGACTAAAAATAACAAATGTTGGAGAGGGTGTGGAGAGAAGGGAACCCTCATACACTGCTGGTGGGAGTGCAAACTGGTGCAGCCACTATGGAAAACAGTATGGAGATTCCTCAAAAAACTAAAAATAGAACTACCGTATGACCCAGCTATCCTACTGGGTATCTACCCAAACAACTTGAAATCAACCATCCAAAGTAACATATGTACCCCTATGTTCATTGCAGCACTATTCACAATAGCCAAGACATGGAAGCAACCCAAGTGCCTATCGTCTGATGACCATAGAAGATGTGGTATATATATACAATGGAATACTACTCAACCAGAAAAAAAGACAAATTCATCCCATTTGCAATAACATGGATGGACCTGGAGGGAATTATACTAAGCAAAATAAGCCAGACTGAGAAAGACAAACACCAGATGATTTCACTCATATGTGGAATATAAACAAGCATATGGACAAAGAAAACAGTTCAGTGATTACCAGTGGGGGTTGGGCACAGGGGATGAAGGGGAGCACTTATGTGGTGACGGTCAAGAAATAATGTACAGCTGAAATCTCACATTGATGGAAACTATTATGAACTCAATAAAAAAAAAAGACATGAATGGCCAACGCTTCTTGGTGCTCCCAGGGCCTTGCTCCACACCTAACACAAATAAAAATGCCCAAATGGATGAAGAGGAGGAGGTGGAGGCAAGGACAAGGATGTGGTGAGAAGATATTCCGTAATGCACTTGCACCATTTCTGTTTCTTCCTTGGGGTTTTTTTTTTTTAAAGATTTTATTTTTTTCCTTTGTCTCCCCAAAGCCCCCCGGTACATAGTTCTATATTCTTCCTTGTGGGTCCATGTAGTTGTGGCATGTGGGACGCTGCCTCAGCGTGGTTTGATGAGCAGTGCCATGTCCATGCCCAGGATTCGAACCAATGAAACACTGGGCCGCCTGCAGCAGAGCGCGCGAACTTAATCACTCGGCCACGGGGCCAGCCCCCCTTGGGGGTTTTATAATATAAGGAGAGTGACCCAGAAATATAATATAAAGGGGCGACTTTAAAAAATACATAAAATTTTGCAATCTTCATTTTACCAATTGTTCAAAATTATATTATTTCTTAATAATATTAGACTTGTTATCACCTCATTAATTCACATTTGATGAAACATTAAAAACAAAGAACCGTGCTATCACCACAATTATGTTTGGACTTTGAATTGTCTTTACTTAATATTTGGATTAAGAACACTAGAAGACAAGTCTGTTCAACTCTGTTCTTTTTTTTTTTAAATCCACTCCATTTATTATGTTTTCCTTTTCAGCACATACAGACCAAGACGTGGTATGTTTAAATGGCAGAGTAACGGGGCGGGGGGGGGGGGGGGGTGGCGCAGGAAAGCAGTTTGAAGAGCAGTGTGAAAGTCAGGCAAGGTTTTCTCTTACCAGACTTCTCTGTCACTGGGGTCCTGAGCTGTCCTATCAGATGGCTGGCCTCTTCTTGCTTCCACTGTTTTCAAGTTCTTCCGAGGCTTCCCTTATGTCAGAAGAACAACTTGGTTTTCCCTCTTCTCTTTATTTTTGGCCTGAGAGGAGATTGTTTTCACAGTCGTGGCCATGAGGAATAGTCATCCACTTGGGAGGCCAGTTGATCATTTTCTGGCAGGGTCCCTCAGAACGGTCACATGTTATTTTGATCATCCATGTGTGGGGTCTTGGTCCTCACATGTGCAGGTCAAGTGTCCCCATGGGCTGATCAGATGGGTGCGTAAACTGGAGCACCAGTGTATTAATTTACTGTGAGAAACATGACTGCCAAGTGGGTCAGGTATTTGTCTTAGCTAGTCAGCGCATCTTCCAGCAGCAGAGTCTACAGGAAAACAACTAACCACAGTCAGAAGAGGGCTCGGTGGCCTCAGAATTGGTGCATGGGGACACATTCCTGCTGTTTAGCTCCTCCTTTCCAGGGTTTGCTCTTCTTTCACACACAATTTATCAGCTCAAGGAGTGTTCTCCAGGGAGGAGAAGGTATTTGCCCAAAGCCTTAGGCAGTGGACAGCAGCGCTAGAGGGAGCACAGGTCACTCATCTCCCAGCCCAGGTGTTTCCCGCTTGACTGCATTGCCCTTCTCCCCTCTGCCCCTTCTGAAATGGCTTCACCACCCCTCTTGCTCTGGGCCTTCACCGTCTTTTAGCCCTTTATCTCTCTGCAACATCTCTGCATCTCCCTTTCACTCTGGGCTCCCTTTCTCCAAAGTCCTTCTATTTTCTGGTTGCCCTAAAGCCTGCAGGCTGTGTAGCAAATCCCAAACCCTAGTAGCTTAACACAGCAACAGTTATTTTACTATCTTGCATGGTTTCCGTGGGTCAGGAATTGGGTAGGGCTTGGCTAAGCAGTTCTGGCTCAGGGTTGCAGTCAGATAGCAGCTGGAACTGAAATGGTGCAGGACTGGAGCAGCTCGGGGTGGGCGTCAGGCATCTCTCTCTCCACGTAGACTCAGGGACTCTCCATATGGTCTCTCTGTGTGGATTAGTTTGGGCTTCCTCACTTTATGGCGGCCTCAAGGGCAGTGAGACCGCTCACATGGCAGCTAGCTTCCCTCAGAGAGAGTGTCCCGAGAGATCAAGGCAGAGGTGCATGGCATTTCTATGTCCTAGCTTTGGAAGTCACATAGTATCACTTTTGCCATACTCTATTTGGTAAGGAAGTCCCAAAATCCTACTCAGTTTCAAAGGGAGGGTATATAGACCCCAGGACTCAATGGGAATATTGTGAAAGTCACTGTGTTAGAACATGTGTGTGGGGAGATATTGCTGGGGCCATTTTTGGAAAGAGACAGTCTATCGCAACTGCCACACCCCCGCGCAACTCCACTCTGTGTTAGTTTCCTAGGGCTGTGGTAACAATGTACTGAAAACTGGTTGGTTTCTAGAACAACAGAAACTTATTGTCTCACTGTTCTGGAGGCCAGAAGTCCAAACTCAAGGTGCTGGCAAGGCCATGCTCCTGCTGAAGGCACTAGGGAAATATCTGTTTCAGACTTCTCTCCTAGCTTCTAGTAGTTGCTTGGCTTGTGGCTGTATAACTCCAGTCTTCACACGCTGTTCTCCCTTGTGTGTGTGTCTGTGTCCAAATTTCCCTTTTTATAAGGACACCAGTCCTGTTGGATTAGAGGTCCACCCCACTCCAGTATGGCCTCATCTTAACCCACTACTTTGACAACAACTCTATTTTCCCAGTAAGGTCACACACTGAGGGACTGGGGCTTAGGACTTAAATATGAATTTTGTACCCATAGCACACCCATACCAAAACTCTGCAGGCTCCCCTTGGTCCAGCAAAGCTTCTTTTGCTCCAGTGGATCAACTGACACTTGGGAAATCAAAGTATTAAATGAATTAACCCTACAGTGAGATTGACTAATAGTCCACCTTACCTTAACTCTCCATGAGAGGAGTTAAGTCAAATGAATCTGGTGGAATTTTGGATGGTTCTGGGGGGATTTTGGGGGCGGGGGGTTGTTATCGTTTCTTTAAATCACATGACTTAGTTTTCTCCCATTTATAAGAGTGCCCCCCCAACCCATGAAGGACAGGAAATGTGTTCCTGGCCTCCAACTTTCATCCCTGATGGTAAAAGGAGTTGCTCATTGATGTACTTGCCCAACAGCTTCTCCTCTAGAGCCTGAGGCTTCTGATGGCTGCTGTCTTTGATTCTCATAAGAAGGTCACACAAGAGGGCTGATGCTGACGTCTTTCGGTAGGTTCAATATGAGTTCAGACCCCCGGCCTTAAAATTTCTGGAAACACTCAGACTGTGGGGAACCCCTGCTGAGGAAGAAGCCCAAACTGTGGCTCCAGGGGGACTCACTGAGGCTTACACTGTGGCCTCCTTCTCCAGAAGATTTCCTTCTTGCTTCCCCACAGCTGGCTTGACTGAGTAAGAGGAACACCAAATCCAGCCACTTAAAGGAGTGACTTACATGTAGCAAGATAAAAATCATATACACCATTAAGGGTATCTTGTACATCTTATTTGATTACAACACTAAGCTCTGCCCATTTATTTTATTTCTGGCTCGTGAACCAACTGAGGACACGAGCAGGGCCACAGCTAGACCATGGGACATTTGTGCAAATTAGGAAATTTTTCCCTCCTCTAGGTGGACACTGACCCAGCTGGGTCACATCACTTAGGCAGCAGAACATAGAGTGAATTTCTATCCCGTTTGCCCCCTCAGTGGGGTATCCTTGTGCAGAGAACAACCTCATGTGGCAGCTCTGCTCATACCACTAGAGAATAGATGGGAATTTGCTGTTGACTAAGATGAATGACTTAATTTGGAAGGGAGGGGTGATGGTGGAAAAAACCAGATCAATTCATTCAAAACAGTAAAACTAGAAGCCCTATTTATATATCCAAACAGCTAAAATTATCTGAAAGGTTTTACATAATCCTATCAGAGTTTATTTACGGTGATCTATTTTTAAATTTTTATGTCATATTACACAGTCTGTTTACACAATGCCTTGTATGTAGTAGGAACTCAGTAAATACTTCCTGAATGAACCAGTACAGTATTTTAATTAGCTAGTCCTCATATACCGGTGCAAAAGAACAGTGTCACCTTACAACTGAAGTCATAGAGGGGAAATATCCCACTCAGGATCATATGACATTCCAGGGGCCCAGAATGAATGCTCCAAGGACTTGTCTGAATTCTCCAAAGGTTTCGGCAGCATTGACATTCTTTATTTAATACTTTATCTTGTCTTTGCCTTATCTGTGAGGTGAGGGATCCCAAACATCCTAACCACACTCTTCCTCCCCCCACACATATTAGGGACAAGGACAGAATTCAGAGGTTCTTATACAAGGCACCATTTTTCTTGAAGGCTGTGAGAAGAGGTGCTAAGAAATGAGTTCTCAGCCATCTTGGGGGCTCAAATATTTGATAACTAATATACGCCTTCTTATTCTTAAGACCAGTAGAGCTGTTATACAATCTGAATTTTCCTTTCTATCGTCATTTGACTGTTTACTTAATGAAATACAAATTTGAAATACAAATTTCATCGATCCTTATCAATGAACAGGTATGTGAAGCTGCTTGTTCTAAGGAGAACTGATCCTGCATGTTTTTCCGTCCTTGCCTTCCTCCTATTCGGTGTTAGCTAAACCCAGCAGGAGCTTCTGCATTTGTCCCTTATTTGGCGGGGTTTGGGTGTGAAAGAATGTTTGGGACCAGAAGGTTGGGAGTTAGTTGGAGCTGGACAGTTGGAGCTCAGTGGCTAAGTGGCGGCTGGAAGGCTGGGTTGGCCTGGAGCCCTGGCAAGCTGAGACTGGGTCTGAGGCAAGTGCCAGGCAGCAGCCAGACCTCTCAAGAAGCAAAACCAGGGCCAGAGAGTGGGAACAACCGAGGAGAAAAACATCATCTGAGAAAACGACTTCTCAAATGGAAAATAAATTCAGAGAACAAGAGGCTACAGAACGAAGTGGGAAGCCACCGGAAAGGAAAAGGAAGTGAAACCAGGAGAAATGAGTCTGCAACCCTACGCTACAACAGCCTTTGTTTTCTTTTCCTTTTTGAGGTATCAGTGTGGATTCTAAGGCGATTCTGTTACCTGAACTGAGTAAAAGCTCTATTTTCTTCTCAGCAACATGACGGCAGCATAAATTGAGAATTCTGGGAACACAATGAGAAGACACAAACTCTAAAAGGTGACAATTCCGGGGAAGTTTGAAGGGCTGGAATAACAAAAAGTGAAACATTTGGAGTTTCATCAGATGCTGAAATACAATGCCTTGAGGTAATTTAAAAGATCTAAAAGCCTGTACTCTGCATATTACTCACAAAACAGCTACAAATACATAGTCTGTGCATTACACACAAAAGGAAGTTGCCAAACCAGACATAACCCACAGAGGCTGCCCCCACTCTACTTTTAATGACTTAATTGTGTTACTCCTTGATCCCTGAGGACCAAGGAGGGCTGGAGACAAAGGCAAGCTGCTCTAACCCAATTTAGGCTTTTGCAACTAAAATTGAGATCAAATTTCAAACATTTGTAAACTTGCTCAGCTTCATAAACATGATATCAGTCTATAAGATGATGTGTTTATAGGCTCAGAGATGAAATTTTCAAGGATTGTCCCCGGCCGCAAAGAATTCGTAGTTTCTCTGTGTGGCATGGGATACACCATATTTCATTAAAGCCACAGAATTTATTTATTCCAATTTCTTACTAATAATTTGCCATGAATGTTGATATTCAAATTAAATTCTTACGGCCTTCATTCATTAATCAGTCATTCATAGAATGTATGTTCCATGAGGACTGAGACTCCAGTGCCTGGCACATAGTAGGCGCTCAATACATACGCATATTGACTGAATGAGTTTCTGTAATACCTGCTATGAGTCAGACTATAGGCAGCAGAGCCCACTGACCATTTGAAAATTAGCAAGTGTAAAAATGGCCCAGACATATGCTTATAAGCAAATCGAGCTCACTTCGTAGAAAATGATTTTAGGGACGGTAATCTGAATGTATTTGTATAAAATGGACCCTGGGCTTTATGTGAATAGAAGAAATACAACTCTGACAGTGACCTTTTGCGGTAATGCTGAAAAACATAGGTTGGATAAAACTTTAGA
Organism: Equus caballus; assembly: GCF_041296265.1. Classification (NCBI taxonomy): domain Eukaryota; kingdom Metazoa; phylum Chordata; class Mammalia; order Perissodactyla; family Equidae; genus Equus; species Equus caballus. The sequence continues at coordinate 15,626,951 of NC_091688.1, forward strand.
GTGAGATGGGAGGGCCTGCATATAAATATTCCATCGACGAAAGGGAGGAGGGAGAGCTGGGAAGAATGGGACGGGCCGAGGGCTGCCTCCCTCCCCACAGCAGCCGGGCTGGGCTTCCAGGACCAACAGACAGTGGCATTGGTGACGTCTAGGAACTCAGAGATGTCCAGCAACACAAGTAAGTTCTAACCCTCTAGTTGCCTTTTGCCTTCCCCAAATGGCCAGTCCTCAGAATTAACTCCCTCTCTAAACTGCTAAATACTTTTTGGCTCTGCCACTCAACTGACACTTGCTACTCTGTGTTGGTATTTATCTGTTTCTGCATGGCTTATCTCTCTGATTAGACTGTAAGCCCCTAAGGACACAGTTTGAATTCCATGTCCTTCACTTGGTATCAGGGTGGTCTTCAGTTGTTTAAATTCTCAGCCTCAGTTTTATAAAAACAGGTTTGTAACTACCTGCCTCCCAGCGGTAATGTAGTAATTAAATGAGTTAAGTGTGTGTGTGAAAGCACATTGCGCAGGGCGTGGCACAGGCTGTCTCTTCCTCCAGGTTTCCTCCAGGGACCACCCCCCTGGGTCCCACATAAGCATAGCTACCATTTCTTCAGTGCTTACTATGAACTGGGCATGTTACATACATTTTCTTTCTTCCTCACAACAACTTTAGCAGCAAGTATTATCTCTATTTCACTGAAGTTCAGGTAAGTTTTGTTTCTCGACAAGGTCACAGCTAATAAATGGCAGAGGCGTGATTCAAACCCAAGTCCTTCTCCATATACAGCTTGTGCTCTTTCCAGTACACCACTCTATCTGCATACAGTAGGCACTCAATTGATGCTTGATGAAAATTGTAAGCTATCATCTACTTAAAACTATGTTCTATAGTAAATCTTGGGAACAAAGGAATAAAAAGGACTTTATGATGAATCAGAAAATTAATAAAGTCTCATAAATTTGTGAAAGTCTGAATATTTTTTCTCAGCCTTTGATGATGTGACTTAAATGTTGAATAAGGCCTAGGGCCAATGAAGCACAAAGGGAGTTGTCACACATTTCATGGAAATGTCAGTGAAGCCCATGGATAAGATTCATTCCTTGTCAATTCTTGGCAGACGGGAATAGCTGATGCCCAAGGGAAAATTAAAATCTCCTCACCTCGCTAACAAACTCACCAGGGAGATCTAGTGGTACATAGAATTTTAGACCTGGAGGGTCATTTAGTTAAATTTTAGGGATCTTATAGCGAAATTTTCTCATTTTACAAATGAGAAAACTGAGGTTTGGAGAGAGTAAAATGATTTGCCAAAAGAAACTATGAAACCAATGACAAATTTTCATGTCTTTACATAAATATGTTCAACATTACTAGTGATTGGGGCCATGCAAATTAAGACCACAATGAAATATCACTACATCCATAAGAACGGCTAAAATAAAAAGTAGTGACAACATCAAAGGCTGGCGAGGGTGTGGAGAGATTGGATCACTCATCCATTGTTGGTGAGAACACAGAATGGTACAGGAACTCTGAAAAATACCTTGGCCATTTCTTAAACTAAATATATACTTACCCAGCAATTACACCCCTGCGAATTTACCTCAGAGATATGAAAACTTCTGTCCACATAAAAATCTGTACACAATTGTTCATAGCAGCTTTATTTGTAAGAGCCCAAAACTGGAAACAACCAAAATGTCCCTCCGAAGATGAATGGTTAAACAGTGGTACATCCCTGCTGTGGAATACTACTCAGCAATAAAAAGAGATGAGCTACCTATACATTGCAACAATTTGGATGAATCTCAAGGACAGCAGGCTGAGGGAAAAAAAAAAAAAACAATCTCAAGAGGTCACATACTATTTAATTCCATTCTATAACATTCTCAAAATGAGAAAATTATAGAGATGGGAAGCAGATTGGAGGTTGCCAGGTTTAGGGACGGTCAAGGGAAGAGGGGTGGATGTGACTATAAGGGCTAGCGTGGGAGAGGTCTTTGTTGTGACGGAGTAGTCCTGTATCTTGACTGCAGTGGTAGTCAAACGAATCCACACATGTGAAAAAAGTGACGTCAAACTATATATACATATTGTATCACTATCATTTCTCGGTTTCGCTACCATAATTATGTAAGATGTAGCTATGGAGGAAACTTGGTGAGGGGTACATGGAAACTCTCTGTTCTATCTTTGCACTTTCCTGTGAATCTGTAACTATTTCAAAATAAAATATTCTTTTAAATTGAAGGGCAATGCAGCAACTCATTTTTGTTGCCATATTTGTAATTATCTGGCTTAACTACTTATATGAAACTAGTTCCATGTAGAGATTGGTCAAATAATAGAATCGACTCGCAGTTGTAGCTTGTTAAAGTGGTCTGTGCCTGTTGTAGCTATCCCAAAACTCTTTTTAAAAAAATGAATCCCACTTACTTTGTAATCAGTAGGTTGCAAATTAAGATACTTAAGGGGACCTATTAACAGTGGAATAATCTGAAAAGGCTGTATTCTTAGAATTTGGTAGTCTCATGTTGTAACATTAAAAGTAATTTGTTTGGGAAGTACTGGGGGAAATTCCACCGGTTAAAATCACTGGTTTTAAACCCTATAGAAGAAAAAAATACAAAGTATTTGGTGCCTAGATCTTGCTGCCATCTTTTGTAATTTGAAGATGCCCCCTCCTAAGATGAGCGTCACTACCTATGTGACTGAGAATTCTCATCATTTGGTGGCGAGCAGCTCAAGATGTTTGAACTTTAAGCCTCTTTTTGCACAGGCAGGAGGGCTCCCACTTAAGACTCATTACACTTCAGCTCTTCTGATTGTTGGGCTCAAGCTGGTTTCCTTGTAGCAGCTGTTTTCGAGTTGCTCACAGCTGCACCTTGAGTCTACAAGTAAACCTCCCGTTTTGGGGGGCTCCTAGTCACCTCGGGGATGTGATTAATGCTTTTGATTGTGACTGAACTGGTCAATCTAATGAGTAAACTTCAGTTAACTGCATATTTCCTTAGGGGCGGTTCCTCCTGGAATTTATCCACATATTTATCCACATATTTGGTTAAGCATGATGGCCAGAATCTCAACTCTGCTTGGCATATATTTATAAATGTAACTCTGGCCAGTTTTGTCCACAACAGCTATCCCAAATTTCCTTTACTCCCTCAGGCTCCCTGCTCGATCCCTCCCCATTTGCCTCCAACTTCACAAAGAAAGTGAAGGTTCTCAGAAGTTCCTCAGCTCCCCAGCAGAATGGACCTACTCCCACCCCCACCTTTCCTTTCTTACCTTCAGTCTCACAGAGGTAGTTTACTTTTGTTCCGGGCTGGTCCCCCACCTTCGGCTCTAGATCCCTTGCCTTACTGACTCGCCCAAAACTTTTCTCTGCCAATTATCCCCTCTCCCTACTGTAGTTTCAACTTCATAGACTGGTGTAGCTGTTTATAGAAAAGAGCAGAGATTTCACAGCCAACCAGGTGAGAATTTGAATTCTATCTTCCCCATTTACTAGCTGTGTGATGTTAAGCAAGTTCATTTTTTAAATTGTGGTAAAATACACATAACATAAAATTCACCCTCTTAACCATTTTTACACGTATAGTTCAGTAGTGTTAAGTACATTCATATTGTCATGCAACCAATCTCTGAAACTCTTTTCATCTTGTAAAACTGAAACTCTACATCCATTAAGCAACAGCACCCCATCCCCACCTCTCCCCAGCCCCTGGCAGCCACCATTCTACTTCTGTCCCTACGAGTTTGACCACTTTAGGTATCTCATGTAAGTAGAATCATATGGCATTTGTCTTTGTGACTGGCCTGTTTCACTGAGCACAATGTCCTCAAGGTTTATCCTTGTTGTAGCATATCTTAAGCAAGTCTAAAAAACATCTCAAACCCCAGTTTCCTCACCTATAAGTCCCACACCTTCACAAGAGTTGTTGAGAGAATTAAATACAATGGGAACTCAGCGTTAGTGGGTTCCCTTTCCTCCTATACCCAGTGGACCTGCCCTGGATGAAGACTCCTTGTCCTTTAACGAATCTCTCTCGACTGTCAGAAACCCTCTCAAGTTCCTGGATTTCTCTCTCTGCTTAAGACCTGTCTTCATCTTCACAGCGACAGTTCTTAAAAACAAAGCTATCTGCTAGCTGTCTCCATGCCTCACTTCCCTACCACTCTTCAACACCCTGCAGAAGGACTTATGTATGTCACTACCATTCCAGCTCTACTCTTTCTGGGGAAGTCACCGGGAAACTCCCAACTGCTCAATCTACTTCTCAATCTAATTTCCCTTGTCTTTTCTGCAATATGTGACATGAATTATCATCACTGGATATACCTTTTTGTTGAAATCTTCTTCCTTGGCTTCTGTGATGCCACTGTGTAGCATTCTGAACTGGTCAAAAAGATAGGGCTAAGGTGAACAGAGGATATGTTTTAATGTATTGTTTTTATTCATTCATTCAACAACTATTTTTTGAGCATGACTATGTGCCAGCTACTGTCCTAGGTGCTAGAGATACCTCAGTGAACAACACAGACAAATGTGGTGCCCTCGCATGCTTTGGGGGCAGATGCTACTTCATTAACAGTTGGATGGTGGCTGGAGTTCTGCCTACCCACTCCCATCTTTCTATGTATTATCCTCCTCTACAACTAGTAAAAGAAAAAGTAGCTGAAGCATCTTTCTCTGACACTGTGAGTCTTGGGCCCCCGCTCTCCTCTCGTCTCCATGCCTGGCATCACAGAACAGTGACGTTTGCTCTCTTTGATCCCATCCTTGTCCTTGCACATTGTCCTATTGTAGAGCTGATAATGATGAATTTCTATTATGTTCTCATCTATCTCCCCTACTAGGGGGTGAGCTGCATGAAGGCACTGCAAGATGGGGTCATACTCATTCTGCTTCCCAGGGTCCAGTATGGTGCCTGGCACATAGAAGATGATCAGTGAATCTTCACGGGTGAAATCCAATTTATTCTTTTAAGTCATTAACCAGAATGTTGTGATGGCTTTTTCTGTCCTCATATTTTCTTGGTTTAGAACCTGAACTGCAGGGATTTTAATAAGTACCGGAAACATTTAGGAAACGTCTCACTTCCTTTTTCCTTTAAATATTCCTCCACTGCCACTAATTTGGCAAATAAAGTTGAGCTGCTCAAGGTCTTTTTCATTCTCTTTTTCTAGTGTTTTGGAACTGGAAGGGACCTTAGAACTTCATCATTTCACGGATTAGGATCCTAAGGCCCATGAAGTGCCATGGCTTACACAGGGTCACCCCACTGCCTAGCAGCAGAACCCAAACTTGAGAATCTGATTACTCATCCAATGTTCTATTACCTCCTGCTATCTCTCAAAAATTCAAAGCAACAAATACTTATGGAGTACCTATTAGACACAAGACAGTAGGCTGGATTCTACTGGAGAGATAGAGGCTGAGAAAAGCTCCCTACTTCAAACCATTTTATAATTTAGTAGAAAGAAAGAGATGCATGCAGGGAATTGTAGAAAATACATGCAAAAAATAAGGTGCATGAAAAATACATGCAGCACTGAGCTCCAACTTGAGGGACTGGCAGAAGACTTTGGAGTAAAGGTGGTATCTTAAGTAAGCCACCCCCACCCCCTACCCCGCTTCTCCTTTGGGAGAGTGGTTATGGGTGTGTGGAGATAGGAGTCTTCGAATCCTTCACTGGTCCCAGAAACCATTTCCAGCACAGCTGGCAGAGTGGGAACCCTGCTCACCTCTCACTGTGTGCTTACAGGAGAGGCGAGGAACCATGAAGATGCTGAGACCAACCGCAGGTTTTCTGAGCAGAGACGAAAGAGTCAGGCTCATTATTTCAGGCACATATTTACAACCATATCTTTTCTTAATCTAAAATGTTCCTGAACAAGGGCTTTTGAGTCAAAAGTCTTAGTTTGCAATTCTAGTCAACACAACTTGATTTTGTAAAACCCCTTCCATAAATGCCCAAGATATTAAGTGATACAGAACTACAGAGAATAGTCAGTAGAATTAATGTGCTAATGAGGTAGTAACACAGCTTTGCTCAGGATTAACACATTCAGGAGCCAACCAATTAACTGCCCTTTCTAATACCTCCCAGGCATATTCTGTGTTCAGAATTTGGTAAAGCTCCTGGCCTGTGTAAATCTCAGCTCTCCTATGCTTTTTGTTGTTTTTTTGTGGGGTTTGGGGAGTCGGGGAGGAATTGGATAAATAAATGACCTAAAGGTAGCTGAGTGACAAATCTCAGATTGAGCTATTGTGTCGTTATATTAAATATTGGTTACATACCTGCATAATCACATATTTGCTTAGCATCATCTCAGTCCTTTGTTAACTCACACATCCTTTCCGCCACCCCAATTTGGGTCAGAGTAGAAGCTGTGCTCTCTGGGCTGTGGGTATTCTATTTCGCCTACTGTTCTGGCACTCACCTTGCTTCCTAATTAATATCCCTCTATTATGCAGAGTCCTTGCCAAAGCGAAAAGAATGTAGGCATCTCTGGATCCAAACGTCTAACATTAGAGTCGGCCGCGAATGCCTTTGAAAGAGCATCCTTTGGAAATATCACACCACATACATACTCCCATTCCTCTCTCTTTACTTTGAAAGCCCTTCCATGGTCTCCAAAATATCCCTTCTCTTTGTAAAGTTTTTTCTTCTTAAGATATCTCACAAAGTCAAGGCTGGGAAAGATAATTTCATAAAATGCTTTCTATTTGTATCACTATATACTGCTCCTCCATTCTCTTTCCTGGAAACCTTTCCCTTAAGGGAGAATAGCTGTTTAATTCCTCCCTAAATCATTAATTCAACAAATGTGTGCCGAGCATAACTTTGTGTGTGCCAAGTATAGCACTACGGGCTGAAGAGGATATATGAAGAGCAAGTGTTGTTGGAAATCAAAATTAATCATATCACTTTTTTATTTTGCCTATCTTTCAGAAGAAAGTTTGTCAATACATTCTTTTTTCTAGAATATCAGGAGAAAAAGAGATAATTTATGAGTATTCCAAGTGTCTTCCTCTACTGTCTATTCTCCCATCCATTCATCCATCCATCCATCCATCCATCCATCCATCCATCCACTCACCCCAACACTTTAAGAATCCTTCCAACATTTGATCGTCTCCTTTGGACCAAGTGCTGTGCTTGGCACTGATGATACACACAGGAGACCCGCCCGATGCCTGCAGGGAAGTCCCAGTCTAGGGGGCATGGTCATATGACCAGACCGTGAACTAGAACATCACTGTTAGAGTGGGAGCATATGCACAATGCAAAAGTAACCAAGCCCGTAGTTTCTAGCAGCTGAGGTTGATTGTGAGTTAATTCATGGAATGGGTTTCTGTTTTTGATAGCTGCTTTAATTTCCTTTGGGTATATTTTCAAGGAAATTTAAAAAAACAAAATCCAGAATCCAATTTGATATGCACAATCTTTTAATCCTTTGGGGGCATATTTGGTCCTTCCATTTCTCCACCTTCCTCCTTTATCTTCAGGTTCCCGACCTTCTCGAAGGTGTGTTGCTGGTCTGTTTTCTTTGTTTAGTGCATCCTGTGTTTTCTCTTCCCATCCAGTGCCCCACTCATGACAGGTGACATTCCAGGACCCCAGAGAGCCTGGGCTGGCAGAGCAAACTGACATGTGGGAGTGTGAGAGGCGGTCTTTGAGAGAAAAGGAAGAGGAAGAGGTAGAAACGGCAGTCTGAGAGAGCAGAAAGGGAGAAAGGGAAACAGGAAAGAAAGGACAAGGCAGAGAAGGAAGAAAAAAGAAAAAAAAAAAGCAACACCAGCCCTAATCAGGTCTCTCCAGACCCGGTGTTGAGCAATTTCTGTAACTGGGAGTCAGGTTTAGAAAAGGGCTGGCTGGAACAGTCCTTCCAAACACGGGGGCGAGGAGGAGCAGCATTGCAGGAATACCAGGAGACCTGACTCATTCACCGAGCTGCATCTTAAAGGGCGATTCGCTTTGAAATTATGAACTGGGGGGAAAGAAAACCTTCCCAGCATCCATCATGTGTTGCTTCTGAAAAGTAT